>NW_027361698.1:13285000-13920000 GCF_039654945.1 Dendrobates tinctorius | reverse complement strand
AAATGTCATTTTTATAATTGACAAGTAGTGAAGAGCGAGTATGCTCGCTGCTCGGGTTTTCCCTGAGCATGCTCGGGTGATCTCTGAGTGTTTGTAAGTGCTCAGAGATTAAGTTTCTGTCTCCGCAGCTGCATGATTTGCTGCTAATTGACAGCCTGAATACATGTTTGGAATTCCTAACAGTCAATCCCCACATGTATTCAGGCTGTCAAGTAGCCACAAATCATGCAGCTGCGGAGACAGAAAAGCTGTGGAGCACTTCCAAATACTCAGAGATCACCCGAGCAACGAGCATACTCGCTCATCACTATTGACAAGTTATCATGTTTCTTTCCTATGAATGGAGATGAACAATTTGATTCTAAACAAACTGATTTCGTTCTGAATTTCTAAAACCAAAAAAACTGAATTCTGTCAAATCTGAAATGTTTGGTATTCAATTTACTTAAATTTGTTTGGCTGCAATTTTGCTAAATTCTTTTTCGAAAGCAGTAGCAAGGGTATATGACACCAAGTCACTAGTTTATGAATTGAGCAATGGCAATTGAGTGATATAAAAATTAACCTTTAATCTTATATCTTTAAAAAAAAGTATTTGAGATCAACACAAAATAAACCCATTTGGGCCAAAGTGCTAAAAACAGTGCAGAAACAAACTATTCATGCACTTGTATAAAATTATTAGGGTAGTTAACGTTGCTTCCCTTATTGGATGCCGATACTGGCAACCCCTTTTTTACACTATGTACATGACAGCTATGTCCTCCCCTGCCCAATTATGAGAGTTATACTGGCACCTCAGAACAATCAGAATTATTTCACCATGTTTGTACTTTCCAGGGGTTGTGTGATCCCTTTTGACAGGTAGCCCAAGCATTGTGTTAGGGTTGGCAGATTGCACTAAATTATAATAAAGTGCAATTGCAACTCCGGGGTCCACCATAGAGAGGTGTTTAAATGCTGCTAGTGACCAATTATGGAACCTAAACAGCGCGCGATTGCTAGTGCACACTGTGCTAGCACCACACAGTGGTGAAAACCCCATTCCGCTACTTCACAGAGCGGTACTGAGCAAAAGAACACTAAGTGCAATACCCTGTTAACCATCACAGGAATAACCGTCACCTATTTTTAGCCCTATCAGCTGCCGGCACCGCCATCAGGGGCCTATCTACAGCATTCTGCAATGCTGTAAATAAGCCCCCAATGTATCCTGAAAGATAAGAAAAACAAGTTAGATTATACTCACCCGGGCGTCCGTTCCTATCCGATAGGTGTTACTGTCCGGTCCCTCCCATCTTCTAGCGAAGCCGTCCTCCTTCTTACTTCTGCTGCAGCTCCAGCGCAGGCATACTTTATCTGCCCTGTTAAGGGCAGAGTAATGTACTGCAGTGCGCAGGCGCCGGAGCTCTCTGACCTTTCTCGGCGCCTGCGCACTGCATTACTTTACACTGCCCTCAACAGGGCAGATAAAGTACGCCTGTGCCGGAGCTGTGGCAGAAGTAAGAAGAAGGACAGCATTGCTAGAAGATGTGAGGCGCCTGACCGACCAGACCGCGACACCCACCGCACCAGATTGCGCCCCCGGTAAGTATAATTTAACTTGTTTTTCTTCTCTTTCAGGTTACATTGGGGGCTTATCTACAGATTTACAGAATGCTTTAGATAAGCCCTTGATGGCGGTGCCACTGATAGGGCTAAAAATAGGTGACAGATTCCCTTTAACTGTTACAGGAATAAAGCAAATATGATGCTAGGTGTGATACTCAACTCTCTCTCTTCTATGCTGCCATCTATAGGAGTTGGTGTACTCTGTTTAATCCTCCATATCACAGTGTGATATTATAACTTGCCACAGATTTTTTTTCTTTACTCTCTCTCTCTATGGATCCACTTTGTACTCTTGCAGATCAGATATCAAATTTGAATAAAATGATGCAAGATTTGTCAGTTGAACATAGAGCCCTTGCCACTTCCCATAACCAACTTCAGAGGGAACTTACTGAGGCTGGTAAATCTTTTCATGGCTCCATGACACAATCAGCCTTTAGGCAATCTGATCCCATTGATATTTCCTTACACTCTCCTGAACCTACGGTCAGGCTCCCAGAGAAGAAGTTTCATGCATTCAGAGAGAGTTGCAAGTTATTTTTCTCCTTTTGACCCAGATCCTCAGGAGATTTGAGTCAACAGGTGGGGATAATCATTTCTTTACTCCGTATAGGTCCTCAAACTTGGGTTTTTTCTTTACCTCCTACTGCCCCTGAACGTATGTCTATGGATAGGTTCTTTGAAGCTGAGTTTTGATGAACCAGACCGGTCAGGGTGGCAGAGGACACAATCATGGGTCTCTCCCAGGGTAAACTCACTGCTGAATAGTTTTGTTCTGAGTTTAGACAGTGGTCCCCCCGAGGTGTCCTGGAATGACTCTGCTTTAAGATGCCAGTTCTGGAGAGGACTTTCGAATCATCTCAAAGACGCTCTGGCTCTCCATCCTCCACCCAGTTATTTGGAAGAGACCGTCACCCAGGCCATTTTCATGGACCGGAGATTTCAGGAGAGAGAAATTCCAGCGAGATATTCCAGTATATCCTGCCAATCTGAAGTTATGCCATGTACACAACCTATGAAGGTTGGGGCCACTAATCTCAAGGAAAAGGAGAGGAAGCGGCAATGTGAAGGGAGATTATGCTTTTATTGTGGAAATCCAGGACATTGAAAGAAGTACTGCTCCTCTTGCCCACTGACTAGCAAGCTGCCAAGTCTGAGTGATTGTTGAGGAGGTCACCCTGACTCTCAAGAACCATTTCCCTCATTTCAAAGAATTCTGTTAAATGTGGAAATTTGTTGTGGATATGGTTATGTACCCACTTCAGCTTTTGTGGACTATGGGTCATCCATGAACTTTATTGACTCTAGTCTGGTGTCCAAGAGTAAGTTAGGGACAGTTAGGCTAAAGACTCCTTCACATCATTGCCATTGATAAGACACCGCTGGCTGAAAATGTGGTTAAGTTTGTCTCAGGAATTGCTCCTTAAGATGGGTTCCTTGCACCAGGAACAAATTTCATGCTACGTTCTGGATAACCTTCCAGTGAGACAGGTGTTGGGATTCCCCTGGTTACAGCTGCATGATCCTGTTATTGACTGGGAATCTCATGATATTGTTAAATGGGGTCCTAACTGTTCTAATGGTTGTCTTTCTGCTATTATGGTGTCTTCCGTTAATCTGGAGGGTATTCTGGAGTACCTGAAAGATTTTGGAGATGTGTTTTCTGAAAAAGAGGCTGAAGTCTTGCCACAAAATTGCCCCTCTTTCATATCCCTGAAAGTTTACACAAAGGTCACATTCTTCCCTCTAATTCACCTGTGGCAGCTGGATTCTTTTTTGTTAAAAAGAAAGATGGTGGTTTATGCCCTTTCCTCGATTTTCGGGAATTAAATAAAATTACTGTAAGAAATACATACCCCCCCGCTCATTCCTGATCTTTACAACCAATTATCGGGGGCTAAGTGGTTTTCCAAGTTGGATCTCATGGGAGTGTATAACCTTATCTGCATTCAGGAAGAGGAAAAGTGGAAAACGGCATATCTTACCTCTGAGGGTTTGTTTGAAAATCTAGTCATGCCATTTGTTCTCATAAACGCACCTGCGGTGTTTCAGAACTTCATTAATGATATGTTTTCTGATTTAATTGGGGACTTTATGGTTGTATATCTGGATGACATTCTTTTTTTTTCCCCTGACAAATAATCGCATGTAGGTCATCTACGTGCGGTTATTCATAGTTTACGGGAGAACTCCCTGTTCGCTAAACCTGAGAAGTGTTCATTTTGTGTCCAAGAGCTTTCCTTTCTGGGGTTCATCTTCTCTGTCAATGGGTTTCGTATGGACCCCGGAAAAGTACAGGCCATTGTTAATTGAGTGCAACCCAGAGACCTTAAGAGTGTTCAATATTTTTGGTTTTCACCAATTATTATCGCAAATTTATCAAGGGGTTTTCTCAGATGGTTAAGCAACTCACCGATCTCACTCGTAAAGGGACTGATCTTAAAGTCTGCTCGTCTCTGGCAATTGAAGCATTTACAGAATTAAAGAAGTGTTTTATGTCTGCTCCTGTGTTGGTTCAGCCCGATCCGTCAGAACCATTCATTGCAGAGCTGGACGCATTGGAGGTAGGAGTGGGGGTGATGTCTCAGGGATCCGTCACTTTGACTAATTGCCTTTTTCTGCAAGAAATATTCTGCTGCAGAGATAAGTTGACGATATTGGTAATCTGGAGTTGTTAGCCTAAAATTGGCTTTTGAAGAATGGAGGTAATTTTTGGAGGGGGCTATTCATCGGATCAGAGTGATTACGAACCACAAGAACCTGTCTTACATTGAGTCTGCCAAACACTTAACTCCTACGCAGGCTAGGTGGTTGCTTTCTTTTCACATTTTCATTTTTCTATCACCTTTCGGCCCGGTTCCAGGAATGTCAAGGCCGACACCTTATCTTGCAGCTTGGATCTGATATTACCTCCCGAACCTCCTTCCTCCATTCTTCATCACGGGGTGGTAATTGCGGGGGTGTCCTCTAAATTAGAGCTTGAAATTTGTGAGGCTCAATTCCTTGCTCCGCTGTCATTGCATAATAACAAGCTCTTCGTCCCAGTTCAGGATCGGTTGAGGGTTCTCCAGGATTTCCATGACTCTGCTCTCAGTGGGCACCCAGGGTCTCAGCCACCCGGAGAGCTATTACAAGACTGTTTTGGTGGTCCTCCATGTCGTCTGATATCGCCATGTTTGTGTCTGCTTGTGATACTTGTGCGAGTGCTGAAGTCTTCCAATTGCCGGCCGGCCGGGGAATAGGTGCCATTTCCAATTCTGGATAGACATTGGATTCATTGTCCATGGATTTGATCACTGATCTCTCTCTTTCCAATGGCAAGACAGTGGTCTGGGCAGTGGTTGACAGGTTTAGCAAACAAGCACATTTTGTTCCCTTGGCAGGACTACCTAGCGCTGAGACACTATCTAAATTGTTTATTGAGCACATTGTACGGTTGCATGGCATGCCTGTGAATGTGGTGTCTGACAGGAGGGTACAATTCATATCTAAGTTTTGAAGGGCGGTTTTGCAAAAGATTAGGTATTAGTTTGACTTTCTCCTATGCCTTCCATCCCGAGACCAACTGTCAGATGGAGAGGACCAATCAGTCTCTGGAACAAATTTTGCGGTGTCTCACCACCTCTCAGCTGGATGATTGGTGTTCCTTGTTACATTCAATAGTCGGGTTAATCAGTCCACTGGCACCTCTCCGTTTTTCTGCAATTACGGTTTTCACCCCCATTTTGGTGAATCTTCAAAGTTGGATTTGGGGTGTCCAGGGGCTGATTCAAAGGTTGGGGGAGGTTTGGAGGGAGGTTCAGAGGAACATTGAGGTGGTCCCGGGAAGATAGAAACATTTTGCTGATAAGCGACGATCTGTAGGACCTAAGTTTCTTGTAGGAGATAAAGTATGGTTGTCTACCAAGAACATTCATCTGAAACTTCCTTCCGTTAAGCTGGGACCCAAGTTTATTGGTCCGTATGAGATCATTGAGGTTGTCAACCCAGCTGCCTTTTGCTTACGAATGCCTCCGTCGCTTCGGATCTCCAATGTATTTCATAGGTCACTCTGCGTTTATACCTTCCTCTGCTGAGTCTCCACCTCCTCTGCCTCCTGTTTCTGTGGATGGTCAAACTGAATATGAAGTTGAACGTATTGTCGACTCTCGAATGGTTCACGGCTTGCTTTATTACTTGGTACATTGGAGGGGTTATGGTCCAGAGGATCGATCTTGGGTCCCGGCGCGATCAGTCCATGCTGATAGGCTGCTTTGTGCTTTTCATACGTAGTTTCCTGTGAAACCTGGGGTCCAGTGGCACCCTCTTGAATGGAGGGTACTGTCATGATCCAGGCCAGGTTTTGTTTTGTCTCTCTTTTCCCGGTCTGGTCATGTCACGAGTTAATTTTCCTTGCCCTGTTTCTGTGTCAGGTCTTCTATAAATCTGTACTGCAACCTGTGTGCAGTGCCAGTTATATTGCTTGCCTTCGGCATGTGTAGCTGGCTCTGGTGAGTTCCTGATTTGTCCTGCTGCATACATCTGACCCTACCCTTGTCTGTTTACCTCCCTTCTGCCTGCCCCTGCTCCTTATCTCTCTGTGTGTTTGGATTCCCCAGTATTTGACTTTGGCTCGTCCCTGACTTGATTTGTATCTCCCTTCTGATATCTCTGCTTCTGACCGGTACTGACCTGTTGTTCTATCCTGACATAGTGTTTTGGATTTCCACGTTGCACTACATATTATCTGGTTACGACTTTGCTCTCTGATTATTCTGTTACCACCTAGTGGTTGTTTTGCTGTGTTACTGCTGGCCTTCTTGTGAGCTAATTTTCAACTCTCTCTCATCTCTGCTGCCATCTAGAGAAGTTTGTGCACTCTGTTTAACCCTCCATATCACAGCGTGACACACATCAACTGGAACCAGTGAACCTCTCCCTAATGCCACTTGATGCTGTGACCTCTTCTGACGCTTAGGACATTTAGTAGCATAATGGCCTACTTGCCCGCAAGTAAAACAAATCAGTTGTGATTGTACAGAGCGGATGACTGATTCCGCTTGGGAGACATCCATGGTTTCTACTGAGTTGTCGGCCTGAATTAGAGGACACACAGGATTGATGAAGTTCTCAGCCAATAGAAACCCTGATTTACTCTGCGATCGCTCCAAACCCCGCTCAGCATGCCGCAGATCAATAGGAGTGGACACTGATATCAATTCCTCCAGGTTAGTTGGAATCTCCCTAGTGGCCAAAGCATCTCTGACATAATCTGCCAAAACCCTTCCAAAAAATAGGTATCAGGACCTTATCAGGCCACTCCAACTTAGAAGCCAGTGTACAGAATTGGATGGCAAATGGATTAACCATGGATGAACCCTGAGTTAATGTCAGGATTGGAGTGTGGTATGATGGGTAACTTGTGGCCCCAAAAAGACCTCTTTCAAGGCACCCAAAAAATGAGAATCTTTAAGGATCAGTTGATCACTTCATTCCCATAACGGCATAGCCCACTCCAATGCTCTGCCTGACAAAAGGGAAATTACAAATCCCACCTTGGTTTGCTCAGTTGGGAATCGTGCAGCCAGCAACTCCAGATGAATTGAGCACTAGTTTACTAAAGCCCTGCAGGCCCTGCTGTCCACAGAAAATTTGTTGGGCAGTGAAAAATGCCATACAGATGGAACAGAGACAGTAGCAGAAACCATAGTAGCGGCTTTGCTGGCTGCTTGTGCTGCCACTGCTTTAATATCCACAGCTGTAGACATCCGCTTGAGAGAGGACAACCTGCTCTCTAGCTGCTGGATATAACGCTTGAGTTGCTGCTAGTTTGCCATGTCTAGCCAGACCGTGGCACTAGTATACTGTTAGGGTTGGCAGATTACACTAAATTAAAATAAACTATAAAGTGCATTCGCAACCCAGGGTCCACTATGCAGAATTGTTTAACTGCTGCTAGTGACCAATGATGGAACCTAAACAGTGGGCGGTTTCTGGTACACACTGTGTTAGTGCCACACAATGTGAATGGAACACTGAAAACCCCGGTCTGTTACTTCACAGAGTTGTACTGAACAAAAGAACACTAAGTGCAATACCCTGTTAACCGTCACAGGAATAAAGCAAATATGCTAGGTTTGGGACCCTATCGCTCTTCCATGGAAGTCAAGGCTAATGGTTGAGCTTGCTGTGCAACTCAGCTGTGCTAACCGTAACCGCACACACGACCGGAGACAGATGCTAAGCCAAGTGGGAGTTTCCCATCCTACACTGCCTCCCTAGACACACAGTCACCATTATAAGAGCGGCAAACACACACGTGCAAACAGAGTGGTAGCGTATCCACTCACACACTACACATAAATTATGTTAGCGCCTCTGAGAGCCTTTTATGCAATAGGCTCATGTCCAGGTGGACAGGACTTTGCCTGTGGACCAATCCGGGAACTGCTGCCACCTCACCAGAGCAGCTGACATCCGACCACCAATGAGAAGATGCCACCTCACGGACATGCTCAGTATGGTGATCTCTGGACTTAGACTCCAGGATGTGAGGCTGCTCCTGTTTAACACTGGTTACTAGAGATGAGCGACTTTTTTTGAGTCGAGTCGGGTTTTGGACCACCCGACTTTCACAAAAGTCGAGTCGAACGAAATCGGCCGAATATCGGGAAAAGTGGAAGGTCCGACTGAAACAAGAAACTCAATGCAAGTCAATGGGGAAGAAAAATCGGCAGGGAGTGGAGGACTGTAAACACAACTAAATTGCCCATTGCAATGCCAACGACATCAATTCTTATTACTTAAGCTTGTCAACCTTAAAGGGGTTGTCGGGGCTTTTCACATAATCTCAGTACATATCTGGGATGCAGAATTATGACAATAAGTAATTAACTTTCTGTCACTAGTTTACACGGTTTTCTAGATATTCTGAACAGAACATCCAAGGGGGGGTGTGTTATGGCATTGAAATGAGAACTGGTCGTAACCTCCTACTCTACTCCAAACATGCCCTCTGTAGCAACAACCCCACCCTCCATAGCTACAGGCCCTCCCCATCCACATGAAGAAGCCCTCATCACACAGTAACAAATCCTCCCCCTCTAGCAGCCTCACTGCAGAGAGCAGACCACCCAGCTGCTCCTCCCCCAGACACACGCTGAACAGTGATCTATGGAAAGTGAAACTAGTGAGGAGGGAAAATCGTCCAGTATTCTGGGCCACTCCATGATTACAATACATAACTCATTATCAGTAATTCCTTCCCTCACTGTCCCAGGCTGCTGGCAGCTGTGAGAACAGACGGTGTGATGGCCAGTGATGGGGGTCTGCAGCTTCTAATCTGCACAGGGGATGGTAGTCACTGATGTAATCTGTTGTGTGACAAAGCCTCTGCTGTGTGAATGAGACAGCTCTGTGGCATTGATGTCTTCACACAGCAGCTGATTTGGTGCAGTGTATGTGTGAGCACTGTGTCTCTAATGACACAAATACTGATGGGAGCAGCCTGTCCAATCAGCAGCTGTAACAGTGTGAAGTGTTGGGGGATGTATGTATGGAGATATATATGATACTAATGATTCTGATACTATAAATAAAGGGCTTGTTTGTGTTGTTGAGGAGCCCTTCCTTCATTCCATCTGAACTTTTCACTATTCCTTTCTGACCCTGGCATACCTCCAGCCTGTGTAAAGGGCATGTCACACTAAGCGATATCGCTAGCAATATCGCTATAACTTGTGACGTTATAGCGATATTGCTAGCGATATCGCTGTGTGTGATACTTACCTACAACCCGCTCCATCGCTGGTTATCTCTGATCGCGCGAGAACGTCCTGGACTGTTTCTCGTCGTCAGCTTCCTGCGGCTCTTCCTGCTGTGACGACGAGCGACACGTGGAGCCGGGCGGGAGGATGTAGGATCGCCTGGTGTGACAGGTAAGAAGCGACCCCCATCCCCAGCGATGTCGCTAGTGAGATCTGCCTGTTTGGCAGCTCACTAGCGACCACTTAGCGATGTACCAGCGATCCTGACCGCGTCATATCGCTGGTCGGGATCGCTGGTACATCACTAAGTGTGACAGTACCTTAAGGTGTGTACTTATATCCTATCACTTTATAATGTTTCTAGCAGAAATACATAACCGGGGCACGCGGACCATTCACCTCTGCCAGTGCTGGGAAAGACAAGCTGCAATTTATTTATGTATTTTCCCATCACCTCAGGGCAATTTTCTGTTTTTTTGTGTTTTTCATTTTTCCCTCTCCTTCTTCCATAACTTTTCTATTTTTCCGTCAATACAGACATATGAGGCTTGTTGTTGTTTTTTGCAAGACGAGTTGTTCTTTTGAATCATGTCATTTATTTTACCATATAATGTACTGGAGATTGGGAAAAAATTTAAAGTGCAATAACACATTTGTTTATTGGATTTTTTTATTCACCATGTTCACTATATGGTAACACTGATATGTCGGTATGATGTCTCGGGTCAGTACTATATGGTAACACTGAGGAGTCGGTATGATACCTCGGGTCCTTACTATATGGTAACACTGATATGTCGGTATGATGTCTCGGGTCAGTACTATATGGTAACACTGACGTGTCGGTATGATGTCTCGGGTCAGTACTATATGGTAACATTGATATGTCGGTATGATGCCTCGGGTCAGTACTATATAGTAACACTGATGCGTCGGTATGATGTCTCAGGTGAGTACTATATGGTAACACTGACGTGTCGGTATGATGTCTCGGGTCAGTACTATATGGTAACACTGACGTGTCGGTATGATGTCTCGGGTCAGTACTATATGGTAACACTGACGTGTCGGTATGATGTCTCGGGTCAGTACTATATGGTAACACTGACATGTCGGAATGATGTCTCGGGTGAGTACTATATGGTAATACTGAGGTGTCGGTATGATACCTCGGGTCCGTACTATATGGTAACACTGATATGTCGGTATGATGTCTCGGGTCAGTACTATATGGTAACACTGACGTGTCGGTATGATGCCTCGGGTCAGTACTATATGGTAACACTGACGTGTCGGTATGAAGCCTCGGGTCAGTACTATATGTACATATGTCTGTATTGATGGAAAAATAGAAAAGTTATGGAAGAAGGAGAGGGAAAAACAAAAAACAGAAAAACCAGAAAATTGATGGGATGGGAAAATACATAAATAAATTGCAGCTCGTCTTTCTCAGCACTGGCAGAGGTGAATGGTTCGCGTGCACCGGTTATGTATTTCTGCTAGAAACATTAGAAATTGATAGGATATAGGTACACACCTTACACAGGCTGGAGGTATGCCAGGGTCAGAAAGGAATAGTGAAAAGCTCGGATGGAATGAAGGAAGGGCTCCTCAACAACACAAACAAGCCCTTTATTTATAGTATCAGAATCATTAGTATCATATATATCTCCATACATACACCCCCCAACACTTCACACTGTTACAGCTGCTGATTGGACAGGCTGCTCCCATCAGTATTTGTGTCATTAGAGACACAGTGCTCACAAATACACTGCACCAAATCTGCTGCTGTGTGAAGACATCAGTGCCACAGAGCTGTCTCATTCACACAGCAGAGCCTTTGTCACACAACAGATTACATCAGTGACTGCCATCCCCTGTGCAGATTAGAAGCTGCAGACTCCCATCACTGGCCATCACACCGTCTGTTCTCACAGCTGCCAGCAGCCTGGGACAGTGAGGGAAGGAATTACTGATAATGAGTTAAGTATTGTAATCATGGAGTGGCCCAGAATACAGGATGATTTTCCCTCCTCACTAGTTTCACTTTCCATAGATCACTGTTCAGCCTGTGTCTGGGGGAGGAGCAGCTGGGTGGTCTGCTCTCTGCCCTTCTTCATGTGGATGGGGAGGGCCTGTAGCTATGGAGGGTGGGGTTGTTGCTATAGAGGGCATATTTGGAGTAGAGTAGGAGGTTACGACCAGTTCTCATTTCAATGCCATAACACCCCCCCCTTGGACGTTCTGTTCAGAATATCTAGAAAACCGTGCAAACTAGTGACAGAAAGTAAATTCCTTATTGTCATAATTCTGCAGTCCAGATATGTACTGAGATTATGTGAAAAGCCCGGAAAACCCCTTTAATTTACTTTATAATAATAGTTATGCATTGAAAACTGGGGTTATTTGGCTAAAGTTGTGGGGGTGGGCAGGGCTGGCTCCACGTTTTCGTGGGCCCCAGGCCAAAGAGTCTCAGTGGGCCCCTTTAACACATACCACAATTCATTATGCTCCAATATGGCAGCGAAATATAGGTATAGTACAATGAGAAATACTTCACTTCTTATATCACATGATTGCTATCTATTTTAAATTGTACAATAGCTCAAAAACCGGACAGTATATTCCTCCATACAATATTATGGCCACCACATAGTGTGCCATACAGAATAATCAGCCCCATATATTGCTCCATAAATAATTTGTCCCATATAATGTTCCATACAGTATATGATGAGCTCCACATAATGCTACAGTATATGATGGTCCCCATGAATGATGCTGAAGTGTATGATGGGTCTATATAATGCTCCATATATAATAGGCGCCATATGATGCTCCAGTGTATAATGGGCCCCATTTATAATGCTCCAGTGTAAAATGGGCCCCATTTATAATGCTCCAGTGTATTATGGGCCCCGTATATGATGCTCCAGTGTATGATGGGCCCCATTTATAATGCTCCAGTGTATGATGGTCCCCATGGATGATGCTCCAGTGTATGATGGGCCTATATAATGCTCAATATATAATGGGCCCCATAGGATGCTCCAGTGTATAATGGGCCCCATTTATAATGCTCCAGTGTATGATGAGCCCCATATAATGCTCCAAATATACTGGTCACCATATGTAATTCTCCATATATAATGAGCTCCATGTGATGCCCCATAAATAATGAACCCCATATGATGCTCTAGTATATGATGCTCCAGTGTATGATGGGCCCCATATATAATATTCCAGTGTATAATGCTCCCCATATATTGCTCAAAACATAAAAAATAATGAAATACCTCACCTCGCTGGGCACTGCTCTACTCTGGACTCCTCAGTAGAGTTGAGCGAAACGGGTCGAAAAATTTCAAAAGTCGCCGACTTTTGGCAAAGTCGGGTTTCATGAAACGAAACCCGACCCTAGGATGAGGTCGGCCACGAGGTCGGCGCCTTACGCGCCAAAGTCGCGTTTCAAAAGTTTGTTTTGCGCTCTTTTTCAGCCAATCAGGATCCACAGACACTGTGGGCAACGTGATGACATAGGCACGGGTCACCACCATCTTTCAGAAGGGCATGCAAGTGATTGGCTTGCTTTGGTGGGCGTCACAGGGGGTATAAAAGGGCGTGCACGCCGACCGCCATCTTACTTCTGCCGATCTTAGCATAGGGAGAGGTTGCTGCTGATTCTGTAGGGAGAGCGTTAGGCAGGGAAGAAGAAAAAAAAACTGCTTCTGCTGCTAGCGATTTTGCCTGTACAACACACCAGTCACTGTGTGTGCAGTGCAAGGGGAGGCTATATAGTGGTGTATCAGTGGTGTTGGTTGTTGGGCTGCCTTCTAAGGCTTCCTGACATTCCTGCATTGCTGTTTACCCACTGCTCCGCAAACTGCTTTTTTAAAAGCAATCCCAATTTTTTTTTTTGTCCTCCTGAGAAGAAAAAAAAACTGCTTCTGCTGCTAGCGATTTTGCCTGCACAACACACCAGTCACTGTGTGTGCAGTGCAAGGGGAGGCTATATTGTGGTGTATCAGTGGTGTTGGTTGTTGGGCTGCCTTTTAAGGCTTCCTGACAGGCTGGCATTGCTGTTTACCCACTGCTCTGCAAACTGCTTTTTTAAAAGCAATCCAATCTCCCTTATCCTCTAGTCACTTTTGTCACAGCTGTGCCATCGAGCCTGTGACATAGCGCTCAGATATCAGTGGCCCTCACACAATCCAAAAGTGTCCAGTGTCCACAAGTGTCTGCAGAAATTCAAAATCTCCCTTATCCTCTCGTCACTTTTGTCACAGCTGTGCCATCGAGCCTGTGACATAGCGCTCAGATATCAGTGGCCCTCACTCAATCCAAAAGTGTCCAGCGTCCACAAGTGTGTGCAGAAATTCAAAATCTCCCTTATCCTCTAGTCACTTTGGTCACAGCTGTGCCATCGAGCCTGTCACATAGCGCTCAGATATTCATTGGGCCTCACACAATCCAAAAGTGTCCAGTGTCCACAAGTGTGTGCAGAAATTCAAAATCTCCCTTATCCTCTAGTCACTTTGGTCACAGCTGTGCCATCGAGCCTGTCACATAGCGCTCAGATATTCATTGGGACTAGAGTTGAGCGATACCAGCCGATACTTGAAAATATCGGATCGGAATGGATCGGCCGATCTTAAAAAAAAGTATCGGTATCGCCGATTCCGATACCGGGAACCAATGCAAGTCAATGGGGCCAAAATATCGGAATTAAAAAAAACCCTTTCTTTCCTTGTAGGTTAATTCTACATGAAGAAAAACAACTAAGAATAATGTAGAATGTATTGTGGGAGGTGGAGGAGACATTAAAGCCATAGAGGTTTAGCCCAATCAAATGGAATAGCAGGAATTAAACTTTTTTTTTAAAGATGTTAGGAGTTACAAAGATATTGACTATGTTAGCCTCATTTATATTTTGCCAGACATGTATGTCTTCTTCTTCTTTCTTCTTTCTTCTTCTTCTTCTTCTACTTCCTTTTTTTACATTCTTCTTCTTCTTCTTCTACTTCCTTTTTTTACATTCTTCTTCTTCTTCTTCTACTTCCTTTTTTTACATTCTTCTTCTTCTTCTTCTTCTACTTCCTTTTTTTACATTCTTCTTCTTCTTCTTCTACTTCCTTTTTTTACATTCTTCTTCTTCTTCTTCTACTTCCTTTTTTTACATTCTTCTTCTTATTCCTTTTTTTACATTCTTCTTCTTCTACTTCCTTTTTTTACATTCTTCTTCTTCTTCTTCTTCTTCTTCTTCTTCTTCTTCTTCTTCTTCTTCCTTTTCTTACATTCTTCATATTCTTCTTATTCAACAATTATTATTCTACATATTCAGCTTCTTCATCTTCTTCCTATTCTTCTTCATCATATTCTTGTTTGTGTCAGGCATTCCTGTAGTTGTTATCTAGAAAAGTTAGAAGTTTACACCTTCCATTCTGCCTGTCACAAAAGATTTACAACAGGATTTGTCCGCGTTCAGTTTGGCCTGCAGCAGCAGGCCTTTTCCAGGGGCACCACGAGGAGGAACGGACTCACCCCCATACACTGCTTAGTCTTCTTCTGCTTATAAATAAGATAATATCATTTGCTCAGAGTATTAGTCTTATGCTTAATGTTCTTCTGCGTTGTTTTTTTTATGCTTCTTTGTCTTCTCTCTCTTGTTGTTCTGCATCTTGGTGGTTGTCTTCCTGTTCTTTGTCCTCTTGAACCAGCTGACGGTACTGGCACCCGGAGGGGCAGCAGAAGGAACAAGAGCCAATGGCACTACCGAGGACCAGCTGACGGTGCTGGAACCCGGTTACTAAGCAGGAGGTACCTGTGCTACAAAGCACTACCAAGGACCAGCAGACGTTGCCGGAACTCGGATACCGAGATGGAGGCACCTAGGCCAAAGGCTCTGACGAGAACCAGCTGACGGTGCTGGAACCCGGAGGGGTAGCATAAGCTGCAAGAGCAAATGGAAATAGCGAGGACCAGCTGACAGTGCTGGCACCCGGAGGGGCAGCAGAAGGAATAAGAGCCAATGGCACAACCGAGGACCAGCTGACGGTGCTGGAACCCGGTTACTAAGCAGGAGGTACCTGTGCTACAAAGCACTACCAAGGACCAGCAGACGTTGCCGGAACTCGGATACCGAGATGGAGGCACCTAGGCCAAAGGCTCTGACGAGAACCAGCTGACGGTGCTGGAACCCGGAGGGGTAGCATAAGCTGCAAGAGCAAATGGAAATAGCGAGGACCAGCTGACAGTGCTGGCACCCGGAGGGGCAGCAGAAGGAATAAGAGCCAATGGCACAACCGAGGACCAGCTGACGGTGCTGGAACCCGGTTACTAAGCAGGAGGTACCTGTGCTACAAAGCACTACCAAGGACCAGCAGACGTTGCCGGAACTCGGATACCGAGATGGAGGCACCTAGGCCAAAGGCTCTGATGAGAACCAGCTGACGGTGCTGGAACCCGGAGGGATATCAGAAGTTACCCCTGAAAAGCAAAGTTGGCATGCCGCAAGCTGGACGCAGTTACCGAATCACACAGTCCTACAGGGGGTGCTTGTCCTACTGGCACTATGGAACAAACCTTTCTTACCAGAACCCGCAGTCCACATAGGAAGCACCTAAACTGCTGGCACCCTAGCCTCGGCTAACCCAACCGCAACACGACATGGCAACTTGGGGTGGCAAACTGACATTGACACTTCCCGGAAACAGCAGGCAGGGCTGGAACCAAGCTGGGCAGGAGGGAGTACCCGTGCCAAAGTCAGTTATGAGCAGCAACTGGCGATGTTGGAGCCCAGGACAAGCACTTAGCAGGCTGAGGCCTGATGTGCTGTCAATTGGGAGGCAGCAGGACAGATTGCCATCAAAACAGCAGGGGAACAGCTGATGTTACTGAACCCCACAAACACAGGAGCTAGTGTTTTACTCTGTGAAGACGGCACTTCCGAGCAACAACTGGCTGTGTTGAAGCCCAGGGACAAGCACGGAGCAGGCTGAGGCTGCATTGAAGAAATTTTAAGATCGGTTGTAGACTACTAATTTGAACCAAGCTCCACTTAGGCCTGTGGCTTCACTGATTTTCGTATTTCCCCTGTCCTCCAACCCCGCCAGTTACAGCTCCGAAGTGGCATCTGCACAATCCACACTTGTTCCTGTGTTACAGGTGTTCAGTCCGGTCAGTTAATCCCCTGATGTGTGTCCGGCAATGTCGCCTGCTCTGTCCACATTCCCATAATGGGAATGTGGACAGAGCAGGCGACATTGCCGGACACACATCAGGGGATTAACTGACCGGACTGAACACCTGTAACACAGGAACAAGTGTGGATTGTGCAGACGCCACTTCGGAGCTGTAACTGGCAGGGTTGGAGGACAGGGGAAATACGAGAGACAGTGGAGCCACAGGCCTAATTGGAGCACGGTTAAAAATCAGTAGTGGTACGACTGTGTAGGCAGCAGGAGACTTTGCCATCCACACAGCAGGGGATCAGCTGACATTACTGAACCCCACTGAGACACGGGAGCAAGTATCTCTTTCCGTGTGGACGGCACTTCCGAACTACAACTGGCTGTGTTGAAGCCCAGGAAATAGGAGGGTGTAGGCAGAGGCCTACTGTATTTTGAATGAGGTGACAGCAGGAGAGACTGCCATCCACACAGCAGGGGATCAGCTGACGTTACTGAACCCCACTGAGACACGGGAGCAAGTATCTCTTTCCGTGTGGACGGCACTTCCGAACTACAACTGGCTGTGTTGAAGCCCAGGAAATAGGAGGGTGTAGGCAGAGGCCTACTGTATTTTGAATGAGGTGACAGCAGGAGAGACTGCCATCCACACAGCAGGGGATCAGCTGACATTACTGAACCCCACTGAGACACGGGAGCAAGTATCTCTTTCCGTGTGGACGGCACTTCCGAACTACAACTGGCTGTGTTGAAGCCCAGGAAATAGGAGGGTGTAGGCAGAGGCCTACTGTATTTTGAATGAGGTGACAGCAGGAGAGACTGCCATCCACACAGCAGGGGATCAGCTGACATTACTGAACCCCACTGAGACACGGGAGCAAGTATCTCTTTCCGTGTGGACGGCACTTCCGAACTACAACTGGCTGTGTTGAAGCCCAGGAAATAGGAGGGTGTAGGCAGAGGCCTACTGTATTTTGAATGAGGTGACAGCAGGAGAGACTGCCATCCACACAGCAGGGGATCAGCTGACATTACTGAACCCCACTGAGACACGGGAGCAAGTATCTCTTTCCGTGTGGACGGCACTTCCGAACTACAACTGGCTGTGTTGAAGCCCAGGAAATAGGAGGGTGTAGGCAGAGGCCTACTGTATTTTGAATGAGGTGACAGCAGGAGAGACTGCCATCCACACAGCAGGGGATCAGCTGACGTTACTGAACCCCACTGAGACACGGGAGCAAGTATCTCTTTCCGTGTGGACGGCACTTCCGAACTACAACTGGCTGTGTTGAAGCCCAGGAAATAGGAGGGTGTAGGCAGAGGCCTACTGTATTTTGAATGAGGTGACAGCAGGAGAGACTGCCATCCACACAGCAGGGGATCAGCTGACATTACTGAACCCCACTGAGACACGGGAGCAAGTATCTCTTTCCGTGTGGACGGCACTTCCGAACTACAACTGGCTGTGTTGAAGCCCAGGAAATAGGAGGGTGTAGGCAGAGGCCTACTGTATTTTGAATGAGGTGACAGCAGGAGAGACTGCCATCCACACAGCAGGGGATCAGCTGACATTACTGAACCCCACTGAGACACGGGAGCAAGTATCTCTTTCCGTGTGGACGGCACTTCCGAACTACAACTGGCTGTGTTGAAGCCCAGGAAATAGGAGGGTGTAGGCAGAGGCCTACTGTATTTTGAATGAGGTGACAGCAGGAGAGACTGCCATCCACACAGCAGGGGATCAGCTGACATTACTGAACCCCACTGAGACACGGGAGCAAGTATCTCTTTCCGTGTGGACGGCACTTCCGAACTACAACTGGCTGTGTTGAAGCCCAGGAAATAGGAGGGTGTAGGCAGAGGCCTACTGTATTTTGAATGAGGTGACAGCAGGAGAGACTGCCATCCACACAGCAGGGGATCAGCTGACATTACTGAACCCCACTGAGACACGGGAGCAAGTATCTCTTTCCGTGTGGACGGCACTTCCGAACTACAACTGGCTGTGTTGAAGCCCAGGAAATAGGAGGGTGTAGGCAGAGGCCTACTGTATTTTGAATGAGGTGACAGCAGGAGAGACTGCCATCCACACAGCAGGGGATCAGCTGACATTACTGAACCCCACTGAGACACGGGAGCAAGTATCTCTTTCCGTGTGGACGGCACTTCCGAACTACAACTGGCTGTGTTGAAGCCCAGGAAATAGGAGGGTGTAGGCAGAGGCCTACTGTATTTTGAATGAGGTGACAGCAGGAGAGACTGCCATCCACACAGCAGGGGATCAGCTGACATTACTGAACCCCACTGAGACACGGGAGCAAGTATCTCTTTCCGTGTGGACGGCACTTCCGAACTACAACTGGCTGTGTTGAAGCCCAGGAAATAGGAGGGTGTAGGCAGAGGCCTACTGTATTTTGAATGAGGTGACAGCAGGAGAGACTGCCATCCACACAGCAGGGGATCAGCTGACGTTACTGAACCCCACTGAGACACGGGAGCAAGTATCTCTTTCCGTGTGGACGGCACTTCCGAACTACAACTGGCTGTGTTGAAGCCCAGGAAATAGGAGGGTGTAGGCAGAGGCCTACTGTATTTTGAATGAGGTGACAGCAGGAGAGACTGCCATCCACACAGCAGGGGATCAGCTGACATTACTGAACCCCACTGAGACACGGGAGCAAGTATCTCTTTCCGTGTGGACGGCACTTCCGAACTACAACTGGCTGTGTTGAAGCCCAGGAAATAGGAGGGTGTAGGCAGAGGCCTACTGTATTTTGAATGAGGTGACAGCAGGAGAGACTGCCATCCACACAGCAGGGGATCAGCTGACATTACTGAACCCCACTGAGACACGGGAGCAAGTATCTCTTTCCGTGTGGACGGCACTTCCGAACTACAACTGGCTGTGTTGAAGCCCAGGAAATAGGAGGGTGTAGGCAGAGGCCTACTGTATTTTGAATGAGGTGACAGCAGGAGAGACTGCCATCCACACAGCAGGGGATCAGCTGACATTACTGAACCCCACTGAGACACGGGAGCAAGTATCTCTTTCCGTGTGGACGGCACTTCCGAACTACAACTGGCTGTGTTGAAGCCCAGGAAATAGGAGGGTGTAGGCAGAGGCCTACTGTATTTTGAATGAGGTGACAGCAGGAGAGACTGCCATCCACACAGCAGGGGATCAGCTGACATTACTGAACCCCACTGAGACACGGGAGCAAGTATCTCTTTCCGTGTGGACGGCACTTCCGAACTACAACTGGCTGTGTTGAAGCCCAGGAAATAGGAGGGTGTAGGCAGAGGCCTACTGTATTTTGAATGAGGTGACAGCAGGAGAGACTGCCATCCACACAGCAGGGGATCAGCTGACATTACTGAACCCCACTGAGACACGGGAGCAAGTATCTCTTTCCGTGTGGACGGCACTTCCGAACTACAACTGGCTGTGTTGAAGCCCAGGAAATAGGAGGGTGTAGGCAGAGGCCTACTGTATTTTGAATGAGGTGACAGCAGGAGAGACTGCCATCCACACAGCAGGGGATCAGCTGACATTACTGAACCCCACTGAGACACGGGAGCAAGTATCTCTTTCCGTGTGGACAGCACTTCCGAACTACAACTGGCTGTGTTGAAGCCCAGGAAATAGGAGGGTGTAGGCAGAGGCCTACTGTATTTTGAATGAGGTGACAGCAGGAGAGACTGCCATCCACACAGCAGGGGATCAGCTGACATTACTGAACCCCACTGAGACACGGGAGCAAGTATCTCTTTCCGTGTGGACGGCACTTCCGAACTACAACTGGCTGTGTTGAAGCCCAGGAAATAGGAGGGTGTAGGCAGAGGCCTACTGTATTTTGAATGAGGTGACAGCAGGAGAGACTGCCATCCACACAGCAGGCGATCAGCTGACATTACTGAACCCCACTGAGACACGGGAGCAAGTATCTCTTTCCGTGTGGACGGCACTTCCGAACTACAACTGGCTGTGTTGAAGCCCAGGAAATAGGAGGGTGTAGGCAGAGGCCTACTGTATTTTGAATGAGGTGACAGCAGGAGAGACTGCCATCCACACAGCAGGGGATCAGCTGACGTTACTGAACCCCACTGAGACACGGGAGCAAGTATCTCTTTCCGTGTGGACGGCACTTCCGAACTACAACTGGCTGTGTTGAAGCCCAGGAAATAGGAGGGTGTAGGCAGAGGCCTACTGTATTTTGAATGAGGTGACAGCAGGAGAGACTGCCATCCACACAGCAGGGGATCAGCTGACATTACTGAACCCCACTGAGACACGGGAGCAAGTATCTCTTTCCGTGTGGACGGCACTTCCGAACTACAACTGGCTGTGTTGAAGCCCAGGAAATAGGAGGGTGTAGGCAGAGGCCTACTGTATTTTGAATGAGGTGACAGCAGGAGAGACTGCCATCCACACAGCAGGGGATCAGCTGACATTACTGAACCCCACTGAGACACGGGAGCAAGTATCTCTTTCCGTGTGGACGGCACTTCCGAACTACAACTGGCTGTGTTGAAGCCCAGGAAATAGGAGGGTGTAGGCAGAGGCCTACTGTATTTTGAATGAGGTGACAGCAGGAGAGACTGCCATCCACACAGCAGGGGATCAGCTGACGTTACTGAACCCCACTGAGACACGGGAGCAAGTATCTCTTTCCGTGTGGACGGCACTTCCGAACTACAACTGGCTGTGTTGAAGCCCAGGAAATAGGAGGGTGTAGGCAGAGGCCTACTGTATTTTGAATGAGGTGACAGCAGGAGAGACTGCCATCCACACAGCAGGGGATCAGCTGACGTTACTGAACCCCACTGAGACACGGGAGCAAGTATCTCTTTCCGTGTGGACGGCACTTCCGAACTACAACTGGCTGTGTTGAAGCCCAGGAAATAAGAGGGTGTAGGCAGAGGCCTACTGTATTTTGAATGAGGTGACAGCAGGAGAGACTGCCATCCACACAGCAGGGGATCAGCTGACATTACTGAACCCCACTGAGACACGGGAGCAAGTATCTCTTTCCGTGTGGACGGCACTTCCGAACTACAACTGGCTGTGTTGAAGCCCAGGAAATAGGAGGGTGTAGGCAGAGGCCTACTGTATTTTGAATGAGTTTACAGCAGGAGAGACTGCCATCCACACAGCAGGGGATCAGCTGACGTTACTGAACCCCACTGAGACACGGGAGCAAGTATCTCTTTCCGTGTGGACGGCACTTCCGAACTACAACTGGCTGTGTTGAAGCCCAGGAAATAGGAGGGTGTAGGCAGAGGCCTACTGTATTTTGAATGAGTTTACAGCAGGAGAGACTGCCATCCACACAGCAGGGGATCAGCTGACGTTACTGAACCCCACTGAGACACGGGAGCAAGTATCTCTTTCCGTGTGGACGGCACTTCCGAACTACAACTGGCTGTGTTGAAGCCCAGGAAATAGGAGGGTGTAGGCAGAGGCCTACTGTATTTTGAATGAGGTGACAGCAGGAGAGACTGCCATCCACACAGCAGGGGATCAGCTGACGTTACTGAACACCACTGAGACACGGGAGCAAGTATCTCTTTCCGTGTGGACGGCACTTCCGAACTACAACTGGCTGTGTTGAAGCCCAGGAAATAGGAGGGTATAGGCACAGGCCTACTGTATTTTGAATGAGGTGACAGCAGAAGAGACTGCCGTCCACACAGCAGGGGATCAGCTGACATTACTGAACCCCACTGAGACACGGGAGCAAGTATCTCTTTCCGTGTGGACGGCACTTCCGAACTACAACTGGCTGTGTTGAAGCCCAGGAAATAGGAGGGTGTAGGCAGAGGCCTACTGTCTTTGTAATGCGGAGACAGCAGGAGAGACTGCCATCTCCACAGCAGGGGATCAGCTGGCAATGATGAACCCCACTAACACTTGAACGAATGTGTTTGGCTCTGTGGAGACGACACTTCTGAACACCAACTGACGCTGTTGGAGCCCAGGATTAGGCGAGGAGCAGGCTGTGGCCTACTGGATTTTGGCAGGTGAAGGCAGCAGGAGACTTGCCATCTCCACAGCAGGGGAACAGCTGGCAGTGCTGAACCCCAATAACACTCTAACGAAGGTGTTTGGCTCTGTGGAGACGACACTTCTGAACACCAACTGACGCTGTTGGAGCCCAGGATTAGGCGAGGAGCAGGCTGGGGCCTACTGGATTTTGGCAGGTGAAGGCAGCAGGAGACTTGCCATCTCCACAGCAGGGGAACAGCTGGCAGTGCTGAACCCCACTAACACTCTAACGAATGTGTTTGGCTCTGTGGAGACGACACTTCTGAACACCAACTGACGCTGTTGGAGCCCAGGATTAGGCGAGGAGCAGGCTGTGGCCTACTGGATTTTGGCAGGTGAAGGCAGCAGGAGACTTGCCATCTCCACAGCAGGGGAACAGCTGGCAGTGCTGAACCCCACTAACACTCTAACGAATGTGTTTGGCTCTGTGGAGACGACACTTCTGAACACCAACTGACGCTGTTGGAGCCCAGGATTAGGCGAGGAGCAGGCTGGGGCCTACTGGATTTTGGCAGGTGAAGGCAGCAGGAGACTTGCCATCTCCACAGCAGGGGAACAGCTGGCAGTGCTGAACCCCACTAACACTCTAACGAAGGTGTTTGGCTCTGTGGAGACGACACTTCTGAACACCAACTGACGCTGTTGGAGCCCAGGATTAGGCGAGGAGCAGGCTGGGGCCTACTGGATTTTGGCAGGTGAAGGCAGCAGGAGACTTGCCATCTCCACAGCAGGGGAACAGCTGGCAGTGCTGAACCCCACTAACACTCTAACGAAGGTGTTTGGCTCTGTGGAGACGACACTTCTGAACACCAACTGATGCTGTTGGAGCCCAGGATTAGGCGAGGAGCAGGCTGGGGCCTACTGGATTTTGGCAGGTGAAGGCAGCACGAGACTTGCCATCTCCACAGCAGGGGAACAGCTGGCAGTGCTGAACCCCACTAACACTCTAACGAAGGTGTTTGGCTCTGTGGAGACGACACTTCTGAACACCAACTGACGCTGTTGGAGCCCAGGATTAGGCGAGGAGCAGGCTGGGGCCTACTGGATTTTGGCAGGTGAAGGCAGCAGGAGACTTGCCATCTCCACAGCAGGGGAACAGCTGGCAGTGCTGAACCCCACTAACACTCTAACGAAGGTGTTTGGCTCTGTGAAGACGACACTTCTGAACACCAACTGACGCTGTTGGAGCCCAGGATTAGGCGAGGAGCAGGCTGGGGCCTACTGGATTTTGGCAGGTGAAGGCAGCAGGAGACTTGCCATCTCCACAGCAGGGGAACAGCTGGCAGTGCTGAACCCCACTAACACTCTAACGAAGGTGTTTGGCTCTGTGGAGACGACACTTCTGAACACCAACTGACGCTGTTGGAGCCCAGGATTAGGCGAGGAGCAGGCTGGGGCCTACTGGATTTTGGCAGGTGAAGGCAGCAGGAGACTTGCCATCTCCACAGCAGGGGAACAGCTGGCAGTGCTGAACCCCACTAACACTCTAACGAAGGTGTTTGGCTCTGTGGAGACGACACTTCTGAACACCAACTGACGCTGTTGGAGCCCAGGATTAGGCGAGGAGCAGGCTGTGGCCTACTGGATTTTGGCAGGTGAAGGCAGCAGGAGACTTGCCATCTCCACAGCAGGGGAACAGCTGGCAGTGCTGAACCCCACTAACACTCTAACGAAGGTGTTTGGCTCTGTGGAGACGACACTTCTGAACACCAACTGACGCTGTTGGAGCCCAGGATTAGGCGAGGAGCAGGCTGGGGCCTACTGGATTTTGGCAGGTGAAGGCAGCAGGAGACTTGCCATCTCCACAGCAGGGGAACAGCTGGCAGTGCTGAACCCCAATAACACTCTAACGAAGGTGTTTGGCTCTGTGGAGACGTCACTTCTGAACACCAAATGACGCTGTTGGAGACCAGGATTAGGCGAGGAGCAGGCTGGGGCCTACTGGATTTTGGCAGGTGAAGGCAGCAGGAGACTTGCCATCTCCACAGCAGGGGAACAGCTGGCAGTGCTGAACCCCACTAACACTCTAACGAATGTGTTTGGCTCTGTGGAGACGACACTTCTGAACACCAACTGACGCTGTTGGAGCCCAGGATTAGGCGAGGAGCATGCTGTGGCCTACTGGATTTTGGCAGGTGAAGGCAGCAGGAGACTTGCCATCTCCACAGCAGGGGAACAGCTGGCAGTGCTGAACCCCACTAACACTCTAACGAATGTGTTTGGCTCTGTGGAGATGACACTTCTGAACACCAACTGAAGCTGTTGGAGCCCAGGATTACGCATGCCGCATGCAGAGGCCAATGGGCAGCGGTTTTTATGGAGGTTGTGGACTACTACTGATTCTAACCATGCTCCACTTAGGCCTCTGGCTCCACTGTCTCTACTATTTACCCTGGCCTCCAACCCCGCCAGCTACATCTCTGAAGTGGCGTCAGCACAATCTACACTTGTTCCTGTGTTACTGGTGCTCAGTCCCGTCAGTTGATCCCCTGATGTTTGTCCGGCAAGTTCGCCAGCTCTGTCCTCATTCCCACTACTGGTTATGGGAATGTGGACAGAGCAGGAGACCTTGCCGGACACACATCAGGGGATAAACTGATGGGACTGAGCCACAGGAACACAGGAACAAGTGTAGATTGTGCTGACGCCACTTCAGAGATGTAGATGGCGGGGTTGGAGGTCAGGGGAAATAGTAGAGACAGTGGAGCCAGAGACCTAAGTTGGGCACGGTTAAAAATCAGTAGTGGTTTGAATGTTGATGGAGCTGGTGACTTTGCCGTCCACACAGCAGGGGATCAGCTGGCATTACTGAACCCCACTAACACAGGAGCTAGTGTGTTTCTCTGTGCAGACGACACATCTGAGCGACAACTGGCTGTGTTGAAGCAAAGGGATTATAGTTCAGGTGGTAGAAAAATGAACACACCAGCAGACCTGGATACAGTTGCCAACCACTAATTTAGTCTGTAAGAGGAATGGCAAAGTCTTTGGAGATCCAGGCCTTGTTCATTTTCAGAAAAGTCAGCCGGTCAACATTATCGGAAGATAGTCGCGTGCGACGGTCTGTTAGTACACCACCTGCGGCACTAAAGACACGTTCCGATAATACACTGGCAGCAGGGCAAGCCAGCACCTCCAATGCATACTGGCTAAGCTCTGGCCATGTATCCAGCTTAGAGACCCAAAACTTGAAGGGGGAAGAGCCATCTGGGAGTACAGCGACAGGGCAAGACATGTAGTCTGACACCATCTGACGGAAGCGTTGCCTCCTGCTGACTCGAGGCGTCGCTGATGGTGTAGACAATTGTGGTGGACACACAAAACTTTGCCACATTTGGGCCATAGTGGTCTTGCCTTGTGCTGCGGCGCTGCCTCTGCTCCCTCTTTGTGCAGAGTTTCCTCCACTGCCTCGACGCACAGAGCTGCTTTGTAAAGCACTAGCAACAATGCTGTCGGGTGGAATGGAAAACATTATGGACTGCACCAGTGACTCTTCGTACTCCCGCATTTTACGCTCCCGGTTCAACGTTGGTATGAGCCTTTGTACGCTGTCCCGGTAGCGAGGATCTAGGAGGGTGTACACCCAATAATCAGCCGAGACGAGAATGTGGGCGATGCGGCGGTCGTTTCTCAGGCACTGCAGCATGAAATCAACCATGTGCTGCAGACTCCCAACTGCCAAAGAACCGCTGTCCCCTGTTTGAGGCGTGACCTCGGCCTGCTCTGCATCACCCCACCCTCGCTGTACATACTGAGTAGAGGTTTGTGTACCTCCCTCCTCTGGAGAGATGTCTTCCTCCTCCATCGACTCCTCCTCATCCTCCTCACAAAGTGTCCCCTGCCTAGGCCTTTGTGAGGAAACACGTAGCGCAGACTGTCCAGAAGCAGATGGCATTTGGGACTCCTCATCCTCCACCTCTTCTGAAACCTCATCCCTTAGTGCTTGCAGTGTTTGTTGAAGCAGGCAGATAAGGGGGACAGTCATGCTGACTAGTGCATCATCTGCACTCGCCATCCGCGTGGATTCATCGAAGGCACGCAAAACGAGGCAGATGTCCTTCATAGAGGCCCACTCAATGGTGCTGAAGTGTGAACGGCGCACAGTGCGACTTGTTCGCGCCTGATGCAGCTGGTACTCCATGACTGCTGCCTGCTGCTCACACAACCGCTCCAACATATGTAACGTTGAATTCCACCGGGTGGGTAGGTCACATATGATGCGATGTTCCGGAAGGCCAAATCGTCGCTGCAGAGCAGCGAGGCGCGATCTTGCCATGCTGGAACGTCGCAAGTGAGCGCACTCTATGCGGACCTTGTGCAACAGTGCAGCAAGATCCGGATAGTCCCTCAGAAAGCTCTGCACGACCAAGTTAAGAACATGTGCCAGACATGGGATGTGTGTGAGGTTGCCTAGGCCAAGAGCTGCCACCAGATTTCGGCCATTGTCACACACTACCAAGCCCGGCTGGAGATTCGCTGGCCCAAACCACACATCGCTCTCCAGCTTGATAGCATTCCAGAGCTCCTGCGCTGTGTGGCTTCGATTCCCCAAAGAAATTAATTTGAGTACAGCCTGTTGACGTTTGGCCACGGCTGTGCTCATATCGGTCGTAACAGGCTCCTGCTCTGCTGTTTCTGAGGAACTTGAGTAGGAGGAGGAGTCTATGTGTACAGACTGGAGTCCTGCAATCCGTGGCGTTGGAAGAACACGTACAGCGCCACTCTCCAGATCCGTACCCGGCTCCACAACATTGACCCAGTGGGCAGTGAGGGAAAGGTATCGTCCCTGTCCATGGTTACTGGTCCACGCATCGGTGGTCAGGTGGTCCTTGCTACTAACGGCGTTTAGTAGCGCATGTTTTATTTTGCCCTCAACATGTTTCTGCAGGGCAGGGACGGCTCGCCTGCTGAAATAAAAGCGGCTGGGCACGTTGTATTGGGGGACTGCCAATGCCATTAAGTCCCGGAAGGTGTCAGTGTCCACCAGCCTGAATGACAGCATTTCAACTGCCAGAAGTTTGGCAATGCCAGCATTCAGAGACTGTGCTCGGGGATGGTTTGCCGAGTAAGGGCGCCTTTTATCCCATGCCTGTGCTACCGATGGCTGTGATGGATGGGAACGTGCTGCTATGGGTGTAATCTGACAGGGTCTCCGGACAACAGTGGCAGAGGTTCTTCCTTGGCGATCCTGTGAGGAAGCCGAACCAGCAGTGTGTGAGCTGAAGGAAGAGGGCCCAACACGAACTGAAGAGGTGGTAGGTGGTGCTGTACGTTGGCCTACGTCTTCAGGGTGTCTCTGCAACTCCAACTCGTGCTTGGTGCGCACATGTTTCCACATATTTGTGGTATTGAGGTTGCTGACATTTCTCCCTCTTTTGACTCTCTGATGACACAGCTTGCATTTGACAAAGCAAATGTCATCTGCAACTGTGTCAAAAAAGGACCACGCACTGCAACTCTTGTGAGCGCCCGGTTTGCCTTTGGAAGGAGGAATGCTCCTAACGGGTGCCGAAGTGGAGGGTACAGGCAACCAAGTCTTCCCCCTCCCTCTGCCTCCTGTTTTGGCCGGTAGGGGAATCTCTTCCTCCGAGCTGCTCCCACCACCTTCCTGTTGCTCACGCCATGATGGGTCAAGGACCTCATCATCTTCCCTCCCCTCTTCAAACAGCTGCTTCTCCGGGGTTGTCTCGCCAGCACCGTACGCACCAGAAAGTGGCAACTGAGTCTCGTCATCATCTGATGCGTACTGAGGTGTGCTGACCATAGGCACTGGCCCACTCACCTCTTCAGATTCAGAGGGACAAAGAAGTTGCGCATCACTGCATACTCCCTCTTCTTCACATTCAGGAATGCTGCTTGGCTGGCCCCCTCTTTCCAAGCCAACAGATTCCGAGAACAGAAGTAGAGACTGTGATGGCTCCTGTCCATGTCTCTCTGACTGCCTGGGCACTTTGGCAGGTGGTGAAGAGACAGATGGTTGCTCTTCGGTGCTCTGACCCTGAGAGGATGCGGAAGTAATTGAAGTCGATGCGTTAGCTGCCATCCATCCGACAACGGCTTCAATTTGTTCCTCCCGCAGCAGTGGGGTACGTTGAGGTCCTACAAAGCTGCGCATAAAGGACTGTTGCCTGCTAAAACTGGGGGATGCTGATCCACTGGTGCCCGCAGCAGGCCCAGAATCCCCACGTCCTCTACCTGTAGAATCCCCACGTCCTCTCCCTGCAGAATCCCCACGTCCTCTCCCTGCTGAAACTCCACGCCCACGCGCCTTACTCCCTGCCTTCTTCATCTTGCAAGACTGCTTAAGATAGGCAAAAAAGTACAAAGGGGGGCCTTAGTGTGCTTATTCCTGAACAGCTGGTTACAGGTACAAGAAACACTAATTTTATGAAGTGTGTGTGTGTGTGGACTAGACTTTAATAGGAGCTGATGTGGCCTACACAAGTTCAAAATGTAGTGTTTGGTGAATTTTTTTGTGGTTTCTTTGTTGGAAACAAACTCAAAGTATGTGAACAAAGAATTGAAACTGATAGTATCACCAACTTTTTGGAGCTATTACAATGCAGGCAGGTAACCTACAATGCAAAAGATGAGGCTCCAAAAAAATTGGGTAATACTAATCTGGCTGCGCCGGCAGGGCACAAGCCAGAAAAAAAGGCTCCTCTATCTACTCCTATATAGTGTTTGCAACCAACCAATGTTGATGGATACGGATGGATGCACACTAATAGGAGAAGAAAAAATGAGCTGCACTCAAAGACAAATATGTGTGAGGCAGTGACGCACGTTGAGCGTCCTACAACCAGACGTAGCTGCAGGACACTCTACTCAGCGTGAGCTGCACTCACACACAGTCAGAGGCCTCTCAGACAGCCGTCAACAGTGCAGCTAAGTGGGCACTGGCACTGACAGGCTGCAGAAAGGCTCCGCTGTGTACTCCTTTATAGTGTTTGCAACCACCGTAGATGGAGACGGATGGATGCACACTAATAGAAGAAAAAATGAGCTGCACTCAAATAAAAATATGTGTGAGGCACTGACGCACGTTGAGCGTCCTACAGCCAGACGTAGCTGCAGGACACACTACTCAGCGTGAGCTGCACTCACACACAGTCAGAGACCTCTCAGACAGCCGTGAACAGTGCAGCAAAGTGGACACTAGCACTGAAAGGCTGCAGAAAGGCTCCGCTGTCTACTACTAGTGTTTGCAACCAACGTATATGGATACGGATGGAAGCACACTAGATTGAAATTATGTAAAAAATGCAGCTCAAAAAATAAAAGATGTATGAGGCAGCAGTGATCACACTGGGTGGCCTACAGCCTGACGTGGCTGCAGGACCCACTCCACAGCGTGAGCTGCACTCACACAGCCCTTGCAGACAGCTGTGAACACTGCTGCTAGGGCAAAGAAGGCTACAGTGGTGGTTTATGTAGCCTGGGTAAAGCACTAGATGTTTGGTGGAATCGCTATTTCTAACTGTCCCTCACAGTCTTCTACAGCAGCCTGTCCCTAACTGAATTCACAGCAGAGTGACCAGAAATGGCGGCTGCGGTGGCTTTTATAGTGCATCATGACATCATTTCGGCAGCCAATCACAGCCATGCCAATAGTTAACATGCCTACATGCCTAACAGGATGTGCCCACACTTCGGAGGATTCCCATTGGCTTAATCAAAGCAAGCAGGCTCATAGCATGATGGGAACTTCCTATTCCGATTCCGATTCCGGAATCCGATATGACAAAAGTATCGGAACTAAGTATCGGAATTCCGATACCGCTAATATCGGCCGATACCCGATACTTGCGGTATCGGAATGCTCAACACTAATTGGGACTCACACAATCCAAAAGTGTCCAGTGTCCACAAGTGTCTGCAGAAATTCAAAATCTCCCCTGTCCTATAGACACCTTGTACCTTGTTTTATATTACTATATAGTTTGTTGGATTTTGTCTACATTTCTACCAAAAATGAGGAAGGCTGGTGGAAGAGGCCGTGGAATTGGGTGGGGATTGGCAGCTGGTAATGATGGTGTTGGTGGTGGATCTGATGGTAGTGGCAAGAGCAAAATAGGACCGAATGCAGGAGGTGTTGAGCCTGCGTCATTGTCTGGCTACATAAGGCCTCGAACGCTTAGTTTTCTAGGAGTTGGCAAACCGCTTTTAAAGCCAGAGCATCAGGAAAAAGTTTTGTCTTACATTGCTGACTCAGCCTCCAGCTCTATCGCCTCCTCTTCTTCAGTTGTAAAAAGTAAAAGCACTGAGTCGTCATTGGAGGCTCATGTTCATGAACCACACCTTTCCTTGTGTCCTTCACCCCAACCAAGATTGAAGGATGACGCAGGCCATACTACTGATTACTCCATGGAGCTGTTTTCACATACCATGCCTGGATTATCAAGTGAAATGGTGAATTACCCAGGCCAAGATGAATCTGACATGGAGTGCACTGATGCACAGCTGCTGATGGATGATTCTGCTGGTACATTCACTCAGAGCACTACATTGTCCTCGCAGTGTACAGAGTCAGATTCTGACCCTGATGAGACTCAGGTGCCCCTTCCCGCACACTATACCACCATACACGGTGACACAGAGGAAGGTGCACATGACATAGAAGAGGAGGTGATGGATGACCCAGTTGTTGACCCAGATTGGCATCCATTGGGGGAAGAGGGTGCTGCTTCCAATAGCTCAGATGAGGAGCATCCACAGCAGACATCGACATCGCAACAGCTGTTATCTGGCAGGCCCGGAGCACTCCAAAGACAGGTTCCAAACATCAAAAGAGTTGCTGGACAGCTTGTCCAGAGGGTCAAAAGATCACAGCGTGCTAGGCCGCAAAATGTCTGCCAAAGTAGGAAGAGTACAGTGTGGCACTTTTTTGACCAAAATCCTCATGATCAGGCCAAGGTTATCTGTAAGAAGTGCGCAAAGACCTTTAGGCGAGGGAAAAATCTGAAAAATTTGAATACCAGTTGCATGCTTAGACATTTAACCAGCATGCACTTGCAAGCGTGGACACAACACCAAACCTCAAGTGCCACTTGTGCAACTGATCACAACAAAGGTAGTCAGCAACGCTACATTGTTTCCCCCACTGTAAGCCCACCGGTTAGCACAGCAGCAAATGTTGAGGTGTCGTTGCAAGGCCACAGCAGTCAGGGAATCCCACTGTTATATCAACGAAAGACTGATTCTAGGCCATCAGAAAGAGCACCAACTCCATCACCATCATCAACCCTCTCTCAGTCCGCCCTGTCCACCGATACTTCCACCATATGCAGCTCTCAAGTCCAGCTCACCCTCCCAGACACTATGAGTAGGTCAAGAAAGTACTCAGTCTCTCATCCGTGTACACTGGGTTTGAACGCCCACATTGCCAAACTAATCCTCCTCCTCCTCCAGAAGCGAAAGCTCGTCCACAGAGCGCAGTCGTACGAGCACTCCATCTGCAGCTGCCACTGTTGCACACGATGTTTCCCCCTATCGAGCAGCTAGTGGAAAGCGTCAGCAGGCTGTGTTGCAGATGATGTGTTTGGGCAACAGACACACCGCCGAGGTGCTGGCCGAGTACTTGAAGCGACAAACTGAGTCATGGCTGGGCAGTGTACATCTTGAGGCAGGCAAGGTAGTTAGTGATAACGGCCGTAATTTTGTGGCAGCCATAGCCCTTTCAAAACTCAGCCATATACCTTGCTTGGGTCACACCTTGAACCTGGTGGTGCAGTGCTTCCTCAAAAATTATCCGGAGTTAACAGCCCTGCTCCAGAAGGTGCGAAGACTGTGCGCGCACATCCGCCGGTCGCCTGTACACTCCGTTCGTATGCAGAAGCTGCAGCGATTGCTCCACCTTCCCAACCACCGCCTCATTATCGACATTGCAACAAGGTGGTACTCCACCCTGCACATGGTGGAGCGGCTGTGTGAGCAGAGGCAGGGCATAATGCATTTGTGGGAGGATACACGGCCAGGCACTTTGAGAGCAGACATGGAGTTGACAGGTGTGCAGTGGTCGAAGCGGAAAGACCTCTGTAAAGTCCTTCAGTGTTTTGAGGAATGCACACGGCTGGTAAGCGCAGACGACGCCATCCTAAGCATGAGCATCCCACTTATGCGTCTGCTCATGCAAACTTTGACGCACCTTAAGGAGCAGGCGTCTGCAGCCAATGTTGATGAGGAGGAAGAGGAGGAGGGAATCCTTGATGACATTCAGCCATTGTCTGCTCAGGGACCTCTCCTGGACGAGGTGGAGGAAGAAGAGGAGGAGGAGGATGATGGGGATGATTACTTAGGGGAGGAGGATGCATCTCGTGGGGCAAGTGAAAATGTTGGCGTGGCAAGGTCTGGTACAGGGTTTGTGCGAGACTGGAGGGATGTGGATTTGCCAGAAAGTGCTCCTCCAACCAGCACTCGCAGTGCATCATTGACACCGGGATCATTGGCCCACATGTCAGATTATGCCTTGCAGATCCTAAAAAGGGACCCACGCATTGCCAAAATGATGAACGATGATGACTACTGGTTGGCCAGCATCCTGGATCCACGCTATAAAGGCAAATTACAAAACATCATGCCACAGGAGAAACTTGACCTAATATTGGCTAATAAAAAATCAACTCTGGTAAATCGGTTGCTTGAGGCATTCCCAGCACACAGCAGCGGTGATGGTTCTCACACGAGCCGTACGGGCCGGGGGCAGCTTGGCAGAGGTGTTCGTGGTGCACACAGCAGAAGTGGCGTTGGAGACAGGGGTTTCATGACAATGTTGTGGACTGATTTTTCAAATACCGCTCACACAACTGGTAATACTGCATCGATGGAAAGTGACAGGAGACAGCAGTTGTCAACTATGGTTACAAACTACTTTTCCTCCCATATCGATGTTCTCCCACACAGGTCATTCCCCTTTGACTATTGGGCCGCTAAACTGGACACCTGGCCTGAATTGGCCCAATATGCCTTACAGGAGCTCGCTTGCCCAGCTGCAAGTGTGCTATCGGAAAGAGTCTTCAGTGCAGCTGGATCAATCCAGACATAAAAAAGGACCCGTCTGTCAACCCAAAATGTGGATGATCTAACCTTCATTAAAATGAACCATGCATGGGTTTCCAAGGATTTTGTCCCACCTTCCCCTGATGACACATAGGGTGACAGAAAAATGGCTTGCTTTGGTCCACCTCTTCCTGGGACTTCACCTATTTCGCCTTTTGCATCAGCTGAATGTCCAACATCAACATATGCCACTTTCTAAAACAACTCCCTAACTGTGCTGCCTCCCCCCCCCATGGCCTGGGTCACCATCTAGCGCACGACACCGTGCGAGTGCCGTTGCCCTGGACAGGTGGGTAGGCCGACTCTTGGGTGCGGGCACTGGCACAGGGTCCCTCATAGTGAAATCAAGTGTCTCTGATGGTGGTGGTGCACACCCGCCATCAGACACACCGCCGTACTATGAGGGGCCCAGTGCCAGTACCGACGCCCACGAGTGGGCCCCCCTTGCTTGGGCAGGGCCCCAGCATTTGCAATCTTTACCTCTCCCTGCTCCTCCGCTGTGTAATCTGGGCCGTCAAATCCATACTGTGCCTAACACCGTCTGAGCCTGCCTCCTGATGTATAGACATATATTTTGAATGTGTACGCTATCCATACATGTTATCCGGGGATACGGTACCCTTTCTAACCTTTGTGCAATCACGTGCAATCCATACTGGGCCTAACACCGTCTGAGCCTGCCTCCTGATGTACAGACATATATTTTGAATGTGTACGCTATCCATACATGTTATCCGGGGATACGGTACCCTTTCTAACCTTTGTGCAATTACGTGCAATCCATACTGGGCCTAACACCGTCTGAGCCTGCCTCCTGATGTACAGACATATATTTTGAATGTGTACGCTATCCATACATGTTATCCGGGGATACGGTACCCTTTCTAACCTTTGTGCAATCACGTGCAATCCATACTGTGCCTAACACCGTCTGAGCCTGCCTCCTGATGTACAGACATATATTTTGAATGTGTACGCTATCCATACATGTTATCCGGGGATACGGTACCCTTTCTAACCTTTGTGCAATCACGTGCAATCCATACTGTGCCTGACACAGTCTGAGCCTGCCTCCTGATGTACAGACATATATTTTGAATGTGTACGCTATCCAAACATGTTATCCGGGGATACGGTACCCTTTCTAACCTTTGTGCAATCACGTGCAATCCATACTGGGCCTAACACCGTCTGAGCCTGCCTCCTGATGTACAGACATATATTTTGAATGTGTACTCTATCCATACATGTTATCCGGGGATACGGTACCCTTTCTAACCTTTGTGCAATCACGTGCAATCCATACTGGGCCTAACACCGTCTGAGCCTGCCTCCTGATGTACAGACATACATTTTGAATGTGTACGCTATCCATACATGTTATCCGGGGATACGGTACCCTTTCTAACCTTTGTGCAATCACGTGCAATCCATACTGGGCCTAACACCGTCTGAGCCTGCCTCCAGATGTATAGACATATATTTTGAATGTGTACGCTATCCATACATGTTATCCGGGGATACGGTACCCTTTCTAACCTTTGTGCAATCACGTGCAATCCATACTGGGCCTAACACCATCTGAGCCTGCCTCCTGGTGTACAGACATATATTTTGAATGTGTACGCTATCCATACATGTTATCCGGGGATACGGTACCCTTTCTAACCTTTGTGCAATCACGTGCAATCCATACTGGGCCTAACACCGTCTGAGCCTGCCTCCTGATGTACAGACATATATTTTGAATGTGTACGCTATCCATACATGTTATCCGGGGATACGGTGCCCTTTCTATCCTTTGTGCAATCACGTGCAATCCATACTGGGCCTAACACCGTCTGAGCCTGCCTCCTGATGTATAGACATATATTTTGAATGTGTACGCTATCCATACATGTTTTCCGGGGATACTGTACCCTTTCTAACCTTTGTGCAATCACGTGCAATCCATACTGGGCCTAACACCGTCTGAGCCTGCCTCCTGATGTACAGACATATATTTTGAATGTGTACGCTATCCATACATGTTATCCGGGGATACGGTACCCTTTCTAACCTTTGTGCAATCACGTGCAATCCATACTGTGCCTGACACAGTCTGAGCCTGCCTCCTGATGTACAGACATATATTTTGAATGTGTACGCTATCCAAACATGTTATCCGGGGATACGGTACCCTTTCTAACCTTTGTGCAGTCACGTGCAATCCATACTGGGCCTAACACCGTCTGAGCCTGCCTCCTGATGTACAGACATATATTTTGAATGTGTACTCTATCCATACATGTTATCCGGGGATACGGTACCCTTTCTAACCTTTGTGCAATCACGTGCAATCCATACTGGGCCTAACACCGTCTGAGCCTGCCTCCTGATGTACAGACATACATTTTGAATGTGTACGCTATCCATACATGTTATCCGGGGATACGGTACCCTTTCTAACCTTTGTGCAATCACGTGCAATCCATACTGGGCCTAACACCGTCTGAGCCTGCCTCCAGATGTATAGACATATATTTTGAATGTGTACGCTATCCATACATGTTATCCGGGGATACGGTACCCTTTCTAACCTTTGTGCAATCACGTGCAATCCATACTGGGCCTAACACCATCTGAGCCTGCCTCCTGGTGTACAGACATATATTTTGAATGTGTACGCTATCCATACATGTTATCCGGGGATACGGTACCCTTTCTAACCTTTGTGCAATCACGTGCAATCCATACTGGGCCTAACACCGTCTGAGCCTGCCTCCTGATGTACAGACATATATTTTGAATGTGTACGCTATCCATACATGTTATCCGGGGATACGGTGCCCTTTCTATCCTTTGTGCAATCACGTGCAATCCATACTGGGCCTAACACCGTCTGAGCCTGCCTCCTGATGTATAGACATATATTTTGAATGTGTACGCTATCCATACATGTTTTCCGGGGATACTGTACCCTTTCTAACCTTTGTGCAATCACGTGCAATCCATACTGGGCCTAACACCGTCTGAGCCTGCCTCCTGATGTACAGACATATATTTTGAATGTGTACGCTATCCATACATGTTATCCGGGGATACGGTACCCTTTCTAACCTTTGTGCAATCACGTGCAATCCATACTGTGCATGACACCGTCTGAGCCTGCCTCCTGATGTATTGACATATATTTTGAATGTGTACGCTATCCATACATGTTATCCGGGGATACGGTACCCTTTCTAACCTTTGTGCAATCACGTGCAATCCATACTGGGCCTAACACCGTCTGAGCCTGCCTCCTGATGTACAGACAAATATTTTGAATGTGTACGCTATCCATACATGTTATCCGGGGATACGGTACCCTTTCTAACCTTTGTGCAATCACGTGCAATCCATACTGTGCCTGACACCGTCTGAGCCTGCCTCCTGATGTACAGACATATATTTTGAATGTGTACGCTATCCATACATGTTATCCGGGGATACGGTACCCTTTCTAACCTTTGTGCAATCACGTGCAATCCATACTGTGCCTGACACCATCTGAGCCTGCCTCCTGATGTATAGACATATATTTTGAATGTGTACGCTATCCATACATGTTATCCGGGGATACGGTACCCTTTCTAACCTTTGTGCAATCACGTGCAATCCATACTGGGCCTAACACTGTCTGAGCCTGCCTCCTGATGTACAGACATATATTTTGAATGTGTACGCTATCCATACATGTTATCCGGGGATACGGTACCCTTTCTAACCTTTGTGCAATCACGTGCAATCCATACTGTGCCTGACACTGTCTGAGCCTGCCTCCTGATGTACAGACATATATTTTGAATGTGTACGCTATCCATACATGTTATCAGGGGATACGGTACCCTTTCTAACCTTTGTGCAATCACATGCAATCCATACTGTGCCTGACACCATCTGAGCCTGCCTCCTGATGTATAGACATATATTTTGAATGTGTACGCTATCCATACATGTTATCCGGGGATACGGTACCCTTTCTAACCTTTGTGCAATCACGTGCAATCCATACTGGGCCTAACACCGTCTGAGCCTGCCTCCTGATGTACAGACATATATTTTGAATGTGTACGCTATCCATACATGTTATCCGGGGATACGGTACCCTTTCTAACCTTTGTGCAATCACGTGCAATCCATACTGTGCCTAACACCGTCTGAGCCTGCCTCCTGATGTACAGACATATATTTTGAATGTGTACGCTATCCATACATGTTATCCAGGGATACGGTACCCTTTCTAACCTTTGTGCAATCACGTGCAATCCATACTGTGCCTGACACAGTCTGAGCCTGCCTCCTGATGTACAGACATATATTTTGAATGTGTACGCTATCCAAACATGTTATCCGGGGATACGGTACCCTTTCTAACCTTTGTGCAATCACGTGCAATCCATACTGGGCCTAACACCGTCTGAGCCTGCCTCCTGATGTACAGACATATATTTTGAATGTGTACTCTATCCATACATGTTATCCGGGGATACGGTACCCTTTCTAACCTTTGTGCAATCACGTGCAATCCATACTGGGCCTAACACCGTCTGAGCCTGCCTCCTGATGTACAGACATACATTTTGAATGTGTACGCTATCCATACATGTTATCCGGGGATACGGTACCCTTTCTAACCTTTGTGCAATCACGTGCAATCCATACTGGGCCTAACACCGTCTGAGCCTGCCTCCAGATGTATAGACATATATTTTGAATGTGTACGCTATCCATACATGTTATCCGGGGATACGGTACCCTTTCTAACCTTTGTGCAATCACGTGCAATCCATACTGGGCCTAACACCATCTGAGCCTGCCTCCTGGTGTACAGACATATATTTTGAATGTGTACGCTATCCATACATGTTATCCGGGGATACGGTACCCTTTCTAACCTTTGTGCAATCACGTGCAATCCATACTGGGCCTAACACCGTCTGAGCCTGCCTCCTGATGTACAGACATATATTTTGAATGTGTACGCTATCCATACATGTTATCCGGGGATACGGTGCCCTTTCTATCCTTTGTGCAATCACGTGCAATCCATACTGGGCCTAACACCGTCTGAGCCTGCCTCCTGATGTATAGACATATATTTTGAATGTGTACGCTATCCATACATGTTTTCCGGGGATACTGTACCCTTTCTAACCTTTGTGCAATCACGTGCAATCCATACTGGGCCTAACACCGTCTGAGCCTGCCTCCTGATGTACAGACATATATTTTGAATGTGTACGCTATCCATACATGTTATCCGGGGATACGGTACCCTTTCTAACCTTTGTGCAATCACGTGCAATCCATACTGTGCCTGACACAGTCTGAGCCTGCCTCCTGATGTACAGACATATATTTTGAATGTGTACGCTATCCAAACATGTTATCCGGGGATACGGTACCCTTTCTAACCTTTGTGCAGTCACGTGCAATCCATACTGGGCCTAACACCGTCTGAGCCTGCCTCCTGATGTACAGACATATATTTTGAATGTGTACTCTATCCATACATGTTATCCGGGGATACGGTACCCTTTCTAACCTTTGTGCAATCACGTGCAATCCATACTGGGCCTAACACCGTCTGAGCCTGCCTCCTGATGTACAGACATACATTTTGAATGTGTACGCTATCCATACATGTTATCCGGGGATATGGTACCCTTTCTAACCTTTGTGCAATCACGTGCAATCCATACTGGGCCTAACACCGTCTGAGCCTGCCTCCAGATGTATAGACATATATTTTGAATGTGTACGCTCTTCATACATGTTATCCGGGGATACGGTACCCTTTCTAACCTTTGTGCAATCACGTGCAATCCATACTGGGCCTAACACCATCTGAGCCTGCCTCCTGGTGTACAGACATATATTTTGAATGTGTACGCTATCCATACATGTTATCCGGGGATACGGTACCCTTTCTAACCTTTGTGCAATCACGTGCAATCCATACTGGGCCTAACACCGTCTGAGCCTGCCTCCTGATGTACAGACATATATTTTGAATGTGTACGCTATCCATACATGTTATCCGGGGATACGGTGCCCTTTCTATCCTTTGTGCAATCACGTGCAATCCATACTGGGCCTAACACCGTCTGAGCCTGCCTCCTGATGTATAGACATATATTTTGAATGTGTACGCTATCCATACATGTTTTCCGGGGATACTGTACCCTTTCTAACCTTTGTGCAATCACGTGCAATCCATACTGGGCCTAACACCGTCTGAGCCTGCCTCCTGATGTACAGACATATATTTTGAATGTGTACGCTATCCATACATGTTATCCGGGGATACGGTACCCTTTCTAACCTTTGTGCAATCACGTGCAATCCATACTGTGCATGACACCGTCTGAGCCTGCCTCCTGATGTATTGACATATATTTTGAATGTGTACGCTATCCATACATGTTATCCGGGGATACGGTACCCTTTCTAACCTTTGTGCAATCACGTGCAATCCATACTGGGCCTAACACCGTCTGAGCCTGCCTCCTGATGTACAGACAAATATTTTGAATGTGTACGCTATCCATACATGTTATCCGGGGATACGGTACCCTTTCTAACCTTTGTGCAATCACGTGCAATCCATACTGTGCCTGACACCGTCTGAGCCTGCCTCCTGATGTACAGACATATATTTTGAATGTGTACGCTATCCATACATGTTATCCGGGGATACGGTACCCTTTCTAACCTTTGTGCAATCACGTGCAATCCATACTGTGCCTGACACCATCTGAGCCTGCCTCCTGATGTATAGACATATATTTTGAATGTGTACGCTATCCATACATGTTATCCGGGGATACGGTACCCTTTCTAACCTTTGTGCAATCACGTGCAATCCATACTGGGCCTAACACCGTCTGAGCCTGCCTCCTGATGTACAGACATATATTTTGAATGTGTACGCTATCCATACATGTTATCCGGGGATACGGTACCCTTTCTAACCTTTGTGCAATCACGTGCAATCCATACTGTGCCTGACACTGTCTGAGCCTGCCTCCTGATGTACAGACATATATTTTGAATGTGTACGCTATCCATACATGTTATCAGGGGATACGGTACCCTTTCTAACCTTTGTGCAATCACATGCAATCCATACTGTGCCTGACACCATCTGAGCCTGCCTCCTGATGTATAGACATATATTTTGAATGTGTACGCTATCCATACATGTTATCCGGGGATACGGTACCCTTTCTAACCTTTGTGCAATCACGTGCAATCCATACTGGGCCTAACACCGTGTGAGCCTGCCTCCTGATGTACAGACATATATTTTGAATGTGTACGCTATCCATACATGTTATCCGGGGATACGGTACCCTTTCTAACCTTTGTGCAATCACGTGCAATCCATACTGTGCCTGACACCATCTGAGCCTGCCTCCTGATGTACAGACATATATTTTGAATGTGTACGCTATCCATACATGTTATCCGGGGATACGGTACCCTTTCTAACCTTTGTGCAATCACGTGCAATCCATACTGGGCGTGAGAACGGCTGGCGAGCTGTTAAGCAAGCTACAGCACCTGTGGTTTGCACACGTAAGTTTTTCATTTTTTCAGGAATGACGGTTAGGCCTAATTCCGGAACTGCGGTTGACCTGCACTTACTGGGAAATCATTGTTCGCGGGTAATAATTGTCATCAGTGATCCCCATCACTAACGTTGTTCAGCGGGTTATCTGCACCTGTAAGCGACAAACGCTGGCCTTTTCAGTGTAGCGCACATGCAGCCACGGACATGTAATGGCATGACACACCAGTTATTGGCCAATCTCATGTGCCAGAGCCTCACGTGTCCCTCTAGTAAGCCGGACTCGGACCGCGGGGCATGACGGAGTCTCGTTCGTTAACGGAATTAAGCTTGCAATGTGTGCATCTGTTCTGTAGCTGGCATGGTTGAGGTTTCCCAGGTGGAGTCGAATTTAACCGTAGGCTCCACTCCTGGTGGTGCCCTTCTGGACATTCCTTTAAGGTTCAGCTTTGCAACCATACTGCCCACGTAAAACAAACACTTTGCCTTCATGAACGCTGTTTGGCGGGTCATGACTCGTGGGAATAACGCCGCCCAATCAGTTAACCTGCTAGAGAGATTGTTCGTTGCTCCCAAGCATGACATCACACTCCCTAGGAAGAAGGTAATGCCACTGTGGCGACCGTACTCCTGGGGGCGACACAAGTGCACTGATGCCCAGCCACTGCTCGATGAATCTGCTGGTACATTGACCCAGACCACTACATTCCCCTCGCATGCTACACGGCCTGAATCTGACCCTGATGAAACTCAGGTTACCCTTCCCATATACAGTTCCATCTTACACGGTGACAAAGAGGAAGCTGCAGATGAAAGTGCAGGTTCGGCCCACCCGCCATCAGACACACCACCGTACTATCAGGGCCCTGTGCCAGTGCCGTCGCCAACGAGTGGGCCCCCCCCGCTTGCTCAGGATCACAGCACTTGCAAAGTTGAAATACTGTGCAGTGAGATGGAAGATGGGGACGACGAGGAGTCCAGACAAGTACAGGGATTCCCTAGCGAGGAGACTTATTTGATTGTTTTCAATGTTGGGACAGCAATTTTTGGGGAGCACTATACTCTGGAGAATGATAGATGGTGCCCACCATACACTGGAACATTCCAAAGGTGGACATCAGACACTGGAGCAGCATTTACAGGGCCCATTATACACTAGAGCATTAGAAATGGGGCCCATTATGTTTGGAGCATTATTTGGGCCCATAAGACAGTGGAGCTTCATCCATGGGGACCAACATATACTGTAGCATTATGTGGAGCTCATCATATACTGTTTCAAACATTATATGGGACCAATGATTCTGTATGGAGAAATAGATGGGCCTCGTCATGAGATGTAAAAAGTGAAGTATTTTTCATTGTACTATACCGCTATTTCTCTGCCGTATCGGAGCATGATGAGTTGTGGTATTATGTGTTAAAGGGGCGCTCTTTTGCCCAGGGCACATGAAAACCTGGAGCCAGCCCTACCCCCCCACAACTTTAGCCAAATAACCCCCATTTTTCAGTGCGTAACTTGTATTATGAAGTTAATTAAGGTTGACAAGCTTAAGTAAGAAGAATTGATGCTTTTGGCATTCAAATGGGCACTGTAGGTGTGTTTCCTGTCCTCCTCTCACTGCCGACTTTTATTCCCCATTGACTTACATTGGGTTTCGTGTTTCGGGACGACCCCGACTTTTCCCTATAATCGGACGATCTTGCTCGACCCGACTTTTGGAAAAGTCGGGTTTCACGAAACGAAACGCGACCCTAAAAAACCAAAAGTTGCTCAACTCTACTCCTCAGCATTGCCATCTTCCAGCTCTCTGCACTGTGACTGTTCAGGCAGAGGGCACACAGCCGTGACGTCATCGCGCTCCATGACCTGAATGTCACTGTCAGGAAACGCGGAAGACGTCACAGTGGTGGAGCAGGAAGACGTAAGTATTGCAAGTGCTTTGACCCTGAGCAAGCGGGGGGCCAACCCATGGGCACAGGCACTGGAACAGGGCCCCTCATAGTACGCCGGTGTCTCTGATGGCGAGTGGCCCCCCCACCTGCTCAGGGCCCCGGAACTTGCCTGTGTGTGCCAGGTGCTGACGCCGGCCCTGGGGAGGGCACAGCCCAGTTAGAGGTGGAAAAACTGGTGTAGGCTGGACGTTCAGCAGCTGCAAATGGAGGAATTGGAGAAGTCGGAGGAAGAGGAGGATAAAGCGAGCCATTTTGCTGGCAACCTATGTGTCATCAGGGGAAAATAGTACAAAATCCTTTGAAACCCAGGCATGGTTCATTTTAATGAAGGTGAGATCACCAACATTTTGGGTCGACAGCCAAGTCCTTCTTTCTGTCAGGATTGATCCAGCAGCACTGAAGACGCTTTCTGATAGCACACTACCAGCAGGGCAAGCGAGCTCCTGTAAAGCATATTGGGCCAATTCAGGCCAGGCGTCCAGTTTACAGGCCCAGTAGTCAAAGGGGAATGAACTGTGAGGGAGAACATCGATAGGGGAGGAGAGATAATTTTGAACCATAGTTGACAACTGCTGTTTCCTGTCTGTTGCAATCGATTCAGTATTAACAGTCATGTGAGAGTTCCTCGAGAAGTCAGTCCACAACATGGTCATGAAACCCCTGTCTCCAATGCCACTTCAGCTGTGTGCACCACGAACACCTCTTCCATGTTGCCCAGTATGGCTCACGGTAGAACCTGCAGCACAGCTGTGTGCTGGGAATGCCTCTAACAAATGGTTTACCAGAGTTGCTTGTTTGTTCACCAATATTAGCTCTAGGTTCTCCTGTGGCATGATGTTCTGTAATTTGCCTTTATATCGTGGATCGAGGATGCTGGCCAACCAGTAGTCGTCATCCTTCATAATTTGGGCAATGCAGGGGTCCCTTTTTAGGATCCGCAAGACATAATCACACATGTGGGCCAATCTTCCATGTGTCAATGATGTGCTGCCAGTGGTGGGTGGAGGAGCACTTTCTGGCAAATCCACATCCCTCCAGTCATGCACAAGCCCTGTACCTGACATAGGCAAGCCAACATTTTCTCTTGCCCCCTCAGATGCATCCTCCTCCCCAAAATAATCATCCCCCTCATCTCTCCTTCTCTTCCTCTTCTTCCTCCACCTCGTCCAGGACAGTTCCCTGAGCAGACAATGGCTGACTGTCTTTAAGGCTTCCCTCCCCCTCCTCCTCCTCTGCTGCAGACACCTGATTCTTAATGTGCGTCAAAGTTTGCATGAGCAGATGCATAAGAGGGATGCTCATGCTTATGATGGCGTCGTCTGCGCTTACCAGCCGTGTGCATTCCTCAAAACACTGAAGGACTTTACAGAGGTCTTTCAGCTTTGACCACTGCACACCCGACAACTTGATGTCTGCCCTCAAACTGCCTGCCCGTGTATCCTCCCACAAATGCATTACAGCCTGCCTCTGTTCACACAGCCTCTCAACCATGTGCTTGGTGGAGTTCCACCTTGTTGCAATGTCTATGATTCAGCGGTGCTTGTGGAGGTGGAGGGATCGCTGCAGTCTCTGCATATGACTGGAGTCTACAGGCGAGTGACGGATGTGCAAGCACAGCCTTTGCACCTTATGGAGCAGGGCTGTTAACTCCGGATAATTATTTAGAAAGCACTGCACCACCAGGTTCAAGGTGTGAGCCAGGCAAGGTATGTGTCTGAGTTTTGCCAGGGCTATGGCCGCCACAAAATTACGGCCGTTATCACTGACTACCTTGCCTGACTCAAGATGTAGACTGCCCAGCCATGACTCAGTTTGTCGCTGTAAGTAGTTGGCCAATACCTCCTCGGTGTGTCTGTTGTCGCCCAAAGACATCATCTTTAAAACAGCCTGCTGATGCTTACTATTAGCTGTTTGATAGTGGGACACCTCGTGTGCAACACTGGCAGCTGTGGATGGAGTGCTCGTGTGACTGCGCTCTGTCAACGAGCTTTCGCTTCTGGAGGAGGATGGTCGAACGCCTACAGCCAACTGTTTAATATACCATGGGCTAGGCAGCACCGTCCCACCACCGCTGTCCCCTGTGGACCCTGCATCCACCACATTAACCCAGTGTGAAATGATTTACACGTAATGGCCCTGGCCATGCCTACTGGCCCATGCATCTGTTGTGAGGTGCCCCTTTCCAATCACTGATTGTTTGAGTGCATGGGCAATGAGGTATTTCACTTGCAGATGGAGGGCAGGGATGGCTTTTCTAGAAAAGAAGTGCCGACTGGGTAGGTCATAGCGTGGTACAGCGTAGGCCATGAGCTGCGCTTTCAACCAAATGGAAGGGCAAGATCAGTTTGGCAATGTAGGCATTCAAAGCCAGTGTACGCGGATGAGAGAATGAGTACTTTCTTGTTCTACTCCGAGTGTCTGCTAGGGTGAGCTGGACTTGAGAGCTGCATATGGGGGACTTTCGGTGGACATGGTGGACTGAGAGGGGGTTGGTGATGGTGGTGGTGGTGGTGCTGATGGCCTAGATTCAGTCTTTCATTGCAAAAACATTGTGATTCCCTGACTGCTTTGGCCTTGCGACACCTCAACATTTCTTGCTGGTGGTGTGGTAACCGGTGGGCTTACAGTGGGGGAAGTGATGTAGCATTGCTGGCTACCTTCAGTCGGAGCAGGTGCACATGTGCTACATGAGGTTTTGTAGTGCGTCCACGCTTACAAGTGCATGGTGTTTAAATGTCTAAGCATGCAACTGGTATTCAAATTTCGGAGATTTTTCCCTCGGCTAAAGGTACTTGCGCACTTCTTACAGATAACCTTTGCCTCATCAATAGGATTTTGGTCAAAAAAGTGCCACACTGCACTCTTCCTACTATGGGATAAATTTTCAGGGCTTGCACGCTGTGCTAATTTGACCATCTGGCCAAGCTGTCCTGCAACTCTTTGTTTTTTTAACACGTTTTTGGAATGCTACGGGCCTGCCAGATAACCGCAGCTGCGATGTCGATGTCTGCTACGGATCCTCCTCCTCTTCTGACCTATTACCAGCGGCACCCTCTTCCCCCAATTGATGCCAATCCGGGTCATCAATTGGGTAATCCATCACCTCCTCTTCAATTTCATCTGCACCTTCCTCTGTGTCACCGTGTAAGGTGGTATAGTATGTGGGAAAGGGCACCTGATTTTCATCAGGGTCAGATTCTGGCTCAGTAGACTGCGAGGGGAATGTAGTGCTCTGGGTGAATGTACCAGCAGAATCATGCAGCAGTGGCTGTGCATCAGTGCACTCCATGTCAGATTCATCTTGGACTGGGGAATTCAGGATTTGTCTTGATAAACCAGGCATGGTATGTGAAAAGAGCTCCAGTGAGTAATCTGAAGTGTGGCCTGCTACATCCTTCACTTTTGGTGGGGGTGAAGGACACAATGAATTGTATTCCTGACCAGGAGCCTGCACTGACGACTCAGTGCTTGCATTTTTTGAAACTTCAGAAGAGGAGGCTATAAAGCTGGAGGCTGTTTCGTCAATGTAAGCCAAAACCTGTTTCTGATGCTCCGGCTTTAAAAGCAGTTTACCTACTCACAGAAAAGTGAGCCTTCCAGGCCTTCTGGAGCCAGACGATGGCGCAGGCTCAACACCTCCTGCCTTAGGTGCTATTGTGCTTTTGGCACTACTAGCAGATGCACCACCACGACCATCAGTACAAGCTGCCCCCCTCTTCCACCATACTTCCTCATGTTTGGGAAAATATACCCAGAATGCCAGCAGATATATGGTACTGTATCAGAAGCTTACAGCTGTATATGATGAAGGGGAAAATTGTAAATCTCCTTATATATTTCAGGAGTCACACACAGACACTCTCAGGCTCAGTATGGATTAGACCAGAATATAACAAGCAGTAAAAGGGTACTGTATCAGAAGATACCAGGTGTATATAGTACTGGGAAAAATTGTAAATCTCTGTATATATTTCAGGAGTCACACACAGACACTCTCAGGCTCAGTATGGATTAGACCAGAATATAACAAGCAGTTAAAGGGTGCTGTATCAGAAGATACCAGGTGTATATAGTATTGGGGAAAATTTCAATCTCCGTATATATTTCAGGAGTCACACACAGATAGTCAGCATGTATTTGTCCGTGATACCAGCCAGTACATGCTAGTATGTGAGGAGCGTACAGCTCTAAACGGTGTGACAAAAAAATGAACGCTCGGTAACTGTGCAGAAAAAAAGAATAAAAGTATCAGTGCTGTGTAAAAAGCAGTCTGCACAACAGTGTACACACAGCAATGCAGCTAACAGGTAGCCTTATAAGGCAGCCTAATAACCACCAGTGCTGCTGCACACAAGAAAATCTTCCCATGTCACTGCACACTAACTGTACAGCACAATCGCTATCAGCACAAGCACATAAGAACTTCTTCTAAGATCTTTACAGCCCTAACTCTCTCCCTACTAATAAACAGCAACCTCTCCCTACTGTTAACATCGGCAGAAGTAAAATGGTGGTTGGCGGTCAGGGCTTTTATAGACACTATAATGCGCCCCAAAGCAAGCCAATCACTGAAATGCCCTTCTCTAAGATGGTGGTGGACGCTGTTCATGTCATCTCGTTGCCCACAGTGTACATCCTTGTTCATTGGCTGAGAAAAGGCGCCTGCAAGCATTCTGGGAAAACCGACTTTGGTGCACGGTTCGACGAACGCATGGCTGACTTCACACTATGGTTGGGTTTCGCTTCGCGAAACCCAACTTTGGTGAAAGTCGGCGACTTATGAATCTGACTGACCTGTTTCACTCAACTCTACTGGTTACCATAGACTTGGCTGGAGAGCCAGCAGTAACCAAAGGTACACCACGAGCCTGAGCAGAACTCGCAGCGGGCGGACCTGAATGAGGGACCACAGGGCCAAACAGCACCTGGGATCTATCCCGAGCAGCAGGAGAATCCCAGCACCTAACACATGGGTTATGAAACACATAAGACGGCGTGTTACTACTATGTCTTCTCCAGTCAGTATGTTCTTCTGCACAGAGGGTATTATTATGAGTATAATACCTGGAGAGGCTTTAATGGAAAAGACCTTAATCCCCATAGTGCCTCCCCCAATAAATCCTGGACATTTTTCATTTACTTATTTACACAGATATGAGTGTCAATAGCTATAATTAGCAGCATATATGTATCAGGAGGTACATTTCTCCTTATCCATACATTGAAACCCATAGGGAATAGACAGGATTACCCAACACAAATCTTTGTTTAACAACCTGGCATAACACTAAATTTAGCAGGTGAGATGTTCTCAACCACATTCACACGTTTTATTAAAGGTACATTATAATGTAAGCCAAAATAATTGTTTGTTTGTTTTTCAACAAGAGTATTTTTGGAAAAAAAAGTCATCACACAGACAAGAGACAGTACCAGAAGAACTCTTGTCTTCATGGGCATAATGGAATCTAAATTAAAGATACTAGGAGAGGGCAAGAGAAGTGGGACATGCCTACAGTAGGATTATAATTAATAATTATATCTGTGACACTCATATCTGCACAAATAAGTAAATGAAAAACACCCAGGATTCAATGGGCTAGGCCTCTTTCACACTTCTGTTTTTGACCATCAGTCAAAATCCACCAGGTTTTGAAAAAAACGGATCCGCCATTTTTTTTTGCGGATCCGTTTTTTTCCCCATTGAGTTGCATTACTGGCGGATCTTGACGGATGGCCATCCGTTGGATCCGTTTTTGTGAGGATCCGCCAAATTTTTTGCATCCGCCGGCATGCCTGGACGGACCTTGCAACATTTTTTTAGTTGCTGGATCCGCATTTTCCAATGCTCATGCCCGGAGAAAGGTAGTCAGGGAGAAAATTAACCCTGAAATCCTTTCTGGCAGAGGAAAAAAAATTCTCTCTCTCTCTCTCTCTCTCTCTCTCCTTCCCGGCCAGCGGTTCCTTTAAAATTCTTCATTCTGCGGATCCGTCAAAAAACGGTTCCTGTGGCATCCATTCACATCAGTTAGCAACGGATCCGCTTTTCCACCTTTTTGGCAGATTTTAACTGACACAAAAAACTGAAGTGTGAAAGAGGCCTTAATTGGACACGACAGGAATTAAGGTCTTTTCCATTAAAGCTTCTCCAGGTATTATATTCACATTAATGCAGAAGAACGAATGGACCGGAGGTAACATAGTGGTATCACTCTGTCTGATACAGTATGCTCCATACACCGGAAATATTGAGAGTGGAGAAATGATTCCGATATTAACATGTGTGCAACTGCCGACCGATGCGTTCCACAAACCGGAAAGGATACTTACACGATCAGTAGTGACACAAAGAGAAACTAGAGATGCAGGATTTTAAAACATGGGCAGTACAGGCTGTCATCACCATGCAAGTAAATGACACAGTGGTGACAAGGTGACGTAGAGGGGATGCTGACCCCTCTCTCTACATAAGACTATCATGATGAATCGTTATTGGAGCAAACGCGTCAAGAGCAGAGAGCGCACCGATGCCTTATCCGAGACCAGACAGGTTAAGCAGTGGACCCATGCTAGAGGTACCTGTCGGACAGGATCACAAAACACCTGGAAACCTGGAAACCACAAACATGGTGAGATTGTTCTGATTTTTCTGAGATGCTAGTATCTCTCATCATTGGGACATAGTTGTCATGTACACAGTTTAAAAAAGGGGTTGCCAGTGTCGACACCTAATTAGGTGAAGCAATGTTAACTACCCTAATAACTTTGTACAAGTGGATGAATAGTTTGTTGCTGCACTGTTTTCAGCACTTTAGCCAAAAGGATTTATTTCGTGTTGGTCTCAAATACTTATTTTAAAGAGAAAAGAGTAAAGGTTAATTTTTATATTACTCAATTGCTATTGCTAAATTATTTTTGGACAAAAAATGGTTAAAACAAAATAAACTTTTATACTTCACTTTCTTCATCTGTTTTTATGCCTCCTCTGTGCAGCTCCCTGGTCACCAGCTGTGGTCTGTGTTGTTGCCTAAGTTTCTACCTTCAGATTTGTACAAGCACAATACATTTTACAGTGCAGGAAAAGGAAACTTAAAATAGGGCACGGCCGGTTCATTATGATACTCAGTGTAAAAGCTGAAAAAAAAAATGATTTGGAAAAGACATTGCAGGAAACTGCAGAAAATTTATCTTTCATATTACTGCAGGTAGACTTTATGGATATATTCACAACTAGCTAAATTTTAATTGTGAAAAATCTGCAGTGTGTTATAGTACTTGAAAAGTGGATGAGACTTTACCAAATCTCATCTATATGCAGAATCGTAACAAAACTTGACATGGATGTGTTTTTTATATTTATGCGGTCGATTTTCTAAATCTGAAAGGGCTTATGCAGATGTCCTTGGATTTCAGTCCAATTTTGGACCACAATGCATAAACTGGTATCATCTTTACCTACCTGTTCATATCATCAACTCGGAATTGTGCCTACATTTTGCAACTCTTGGCATATTCACAACAGTTTCTCCCAGCTCCACCAAAATGGGTGGAGCTGAGGTATAGCGAGGGTATGGCATCAAATTCAAGACAATGGGCATCATTCACTATGCCACAAATCATAAAACAACAGGGGCTGGAGTAGTATTTGTGGTGAGGTACACATGGAGGTGTACACCGCTCATTAGATGCTCCTATTTCAAGAAAAAGTGTAAGCAACACTGGTCTTGATGAATCGGGTCCTACATTTCCAAAAGCTTCTTCTTGAGAAACCATAAAAATTTACAGTACAAATTTACAATGCAAACATAAAATCCATCTCGACATTTATTGAAGTGAAAGTCCATGAGACAAGTTGTTCACGGCTCCATTTCATTCCAATACTGCAGAGATGCTGCATTAGTCATATGTCATTTGCATCTATCGCATGTCTATAGTATTTGACTTCAATCAAAAAAGGCAAAACTCTGTAGCGCTATGGCATGCAAACATGAAATATGAAAATTGAAGTGCATTACCGCACTAGAAATATGAAAAATTGAGAATACTTAGCGTATAAATTGGCCAATTCATGTGTACCTGGCAGTGACATTAAGGCTGGAGTCACACAGAACGAATAAAAAATCGGTCCCATTTTAACGGTCCGAAATCGCACAAAGGTATTGTGATAAAACACTCCGGGATCGCCTTTGCTGGGGTCAAAGGTCACGTGCGTTCAGCATGAAACTCAGGCGCAGAGCTGAGATTTGGGTATAACTGACACTGGGTCAGGTTTATTAACGGTGAAAGCAATGCATAAAGAAATAAAACATAAAACAAATCCTTGCCTGTCCGGCACTAACTAAACAATGGACAACCTAACTACCAACTGGCGGGCTTCTCCCATCCAGCCAAACCACAGTTGCAGTGGGCACTGCTTTCACTCACGTGTGTCTCTCACACAGACAGGCTCTCTGTGTTCCCAGGCTGAGACCCTCACACAACCACCTGGCATACTTTTATATCCACCTCTCATTATCCATTAGTAAGCAGGTGCGATACTGACCAGACTAGGCCACATAGGAAAGGAATCTGGGCGAGATATACCTGCCCTCATCCACTATTCCCACATGATTCTCACATATCCCCCCCCTCTGCTCAGACCACTCCGGTCGAGCAATGACACCCGCCAAACAGTGCACTCGGGACAGGGCATCTGCATTCCCCATCTGTACCCCTGGGCGGTGCTCCACAGTAAAAGTGTAGGCCTGCAAGGCAAGGAACCACCGGGTCACCCGGCTATTCCGTTCCTTGTTCAAGTGCATCCACTTGAGAGGGGCATGGTCAGTGATCAGCCTGAACTTTCAGCCCACCAGGTAATATTTGAGGGCCTCTAGAGCCCACTTAATGGCGAGGCACTCTTTTTCTATGACTGCATACCTTTGCTCGTGTTTATTCAGCTTCCTGCTGAGATAGAGGACTGGGTGTTCCACTCTGTCCCTCACTTGTGAGAGTACGGCCCCGATACCGGTATCAGAGGCATCCGTTTGTACCACAAACTCGCTGCGGAAGTCCGGAGTCACCAGTACGGGCTGAGAACAAAGTGCCCGTTTTAGGCTATGGAAGGCTTCTTCAGCCGCTAAACTCCATTTAATCATGACGGAGTCTTTCCCTTTTGTAAGATCCGTCAGGGGGGTAGTGATGGCTGCAAAATTGGGTATGAACCGGCGATAATAGCCGGCGATCCCCAGGAAGGCTTGCACCTGCTTCTTGTTGACAGGTTGTGGCCAGTCCTGAACCGCCTGAATCTTATCAACCTGGGGTTTAACAACACCCCTCCCAATTACATACCCCAAATACCGGGCTTCTTCTAGCCCGATATGACATTTCTTGGGGTTCGCGGTTAGACCTGCCTCCCACAGGTCGTCAATCACAGCTTGTACTTTCTGGAGATGAGTCTCCCAGTCCAAGCTGTAAATGACAATGTCATCCAAATAGGCCGAAGCGTACTGCCTATGCGGCCTCAGGACTCGATCCATCAGTCTCTGGAAGGTCGCCGGTGCTCCGTGCAGTCCAAACGGCATATACACATACTGAAATAGACCTTCCGGCGTAGCAAATGCCGTCTTTTCTCTGGCAGCCTCCGCCAGAGGGATCTGCCAATACCCCTTTGTTAGGTCTAGGGTCGTAATATACCGGGCTTTTCCTAACCGATCTATTAACTCGTCGACCCGGGGCATAGGATAGGCATCAAATTTTGAGACCGCATTCAGTTTCCTGAAGTCATTGCAGAACCGGATGGTGCCGTCCGGTTTAGGAATTAGCACAATCGGGCTGGACCACGCACTGTGCGATTCTTCAATGACTCCTAACTCTAACATTGCCTTCACTTCTCGGGAAACGGCTTCACGGCGCGCTTCCAGGATTCGGTAGGGCTTTACGTGAACTGTGACACCAGGTTCCGTTACGATGTCATGTTTCATTAGCATAGTCTGCCCGGGTTTTTCTGAGAAAAAATTTTGGTTGTGAAGTAGAAACTGCCTGACCTCAGTCTTTTGCCACTCCGAGAGAGTCTCTGCAACCCGTACCTCCGGTACGGTATGCGAGCAGATGGGACGGGCCAGCTCCGCTGACAAGGCAGACCGATCTTTCCAGGGTTTTATCAGATTTACATGATAAATCTGTTCAGGTTTCCGTTTACCTGCCTGGTATACTTTGTAGTTTACTTCACCAACTCTTTCCTTAATCTCAAAGGGGCCCTGCCACTTTGCCAGGAACTTACTGTCCACCGTGGGGACCAGGATCAACACCCTATCTCCGGGTGCAAACGTACGGATCTTGGTGCCCCTATCATAGATTCTTTTTTGGGCTCCTTGAGCCTGTATCATGTGTTCTTTGACGATAGGCATAACAGCCGCAATACGGTCCTGCATTTGTGTGACGTGATCTATCACTGTTTTAAATGGAGTGACCTGACCCTCCCAGGTTTCTTTTGCAACGTCTAACAGTCCGCGAGGACGTCGGGCGTACAATAACTCGAAAGGCGAGAATCCCGTGGAAGACTGGGGTACTTCCCTGATGGCAAAAAGCAAATACGAAAGTAAATAGTCCCAGTTCTTCCCATCCTTGTCTATCACCTTTCTCAGCATCTGCTTCAGAGTTTTATTGAACCGTTCGACCAACCCGTCTGTTTGAGGGTGATACACGGATGTGCGTAACGGTTCAATTTGTAACAATCGGCAGAGCTCCTTCATTACCCTGGACATAAAGGGGGTCCCCTGGTCGGTGAGTATCTGTTTTGGTATACCGACCCGACTAAACACATGCACCAGTTCCTTGGCAATCGTCTTGGTGGCCGTGTTACGCAAAGGGATGGCCTCCGGGTAACGAGTGGCATAATCCAAGATGACCAGGATATGTTGGTGTCCACGTGCAGACCGTGGAAGGGGCCCAACTAAATCCATCCCAATCCTCTCAAACGGGACTTCAATAATAGGTAGGGGTACCAAAGGGCTACAGAACCGGGGCTTAGGTGCAGAGGCTTGGCAGTCGAGACAAGACTCACAAAATACACGAATATCGTGATGCATGCCTGGCCAAACAAAACAGTGTAATATCCTTTCGGTGGTTTTCTGGACTCCCAGGTGACCTCCCATCACATGTCCTTGGGCCAGGTCCAGCACCTGCCGCCGGTAGGGTTTTGGCACGACTAATAGTTGCACCGTATCTTCCCCCTTTTTCTCTATCTGATAGAGTAAATCATTCTCCAGAACCATGTAAGGATATGCCAGCCTAGAGCCAGGTTCTACGGGTACCCCATTTATCACTTTTACATTTGTCCTAGCCTGAGAAAGGGTAGGATCCTTTATTTGCTCGCTTTGGAAGTCATCTTTCTGGACTTCTATATCCGGCAAACGGGGAGGTGGACGGCTGTCGGCCTCCTCCTCTTCCCCGGCCTCCTCCGTATCACCCGCCATGACTGAAAACGGGAACTGCAGGTCATTTCCTGCAGACTCTTCCCCCGAATCTTCCGGGGAGACCTCTTCCAGGGGTTCGGGACCCACACGCGCCCTGGGAGAAGAATCATGTACACTATTACCCGAGGGCATCAACTGATTCTCCCACAATTGCCAGAAGTGGGGAAAATCCCGGCCCAGGATAACATCATGCAATAACGCCGGGACGAGTCCCACTTTATGTTGCACAGACCCATAGGAAGTAGTAATGCATATGACCGTGGTGAGGTACGAACAGGTGTCTCCATGCACACACGTTACAGAAAATTTGTCTGATGGTCCAGTCGGGGCTGACACCAGACTGGCCTTCACCAGAGTCACCACACTTCCCGAGTCTAACAATGCCACCACATTTTTTCCATCAACAGTTAAATCACACAAGTGTTTTCCCACCGCCTTTTGACCAGCATTCACACTCACTACCCGTGCAACCATAGACATGCGGTTTTTAGAAACCGAATCAAAGAAAAACCCAAATTTTGGTCAAAAAATGTATATAAAAATTAATAATTAAATAAGATATATGAATAATAAAAAAGTCATAAAACAGATATACGATTAAAATACCTTTATTAAGTAATAGTAATACGAATACATATAAAAAAGATGATGTGTGCTCAAAAGAATTTTATATATACACCTATATAGGTTAATAAAGCACGGCGTTCCCCATTAATAAATAACTATATTTTATCCCTCTATACATTGGCTCCTTAAAAAAGTGACATAAAATATATGGAGACCATATAGGCTCAAACAAGTGTCTGTGCATAGAACCATGTGGTGATGCAAAACAATCAACAAGGAGAGAAACCAATGTGATGGTATAAAGTGCAAAAAATGCAAATTCCAAAAATAAATAAAAGAGTGAGTGTAGGGGAAAGGAGGGAAGAATAGAGGGTATATACCTTGGAGGAACGCTGCTGGATGAGCTACACACGCCCGACGTACGTTTCGGAATGAATCCTTCGTCAGGGGGTGGAGTGTGTAATCACAGATCTCCCTAAATACTCCTGTGCAAATAACATGTGGGAGGATTAAACCTATCACGGCGCGCGCGCCGCCATGTTGGCCGGAAATGGATCCGCCCTCCCGTCACATGACCTGTAACCTAGTAACAGGATGCCAGACACTGACGTAGGAATAGGGAAGCCGGAACTCAGGCTGCGCGTGCGCACAGGCCATCCACTCACATGGTATAAGCACACCTCCAAATGTGGAAGGGTGACTGGATTAAGCGGCGCATGCGTAGCCAGTAAAACAAGAGGTACCCGACCATGTCCGAGAAGCCCAAAAGGGGAATCCGATGCATGTGTCGAGAAACACCGAGTCCCTGGCCACGCACGCGCACATCCAGTTCCCAAACACATAAGCTAAAAAATATATATGAAAACAAAATAAAAAAAAAAAATAAAAATAAACATAGACTCCGGAAAAGAAATTTCTTTACAAAAGAGTATATATATATGTGTACTTTCAAAAACGCATAGCAATCAATATATAAAAACCACATAATAGAAATATATCCATATGCATCTGGACTACTTCAATCGAAGAATACCATATAGAAATCCATATACAAATAATAATAGAATGAGAGCATGTATAAAAATAATGTTATCACATATTATATAATGATGTATAGTACATACATTAAAGGTGTCAAGAATGGATTACCATTTAAGAGTACAAAAACAAGGAAAAGGAAGAAGGGAAAAAAAAATAAATAAATAAAAAAAAATAAAAAAAAAAAATAAACAAAAAAAAAAAAAAAATTAAAATATTTTTTTTTTTTTTTTATAAATAAAAATAATATATTGAATACATAATGAATGAATAATTAATTGAATAAATAAATAAATCTTCTTCCATGGATTTGTACTAAACACGATGGACAGTCACAGGTATGTATTTCTTCATGCATCAAATAATTCCGGATCGTCTTTCATCACTCAAACCATAAGAAGGGAAGAAACATAGTTCTTTAACAAAAGAAATATAAAATATTAATGACATAAAAGAAAGGAGGGATAAAAAGGGGGGGAGAAGGGTGAGACAAGGGGGTCCGCAATATTAAAAAATAACAAAAATAAAAAATAAAAAATAAAAATATATAAATATATAATAAGAATAATAATATATTACAGTTTACAGAAAAGGTGCAAAGCTAAGATTTTCGTTAAGACATAAAGGTGAGACTGTTTTGAGGCTCCAAATCCACTTAGCTTCCAACCGTGCTAAAGGGGCACTTATTCTACCACCTCTAATGTTTGGTTTTACCATATCAATGCCAATTATCCTCAATTCGTTGGCGTTGCAGTTGTGGAAAAGTTTAAAATGTTTCGGTATAGTTTTCAATATATTTATATCCTCAATTTCCTTTGCCGCTAAAATTCCCAAAACATGTTCCCGAACCCTTACCTTTAGTTGACGGGTTGTTAATCCAACATAGATTAGGGAACAGGGGCAGGTGGCACAGTAGACAACTGCTTTGGTTGTACAAGTTATTGTATGAGTGATTTTATACATACTTAAGCCATCCGAACTAGAAAATGTCTGGGCTTGATCAATATTTGAACAAGCCACACATTTACCACAAGGTTTACAACCCCACGCTGGTTTGGAATCCAAAAAGGACATTGACTGGATGGGTTCTGGAACATAGTGGCTTTTAACTAATTTATCCCCCAAATTTACTGGTCTCCTATAGGTTATGCTTGGTTTAGATCCAATATAGTGAGATAAAATTGGATCAGTATGTAATATGGGCCAAGCTTTTTCCAACATTTTTATCATCATATTCGTCTGACCGTGATATTGGGTAATATATCTTATTTTCCTATCAGATGTTGATGGTCTCGAAGAGTATAGAGCCTGATGTCTTGATACATTTTTTGCTCTATTGAATGCCCTTTTCACAGATCTGTGGCTGTAGCCACGATCAAAAAATCTAAGTTTAAGCTCATCCGCTTGTTTTAAAAAGTCTTCCTCATTTGAGCAGATCCTACGTAATCGCAGGAACTGTCCAATGGGAATAGATTTCACCAAAGCTGGGGGATGCGCTGAAGTAGCATGAAGGAAAGAATTTACTGAGGTACTTTTCCGAAATAAGTCAGTCTGTATGCAATTCTCCATATCTCTTTTTACTTTTACATCCAGAAAGTCAATCACATCTTTATCAGATTGATAAGTGAGATGTATGTTCATAGTATTATCATTTAAATTTAAAATAAACTCTTTGAGTGCTTCAACGGATCCCTGCCAGATCAAAAATATGTCATCAATGTACCGCGTCCAAAAGAGAACGCGGTGCATTGATGACAAACGATCCGACAGGAAAAGGTCCCTCTCCCACAGCCCCAGGAAAAGATTTGCATAAGCCGGTGCATAAGATGCACCCATCGCAGTGCCCTGGAGCTGCAGGTAGAAGGACCCTTTAAAAAGAAAAAAATTGTGAGACAGTGCAAAGGATAAAAGTTGCTCTACAAATTGACTCATAGATGGAGACATGGTTGAGGATTGCAAATAAAATTTGGTTGCATTAATGCCATCAGAGTGAGGTATGTTCGTATAGAGTGATTCAACGTCACATGTCACAAATAGTGTGTCCACACCAATATATAGTCCATCAACTATATATAATTTTTTTTTTTTTTTTAATTTTTTTTTTTAATTTTTTTAATTTTTTTTTTTTTTTTTCTTTCTTTCACGTGTTTTTTGTGGTATTGCCTTAAAATCAGGTTAATTTGAGTTATCATTAATTGTCTGTGTTTTGCACAGGTTTTTCTACCTGAATATGGATTTCAAAGCCAGGGAATTATCCTGGCAAGGACGTGTTAAAGAAGTCTTCTGTAATAGTGGTACCACAACAATGGTGACAAGTGGTTCACAATTTAATTCTGTTTTTAATGTGATTAAGAATCTAACACATAAAAGAATCCGCTTTTGGTGGAATCGGGCTTTCTTGGAAAACTATATTGAGAGACAATTAATTCCCAGAGGCCTGAGAGTCCATGTCACTCCATCTTTTATAGTGAGTGACCAAGAATTTATTTCAAACTGGGAAAGCGTTTGTAATGATACGTCTAAGAAACTTATGGAGCTGTTAATTAAATTGAACATTAACTCTTTGGCAGAGATTGATAAGTCCCTTGAAGAGGCATATACTAGTGCCAAAGCTAATTTATCTACAGACCAACTGCAACTGATTGGTTTACAATTGGATAAACATATTGAACAATGGATTAAGGATATACAAGTTAATCAGAGCAATAAATTGATGAGGGATCAAAGAGATTTCAATTTGGGTAGAGTATACAGATGGCGTAAAAATGCAACCAATGAGAATAATGGTGACCGTCAACATAATCGTAATCCATCTATGTCTTCCAATCCATCTGTGAGTGATATTTCTGGTGCCTCTACTTCCGCCTCTGTATCAACTTCCATTATCTCTACACCTAAGAGAAAACGTGATGTACGGTATCAACCGATGAAAAGACTTACTAGATATACTCCTGACAATAATCTTAAGGTAATTAATTTGAGTACTCACATTTTTTCACCTGTTGAAATTAATTTGCTCAATAAAGGTCTTATGTTCTGTCCTACTCCACTCTTCGACCAATTTACGGCAATCAAAGATTTAAATCTTTTTGCAAGAAAATTATTATTCAAATGGCATTTTCATGACGAGACTATTTTTCAATTGTTCCCTACAGAGGCGGAACAAGAGGCGCTAGATATTCTTGATAATCTGGCTAATGATCATAATACATTGGAGAAAGGTAAGATCCCTGAATCAATTCGTCCATGTTCTCGAAAATTCCCACCATTATCATCATGTCCAGTAATTGATGTTTTTGTTAAGACAGTGAGTAAAGAATTTGAAAAAATACCACGGTATCCCAGCAATAATAATCTAAGTAGAGAAGAAAGACTGGGTCTCAAGCGGTTACAGGATCTGAAAGATGTGGTTTTTAAACCTGCAGATAAGGGTGGGAATGTGGTGGTTTGGCCAAAATCACTATATGAAAAGGAAGCATTTCGGCAAATTAAAAATACCACGTGCTATAGAAGACTGACATTTAATCCCTTGATCAAATATCAATCTGAATTGGTGTCTATCCTAAGTAATGCAAGGGATAATGGCACTATATCAAAGGAACTCTTTATGGCCTTACAGATAGATGAACCATCCATTCCCACCCTTTACCTGCTACCAAAAATTCACAAGAACCAAAATATCCCTCCGGGTAGACCCATTATTTCAGGGTGTGGGAACTTTATGGAGAATGTTAATAAATTTATAGACTCAAAGTTACAACCATTAGTAGAAACATTACCCTCGTTTACTAAAGATACAAATGAGTTTTTAAAAAAAGTTGATGGACTATATATTGGTGTGGACACACTATTTGTGACATGTGACGTTGAATCACTCTATACGAACATACCTCACTCTGATGGCATTAATGCAACCAAATTTTATTTGCAATCCTCAACCATGTCTCCATCTATGAGTCAATTTGTAGAGCAACTTTTATCCTTTGCACTGTCTCACAATTTTTTTCTTTTTAAAGGGTCCTTCTACCTGCAGCTCCAGGGCACTGCGATGGGTGCATCTTATGCACCGGCTTATGCAAATCTTTTCCTGGGGCTGTGGGAGAGGGACCTTTTCCTGTCGGATCGTTTGTCATCAATGCACCGCGTTCTCTTTTGGACGCGGTACATTGATGACATATTTTTGATCTGGCAGGGATCCGTTGAAGCACTCAAAGAGTTTATTTTAAATTTAAATGATAATACTATGAACATACATCTCACTTATCAATCTGATAAAGATGTGATTGACTTTCTGGATGTAAAAGTAAAAAGAGATATGGAGAATTGCATACAGACTAACTTATTTCGGAAAAGTACCTCAGTAAATTCTTTCCTTCATGCTACTTCAGCGCATCCCCCAGCTTTGGTGAAATCTATTCCCATTGGACAGTTCCTGCGATTACGTAGGATCTGCTCAAATGAGGAAGACTTTTTAAAACAAGCGGATGAGCTTAAACTTAGATTTTTTGATCGTGGCTACAGCCACAGATCTGTGAAAAGGGCATTCAATAGAGCAAAAAATGTATCAAGACATCAGGCTCTATACTCTTCGAGACCATCAACATCTGATAGGAAAATAAGATATATTACCCAATATCACGGTCAGACGAATATGATGATAAAAATGTTGGAAAAAGCTTGGCCCATATTACATACTGATCCAATTTTATCTCACTATATTGGATCTAAACCAAGCATAACCTATAGGAGACCAGTAAATTTGGGGGATAAATTAGTTAAAAGCCACTATGTTCCAGAACCCATCCAGTCAATGTCCTTTTTGGATTCCAAACCAGCGTGGGGTTGTAAACCTTGTGGTAAATGTGTGGCTTGTTCAAATATTGATCAAGCCCAGACATTTTCTAGTTCGGATGGCTTAAGTATGTATAAAATCACTCATACAATAACTTGTACAACCAAAGCAGTTGTCTACTGTGCCACCTGCCCCTGTTCCCTAATCTATGTTGGATTAACAACCCGTCAACTAAAGGTAAGGGTTCGGGAACATGTTTTGGGAATTTTAGCGGCAAAGGAAATTGAGGATATAAATATATTGAAAACTATACCGAAACATTTTAAACTTTTCCACAACTGCAACGCCAACGAATTGAGGATAATTGGCATTGATATGGTAAAACCAAACATTAGAGGTGGTAGAATAAGTGCCCCTTTAGCACGGTTGGAAGCTAAGTGGATTTGGAGCCTCAAAACAGTCTCACCTTTAGGTCTTAACGAAAATCTTAGCTTTGCACCTTTTCTGTAAACTGTAATATATTATTATTCTTATTATATATTTATATATTTTTATTTTTTATTTTTTATTTTTGTTATTTTTTAATATTGCGGACCCCCTTGTCTCACCCTTCTCCCCCCCTTTTTATCCCTCCTTTCTTTTATGTCATTAATATTTTATATTTCTTTTGTTAAGGAACTATGTTTCTTCCCTTCTTATGGTTTGAGTGATGAAAGACGATCCGGAATTATTTGATGCATGAAGAAATACATACCTGTGACTGTCCATCGTGTTTAGTACAAATCCATGGAAGAAGATTTATTTATTTATTCAATTAATTATTCATTCATTATGTATTCAATATATTATTTTTATTTATAAAAAAAAAATATTTTTTTTTTTTTTTTTTTTCCCTTCTTCCTTTTCCTTGTTTTTGTACTCTTAAATGGTAATCCATTCTTGACACCTTTAATGTATGTACTATACATCATTATATAATATGTGATAACATTATTTTTATACATGCTCTCATTCTATTATTATTTGTATATGGATTTCTATATGGTATTCTTCGATTGAAGTAGTCCAGATGCATATGGATATATTTCTATTATGTGGTTTTTATATATTGATTGCTATGCGTTTTTGAAAGTACACATATATATATACTCTTTTGTAAAGAAATTTCTTTTCCGGAGTCTATGTTTATTTTATTTTTTTTTTTTTATTTTGTTTTCATATATATTTTTTAGCTTATGTGTTTGGGAACTGGATGTGCGCGTGCGTGGCCAGGGACTCGGTGTTTCTCGACACATGCATCGGATTCCCCTTTTGGGCTTCTCGGACATGGTCGGGTACCTCTTGTTTTACTGGCTACGCATGCGCCGCTTAATCCAGTCACCCTTCCACATTTGGAGGTGTGCTTATACCATGTGAGTGGATGGCCTGTGCGCACGCGCAGCCTGAGTTCCGGCTTCCCTATTCCTACGTCAGTGTCTGGCATCCTGTTACTAGGTTACCGGTCATGTGACGGGAGGGCGGATCCATTTCCGGCCAACATGGCGGCGCGCGCGCCGTGATAGGTTTAATCCTCCCACATGTTATTTGCACAGGAGTATTTAGGGAGATCTGTGATTACACACTCCACCCCCTGACGAAGGATTAATTCCGAAACGTACGTCGGGCGTGTGTAGCTCATCCAGCAGCGTTCCTCCAAGGTATATACCCTCTATTCTTCCCTCCTTTCCCCTACACTCACTCTTTTATTTATTTTTGGAATTTGCATTTTTTGCACTTTATACCATCACATTGGTTTCTCTCCTTGTTGATTGTTTTGCATCACCACATGGTTCTATGCACAGACACTTGTTTGAGCCTATATGGTCTCCATATATTTTATGTCACTTTTTTAAGGAGCCAATGTATAGAGGGATAAAATATAGTTATTTATTAATGGGGAACGCCGTGCTTTATTAACCTATATAGGTGTATATATAAAATTCTTTTGAGCACACATCATCTTTTTTATATGTATTCGTATTACTATTACTTAATAAAGGTATTTTAATCGTATATCTGTTTTATGACTTTTTTATTATTCATATATCTTATTTAATTATTAATTTTTATATACATTTTTTGACCAAAATTTGAGTTTTTCTTTGATTCGGTTTACAAATCTTTTCTCGAATGGTCTACCATTCTTCCAGTGGCACACACTTATACACGTTGAAAAAGGTATACTAATAGAATTATAACCATTTCATTATTATTGTTATATATATAAAAAATATATAATTTTTTTTTTTTTTTTAATTTTTTTTTTTTTTTCTTTCTTTCACATGTTTTTTGTGGTATTGCCTTAAAATCAGGTTAATTTGAGTTATCATGCGGTTTTTAGAGTCTGTGACGTCGCACTGCATGGGTTCAGTAGTGAGCGGACAGTTCGCAGCAATATGTCCCATCTCTTGGCAGCGGAAACACCTAACGGGCCCCTTGCTTAGACCATAGTTCGTTACTCTCGGCCTCGCAGTGCGGGCAGTCCCGTTTTCCTCCCCCACTGTCTTAGGGATTTTTCCACCTCCCCTACTCCCTGGAACAGTCTTACCGGTTCCACGTGGAGATGATGAAGAATGAGGTGGGGTAGCGTCGTCTCGGAGTCCTTCCGCCACAGAGTAACGTTCAACCAGATCCACCAGTTGATCTGCCGTCGTAGGATTTCCATGGCTTACCCACTTCCTCAGGGCTGGCGGTAGAGCTCTCAGGTACTTGTCCATGACGACTCTCTGGATTATCTCTGGCGCTGTCAACACCTCGGGTTGTAGCCACTTCTTCGTCAGGTGGATCAGGTCGAACATCTGTGACCGCGGTGGTTTATCCGGCTGATAAGTCCATTGATGCACTCTCTGTGCACGGACAGCGGTTGTCACTCCCAGCCGGGCCAAGATCTCGGCTTTCAATTTGTCGAAGTCCTGAGCAGCTTCAGGTTCCAAGTCATAATACACCTTTTGGGCCTCACCGGAAAGAAACAGGGCAATCAGGCCGGCCCATCGTGCCTTTGGCCATTTTTCTCGCACCGCCGTCCATTCAAATGTGGTCAGGTATGCCTCGACGTCATCTTCGGTCGTCATCTTCTGCCAGTACCGACTCACGTGAATCACTCTCGACTCTGCTTCCAGGTTAACCTCATGTAGGCTTGCCAAGCGCTGCGAAACCTGCTGGAGAAGCGAACGATCGGTAACTGTCATGTCCACCAACTCCTTCAGCTGGGCCATCATCACCCGATTAGCTTCTTGCTGGACGGCGGTGGACTGTACCAGGGCTTTCACCACATCCTCCATGCTCATGCTTGCAACGTGATGCCCGCGTTCTCCACCACAATGTGATAAAACACTCCGGGATCGCCTTTGCTGGGGTCAAAGGTCACGTGCGTTCAGCATGAAACTCAGGCGCAGAGCTGAGATTCGGGTATAACTGACACTGGGTCAGGTTTATTAACGGTGAAAGCAATGCATAAAGAAATAAAACATAAAACAAATCCTTGCCTGTCCGGCACTAACTAAACAATGGACAACCTACCTACCAACTGGCGGGCTTCTCCCATCCAGCCAAACCACAGTCGCAGTGGGCACTGCTTTCACTCACGTGTGTCTCTCACACAGACAGGCTCTCTGTGTTCCCAGGCTGAGACCCTCACACAACCACCTGGCATACTTTTATATCCACCTCCCATTATCCATTAGTAAGCAGGTGCGATACTGACCAGACTAGGCGACATAGGAAAGGAATCTGGGCGAGCTATACCTGCCCTCATCCACTATTCCCACATGATTCTCACAGTATCTTAACCAGTGATGCGTTTTTGATGCGATTTATCTTCATTGATGCAATTTTAATAGCATGTAAGCATCCTTTTGACATCCGTCTGGTGAGATTTTCTCGCAGGAAAGCAAAATGGACATATAATGGAGCCCAATGACAGGTTTCCCCACACAAACTAATTAATAGATATAGACACATTAAATAAATATATAAATATATATATTTTATACATGTTATAGAGACACATTTATATATATATTTCTAGTTCATACAGTTCTTAATTGCAGAATAGCCGCTGACACATTAGCCGGCTTTTGTATAACATTCTCCAGCCCGACATGAAATGGCACATGGTTTACATATAGTTAACCATTTCATTTCATGTTTTTTTTTTATGTCTATCACTATTAATTATATGAGGGCTTGTGGGTTAAATTTTGGGCTTGTAGGGGTTCATTTAAGGGGTTAATTCGTTGTATTAAATTGCGGAGACTCCCGCTGACGTCATTGAGGCTGCAGGAAGTCCCCGTAATTTAATACAACTAATTAACCCCTTAAATGAACCACTACAAGCCCAAAATTTAACCCACAAGCCCTCATATAATTAATAGTGATAGACATTAAAAAAAACATGAAATGAAATGGTTAACTATATGTAAACCATGTGTCATTTCATGTCGGGCAGGAGAATGTTATACAAAAGCCGGCAAATGTGTCAGCGGCTATTCTGCAATTAAGAACTGTATGAACTAGAAATATATATATTAATGTCTCTCTATAACATGTTTAAAATATATATATATATTTATTTAATGTGTCTATATCTATTAATTCGTTGCTTTATTTAACTGGACACTGTGATTTTACTGTATTTAGGAAAAAAAATTGCCGGCTTTTGGTGCGATTTTTATCGCAACTCACACATCGGGTCCATTTGTAATCCCATTTTTTCTCGCCCCCATAGACATGCATTGTCAAATCCGATCCGAAAATCGGTGACAATCGCAGCATGCTGCGATTGTCTCGGTCAGAGGATCGGATGCGATAAAAAATCGCATGATGGGAGCTGCCCCATAGAATAACATGGGTTCGAATGCAATGCGATTTTTTATCGCATTGCATTCGTCCGTTTTATTCGCCAGTGTGACCCCGGCCTCAGGCGATTCACGTTTGCCAGGACCAAATGCCAATCCTCTCATATACAGTTCACATTTCTTATGGGAACCTAATGTGAATCCTCTCCTAGACTTAAGTCTATATCTCAATGGAGGGGTGTGATCTTGTTGCAATTAAAAATGGATGAGGCTAAGGGGCAGAATGCTGTCAGAAGGTCAATGCATACAAATAAAAAAAGTGACCGTCAGATCCAAACATAAATCAGGTGTGAACAGGTGCCTACCTAGAGTAGTCAACTTAAATACAATCAAACAAATAAAGCAGCACTCTGTAGCGCTATAGCATGCAAACATGAAATATGTGTACCTGACAGCTCCTGTTCAGACCATGTTTGGATGTGACGGTCCAATGAGGTATATACTTCAGTCTAGGAAAGGACTAACATTAGGTTCCCAGAAGAAATGTAGACTAAGAGAGGATTAGCATTAGGTACTGGCAAAAGAGAATCGCCTTAACGTGGCTGCCAGGTACACATGAATTGGCCAATTTATGCGCTAAGCATTCTCAGTTTTTCATATTTCTAGTGCAGTAATGCAGTTCACTTTTCATATTTCATGTTTGCATGCTATAGCTCTACAGAGCGATGCCTTATTTGTTTGATTGTATTTGAGTTAGCTACTCTAGGCAAGCACCTTTTCAGACCTGATTTATGTGTGGATGTGATGGTCAGTTTTTGATATTTGTAGTATTTGGCAGACATGGAGTTGTGAACAACTTGTTTCTTAACCTGACTTCACTTCATTGACAGTGGTGATGGATTTTGCTTTTGCATTTTTTTGATCTTCAAAAAAAAACTTTTTACCAGTGTTCATTGTTGTTCTGCAATGGGATACTAATATGTGGACAGTGTTCAAGAAAAATGTGAATAAATGTTGAAAAAATATTTAGAATTTAAAAAGAAAAATAAATCTGACAAAATTTTCAGAGACCAGTAATATTTTTATTTCTGAATTGAAGAAGTTTTAAGGCTTGTTTTTTGAATGGTGATCTGATGTTTTTATTGATACAATTTTGATGAACATATATTTAATTGCTTTCATTTCATTATCAATAGCTCTAATTGAAAAAATTCATTTCCGGCATTTAATTTCTGTTTATGGCATTTAAAATATTGGTGAAATAATTTTATATTAAGACAGACCACACATTAATGAATGCAACATTACTAATTGTTTATCTATCTACTGTGAGGCAGTGACCCCGGATGCAGCTCTCTCCAGGATATGCACAGATGCGTATTGAAGCTATGAGGATGCATTGCAGTAACAGCTGGGCTTGCAATGAGGAAGCAGTGACAGATGTCACAGGTAGGGGTTGCTGTGTGTTCTACTCAGGATGTGCATGGAGGCGTATGAAGGCAGGAGGTGTGCATGGCAGTCACGTGCGTAGCTGTGACTGCAATGCAGACTGATAAAAGTGTTAGTCTTGGAAATGTTAGTGTCCAAGACAGAGGTACGGAAAACCTGCTCTGGATGTTGTGTATGAAACAGATTGCAGTATGATAGTAGTTTGTTGCAGTCTGTTTACATTCTGGATCCAGGTTTTCCATGTGGCTTGAAGCCACAGGTTTCTGTGATAAAAGCCCTGCAGGAAAGGGTTAGAGAGTTCAAAGTGAGTTGGTGCTTAGTGAGTCTCAGGTGTGTCAGAGCAGAGAGAGGCCTTGCAAACCGCAGTGTACACAGAGATGCAAGTCGTCCATGGTGACTGGTTTCGGATGTGGACAGTCCTGTTCCCAGAGGTGAACCAGAGGTGGATATCCTATGCCTGAAAGAAGACTGGCGTGTGTAATGATTGCAAAACAGGTGGATATGCTGCTATCCAGAGGATATCCTGGACTGTGTACGGCTGTGTGAGTAAAGAGACTGATGCAGCGGTGCAAGACACCCACGGGAATAGTCAGAGGAGGACTAGCGTGTGTAGTGCCTGCAAAATGTAATGCTGTGTGAATGGAGTCTTGGATATGGCGTATAGACACCCACAGGAACTAGTCAGAGGAAGACTGGCATGTTTAATGTCTGAAAAATGAAGGATGCAGTATAATATATATTCTGCAAATGGTGAAATGGATACTAATTATATGTACTGAAGTTATATGCACTTGTGTGGATTGGACTTTTATGTATGAAGATAACACATTAAATACTTTTGTGTTTGAATTTTGTGGGTCACTGCCTCTTCACTGCGTACAGTGCTACTGCTGCCTTACACTATATACTGTATATACTGTGTATAAAAAACGAGTGTATGTGTGTGTGTGTCGACGATGATGTCATAATAGGTTTCCATGGCAATGATGTCAGAATGGTTGCAATCTATTATGACATCATAGTCACCAAGGCACGGGACTATGGGATGGAGGATGTGTGATGGGTATATGAGCACTGGACTATGGGATGGAGGGTATGTATGATAGGTATATGGGCATGGGACTATGGGATGGCTGATATGTATGATGGTTATATGGGCACGGGACTATGGGATGGAGGAAAATCATTATAATATGTTATAACTAACCACAATTAGTTAGTATGCCCGGGCAACGCCAGGCTCTTCATCTAGTTTTTTATATTTTTAATTTTTAATTGAGGAGAAAATGCCATGGTTACATTTTTTTCTTTTCCTTGTTTATTTTTTTTATTTTTAACTTTTTTTTTAAATATATATGCTGTATTTTCAGTCTGACTTTTTAGGTGACTTCACTTCACCTCATCCAGAACAGGTCAATGAGAATTTCAGTGTATTACTAATTTGAGGTTGCCTGACCTGCTTTGCCGCAACCTTGGTGTACAACCTGCTTTCACTGCTAACTTCTAATTACAGTATTCAATGTACAGCAGACAAATCAATGTCAACTGCTGCACTCTAAACACTGTTATCAGCAGTGAGTGGTGACAGTGGGTACTAGGGATGCGGTGTTGACTTCTTCCTGAGCATACCCAGCAGCCTGACTTTACTAATGCAATGGCGAGCTGCTCAACCTGTTCTCACCACTGGATGAAGTCACCATCACTGGCCTTGTGCCCAATCTGCTGTCACCACTCATCTCTAATTATTGTATTCAGAGTATAGCTGTAAACTGTGAATAACAAGGGGGTGCAAAGTTCACAGATGATGTGGACATAGCATAGGAGATTGGGTAGGGGACTGACCCTACTCATCTATGGCTTGTGTCTGCCATATTTTCTGTTTGTGTCATGCCCACAAGCAATTATAAATGGCTAAAGAAAAAAATATGCAAAAAAGTTATATCATTTCATTTTCTACTGTTATAAATACACATGTATACATAAAAATATGTACTAATTAAAAAAAATATTACACATACTGTTTAACGCCAAGCAATTAAAAAACTGAGTCAATGATGCACTTGAACTTTTATGCACCTGTTGTATGAAACTTTGCTGTATATACCAAATAGCATACACTGAAACTCCATGTATATCATATGGAATACATCACAAAGGATATAATGAAACTTTACTGTATACATCACTCTTGGCACACTGGGATTCTGTTGTATTCAACATAGGAAACACAGAGGCTCTGCTGTATACATTACATAGGATCTACTGAGACTCTTCTGCGTATATCACATAGGATTCACTGAGAGACTGCCACTGTATATACATCAAATAAGAAAAAAATTAGATTCTGTTGTGTACATCACAAAATATACACTGAGATTATGCTGTATTCCTCACATAGCATACACTGAGAGTCTGCTGTATGCATTATATATGAAACACAGTCCCTGCAGCATATATGATTCAAGATACGCTGAGAAGAATAGATGAGGTAGCGGTCTTCAGGGAGCGCTGTGCCACCTGATGAAGACGGCGTTGTCTGTTGAAACGCGTAGTGGAATAAAGTATATTACAAGTATTTTTTCACCTTTGGATCCTCAGCGCTCCTTTGACCATATTTATTTGCCCTTTATATAAGATACGCTGAGACACTATTGGATAAATTACACAGGACATCCTTATGTAGAGCACACAGCAGACACAGAGACTCTGCTGTATACATGGGAGGACTACTGGACAACGGCTATCTGTCATTTGGAGGAGCCAGAGAAGAGCAAATATTAGAAAAATGAAATTTTCCAGATCTGCCAAATTATTCCAAACAATTTGATTCACAGCAAGTCAATTTACCATGAGTCTCAATATTGCAAAGCCTCTAATTGCTCATAAAAGAAATATTGTGTTAAATGCCTTCTAAGCCCTTTAACACAAAAAATGGCTTAGTAATCCACAAGTGTCTTCAACATATTTGACTATTGATAACGATAAACCATTTGTAACCAGTGGTAATCAACAGCCTGTTTAATAACAACATCCAGCACAACAGACTTTTCTTGCTTTTAAAAAATTAAAAAACTGTCCAGAAATTATCCCTATTCATTTTTTGGGATCAGGGACACCACTCTGTCATTGCCTGAAAGTCCATGAAAAAGACTCACCTTTCTAGGATGTCTAGGTAATCTACATCAAACTTGACTGACCATGAATTTTATAAATTTGATTAAGCAATCATTATGGTAGCAATGATATTCTGTCTGTTAGGGTTTGTGGATTGCACTAAATATAAATTATGAGAAAATGTTATCGCAACCCGGGGTCCACCATGCGATGATGAAGAAACCACAGCTAAGGAACAATGACGGAGCGATGCTGCGTGCAAGCACAAAGACACCAAGTTAAAGATCACTCCATGTGGACAGAGTGCAAAGTACCTGCTCGGTTGCTCCACAGAGCAGTACAATAACAGAGAGCACTCAGAGCAATACCCTGTTAGATGTCACAGGAGTACAGCAAATAATGACACTAGCTGAGGTCCCTATAGCTACCCCCCAGTAAAATCTAGGCTGGTGGTTGAGCTCGCTCTGACACTTGGCTGTGCTAATGGCACATGCGATTTAGGACGCCAAGAGTCAGATGTTGAGCCAAGCGGGAGTTCCCACCTTACACTGCCTGCCTAGACACACAATCACGTGCACACGTGGTAACATATCCATTGACACACACATAGCATAAGGTATCTTAACGCACCGATGTGCGCCCCAAAGACCCTTTTATATGCTCGGTTTAGCAGCAGACGATCGACCACCAATGAGAGGTTGCCACCTCAAGATTATGCTCAGTAGAGTGAATTCTTGACTTAGCCTCCGGAGCCTCTGTTAGTCGCTGCTTACTGCTGGTTACCATAGCTTTGGCTGAAAGGCCAGCAGTAACCAAGCGAACCGCAAGGGTCTGAGCAAGACGCTGAGACCAACGTTCCCGCTGAGCAGACCCACTGCGGTTGGAGCAGAATGGTATATCGCAGAGGCAGACAGGGTCTGGAATCCACCTCGTGCAGTGAGAGGATCCTGGTGCGTAACAGTGTCTTTCTTCTAACCAGTTGGAGGTTACTGTTTGTTCCATGAGTAAAATGGTGTCCATATGATGAAAACAGAGAATCAGGGCTCTATTTCTCAACTAGTCACCCGATCCATTTGTAAGACTTAATGCCAACAAATTATACTGCTGAATGAAAACCCTGTCTTAGAGCATTGTGCTGTTGTAGCTGAAGAACCGGCAATAGATATATAATCATGAGCAAAATTAGCCATTAAAAATGTAAATTAAATTCTGTTGAACATGAAATTCTTGTAAAAGTGATGCCTTTTCAAAACAACTGTTTAATCCATTCGAGCCAGAGCCTGTTTTCATCTTCATGATCAGGCCAGTTTTTTCATTTCTAACCAGTGTTACTTTATGGGATAATAAATCTGGAATGCTTCAAAGTATATCAGTGAATCTGAGACTGTTTTTTTTGTGACATATTGTACTTCATGACTAGAGATGAACGAATATTTCAATGTTCGTTTCGGCTCACAATCGCCAAATTTGCAATATTCGCTTATTTAATCGTCGATTAAATCGCCGAATATACGCAGTACAAAAGCCGGTGTATCTCACGCTGTCACACAGAAGACAGTGTGAGCGATTAGCTATGATTAAAGGTATAAAGTTTACCTCCGGTCACTGGTGTCAGCTGATGAGACTACAGCTCCCATTATCCAACACCTGCTGCCGCTAATAACATTGAGAGCAGGAGCGGCAGATAAGAGAATTCATCAGCCGCTCCTGTGCTGTAAATAAATAAATTAAAAAAAAACCTGTGCTGGTTCCCCTGTATTTTTTATAACCAGCCGCTGGAGCCCTCAGCTGTCAGCTTCAGCAAGGCTAGTTATTAAGTATAGAGGGGTCCCCATGCCTTTTTTTTAATTATTTAAATATGATCAACTTGTGTTTAAAAACAAAAATTCCAGATCTTTATCCCAATAGCGCAGTCCCCTTGTCAAAGGAATATGTTATGATAATTTTATACATCTTTTCTTCCTATGTATTTTTATGCTCTTACTCCGTAATAATCCTTCTTCACGTTTTTTCACATGCCCTATGATTTACATGCCCTTTGATTTACCTTGATCTGAATAAATGTAAATTTATATGTGTATTTCCTTTTTCGTTTGGTGGCTTTTTTGATTAACCAAAAATTTACTTCACAGATTTTTTATTTTTTTTTTTATATTTTTTTATTATTTTCATTATTTTTATTTTTTAATATTATTATATAATTTTTTTGTTTGTTTCATTTTTATTTTTAGTTCTTATTTTTGTAAGCATATATTCTTTATTTTTTCATATATTTTTTCAATTTTTTTTTTTTTTAATATTTTCATTTTTTCAGCTGTTTATTTGATTCATCTCTATGGCAGGCGGTGTATTAGTGGTGGTGTCCATGGAGATGCTTCATCTAACCAGCCGCTTATATGTATGTCTCGGGTTATAGTTCGTGCTTGGAGGGGGCGTGACTTGATGATGCGCTGGGCTACAGGTTGTCATGGTGTCCTGCCCACTTATAATGACACGCCGGGTCACGTGGTAGACCAAAGTCACATGCCCCATAACGCACCAATCGGATCAGGCTAGGCAGCAATGACGCTCCACACATGCGCACTGGGTTTCAATGGTGGATCGCACATCCGGATTTTTATGCACAGCGTTTCCCCACAGGTGTAGCGATTTTAAATCTGAGTCCTGTGTATAAAAAGATGACCCATGGGGTTGTATCCTTGCGCACCCCTTCTGAAGAAGATACCGAAACACACGTCAAGGGGTACATTACAGCAGTTTGAACTCTGGGTAAATATATTTAATTTTTAGCTCCTTTCAATTGTGTTTACTCTTGCTATTTAGCACTTAATGACTGGCCATGGTATACAAAGAAACTCTCATTTAACCTGTTGTTAAATTATCTATGATGAATTATTTTCTTTTATAATTAGGCTCATACTGTCATGTGAGCTTACATATACAGTATCCCAGCTATTGTTCGTTAGGATTTGTTCGAGCCCTCATATATTTTCAAAAAATCCACTTTATCTATGCATATTTTGCTATTCATTATACAGGGATTTTTTTCTATTTATTTCTATTGTAGGCTGAACTTCTCCTGCTCAGTGTGTGCAGTGTTTTTTCTTGCATGTGATTTTCCCTTTTTATCCTTTGACATGGTTCAATAAAGAAATATTTTTTTAAATATTTTCTGGAGGACTTTTCTCTTTTTGTTTTTATTATTTTTATTAGTAGATTGGAGATAGTGAATTTCAAGCTCTTAGCTTTGCCATGTGTAGAAGAAAACAATCTTTAATTGGACAAGTGTGCAAACGAGGACTGGCTGCTGTGCTGACATAGGGTGGAGTCTGGTGAACTTGACAAACTGCTGTACTGTAAGTGAGGTGCAGGCAGGGATGTTATCGTGGATTGAGAAAGACATGATGTGCTCAGCGTCTGACATCGGTCAAAAACAGAAGGCATGTCCACTTCCATACCTGCTGAAAAGCTGTCACTCACCACGACTGTAATGGATTAACAAGTGGAAGCTCTGCGGATGGAAATCTGTATGAGAAAACTCGCCACATTGATGGAGGAGAAAGAAGCAGCAGATGTGGTTCATGGGGCAGACAGTGGTTGGTGAGGCCGCTAATCCACATTTTACGTCAGTGAGATTCCCAGACTAAGGCATTTTGACTGCGCACGGGCCGTTCATACAAGGAATAGTCAAATTATTGGATTTTTGGACTCTACTCAGTCTTTTTTTTTTAAAAGTTGGTAGATGACATGAGTTGGGTCATCCTTTGCTGTCTCAGAAAAGGGCCAGGCTAGCCAACCTTTGTTGCCTTTGCAAACTGCACATCCATGACTAATGCTTCCCACAGCAGAGTTGTGGCTGACGATGCAGTGCTTGTCATTGTTGCATAACTCAGTGTGGGAAGCTGCAATGTAACCTACTCGTCTTCCTCCTTCAGCTACTTTGATGGGCCATTCAGTTGCATGCCTCTAGGTTCACACCAAGTGGGATCTACAACCTCATTGTTATCCTTTCTGCTCTCCCACTCCCCACCCTGAGTGTCATCCTCCTCCTCTACCTGCCCTAACTGCACAGTACAGTGTGCCTTAGGTATTTGAATCTCGTCAGGATCACCTCCACCCCGGAGGGTTAACGTCTGGTGACAAGGTGCTGAAATCTGCTCTGACCCTACTTCATCCGGCCCCGGATCCAACTGAAAAAATTTTTTGCACATCAGTGAAGATTCTTTCTTTCCCCTCTTGAGTCTGTATTTTTGGAACAGACCTCTGATGCTTATGGCTTATAATGTGCAAACATCTCTGCAGACTCACCCATCTGTGGTTCTCCACAATCAGTTAGGTGGTTGTAGAGTTGTAACACAGGGGGAAACAATTCCTTCAAACCTGAGATCCAAACCCTTTCCACTTCCTGCTGACTCCAACTCCAAAATATCTCCCATATCCATACATTCTTCAACCATGAAAATGCAAAAACACTAGTGCAAGCCCTCATCATCTTCTGCCTCAAGTACTGCAACCTTCTGCTCTGTTGCCTCTCTTCTATCACTGTTGCACCCCTCCAATCTATCTTAAACTCTGTTGGCTAACTAATCCACCAGTCATCCTGCTATTCCCCGACTTCTCCCCTCTGTCAAGCTCTACCCTGTCTCCCTATTTTCCAGTTCAAAGCCCTAAGTTTGGCATAAAAAGCCAAAATCTCCTCCATACATTTGTAACCTAGTCTTACCTTTCCTAAACCTACGATCATAAGATTTCCTTCTCTACTACCTTCTTATGTCCTCTTCCCACAATCGCATACAAGATTTGTTCAATTTGTCACAACATATCAGACTCTCGCCTATCATAGAAACCTTCAAAAAGAACCTGAAGACCTAGCTCTTCCAACAAGCATACAAATTGCAGAAACCCTTGCTCCACCATACTGCTGCATGACCAGCTGTACCTTAACCTACTGTATCCTCATCCATCCCTTGTAGATTGTGAACCCTCATAGGCAGGGTCCTAGATCCTCCTGTACCAGTCATTGACTTGTTTTTGTTCAAAATTGTTGTACTTGTTTGCTATGTAAACCCCTTTTCACGTGTAAAGTGCCATGGAATAAATGGAGCTATAAAAATAAATAATAATAATTGTACTATTTGTACTCTGAGCAAATTGATGCCACTTTCCTGATGTCTGCCCCTAATTTTAAAAAATGCTGAGGAGAGAAGATGGTACAAAATAGAGTTTTATCCACATAAAATATGGGTATAGACATTAGATTGAGCTAACTTGATTAGATTTCTTTGGCGCTTTTAGTAATTTACAGCTGCTGCAGATCCACGATTACAGCATAACCTTGAAGACTCTTATCCAGAAAAAATATTTAGCGCATCCTCTGCGCTACTGGATGATTGAAGAGACATCAGTTAAATGTGGTTTATTAACAAATTGTGGCTTTATTCCTCTAGAAAAACTTCTTGTGACTTCGAAAAGCTTAGAAAAAAGCCACAATTTATTAATATACCACACATGGACTGATGTCTCGTCAATGATCCAACATCATTCTATGATTCTATGATTCTATGATCACATAGGATTTCCATTAAATATTTATTTTGGATAAGTGCCCCTAATTTAATCTGTTTTGGCAGCTTTTGGTTTGCCTTACATTGAATTTAAAAGGGTTCAAGGTATGTTCGTTGAACCATTAGACGAACATGTTATGCGAACTTCTGGAAATTCTCTGAGCCAAACCGAATCGAACCTTGAAAGATTCGCTCATCTCTACTAGTGATATAGTTGTGTAAAGATGGTGGTTTTGGAGATGTAATCGTAAACAGATGGTAGTTTTGGTAATTTAAATGGAGATTCTGGTTATTTAGTCGTGTACTGACAGTGGTTCTGATGATGCAGTCGCATAATGATATGATTTCTTATCATGCACCAAAAGTGTTTCTGGTGATTTATTCATTTACTGATGGTGGTTGAAGATAGGGTTCCCCAACTCCAGTCCTCAAGGCCCACCAACAGATCATGTTTTCAGGATTTCCTAAGTATTGCTCATGTGATAATTAGTGTTGAGCATTCCGATACTGCAAATATCGGGTATCGGCCGATATTCGCTGTATCAGAATTCTGATACTGAGTACCGATATTTTTTCAATATCGAATACCGGAATCGGAAGTTCACATAATGCAATGAGCCACTGTTGTGGCAGTGATTGGCTGCTGAAATGATGTCATCATGATGCGCGGTCTGTACGTATCATGATGCGCGGTCTGTGCGGGCCTGCTGGGGGTCTGTGCGGGCCTGCCGGAGGTCTGTGCGGGCTGCCGGCGGTCTGTACGGGCCTGCCGGGGGTCTGTGCCAGCTGCCGGGGGTCTGTGCCAGCTGCCGGCGGTCTGTACGGGCCTGCCGGAGGTCTGTGCCGGCTGCCAGGGGGTCTGTGCCGGCTGCCGGAGGTCTGTACGGGCCTGCCGGGGGTTTGTGTGTATGTGCAGGCATCGTCCGATGGGACTACAAGTCCCATTGGGCGATGCCTGCTACAATGACAGTGATTGACACATTAGCCAATGATGGGACAGTAGTAGTCCCATCATCCGGCTAATGTGTTGAATGTAAAAAAAAAAACATACATACTACATACATACCACATACATACAACATAAATACTACATACATACTTCATATATACTACATTCATACAACATACATACTACATACATACTACACGCATACATACATACTACATATATACTACATATATGCAACATTCATACAGCATACATACATACTACATACATACATACAGCATACATAAAACATGCTACAAATAACTGCATACATACTACATATATACTACATTCATACAGCATACAAACATACTACATATATACTACATTCATACAGCATACATACATACTACCTATATACTACATATATACAACATTCATACAACATACATACATACTACATACATACTTAATATATACTACATTCATACAACATACATACTGTGAGGTGCCAAGGGGAGAGGTACTAGAAAACAGGTATATTTCTCTCCGTTTCATTTCATATGTCTCCCTGTACTGATGATGAAGCCAGTTTATTTCACTGTAATCCAGTCCTGGTTTCCTTAGTGATCAGCATGGAAAGGACTGGTAGTTCCCCTCCACTAATTTAATCCAGGTTTTGGTTTCCTGACTGGTCCAGCTGATATAATCAGGAGGAGCTGGGATCTCTCAGTCTCTCTCGTCTGCTGAGCTGGGAGCTGACACAGTAAGATTACATGGACTTCTTTGCTGTTATATAGGTTTATTTTGTAGTTAGCCTGCTATTGTTAGTTAGTGGCCAGACGGCCTTAGATGTTTTATTTCATGTTTGGCATGTGTAACATTGAATAACAAGTGTGCACAATAAATATGCCGTGTCCATATCCATGTGGAACTTGCTAGTCTGCTGTAGTGACTCCATAGCCACACGCTTGTGCCAAAGCAAAGATCCCAGCTGAGCTATCTATTCCCACAAATGGTGTTTCGAATGTGGGCAACTGTGGCTGCTGGACTGTGACTGCAGAGAAAACGCTGTGTATGTCCTGGCTGAAAGCTTCTGCGCTTTTGAAGAGCCAAGAGTCCAGTAATATGGAGGAACTAGTGAAGCAGTTATTGCAAGCAAATGTGCAACAACAGCAGACTAATACTTGCTTCCAGACGGCTCTGGAGCAGCAACACCAGATGCAGCAAGAGCAGTTGGAGGCAATAAAACAGGCCTTGGTTCGGCAACCCCGAGATGAGGGAGACCGTGCACAAAGCGCTGCTAGTGCGCAGAAAGCCGTACAGAAGACTTTGCTTAAAATAACCACAGACGATGATGTGGAAGCATACCTTACCATGCTCGAACGTATTGCAGAATGTGAGCACTTACCGCTGGACAGATGGGCTGAGGTAGTTGCTCCATTCCTGAGCAGAGATCCACAAAAGGCCTATTACGATCTGAGTGGAGCGGATGCTATGGACTATATCAAACTCAAAGGCGAAATCCTGGCAAGGCTGGGAGTAAACACGTATGTACGGGCACAGAAGGTGCATTTATGGACTTTTGTGGAGCATCAGCCAGCCCGCTCACAAATGCATGATCTCATCCATCTAGTAAAAAAAGGCTGCAACCAGAGGCTTTGACGTCCGCACAGATGGTGGAGCGTGTTGTTCTAGACAAGTACCTGCGGTCCTTACCCGCTAAGATCCAGAGGTGGGTTGGACAGGGTGACCCAACTATCGCTGACCAGTTGATGAATATGGTCGAACGCTACAATGCTTCTGAAAGCCTACTCCAAGGGACGTTGGCACCCCACTGGCTCCCCAAGAAATCGCTGGTGAGTCCTGCGAAACCTACTTCATCTTCAAAAGAAGAGAATGTCACAATGAAGGGTAGCAGACCTACAAAGGACTATGGAGGTGGTGCGGGCTCACAGCAAGCCAGCAGACCTCGTCTGGGATCTCCATCGAGGAGGCAAGGGCCTATACAATGTTGGCGATGTCGCGGGCTTGGCCATGTAGCAGCTAACTGCCCAATGACTACAGAGCCAATGGACTGTAACACTATGAGACATCTTTCGTTATATGTGCAGTCAGTCTGTGTGGCGGAGACCCTCACGGGAAATGAACAACACGTGTGCCATGTCGAGGTTGACGGTTATAGTGTGAATGCCGTCTTGGATTCCGGCAGTCAAGTAACTTTGGTACATGCCAGTTTGGTGGACTCTAGCGCCCTTATGAACTTAACCGTGGGCATTAGTTGCATCCATGGGGATACTAAGAACTACCCCACTGCCTGGGTTACTATTGCCACGCCAGTAGGGACCAAAAGACATCAGGCGGCAGTCATAATGTCTATGGGACACAGTGTAATCCTGGAGAGAGACTTTCCCTTATTTTGGTACTTGTGGAACTTCAAAAGTGGCATGAACCCTCTAGTTGAAGACGGTACTCCGGAGCTAGCCCTTGAACCATTGCAGCAAGACAACGGAGAACCCATCTCAGAGGAAGTACTAGAATCTGTGGACTCTCCTCCGGCTGTGTATGCAGGCGAGGCAGACCAGCTAGAGGATGTTTTAGAAATGCCTGATCTTGAGGTGGCCCATGGTAAGTTCGGGACCGCTCAGCACCATGATCCTACTACTCTAGCAAGGGTGTGGGAAAACGTAAAGGTCTCCGAGGGAAGACCATTGAACCCAGGGGCTCAAAATGAGTTCCCACGCATGGCGGTGCAGCAGGATATGCTGTATCACATAGACAAGGTGCGAGGAGTGGTGGTAGAACAACTAGTGGTACCTAAGTTCTTTCGCTAGGTAGTTTTGGAGTTGGCACATAAACATCCCTTGGGAGGACACCTGGCGGTAGAAAAGACAAAACACCGTATTCTGCAACATTTCTTTTGGCCGAGTCTAGTGGGAGACGTGACCCAGTACTGTCGGTCATGTCCTACGTGTCAATTGACCGCAGCTATGTCACATTTTGAAGCCCCTTAGTGCCCTTACCAATAATAGAGGTGCCCTTTTAGAGGATAGCAATGGATATAGTCGGTCCCTTAGTTAAATCTGCCAGGGGTCATCAGTACATTTTGGTAGTATTGGATTATGCCACACGTTATCCCGAAGCAGTGCCCTTGCGGAATGCCAATGCGAAATCAATTTCAAAGGAGCTGGTTAATATGTTTTCCCGCACCGGAATTCCGGAAGAGATACTCATGGATCAAGGGACCCCCTTTATGTCTCGTATACTTAAGGATTTATGTAAACTGCTAAAAATCTCCCATTTGCGTACCTCAGTATATCACCCTCAGACTGACGGTTTGGTGGAGCGCTTTAACAAAACCCTAAAGGGAATGTTGAAACGGGTGGTGGATAAGGATGGGAGAGATTGGGATGCCCAACTACCATACCTCCTGTTCGCTATACGTGAGGTACCCCAATCTTCTAAAAGGTTTTTCACCTTTTGAGTTGGTTTATGGGCGGTGTCCTAGAGGCCTGTTAGATATTGCCAAGGAGACTTGGGAACAAGAGGTGACTCCTTATCGCAGTGTAATTGAACACATAACACTTATGCAGGACCGAATTGCAGCAGTTATGCCAATAGTTAAAGAGTGTTTAGAGTGCGCACAACATGCCCAAAACACGGTATACAACCGAGCGGCTAAAACACGAGTCTTTCAACCCGGAGACAGGGTGTTGGTATTGGTACCTACCGTAGAAAATAAATTTCTTGCAAAATGGCAGGGACCATACGAAGTGCTGTAACGAATAGGTGAAGTAAATTATAAGATACACCAACCAGACAAGAGAAAGCCCGAACAAATATACCACATAAACTTGCTTAAGGCCTGGCGGGACAGGGAGAGTCTGGTGGCAGGAGCTGCCCTTGAGGATGGGCCTCGAGGGGCACCACCTTCTAAGGTAATGGACCCCCAAGGAGCTCCGCCAGAAGTGGGTATTGCAGACACGCTATCCGAAAGCCAAAAACGAGAGACCAGGGAGTTCATACAGAGGAACGCAGATGTTTTCTCTGAACTTCCTGGCCGGACTTACCTAATTAAACATGACATTGTTACTGATCCACAGGCGCGGGTACGGCTAAAACCATATCGAATTCCGGAGGCTCGGAGACAAGCCATTGCCCAGGAAGTGAAGAAGATGTTAGAGCTCGGGGTCATTGAGGAGTCCCGGAGTGATTGGGCTAGCCCTATCGTACTGGTGCCCAAACCCGATGGGACTATCCGATTTTGTAACGATTTTCGGAAAGAAAATGAAGTATCGAAATTCGATGCCTACCCGATGCCAAGAGTCGATGAACTGATAGAGAGACTGGGTTCGGCCAGGTACATATCCACTATTGACTTAACAAAAGGTTATTGGCAGATTCCCCTCACGGAATCAGCCAAAGAGAAAACTGCCTTTTTTACGCCCCAGGGATTATTCCAGTACCGAGATATGCCATTTGGGTTGCATGGTGCCGCAGCCACCTTCCAACGTCTAATGGATATTGTCCTAAAACCCCATGGCCAGTATGCGTCCGCATACTTGGACGACATCATTATCTTTAGAGATGACTGGGACACGCATTTGTCAAAAGTACAAGCCGTCTTAGAATCCCTAAAAACAGCTGGGTTGACTGCCAATCCCAAGAAATGTACGTTGGGATTGGAAGAGGCTCGCTATCTGGGATATAGCATAGGGAGAGGCGTCGTGAAGCCTCAAGCCAATAAAGTGGACGCTATTCAAAATTGGCCACGACCGGTAACCAAAAAACAGGTTGGAGCTTTTTTAGGGATCGTTGGTTATTATAGGTGGTTCATCAAACATTTTGCGACCATCGCAGCTCCTCTCACAGATCTTACTAAGGGGTCGAAATCTGTCACAATAAAGTGGAACGCAGAAGCAGAGGAGGCCTTTCAACAATTGAAAACAGTCCTCTGTGACCAACCAGGGTTGGTTGCACCAGACTTTAAACGGGAGTTTATTGTCCAAACGGATGCCTCTGGGGTGGGCCTCGGCGCGGTTTTATCTCAAGAAGTAAATGGCGACGAACACCCAGTGGCCTATCTAAGCAGAAAGCTTACAAGAGCAGAAAAGAACTACAGTGTAGTTGAGCGGGAAGCCCTGGCTGTGAAATGGGCCCTGTGCACCTTGCACTATTATTTACTAGGTCGCCAGTTTAGGCTAGTGACGGCACATTCGCCCCTAACGTGGATGTCCCGGGCAAAAGAGAGCAATGTGCGGGTGACACGGTTTTAGGAAGTTTCGCCCCCAGCAGTTCGCCCCCAGCATTACACGCTGGTTCTTAGCATTACAAGGGTTTACATTTTCCATTGAGCACAGGGCGGGCACAGCGCACAGAAATGCAGATGCGTTGTCTAGAATGCACTGCTTGGTGACTCGTCGTGTCCGACCCCACGGGCTCGAACAGAGGAGGGGAGTGTTTGAGGTGCCAAGGGGAGAGGTACTAGAAAACAGATATATTTCTCCCCGTTTCATTTCATATGTCTCCCTGTACTGATGATGAAGCCAGTTTATTTCACTGTAATCCAGTCCTGGTTTCCTTAGTGATCAGCATGGAAAGGACTGGTAGTTCCCCTCCACTAATTCAATCCAGGTTTTGGTTTCCTGACTGGTCCAGCTGATATAATCAGGAGGAGCTGGGATCTCTCAGTCTCTCTCGTCTGCTGAGCTGGGAGCTGACACAGTAAGATTACATGGACTTCTTTGAGGTTACATAGGTTTATTTTGCAGTTAGCCTGCTATTGTTAGTTAGTGGCCAGACGGCCTTAGATGTTTTATTTCATGTTTGGCATGTGTAACATTGAATAACAAGTGTGCACAATAAATATGCCGTGTCCATATCCATGTGGAACTTGCTAGTCTGCTGTAGTGACTCCATAGCCACACGCTTGTGCCAAAGCAAAGATCCCAACTGAGCTATCTATTCCCACAATACATACTACCTACATACATACAACATACATAAAACATGCTACAGATATACTGCATACATACTACATACAATACATTCATACATTCATACAATACATACATATAGACATACAGAACATATAAAATAGAGTATATACTCACCATTACTTGTCACATTGTTCCCCGAAGCCAGTGTCATCTGTGAAAAAAATATGAAAAAAACAAACCACCAAATACTCCCTGTTCCGCAGAAATCCACGAGTGTCCCACGAGTGTCCCACGCCGATCTCCCGTGGAGAACAGCAGCATTAGCTGATGCGACTGTTCTCTAGGGGCTCCAGGAATCCAATGACGGGAGGTAGGTATCCTTCCGCACTGTATTCCTCCGCCACTGTAAAAAAAATAGTCCCTAGTCTTACTTTTGGCATTGCTGTGTAAGAAAGTTCCCACGCAGCTTTTGCCATAAAGTGAGACTAGGGACTATTTTTTTTTACAGTGGCGGAGGAATACAGTGCGGAAGGATACCTACCTCCTGTCATCCACGGGAGATCAGCGTAGGACACTTGTGGATTTCTGCGGAACAGGGAGTATTTGGTGGTTTGTTTTTTTCATATTTTTTTCACAGATGACACTGGCTTCGGGGATCAAAGTGACAAGTAATGGTGAGTATGTACTCTATGTTATATGTATTGCATGTCTATATGTATGTATTGTATGAATGTATGAATGTATTATATGTAGTATGTAGTATGTATGTAGTATGTATGTAGTATATCTGTAGCATGTTTTATGTATGTTGTATGTATGTATGTAGTATGTATGTATTCTGTATGAATGTAGTATATATGTAGTATGTATGTTGTATGAATGTAGCATATATGTAGTATGTGTGTATGTATGAATGTATTGTATGTAGTATGTATGTAGTATGTATGTATTATATCTGTAGCATAATTTATGTATGTTGTATGTATGTAGTATGTATGTGTGCTGTATGAATGTAGTATATATGTAGTATGTATGTATGCTGTATGAATGTAGTATATATGTAGTATGTATGTTGTATGAATGTAGTATATATGTAGTATGTATGTATGCATGTTGTATGAATGTAGTATATATGTAGTATGTATGCAGTATGTATGTATGTTGTATGAATGTTGGATATATGTAGTATGCATGTATGCTGTATGAATGTAGTATATATGTAGTATATATGAAGTATGTATGTATGCTGTATGAATGTAGTATATATGTAGTATGTATGTAGTATGTATGTTGTATGAATGTAGTATATATGTGGTATGTATGTAGTATGTAGTATGTATGCATGTTGTATGAATGTAGTATATATGTAGTATGTAGTATGTATGTATGTTATATGAATGTAATATATATGAAGGATGTATGTAGTATATAGTATGTATGTAGTATGTATGTATGCTGTATGAATGTAGTATATATGAAGTATTTATGTAGTATGTATGTATGCTGTATGAATGTAGTATATATGTAGTATGTATGTATGCTGTATGAATGTAGTATATATGTAGTATGTATGTAGTATGTATGTATGTTGTATGAATGTAGTATATATGAAGTATGTATGTAGTATGTATGTTGTATGTATGTAGTATGTATGTAGTATGCATGTAGTATGTATGTAGTATGCATGTTTTTTTTTTTACATTCAACACATTAGCCGGATGATGGGACTACTACTGTCCCATCATTGGATAATGTGTCAATCACTGTCATTGTAGCAGGCATCGCCCGATGGGACTTGTAGTCCCATCGGACGATGCCTGCACACACACACAGACCCCCGGCAGGCCCGTACAGACCCCCGGCAGCCGGCACAGACCCCGGCAGGCCCGTACAGACCGCCAGCAGCCGGCACAGACCCCCCGGCAGCCGGCACAGACCCCCAGCAGCCGACACAGACCCCCGGCAGGCCCATACAGACCCCTGGCAGCCGGCACAGACCCCCGGCAGGCCCGAACAGACTGCCGGCAGCCGGCACAGACCCCCCGGCAGCCAGCACAGACCCCCGGCAGGCCCGTACAGACCCCCGGCAGGCCCGTACAGACCGCCGGCAGCAAGCACAGACCCCCGTTAGGCCCATACAGACCCCCAAGAGGCACAGAGCCCGCCTGCACACACAGACACGCACAGTGTCCGCCCACGCACCGCCCACACTCTTCCCCCTCCCGAACTTGATGTACAAGGAAAGAAAGGGCTTTTTTTAAATCCGATATTTCTGTCCCATTGACTTGAATGCGACTTTCGGTATTGGAATCGGCGATACCCGATACTTTTTGTGTATCGGGCCGATCCAATCTGATCCGATATTTCAGGATATCGGATGGTATCGCTCAACACTAGTGATAATTGCTTCACCTGTGCAATACCAAGGAAATCCTGAAAACATGATCTGTTGGTGGGCCTTGAGGACTGGAGTTGGGGAACCCTGGTTTAAGAGATTCAATAATGTTTTGCCTGTGGTTATGTAGTCATGAAGATGTTGTAATCTTTAATTTATTAATCTTGATACTAGCTCATTATATGGTATGTGTTTTGGAATATAGATACAGCAGTCTCAATGAGGCCACATACCGTAGGTCAGCCAAGCAAGTGTTTGAATTAAGTCACAATACACTATAGTTCACTGTCCAATCATTCCACCTCTCTCACACACAGGCGTGCTCACTCTATTAAGTGCTCCTTTGTCTTCTGTGAAAGAACTGCTGCTAGACATGTCTGGTGGCGGCTTATCACTTGAAGAACCAAAACATCTGCTGTCCGAAATTGTGCATGCTGTTATGATTGGGTCACCGAGGAGGAAAGCAAGACCAAGCTAAGCCACAGAAAACCAGACAGGTTGGTAACTAAATGGATTGCAGACCCCTGATCCTATCCACACAACTAGCAGTAGCCGTGGAGCGTACCTACGATGATTCTAGACGCCTTGACACAGCGGAGAACTAAATAAGCCTAAAGCAAGAAAGGGGAAATCTAAACTGCCCCAGAGCAGACCCCAAAGGAATAGATAGCTCCCAAACATATATTGTCAGTGAGACAAGATGAAAACACAAACGCAGATAGGAAAATAGGCTGAGCAAACGATGGGGCCCAAACTAACTAGACAGGACAGGAAAGGAAAGACACTGTCTGCAATCACACAAAAAACCCTGCAAAAAATGCCCAACACGTCTGATAGAAAAACACTGAAGTCACTAGACTTCGCCCACTATATCAGCACTCTGGTATATTCTGAAAGCAGAGCAAAGAGAGACCAATCTAATAAGGGACAAAAACAAACTGGCACAAACAGTAACATAAGGATGGAAATTCAGCACAGCCCCAGCCGGGCTGGCTGACCACATAAAACTGAAATAGACAAAACCAAATCAAATGTGAACAATAGCAAAAGAACACTTAGCTTGAGCATGCAGGGACTGAGCTGGAAACTAAGACCTCAGGAGGCAGGAAAAAATCACCAGCAGGGATAGAGAGAGTTGGCTGCCTTAAATTCAATCAGAAACTCAAGATGTCGAATCATTCTCCTCATTATCAGGTGACAGACCTCTGTTAATTAGATCAGCTCCATTACCTCCTGTAACCACCAGAGCGACCCCTCTGTCAATACAACCAACTCCAATACCTTCACTAGTAACCAGAGGTAGGCCAGAAAGTGAATTCACAACAGCATGCTGGATCCTTATCTCCTACAACAATATGTCAAGGGTACCCATACATAATAAATTGTCACCCGAACCTGTCTAATATTTATGAGTGTCTTAACTACTTAACTACTATATAAAGGGTATGGGTAACTTTCAGGGGATGGGCACAATGTCTTTTAGACATTAGCGAACCCTGAAAGCTTTTATGGTGAAAGCTGCTTCAGGACATGTCACATTTTTATCCCAAAGTCAATTTTTTTTTTGCTTCTTTTCAGTTATCTTTTCTGAAATCTTTTGGCCTGCATTTTCTTTTTACTTAAACTTTACTTAAACCCCTTTCTGACATGGCCAATTTCCATTTTTGCATTCTCGGTTTCTCCTCCCTTTCTATCAAAAGCCATAACTTAAGTTTTCTGTCCACAAAGACTTTTGAAGGTTTGTTTTTCATGGAAAAAGTTTTACTTTTGTTTGACACTATTTATTTTGCCACGTAGTGTAATGGAAAACAGAAAAAAAAATTCAAAGTGCAGTAAAATTGCAACAAAAACCAAAGCAATGTTGACATTGTTTTTTGGGAATTGTTTTTAACAGCATCCATTGTGAGGTAAAAATGACCTGGCAATATGATTTTATCCTCATTGATATGATTGAAATAATACCAAACTTGTAAAACTTTACTATTTCAGTGGTAAGAAAAAAATTGGAAAATTTGAGGGACTGTGTTGCCAGTCTACAAGATCCATACCATTTTCATTTTCTGTCAATGGAGCTATTTGAGGACTTGTTTCTTGAGGAGCAGCATGACTTGACACATGCCAGCATAAGATTTAATCCAGCATTGCATGTGTTGCGGTGGCATTCAGTAGCATTCTTGCATCAAAGGGTCAGAGCTGAAAAAACTGCAGCCTAACTAAAATCTATCAGAGGGATGGAGTAAATGTGGGTTTGTTTTTTATCAAAAACATTGATGAAATGAACATTTTATTGGTATAATTTTAAGTTAATTGCTTTTTATTGAAATAATTTTTTGAAACCATAATTAGCAGAAATTGTTAATTATGGCATTGTTTTTTTTTCTTAATTTTAAGGGTCAGTACAATTATAGAATTAAAAGTTTACATAGGACATTGCTGCTTTTGCATTTTAAACACTTTTCTTATTTCAAAAATATGATTAGCTGAGAGCCCTTTTTCTGCACCCTATGATGTGTACAAGTCTGTTTTTTATTTTTATTCCTTTTTTAGTTGCAGTAAAATGACAGCAAAACTTTTTTGTTTTTGATTCATATACTTAATTACAGTTTTTTGCCACATGAGTAAAAAAATGAGACATTTTAGAGCACAGGTTATTCCAAATGTGGCAATGTCAATTATGTGTACTTTTTTATTTTTCCATAAAAATTACATTTTTAGTGACAAAATTGTATTTTATTTGTTTGTGTTTTTTAATGTCTTAAAATTTTATTTAACTTTTCTCACTTTTAGTACCCCTGTGTGTCTAGAGGTTTTAATGATTTGATGTATTGTATAATTCACTGCAATACTTACAGTATGTATGTCACGCATCAGCAGCAAACAATCAGATTATTGAGGTGTATATAAGATAAAAGAGAGAGCCTCTTCTCTCAATTGCCTACATGAAAATGAACTTGTACACAGCATCTATGTGCTTAAACATATTGGCAACTTCACTGGCTGTTGGTATAGGAGGTCGTAAGTTAAGCTGCTGCTCTGATTGCTTTAAAGTGGGTATTTGGAACTTTTTAAAAAAACAAAACATGTATCTAACAAGTAAGAGGCAGTTAATTGCAACTAACTTTCCTGTTGTGCACAGCAGAATTCTTCCCCAGCACAGGCAGAACGGTCACAGAAGTCTCTTGCCTGGGATTCAGTTGCCTCTACTGACAAAAAAATCTGGTTTCAAACTGATTGACAGCTGGCTCTCCCAATTGGGCAGCGGAGATCAAGCTGCCAATCAGAATGATGCTGGAAGTCTCGCCCCATCGACAGAGCCTCCTCTCTCTGTAGATGTGATGTCAGCAGAGGCTTCTGAATCCTCGGCAGGAGCGTCTGTGATCACTCTGTGCAGGGTAAGAATGTTGCTAATTACCTGCCTGATAGTGTTTAGATACATTTTTTGCTTTTCGTAAAGTCCCACATATACCCTTTAACCCCTTCCTGATATGAAAAGCACAGTATATGTATGGTGCCACGATCGTGGGGTCCCACGGTGATCATCACCGTGATCCGGTATGGGTGTCAGCTCTCCCAAAAATCGGAATAAAAGCGATCAGAAAATGCCAGGTGCCCAAAAATGGTACCAATAAAAATGTCAACTTGTCCCACAAAAACAAGTCATCACATGAATCTGTTGGCTGAAATTTGGAAAAAGTATAGCTGTCTAAATATGGAGATGCAAAAACTAGTTTTTGCATTAAAAAGTGTCTTTAAGTGTGTGATAGCAGCCAAACATAAAAAGCCTTATTTAAATCTGACATTGTAATCACACCGACCCGAAGAATAAATTCATCTAATCACTACCATATAATGGCATAAAAAATAAATAAAAATAGTTTTTCACCTTCTGTTAATTCTGCTTCACAAGGATCGCAGTAAGGCTTGGCCCACATTTATTTTGTGCTCTACGCTGATCATTTTCATCGGGGTTTCCATGTAAGGTTCTGAAATATGTGATTCAGATGGAACCCCAGGTGGAAGATTCCCTATAATGAGGCATGTGGAGGCACTGTGGACCAGTCTGGCCTGTGATCTGGTGGTGTTCGTCTATAAAAGCGCTCTGTCGACCACAGTTTTATGCACTTTTGAAAAGAAGGACAACACTGAACAGAGACCAGATGGAGTCCACAGTAACTCTGCTGCCTCATTAGAGTGATTGGATCCCTTGGGGGTTTCATCTTAATCACGTTACTCCTAGATTTAGATGAAAAACCCAAAATAAGTGTTCAATGTAGAGCCCCGTAAAAGCTTCAACTCAATCAACAAAAAAAGCAAGTCCCCACTCAGGTCTGTCATCTGTTAACGGAAATATAGGGGACTTCCATGTTACTTGTAGCACAAATGCTCTGGAAAAGCTAAATGGCTCCTCGTCCCGAAAAGAAAATTGAGCAATGCAAATTCTGTGCTCCCAAATTCAAATGCCCCCTCCCTTCTGAGCCCCAGTGTGTCTAAACCACAATTAGCATCCACATGTTTGACATTTCTGTAGTGATGAGAGCCCACCTACTTTGGAGTTGTGTGTCTCCAGAAGCATGAGCATGTTTTTCGCTCTCCTTCCCAGAGCCAAAGTTTTTTTATTTTTCCATCAATATGGCCATTTGAGGGATTGTTTTTTGTGGGACAAGTTGTACTTTTGAACGACACCATTGGTTTTACTATTTCGTGTACTCAAAAACATAAAAAAGATTCCAAGTGCTGTGAAATTGCAAAAAAAGTGCAATTCCACAATGGATTTTTGTATTTTACTATGATCACCAAATGCTAAAACTGACCTGCCATTATGATTCTCCAGGTTATTACAAGTTCATAGACACCAAACATGTCTAGGTTTTTTATTATTTAAAGAGGAGAAGAAATCTAAAGTTTGTAAAAAAAATTGCGTAATTTACTGAGAACTGTAGTGTCTCTATTTTTCATGATCTCGGGTTGGATGAGGACTTATTTTTTGCATGCCGAGCTAACAATGTTATAACATTTTAGTGTAGATATGACCTTTTGATTGTCCGTTATTACATTTTAATGCAATGTTGCAGTGACCAAAAAAATGTAATTCTGGTGTTTTGACATTTTTTCTCGATATGCCTTTTAGCCATCAGGTTAATTCTTTTTTCACATTGATTGGGCGATTCTGAACGCGGCAATACCAAATATTTGTATGTTTGATTTTTTTTGTTTTATTTTGAATGGGGTGTAATTTAAACTTTTATATTTTTTTAATATTTTTAAAAACTTTTTTTACTTTTGCCATGCTTCAAGAGATTCCATAGGAGACTAGAAGCTGCCATAATCCGATCGGCTCTGCTACATACAGGCGATGATCAGATCACCTGTATGTAACAGAATTACTCACTTGTCAATCTGGCATTGACAACCAAAGAGGTCTCCAGGAGACCTCTCGTTGTCATGCCAACCCATTGGTGACCCGTGATCATGTGACGGGGTCACCGATGCACGGATTTCTGGCACGACTGTCGGAAGCGCATGTTAAATGCTGCTGTCAAAGTTTGACAATGGCATTTAATGGGTTAATAGTTGCGGGTGGATAGCGATTCCACTCGCTGCTGTTCCGGGCACAAAACAGCTGACATGTGCCGAAAAAGATGTTGGCTCAGCACCGGAGCCCACATCAAAGGGGGATACACACGACATGTGCCGTACTAGTATGGCACATGTCATAAAGGAGTTAATTTCTCTGGGCATGCTCATTAGAAATTGCACAACAAATTGCATGGTCCTTTTTCTCCTGTTATCCTCACAAATGTAAAAAAAAAGTTAGGTCGAAAGGAAAATTTTTGTGAAAGAAAGTTAAATGTTAATTTTTTCCTTCCAAATTCCATTAATTCCTGTGAAGCACCAGAAGGGTTAAGAAACTTCTTGAATGTGGTTTTGAGAACCTTGACGGGTGCAGTTTTTAGAATGGTGTGACGTTTGGCTATTTTCTCTCACATAGGCCCCTCAAAGTCACTTCAAATGTGAGGTGGTCCTTAAAAAAACGGTTTTGTAAATTTTTTGGAAAAACAACAAATCGCTAGTCAAATTTTAACCCTTTTTAACTTTCAAACAAAAAAATTATGTTTCAAAGATCGTGCTGTTGTAAAGTAGAAATGTGAGAAATGTTATTTATTAACTACTTTATGTGACATGACTCTCTGATTTAAGGACATAAAAATTAAAATTAAGAAAATTGCTAAATTCTCAAAATTTTTACCAAATTTCCGATTTTTTCACAAATGCAACACAAGTCATATTACATAAATTTTGCCACTATTGTGAAGTAAAATAAGTCACAAAAAAACAGTTTCAGAATCAGTGGGATTCATTGCAGAGTTATGACATTATAAATTGATAGTGGTCAGAATTGAAAAAATTGTACTGGTCAGGAAGGTGAAAAAAGGCTTTGGAGTGAAGGGGTTAAGCACTGCTCCTGTGAATTGCCTAAACATAACATGCATGTGTGCCAATTTGTGGATACACTGTCTGAACCAGGTACATATATGTGTTATATTAAGAAGGAACTGAAATGTAACTTTACTTGTAGCAAAGTTTGCATTAACCACTAGTACGGGCGAATATAAGAAACTCGCATTATTATACACAGCTTGAATCCATCTTGTTCAGACAGGATAGACTGCTAACTACCTGTTGTGTCATGTGAAACCACCCATTATATTTTATGGAGAGAGGGTGTGTAGGAAAGAAAAGAGGAACAAGAAGACGAAACAAGCAGAGAGAAACATACAAAGATTATGCTGAACTTTTTCCCCAAGTCTTCTATATCATCTCAGATCTTGATCTATTTCCACACTGATCATTACTGTTATGTAATTTCCTCTATTATGCTGCTTGTCTATGTATGCAAAAATGGAAAGAATAGCAGGAACTTATCCCAGTGCGCAGTGGTGTGGATAGGGAACAACACAGCAGCAAATCTCCACCAGCTCAGAGTGGACTGCAACTAGAGATAGAGTAAGCAGAGCAGGAAGCTGATGAAAATGCAAGCTACAAGTCATGTAATGACAGGATAAAGTGCCTTCCTTTAGATATACCCACACAATAGCTTATTCTGATAAGTTACTTGAAAGCACAATTACCCTTTAAGCTTTGCGGAATGTATAAAAATAAGATACACTTTAGAGATAAGTTTAGTAGAACAGTTTAATATGGGAATATAAATCACAAAATAACTCATTTTTGCAAAGTTTTTGTTTTAAAATGAAGATTTAAAAAACAAAATACTTTCTACTACAAAAATATATTACTTGTAAGACTGAACTTGTGATGGTATAATAAGAGGAATTAAGAGACATTTGACAGATATAGACACAACAGAAGGGATAGAACATTTTCAATGACAGTTTGATTACAGATTCATGACATTTCTTTGAATCTTCAGAGAGAACAGACTGTATGAATACCCTATGAGGCATCCTATGGTGAGGATTTTCATATAGTAGTATGTGAATAGTTTCCTATTCCAATTAACCATTTTAATGTGTAAAGTTATGGATCAAAGAAAATACAATAAATGTAAATATTTTAAATCCATATTGTATTCAAAAAACATGCTCTTCAAAACAGAACTACTGTCTTCAACCGTTATGTGGACAGTGATATACCAGCTCTGACTTGTCAAGGTAAGGAGGCTTATTCGCCATGCAATGTTCCACTGGGAAATTTAATATGCAAATTGCCCTTTCAGAGATAAAGAGGACTTGAACTCTATAGCGCCACCTGTTGGTAGCAGAGATCCTACAAGTCACAATCAACCCTTTAACGAGTCTTGTAATATGACTTAGGTTAAAAGCCAAATCAGAATCTCAATTTGCAGACACGGTGTTTCGGGCTATTGGCCCTTATCAGTGCAAAGTATGAGAACTGATTTGGCTAGGTGAGAGGCTCTGGACTGAGGTCTTAGGGGTAAGGTTTCTCCTTGTGGAGAGTGACATGCCAGCTCTGGCTTGTCAAGGTATGGAGACTTATTCACCGTGCAATTCTCCTCTGGGAAATTTAATATGCAAATTACTTCTTCAGAGAGAAAGAGGACTTGAACTCTATAGCGCCACCTGTTGGTAGTAGCAATCCTACAAATCACAATCAACCCTTTAACAAGTCTTGTAATTTGACTTAGGATAAAAGCCAAATCAGAATCTCAATTTGCAGACACAGTGTTTTGGGCTATTGGCCCTCATCAGTGCAAAGTATGAGATCTGATTTGGCTAGGTGAGAGGCTCTGGACTGAGGTCTAAGGGGTAAGGTTTCTCCTTGTGGAGAGTGACATACCAGCTCTGGCTTGTCAAGGTAAGGAAACTTATTCACAGTGCAATGCTCCTCTGGGAAAATAATATGCAAATTGCCTCTTCAGAGAAAAAGAGGACTTGAACTCTATAGCACCAACTGTTGGCAGCAGAGATCCTACAAGTCACAATCAACCCTTTAACGAGTCTTGTAATATGACTTAGGATAAAAGCCAAATCAGAATCTCAATTTGCAGACAGGGTGTTTCGGGCTATTGGCCCTCATCAGTGCAAAGTATGAGAATTGATTTGGCTAGGTGAGAGGCTCTGGACAGAGGTCTTAGGGGTAAGGTTTCTCCTTGTTGAGAGTGACATGCCAGCTCTGGCTTGTCAAGGTATGGAGACTTATTCACCGTGCAATCCTCCTCTGGGAAATTTAATACGCAAATTACTTCTTCATAGAGAAAGAGGACTTGAACTCTATGGCGCCACCTGTTGGTAGTAGCGATCCTACAAGTCACAATCAACCCTTTAATGAGTCTTGTAAATTGACTTAGGATAAAAGCCAAATCAGAATCTCAATTTGCAGACACAGTGTTTTGAGCTATTGGCCCTCATCAGTGCAAAGTATGAGATCTGATTTGGCTAGGTGAGAGGCTCTGGACTGAGGTCTAAGGGGTAAGGTTTCTCCTTGTGGAGAGTGACATACCAGTTCTGGCTTGTCAAGGTAAGGAAGCTTATTCGCCGTGCAATGCTCCTCTGGGAAAATAATATGCAAATTGCCTCTTCAGAGAAAAAGAGGACTTGAACTCTATAGTGCCACTTGAACTCTATAGCACCAATAGCCCGAAACACCATGTCTGCAAATTGAGATTCTGATTTGGCTTTTATCCTAAGTCATATTACAAGACTCGTTAAAGGGTTGATTGTGACTTGTAAGATCACTACTACCAATAGGTGGTGCTATAGAATTCAAGTCCTCTTTCTCTCTGAAGAGGCAATTTGCATATTCTATCATTATGGTAACTTTTAGACCTTAGTTATGTTATTTTTTATTTTTATAAAAATTAGTGTTCCTTATAATAATTTTAGTTTTGCACTGGAATACTGTAGCATAACTATATATAATAAACTACCGTATATATAGCAAAGATAAAATTCGACAACAAAGTTGCCATGTGTGGCCATACCATACCTTTTTTCGTGCCTGCTTACACATTTGACTATATGGAAGATTTATTACACTTCTTATTTATCGTAGTAGTAAGAGCAATCTCTTATGAAAAGCGCTGGCAAAAAAAAGAAATCACAGCTACAATTAGCCTCCTAAATATTTGAGTTTCAAAATTTTATTTCAAGTTGTCCCTTTTAAAAATGTAATATGTTGTTTATTAATTAAGGGCTTATTTTCAAAGCCATACTTGAGGTCTGCGTTCCCTTCTATATATTTTGGAAACCAAAGTATTTAGCCAGAGGCTATATCAAAGGAAAACATTGCATGCATTAAGATATCATTCATATATATTTTATCTGTAAACTCTTTTGGAGAAAACATATTGTACGTATACTTGGGAGTTAAAAGAAAATAAATATGCTGGCTCTATGCTTAAGAGAATTAAATATCATATTTTTCCATATTAGATGATGGTTCTGCAATTACAATTTTGAAGTTTTCCTTTATTTAGCTTAATTGTTCTCAATGAATGGCTGCTCCAATATCTTCATGCACTTAAAAGGTAGGAAATGAACAAAGAATTTAGGCATGAAAACATGTGGAGCAAATTAATATTTATGTTCAACTGTGCTCATTCCTGGGTGAGTCCTAACATATCAATTAAGTTAATTGCAGGATTGGAGTTCTAATTATAATAGGGGAAAATCTGCAGTTTTAGTGATAAAGCCTTTTACATCAACTCAGTTATTAACTTATATAATAGTTTTTAATTCGCCTTTAATTGAAATCAATGATGCAGCCGTGAAGTTTTATGAAATCTACATTCTCGAAGCAGATCAAGCAGTCTGAATATGCTTTAAGATGTTATTGCGAGGCTGTCTAGTACTGGAAGTCAGTGAATCATGCAAGCGCTTTTGCGCATGAAATTACTATTAACGTAATGTGTGACTGAATCGGCAAATGTACATGTGCTTCTGTGAGTGGATATGAAGGTGAAACATTTTGCATTGTGCATGCCCTTAACTCCGTATTTTTTCTTGTTCAACTAAATTGGGCTGTGCAATATGTGCTATATTATATATTCTACACCACTGATTACAAGTCAATCTAAGCCTGAACATTTTTTTTTACAGAATAATTGCATTTTTTTAAAGACTTGCAAAAGATAACCTATAATGACATATTAACAGCAAGAACTCCGTGTGTCTTCATACAATATGTTGCTTGATGTTGAAGACATATGTATTGCAACATGTCAAGATCTTATTTTTTTAGAATCAAGCAGAATGCATGAGAATAATACTCCATGTGACCCATGGATATCTATGGGTGCCCATATAAAATTCAATACAAAATGAAGACCTTCATTTAATCTTTTCACACTTTCTGTCACAGGTAGAGTTGAGCGACTTTTGGTTTTTTAGGGTCGCGTTTCGTTTCGTGAAACCCGACTTTTCCAAAAGTCGGGTCGAGCAAGATCGTCCGATTATAGGGAAAAGTCGGGGTCGTCCCGAAACACGAAACCCAATGTAAGTCAATGGGGAATAAAAGTCGGCAGTGAGAGGAGGACAGGAAACACACCAACAGTGCCCATTTGAATGCCAAAAGCATCAATTCTTCTTACTTAAGCTTGTCAACCTTAATTAACTTCATAATACAAGTTACGCACTGAAAAATGGGGGTTATTTGGCTACAGACTGTGGGGGGGAGGGCTGGCTCCAGGTTTTCATGTGCCCTGGGCGAAAGAGCGCCCCTTTAACACATACCACAACTCATCATGCTCCGATACGGCAGAGAAATAGCGGTATAGTACAATGAAAAATACTTCACTTTTTACATCTCATGACGAGGCCCATCTATTTCTCCATACAGAATCATTGGTCCCATATAATGTTTGAAACAGTATATGATGAGCTCCACATAATGCTACAGTATATGTTGGTCCCCATGGATGAAGCTCCACTGTCTTATGGGCCCAAATAATGCTCCAAACATAATGGGCCCCATTTCTAATGCTCTAGTGTATAATGGGCCCTGTAAATGCTGCTCCAGTGTCTGATGTCCACCTTTGGAATGTTCCAGTGTATGGTGGGCCCCATCTATCATTCTCAGACGGTGTTAGGCCCAGTATGGATTGCACGTGATTGCACAAAGGTTAGAAAGGGTACCGTATCCCCAGATAACATGTATGAATAGCGTACACATTCAAAATATATGTCTCAGGAGGCAGGCTCAGACGGTGTTAGGCCCAGTATGGATTGCACGTGATTGCACAAAGGTTAGAAAGGGTACCGCATCCCCAGATAACATGTATGGATAGCGTACACATTCAAAATATATGTCTCAGGAGGCAGGCTCAGACGGTGTTAGGCCCAGTATGGATTGCACGTGATTGCACAAAGGTTAGAAAGGGTACCGTATCCCCGGATAACATGTATGGATAGCGTACACATTCAAAATATATGTCTCAGGAGGCAGGCTCAGACGGTGTTAGGCCCAGTATGGATTGCACGTGATTGCACAAAGGTTAGAAAGGGTACCGTATCCCCGGATAACATGTATGGATAGCGTACACATTCAAAATATATGTCTCAGGAGGCAGGCTCAGACGGTGTTAGGCCCAGTATGGATTGCATGTGATTGCACAAAGGTTAGAAAGGGTACCGTATCCCCGGATAACATGTATGGATAGCGTACACATTCAAAATATATGTCTCAGGAGGCAGGCTCAGACGGTGTTAGACCCAGTATGGATTGCACGTGATTGCACAAAGGTTAGAAAGGGTACCGTATCCCCGGATAACATGTATGGATAGTGTACACATTCAAAAGATATGTCTATACATCAGGAGGCAGGCTCAGACGGTGTTAGGCCCAGTATGGCTTGCAAGTGATTGCACAAAGGTTAGAAAGGGTACCGTATCCCCGGATAACATGTATGGATAGCGTACACATTCAAAATATATGTCTATACATCAGGAGGCAGGCTCAGACGGTGTCAGGCACAGTATGGATTTGACGGCCCAGATTACACAGCGGAGGAGCAGGGAGAGGTAAAGATTGCAAATGCTGGGGCCCTGCCCAAGCAAGGGGGGCCCACTCGTGGGCGTCGGTACTGGCACTGGGCCCCTCATAGTACAGCGGTGTGTCTGACGGCGGGTGTGCACCACCACCGTCAGAGACACTTGATTGCACTATGAGGGACCCTGTGCCAGTGCCCGCGCCCAAGAGTCGGCCTACCCACCTGTCCAGGGCAACGGCACTCGCACGGTGTCGTGCGCTAGGTGGTGACCCCGGCCATGGGGGGGAGGCAGCACAGTTAGGGAGTTTTAGAAAGTGGCATATGTTGATGTTGGACATTCAGCTGATGCAAAAGGCGAAATAGGTGAAGTACCAGGAAGAGGTGGACCAAAGCAAGCCATTTTTCTGTCACCCTATGTGTCATCAGGGGAAGGTGGGACAAAATCCTTGGAAACCCATGCGTGGTTCATTTTAATGAAGGTTAGATCATCCACATTTTGGGTTGACAGACGGGTCCTTTTTTCTGTTAGGATTGATCCAGCTGCACTGAATACTCTTTCCGATAGCACACTTGCAGCTGGGCAAGCGAGCTCCTGTAAGGCATATTGGGCCAATTCAGGCCAGGTGTCCAGTTTAGCAGCCCAATAGTCAAAGGGGAATGACCTGTGTGGGAGAACATCGATATGGGAGGAAAAGTAGTTTGTAACCATAGTTGACAACTGCTGTCTCCTGTCACTTTCCATCGATGCAGTATTACCAGTTGTGTGAGCGGTATTTGAAAAATCAGTCCACAACATTGTCATGAAACCCCTGTCTCCAACGCCACTTCTGCTGTGTGCACCACGAACACCTCTGCCAAGCTGCCCCCGGCCCGTACGGCTCGTGTGAGAACCATCACCGCTGCTGTGTGCTGGGAATGCCTCAAGCAACCGATTTACCAGAGTTGCTTGTTTATTAGCCAATATTAGGTCAAGGTTCTCCTGTGGCATGATGTTTTGTAATTTGCCTTTATAGCGTGGATCCAGGATGCTGGCCAACCAGTAGTCGTCATCGTTCATCATTTTGGCAATGCGGGGGTCCCTTTTTAGGATCCGCAAGGCATAATCTGACATGTGGGCCAATGTTCCCGGTGTCAATGATGCACTGCGAGTGCTGGGTGGAGGAGCACTTTCTGGCAAATCCACATCCCTCCAGTCACGCACAAACCCTGTACCAGACCTTGCCACACCAACATTTTCACTTGCCCCACGAGATGCATCCTCCTCCCCTAAGTAATCATCCCCATCATCATCCTCCTCCTCCTCTTCTTCCTCCACCTCGTCCAGGAGAGGTCCCTGAGCAGACAATGGCTGAATGTCATCAAGGATTCCCTCCTCCTCTTACTCCTCATCAACATTGGCTGCAGACGCCTGCTCCTTAAGGTGCGTCAAAGTTTGCATGAGCAGACGCATAAGTGGGATGCTCATGCTTAGGATGGCGTCGTCTGCGCTTACCAGCCATGTGCATTCCTCAAAACACTGAAGGACTTTACAAAGGTCTTTCAGCTTCGACCACTGCACACCTGTCAACTCCATGTCTGCTCTCAAAGTGCCTGGCCATGTATCCTCCCACAAATGCATTATGGCCTGCCTCTGCTCGCACAGCCGCTCCACCATGTGCAGGGTGGAGTTCCACCTTGTTGCAATGTCGATAATGAGGCAGTGGTTGGGAAGGTGGAGCAATCGCTGCAGCTTCTGCATACGAACGGAGTGTACAGGCGACCGGCGGATGTGCGCGCACAGTCTTCGCACCTTCTGGAGCAGGGCTGTTAACTCCGGAAAATTTTTGAGGAAGCACTGCACCACCAGGTTCAAGGTGTGAGCCAATCAAGGTATGTGGCTGAGTTTTGAAAGGGCTATGGCTGCCACAAAATTACGGCCGTTATCACTAACTACCTTGCCTGCCTCAAGATGTACACTGCCCAGCCATGACTCAGTTTGTCGCTTCAAGTACTCGGCCAGCACCTCGGCGGTGTGTCTGTTGCCCAAACACATCATCTGCAACACAGCCTGCTGATGCTTTCCACTAGCTGCTCGATAGGGGGACACATCGTGTGCAACAGTGGCAGCTGCAGATGGAGTGCTCGTACGACTGCGCTCTGTGGACGAGCTTTCGCTTCTGGAGGAGGAGGAGGAGGACGGTCGAACGCCTACAGCCAACTGTTTCCTATACCGTGGGCTAGGCAGCACTGTCCCACCACCGCTGTCCCCTGTGGACCCTGCATCCACCACATTAACCCAGTGCGCAGTGATGGACACGTAACGGCCCTGGCCATGCCGACTGGACCATGCATCAGTTGTGAGGTGCACCTTTCCGCTCACTGACTGCTTGAGTGCATGGACAATGCGGTCTTTCACATGATGGTGGAGGGCTAGGATGGCTTTGCGAGAGAAGAAGTGGCGACTGGGTAGGTCATAGTGTGGTACTGCATAGGCCATGAGTTCGCGGAAAGCTGTGCTTTCCACCAACCGAAAGGGCATCATCTCAAACAAGATTAGTTTGGCAATGTGGGCGTTAAAACCCAGTGTACGCGGATGAGAGACTGAGTACTTTCTTGACCTACTCATAGTGTCTGGGAGGGTGAGCTGGACTTGAGAGCTGCATATGGTGGAAGTAGCGGTGGACAGGGCGGACTGAGAGAGGGTTGATGATGGTGATGGAGTTGGTGTTCTTTCTGATGGCGTAGAATCAGTCTTTCGTTGATATAACAGTGGGATTCCCTGACTGCTGTGGTCTTGCAACGACACCTCAACATTTGCTGCTGTGCTAACCGGTGGGCTTACAGTGGGGGAAACAATGTAGCGTTGCTGACTACCTTCGTTGTGATCAGTTGCACATGTGGCACTTGAGGTTTGGTGTTGTGTCCACGCTTGCAAGTGCATGCTGGTTAAATGTCTAAGCATGCAACTGGTATTCAAATTTTTCAGATTTTTCCCTCGGCTAAAGGTCTTTGCGCACTTCTTACAGATAACCTTGGCCTGATCATGAGGATTTTGTTCAAAAAAGTGCCACACTGCACTCTTCCTACTTTGGCAGACATTTTGCGGCCTAGCACGCTGTGATCTTTTGACCCTCTGGACAAGCTGTCCAGCAACTCTTTTGATGTTTGGAACCTGTCTTTGGAGTGCTCCGGGCCTCCCAGATAACAGCTGTTGCGATGTCGATGTCTGCTGTGGATGCTCCTCATCTGAGCTATTGGAAGCAGCACCCTCTTCCCCCAATGGATGCCAATCTGGGTCAACAACTGGGTCATCCATCACCTCCTCTTCTATGTCATGTGCACCTTCCTCTGTGTCACCGTGTATGGTGGTATAGTGTGCGGGAAGGGGCACCTGAGTCTCATCAGGGTCAGAATCTGGCTCTCTACACTGCGAGGACAATGTAGTGCTCTGAGTGAATGTACCAGCAGAATCATCCATCAGCGGCTGTGCATCAGTGCACTCCATGTCAGATTCATCTTGGCCTGGGTAATTCACCATTTCACTTGATAATCCAGGCATGGTATGTGAAAACAGCTCCATGGAGTAATCAGTAGTATGGCCTGCGTCATCCTTCAATCTTGGTTGGGGTGAAGGACACAAGGAAAGGTGTGGTTCATGAACATGAGCCTCCAATGACGACTCAGTGCTTTTACTTTTTACAACTGAAGAAGAGGAGGCGATAGAGCTGGAGGCTGAGTCAGCAATGTAAGACAAAACTTTTTCCTGATGCTCTGGCTTTAAAAGCGGTTTGCCAACTCCTAGAAAACTAAGCGTTCGAGGCCTTATGTAGCCAGACGATGACGCAGGGTCAGCACCTCCTGCATTCGGTCCTATTTTGCTCTTGCCACTACCATCAGATCCACCACCAACACCATCATTACCAGCTGCCAACCCCCGCCCAATTCCACGGCCTCTTCCACCAGCCTTCCTCATTTTTGGTAGAAATGTAGACAAAATCCAACAAACTATATAGTAATGTAAAACAAGGTACAAGGTGTCTATAGGACAGGGGAGATTTTGAATTTCTGCAGACACTTGTGGACACTGGACACTTTTGGATTGTGTGAGGCCCACTGATATCTGAGCGCTATGTGACAGGCTCGATGGCACAGCTGTGACCAAAGTGACTAGAGGATAAGGGAGATTTTGAATCTCTGCACACACTTTTGGACACTGGACACTTTTGGATTGTGTGAGGCCCAATGAATATCTGAGCGCTATGTGACAGGCTCGATGGCACAGCTGTGACCAAAGTGACTAGAGGATAAGGGAGATTTTGAATCTCTGCACACACTTTTGGACACTGGATGGACACTTTTGGATTGTGTGAGGCCCACTGATATCTGAGCGCTATGTGACAGGCTCGATGGCACAGCTGTGACCAAAGTGACTAGAGGATAAGGGAGATTTTGAATCTCTGCACACACTTTTGGACACTGGATGGACACTTTTGGATTGTGTGAGGCCCACTGATATCTGAGCGCTATGTGACAGGCTCGATGGCACAGCTGTGACCAAAGTGACTAGAGGATAAGGGAGATTTTGAATCTCTGCACACACTTTTGGACACTGGACACTTTTGGATTGTGTGAGGCCCAATGAATATCTGAGTGCTATGTGACAGGCTCGATGGCACAGCTGTGACAAAAGTGACTAGAGGATAAGGGAGATTTTGAATCTCTGCACACACTTTTGGACACTGGATGGACACTTTTGGATTGTGTGAGGCCCACTGATATCTGAGCGCTATGTGACAGGCTCGATGGCACAGCTGTGACCAAAGTGACTAGAGGATAAGGGAGATTTTGAATCTCTGCACACACTTTTGGACACTGGATGGACACTTTTGGATTGTGTGAGGCCCACTGATATCTGAGCGCTATGTGACAGGCTCGATGGCACAGCTGTGACCAAAGTGACTAGAGGATAAGGGAGATTTTGAATCTCTGCACACACTTTTGGACACTGGACACTTTTGGATTGTGTGAGGCCCAATGAATATCTGAGTGCTATGTGACAGGCTCGATGGCACAGCTGTGACAAAAGTGACTAGAGGATAAGGGAGATTTTGAATCTCTGCACACACTTTTGGACACTGGATGGACACTTTTGGATTGTGTGAGGCCCACTGATATCTGAGCGCTATGTGACAGGCTCGATGGCACAGCTGTGACCAAAGTGACTAGAGGATAAGGGAGATTTTGAATCTCTGCACACACTTTTGGACACTGGATGGACACTTTTGGATTGTGTGAGGCCCACTGATATCTGAGCGCTATGTGACAGGCTCGATGGCACAGCTGTGACCAAAGTAACTAGAGGATAAGGGAGATTTTGAATCTCTGCACACACTTTTGGACACTGGATGGACACTTTTGGATTGTGTGAGGCCCACTAATATCTGAGCGCTATGTGACAGGCTCGATGGCACAGCTGTGACCAAAGTGACTAGAGGATAAGGGAGATTTTGAATCTCTGCACACACTTTTGGACACTGGATGGACACTTTTGGATTGTGTGAGGCCCACTGATATCTGAGCGCTATGTGACAGGCTCGATGGCACAGCTGTGACCAAAGTGACTAGAGGATAAGGGAGATTTTGAATCTCTGCACACACTTTTGGACACTGGATGGACACTTTTGGATTGTGTGAGGCCCACTGATATCTGAGCGCTATGTGACAGGCTCGATGGCACAGCTGTGACCAAAGTGACTAGAGGATAAGGGAGATTTTGAATCTCTGCACACACTTTTGGACACTGGACACTTTTGGATTGTGTGAGGCCCAATGAATATCTGAGCGCTATGTGACAGGCTCGATGGCACAGCTGTGACAAAAGTGACTAGAGGATAAGGGAGATTGGATTGCTTTTAAAAAAGCAGTTTGCGGAGCAGTGGGTAAACAGCAATGCAGGAATGTCAGGAAGCCTTAGAAGGCAGCCCAACAACCAACACCACTGATACACCACTATATAGCCTCCCCTTGCACTGCACACACAGTGACTGTTGTGTTGTGCAGGCCAAATCGCTAGCAGCAGAAGCAGTTTTTTTGTCTTCTTCCCTGCCTAACGCTCTCCCTACAGAATCAGCAGCAACCTCTCCCTATACTAAGATCGGCAGAAGTAAGATGGCGGTCGGCGTGCACGCCCTTTTATACCCCCTGTGACGCCCACCAAAGCAAGCCAATCACTTGCATGCCCTTCTGAAAGATGGTGGTGACCCGTGCCTATGTCATCACGTTGCCCACAGTGTCCGTGGATCCTGATTGGCTGAAAAAGAGCGCAAAACAAACTTTTGAAACGCGACTTTGGCGCGTAAGTCGCCGACCTCATCCTAGGGTCGGGTTTCGTTTCATGAAACCCGACTTTGCCAAAAGTCGGTGACTTTTGAATTTTTTCGACTCCTTTCGCTCAACTCTAGTCACAGGCAATAACGTTACCTCTAACCCATTAATGACCAAGCCTAATTTTTAAAATCTGACCAGCGTCAATTTATAAGATGATAACTTTGGAACGCCTCAACATATTCCAGTGAGACACCTTTTTCATGACACATTATACTTCATGTTAGGCCGGCGTCATACTAGAGAGGAATACGGACGAGTGCTATGTGATAAAAAAATCGCATAGCACTCGGACCAATGTTAATCTATGGGGCAGCTCCTATCATCTGTTTTTTTCTCACCCGTATTATACGTGCAAGAGAAATCACAGCATGCTGCGATTTGACCATATTACGGCTGAGATTCGCCAATGAAAGTCTATGGGTGTGAGAAAAAAACGAATTACACACGGACCGTCAGTGTGACTTGCGAGAAATACGCACTGGTGTCCTTTAGAGAAGCCAGCAATTCAGGGTGCTGTAATGTAAAATCACACTGACAGGTTAAAATAGAATACATAAAATAAATGTATAAACATAGTATATGTATGAATATATATACACTCACTGGCCACTTTATTAGGTACACCATGCTAGTAACGGGTTGGACCCCCTTTTGCCTTCAGAACTGCCTCAATTCTTCGTGGCAGAGATTCAACAAGGTGCTGGAAGCATTCCTCAGAGATTTTGGACCATATTGACATGATGGCATCACACAGTTGGCGCAGATTTGTCGGCTGCACATCCCTGATGCGAATCTCCCGTTCCACCACATCCCAAAGATGCTCTATTGGATTGAGATCTGGTGACTGAGGAGGCCATTTGAGTACAGTGAACTCATTGTCATGTTCAAGAAACCAATCTGAGATGATTCGAGCTTTATGACATGGCTCATTATCCTGCTGAAAGTAGCCATCAGATGCCTGTTCTTAGCTGAGAGGAGTGGTACCCAGTGTGGTCTTCTGCTGCTGTAGCCCATCTGCCTCAAAGTTCGACGCACTGTGCGTTCAGAGATGCTCTTCTGCCTACCTTGGTTGTAACGGGTGGCAATTTGAGTCACTGTTGCCTTTCTATCAGCTCGAACCAGTATGCCCATTCTCCTCTGACCTCTGGCATCAACAAGGCATTTCCGGCCACAGAACTGCCGCTCACTGGATTTTTTTTCTTTTTCGGACCATTCTCTGTAAACCCTAGAGATGGTTGTGCGTGAAAATCCCAGTAGATCAGCAGTTTCTGAAATACTCAGACCAGCCCTTCTGGCACCAACAATCTTGCCACGTTCAAAGGCACTCAAATCACCTTTCTTCCCCATACTGATGCTCGGTTTGAACTGCAGGAGATTGTCTTGACCATGTCTACATGCCTAAATGCACTGAGTTGCCGCCATGTGATTGGCTGATTAGAAATTAAGTCTTAACACACAGTTGGACAGGTGTACCTAATAAAGTGGCCAGTGAGTGTATATATATATATATATATATATACAGTATTTATATTTCATAGAGAGTTAGGTAGCAGAAAAGCCAATAATTCAATTGTCGGCTTCTGTAAAATCGTTGCAGAAGCTGACAGGTTATGACACATGGTTTACATACAGTAAACCATTAAATATCAGTTACATTTATATATGTCCCTCACTAATAATGGTAGTACTATGTGTGTTCAATTTTGGAGATATAGGTGTTAATTTAATGAATTTATTCATGGAAAAAATTGTGTGGGCTCCTGCGCAATTTTCTTCACCAGAGAGGGAAAACCAGTCACTGAGGGCAGATATTAAAAGCCTAGAAAGGGACCACTGAAATTGGCCCCCCTGCCTAAAAACATCTGCCCCCAGAGACCCCAGAAAAGGTGCATTTGTAAGATGCGCCAATTCTGGCACTTAGCCTCTCCCTTCCCATTGCCCTGTAGCGGTGGCATATGGCTTGCTATTGTAAGGTGACATTAAGCCTGGTTAATAATGGAGAGGTGTCAATCAGACACCTATCCATTATTAATCCAATAGCATGATAGATTTACAAAAAAACACACACATTAAGAATAAAGTCTTTTAATTAAATAATTAAACACACGAGTTTGCCATCTTTATTAAACCCAGTCCAAAAGAAGCCCTCATTCTGCAGTAAAAAACTAAAAATAAAAATGCAACAACCATATCTGTCCGCCATACAGTTAAGTTTCACACTGCAATCCATCTCAAGGAGGTAAGTAGTTTACAACCGGGAGCGGTGCTAATGCTACAGCCCCAGCTGTAAACCACTGTGTAATGAGTGAAAAGCTGCCTGCGCAGCGTCCCCGCCAGACCAGATATGAACTCTGTAATGGGGGAAAGTTTCAGAACTTTTTCCCATGCTGCTGAGTTCACCACAGGTCAGGCGGGGCCGCTACGCAGCCTTAGTAACTACCGCTGATGTCACTGAGGCTGCGCAATTCAGAAACTTTCCTACGCTACAGTGTGTTCAATTATTGAGAACAAAATCCACTGATACATATCCATAAAATACAAGGTCAATAGACCAATACTCTGGACATGGTGTAAGTACGGACACTCCAATATAACATAGATCCTACAAAAAACAATAGAGATATGGTCCGAACTTTATAAAACACAATAATTTTATTAATATAATATAAATCGAGTTACATATAATATACAGACAAAGTTAAAGCACTATACAAAGCTCAGGTATGATGGTACGAAAAATCGAAAAAAGCTCCAGGAGTTAAGGGGTTAAATTTTTTGGAGACTATCTTCTAGATTATGTGCATCTTTGGAATCCAAGTTCTCATGGGCATCTTTTATACCTAGCTTGAGACACACATCTGTTACACCTATCTTTTGACGAGCAACAAACGCTCACTGGTAATTGGTGTACTGTTCGGTAGATGAGTAATCGTTGTAGGCTGGATCCTGGATCTTGTACTTTCCATAACTGCCCTGTAATTGACCGTGTTGTACGTTTCCATTCCCGCCCCCCAAAAAAATCTTCTGTTACTAACACTATAGCATAGAGGACATGTCACTTTTAAATTGTTTTGAGCATCCACTCAATCTTATACAGGTCTTATCGACAGACCCAAAAAATTCTTCTCTTACTAAAGTCATACAGTTGGGGAGATCTCAGTTTTAAATTGTTTGGAGCACATCTTCTTTGTCATACAGGCCACATCTACACAAAAAAAAAATTGTTTTTCTGTGACTAACTTGATTCAGCATGCCATATTTCACCTTCTCATGTAGTGCCACTGAAATTCAGCTGCGCAGAGGTGGTGTATGGTAAAAAAAATCACATTTTTAGTTGCCAATACTGTGCTCATAGCACACTATGTGAGCAACATTACTGGTAAAAAGCATGATCGTGGTGGAAGTGGGGTTAGGTTCAGTGTTTGAGGTCTAAATGGAGTAGGTGGTGAATTTGATGCCATTTTATTGGTGTCTGCCACTAATTTTTGGAAATGTGTACACTCTTGGTTGGGTGTTCATTTGCTGGGTTAGCTGTAGTGGAAGATACGTTGGTCCCTATTATACTATTTCTACTCTCTTGAAATTTATTCCACTTTGTTGGTGTCTCAAACTAATTTTTGGAAATGTGTGCACTCGTGGTTGGGAGTACATCTGCTGGGTTGGCTGTAGATGAAGAGATGTCGCTCCCCATTATACTTTTTTTTACTCTTGTGAAATTGATGCGACTTTGGTGGTGTCTGCCACTAATTGTTTGAAATGTAAATACTCCTGAATGGGTGTCCAACTGTCCATCTCATCTGTTGAGTTGGGTGTAGTGGAAGACCTATTATACTATTTCTACTGTGGTGAAATTGATGCCACTTTGCTGGTGTCTGCCACTAATTTTTGGAAATGTGAACATTCCTGTTTGGGTGTCTATCTGCTGGGTTGGCTGTAGTGGAAGATTTGTTGGTCCCTATTATACAGCAGTCTTCCATTTTCACTAAGTCAACTACCCGTGTTACTATTCTTACATTTTTGCCATCTGAGTGTGACTGAGAATCAATTTCAAAGGTTTTTTTATTACTTATATAGTGCCGGTAATTCAACATTCGCTTTACAGACATTTACAGACATTACTGCCACTGTCACCAATGGGACTCATAATCTAAATTTAATATCTGTATATCTTTGGAGTGTGGGTAGAAAAATAATGTTCTCCAACTCCTGTTGTCTAGTAGTTTAGTTCTCCATGTTCTGGTGTGTATTTGTTTAGTTCTGCAATCATAGCTGTTTAGTCGTTTAGTTCTCCAACCCCTGTTGTCTATTAGTTTAATTATCCATCGTATGTTGTGTAGTGGTTTAGTTCTGCAACCCTAGCTGTTTAGTAGTTTAGTTTTCCATCCCCTGTTGTCTAGTAGTTTAGTTATCCATCTTATGGTGTGTAGTGGTTTATTTTTCCATCCCCAAGTGCCCTGCAAGCCTTTTGGATTGCAAAACTTGTGGAGCAGACCCTTCCATGACTGCCCCTACAGCCACCAGTCACCCAGTGCCCACTCATCTAGCTGTAATTCCCCTGTCCACGCTTGCTAGTCCAGGTGTCATTGTTGAAATGCACCCTGGCAGACATATAATTTTTCAGGGAATGGGTGATTTTGTCTTCGACTTGTTGCTGTAGCGCATGTGCATCCTTCTTAGAGAAGTAATCGTGACTGGGCAACTGGTATTGGGGGGACTGCGACTGCCATTAGCTTTTTGGAAACCATCTGTATCCATATAGCAGAAAGGCTTGATTTCCATGGCCAACAGAATGGCGTGGCCTTGCAATAATCACAGGCCATAAGTCAAACAGAAACAAGAGCTGTGATCTTAGCAGCGAATAGCTCTCAGCTAGCCCCTATTGTCCAGACAATGACACGATTGGAACACAAATCAAATCAGGAGGCCACAGGCTGTTCACAATAATTAGTTCTCAGAAAAGTAATAATGAGCATACAGCTTATCTACGAACAGATTACAACACATGGAATATGCGTATATCCCGTTGTATGATGATTGCTAACTTCACGATAACCCTACACTCCTCGCTGCCAACAACAATCCTGTTTTTAAACCAATAAATAAATGCAGGCCGATTGGATGCCATTCTTCTTTTGAGGTTCACATCATAAGGTTGTTCCATCCCCTCTCCCTCAGAGTAGCAGTCATATACCAGCTCCCAGGCTCACCCAACCATTTCCTTGACCACTTTTATGCATTGCGGCCACACTTTATATCCTCAGAATTGACAACCCTTATCCTGGGAGACTTCAACAGCTCCACCTAACCAACTGCATCCCAGTTTCTATCTCTAGCCAATTCTCGTGGCCTCTCACAACTTTCAATCTCTGAGACTCACAAAGATGGTAACACCCCTGATCTGGACTTTGTCCAGTTCAGTTCACTCTCCTATCTAGATGACTCACCTCTTACCCTTTGTCTCCCATGAAACTAGGAGTATAACCACAACTTAGACATTTTTAGGTGCTCCCTAAAAACATGTGTTTAGGGTGGCCTATCATGTTCCCTAATCAAAGTCCTTTTTATATATACAGTTTATCCTCTACTTCTGTGAACATAATTCACTATAAAACTCAACCGTACCCAAAAGGCTCATGTAGCCTTTATCTACCCCCATTTCTTCAAGATGGTTGTGCCATCATTGTAAATAAGCAAATGTAATTGGTGTCACCCCCATCTCATTGTAGATTGTAAGCTCTGAACAGCAGCATCATCATTTTTGCTTGAATTGTTTGATTATCTTAAACTTGGTAACTTCTGACTGTTTTATATGAACTGCTGACTCATAAAGCTATGAGTAATGTGTTTGCTATATATAAATAAAGTTTATTATTATTAGTAGATTGAAAATGGTGAAATTCAAACTGATAACTGTGCCATGTGTAGGAGTGAAGAATCTTTTATGTGAGCACAACTGCACAAACAAGTATTTACTGCTGTGCCGACCCAGGGTGGAGTAGGATGAACACAACAAGCTGCTCGACTATGAGAGAGGTACAGGGGGGGATGCAATGGTGGATTGAGAAAGATGGGGTGTGCTTGGTAGGTAAGATCAGTCAAAAACAGCAGGCATGTCCAATTCTGTATCAGCTGACAGGCTATCAATCACCCCAACAGTAGGGGGTAAACAAGTGGAAGTTCTTTGGCTGGAGACCTGTGTGACAAAACTTGCCACAGTGAGGGAGAAGGATCAGAAGATGTGGTTGATGGAGTGGACAGTGGTTGACGAGACTCACTAGTCTGCATTTTAGCACAATGACATTCCCATATTAACACATGTTGATCAAGCATGTGGCAGGTCATGCATGTAGTACTGAAATTATTTAATTTTTTTACTCTACTAGGTTGTTTTTAAAAAAGTTGACAGATAACAGGATTTTTAAGATTTTTGTCTGAAAAAAAGACCCAAGCCAGGCAACTGCAGAACCGTGAATACTGCTGTCCACTGCCATAGTTGGGCCTCATTATGCATTGGTTGTCATGGTTGCATAACTCTGTGTCTACGTAACCTCCTCAACTTCCTCCTTCTCCTCTGCTGACCTACTCTGCTGCATGCCTCTGGGTTTATACCAGGTGTGATCTATAACCTCATCATCATCCTCTCTGCTCTCCGACACCTCATCCTGAGAGTCACCCTCCTCTTCTTCCTGCCTTGACAGGATAGTACAGTCCACAGGCGCCTCAAATATCTGAGTCTTGTCAAAAATGGATCACCTTCACCCATCGGGGTTAACGTCTGTTTTAGAGGGTTTGGTTTATACTCAGACAAAACTTCGTCCGGCCATAGATCTAAGTCAGAAAAAAATTTGTCCATCGGTGCAGATGATTTTCATGTCTTGACTCTCTGAATCTTTAGAGCAGACCTCTGATACCCATGGAATAGAATGTGTGAACAGCTCTTCAGAATGGACCATCTGTGATTCCTCACAGTCAGTTGGGCACTTGGAGAGTTGTGATGTGGGTGAAAAAAAAGGTTAATCAAGGTGCCACCACTGAGGACTCTACTGTGTGTGATGTTAAGGTGGAGGAAGAGGAGTAGAGGCCACTTGATGCACTGCTTGCCATCTACTGGAGCACATGTTCTTTCTGTCCCTCATCTACAAAGTGTACCATTGTACCGCTGCCAATGATAGGGAGTGGAGCTGCTCATCCAGTAACAGAAGTTGTAAAAATGCTGCACAATTTCTGACTGCAGCAAAACAATCTGACTTCTCATCGCTCACATCATACCTGTCTCACAACCATAAACAGCTATTCAGCACTTTCAATTCTTCCCTATGTCCACCAGTTCCCCCTCCCTCTCCTCACATCTCAGCTGAATACTTTGCCTCACCACCTGTGAATTTGACACAATAACATCCTTCCTCATTCCAAACTTTACCACAGTCTTCATGACAATTTTAACACCAAGATTCATACCTATGAATGATCATAACACTAAGTGTAAAAAGACACATGTGTAGTCAGGCAACTCTGTATTACAATAGCACCTACCAAAAACCTCCTGAGTTCAAAAGCCTGAGAATTGTAAACTCTAACGAGAAAGCACACAAAACAGTGTTTATGTGCAAAAATACAAACAATTTTATTGAATAAAATACATATAGTCACAAATCCAATGAGCATATATAAGGTGGAAACAACAAACCGCTCGACACAGTGTGCACAGGGTGTAAATAATTAAACATCTGGAGCTAGGTATAGCTTGGAGTAAACTGTTGGTAATAATAAAGTGCTGATGCAAATACTTGCTCATACCTCAGATAAAGGTCAAAACGAACATACTTAAATATGCGAGCAAACGGGACAATATTCCCTTTGTTGTACTGCCAGCAACTCACAGGTAAATTAACCTATAAGGCACTACTATACCACAGAAAGGCTCTTAAGGATCGAATCTCTTACCCATGTGGACAGGTCAAGCGGTACTGGCAAACCCCAACGCGTTTCGCCCAGAGGCTTCCTCGGGGGGGGCTGTGTGGCCACTGTTGTGGGCCCAGGCCCTCTTATACTGGCAATAATTAAAGTAATCTATATCCGGTGTGTGCGGTCATAAGATAGCGACCTGCGCGGTCAATACAGGACCGCCACGTCACTTCCGGTAGAAGGCGCGCGTCATAGTGCCTGTGTTGCTATGGCCACATCGACGCGCGCGGCCATCGTGACGGCGCATGCGCGGGCAACACAGAATCCCCGCCGCGTCACTTCCGGCAATCCCGGAACCCGGCATCCGTCAGCACGCCCATGTAACCATGGACGCACAGACGCACGCCGACCCCGTCAGGATACCTTCCATGGCGCGGCAGGTGCGTGCACAGCGCATGCCCCTCTCAAGACGGCCATATATAAAATATACCATGAACCACCTCACTAAGGGAGATAATATAAACACAGGGGGAGTTTATTACAAAATATAATACCAGAACAACAACCTAAGCACAAATCTAGGTCACAACAAATAATAATAATTAAACAAAATAAGACAAAAAATGTTTTTTTATAGTAAGTATAAGACAAAAAATAATAATATAAACATAAATAGAAATAATAAACATATATATAAATATGCTGTGACACCAAAAGCATGCATCTTTCATTGTTTTAATCATGGACGATGTATAGTCATTTCAGTTCTAGGATGGTTATTAAGGCAATTCCTCCTCCTCAAAATCCAGATAGTGCCAGAAGAAGGGTCTTCAAAGAAACCAGAATGATGATATTACAAATATATACCAACTGTTGAAAATTTTAAAAACAAGAAATGATATTAAAACCCACAAAAATTGAAATTAAAATTAAAAACAAGAGAAAGCACAAAGAATTAGAGAAATGGTGAGAACGACAATTTCTCATTGAGACCTTTAGGAGTCATTGTGCCCAAGGTCACAATCCAACGGCACTCCAACTGTGCCAGGGTACGTTTAAGATTACCCCCTCTGATACCACAATGGACCCGGTCAATCCCCCGAACACACAATCCAGATGGATCCGAATTGTGGTGCAACCGAAAGTGTCTAGGGATTGTCTTCAGGCCAGGGACATCCGTAGCCTCCCGTGCTGCCCGGATGTCCCTGACATGTTCACGAGTCCTAACCCGCAGCTCACGGGATGTCAAACCTAGATAAATCAAATTACACGGGCAGGTTGCATAATACACGACATACCGTGAGCTGCAGGAAATATATGTGAGAATACGAAATTCCTTATCACCATCGGAGGCCATGAAAGAGGAAGTCCTTAAGATATTAATACAAGCCCGACACGAGCCACAAGGATAACAACCCCAATGCTGTTGTTGCACCCCAAATGGATTAGGGGTAGTCACCACATAGTGACTTTTAACTAGTAAATCCTTAAGGTTTTTCCCCCTTCTAGCAGTCATCAAGGGGTGTTCAGGTAAAATCTTACCTAAAACAGGGTCCGTTTTGAGGACTGACCAGTGTTTCTGGAGAATCTGGCGCATATCAGTCCACTGATTATTAAAAGTTGTAATAAATCTAAGTGGTTGATCTTTACCCATATTGCGCACAGAACCACAAAGGAGTTCACTACGTGGAGTACCCCCGGGCATGACGTAAGCCCCTCTTGATACACCTATTACTATATCCACGCTCACTGAACCTGGAAGTTAGGTCACGAGACTGACCCTCAAAGGCTGCATCCGTTGAACACACACGTTTCATACGTAAGAACTGCCCAGTAGGTATTGCTCGTATGGTCGAGGGGGTATGGGCAGAAGTCGCATGCAGCAAAGCATTTACTGCAGTATCCTTGCGAAAAACATCAGTTTGGATCCTGCCCACCCCATCGACCATAATCTTGATATCCAAAAAGTCTATCATCTTGGCATCAATCTTATACGTCAATTTGATGTTAATTGTGTTCTGATTGAGTTCCCGGATGAAGCCCAGAAGGCCAGCCTCCGACCCTTGCCAAATCATAAAAACATCGTCAATGAACCGGTACCAGCACTGCGCATGGGAAGCGGCCCGAGCGCCGTCACCGAAAACCTCCCTTTCCCAATAACCCAAGAAGAGGTTTGCGTATGACGGCGCACAGGCCGCACCCATCGCAGTGCCCCGTTGTTGCAAATAGTACCGGTCCCTGAAAGTAAAATAATTGCATGTTAAAACAAATTCCAATAGTTCCAGGATCAGTGAGCGCAGAGCGGGTTCATAATTACTCATGCCCAGAAAATACTCCACTGCCAACAGGCCGTCTGGATGTCGAATGCTGGTATAAAGTGATTCGACATCAATGGTGGCTAAAAGCATGTCTGGGTCCATACATAAGCCGTCAATCTTCCTCAGGACGTCCGTAGTGTCTCTGACATGGGAGGGCAACGACTCAACCAAAGGTTGCAAGTAGTAGTCTATAAATTTACAGACTGAGTCGCATAACCTTCCAATGCCAGAGACAATCGGACGTCCCGGGGGTACCAAAGGATCTTTATGTATCTTTGGCAACAGGTAGAATGTAGGTGTAGTCGGATTTTCGACCATCAAACCGTTAAATATCTTTTTAGGGATTACCCCCTGTATTAAGGCTTCATCCAAAATTCTAAATAATTCTCCTTGGAATCTCTCAGTTGGATTACCCGATAACAGGATATAGGCATCCCGATCTCTCAATTGCCGGAATGCATCTCTTTCATGTAAGGTTCTGTACACCTCTCTTTTTAGGCAGGTTCCTAAAGTCCTCAAGAACCAGTTTATTAAATATATCCACCTGTGGACAGATAGAAAAGGAGGGGAACGTGGTCGACTTAGGAAAAATGGATGTAGGAAAAGTACCTGTTTCATGAGGGGGGACACCTGTCTCCAATTCCTCCAAGATAGTTAAAGCCTCCTGTTCTTGAATAGTGGGTAAATCAGCACCAACCTCCGCTTTAGTATATATTTTACGTAAAACTACCTTCCTTAGGAAGAGTTGTAAATCCTTCATTGCTGAGAAGAAATCAAAAGAATTAGTGGGAACAAATGATAAACCCTTATTCAGAACCTCTACTTGAGGCTGTGACAGGGTGTAGTTAGATAAATTAATTACCTCCAATCTATTCTTTGATTTCTTCTCTAATGATTGTGGTGGAGTAAGTTTTCTTTTATTTGGTCCTTTCCCCTTCCTCGCACCGGATTTAACATATCCCAACCTTTCATTAAGGAGGGAGGGAAGAGAAGGTCCAGCAGGTGCCTCTTCATCCACAGAGGATGCTGATGAAAATGAATTATGATGGCTTCTATTGGTCCCCCTTATTGATACTTGTTTCCTCCTCCACTTATACACCCGATCATTAGAGAAATCCGCTACATCTCTTTGATATTTTTTGGTTTTGGAGGCGACAATATCCTTTTCCCATCTCACAAAGTCAATTTCTAGATCCTCATTTAATTTAGTGAGAGCTTCAGTCGTTAAGCTAGTTTTTAAAGACGTCTGAAGAGAATTGATTTCCGTCTCCAATTCATTAAGTGTTGCATCATTAGATTTAATTAAAAGCCCCATAAAGCCCCTTGAACAATTAGCGGACACTTCCTCCCACTGCCTCCTAAAAGGTTCATCCTCAGTGGAAAAAGAGGGGAAAACTTGTACCCGAAGTCCCCTAGGTATAAGGCCTCTATCAATATATCGCTCCAGAAACGACTTGTTCCACCATAACCTTGTCTTTTTATTTAAAAGTTGTTTTAATTTCAAAATAGAATCCTCTGTTTCTCTTGAATTAGCAGCCACACTCTGGTCTCCACCAAATACCTCATTAAGCTTTGTAAGCCACGCTTTTTCGCGGGTTTTATGATCCATATGATCAGGTAGAAGAGCTGTGAATATACACAGAAAGATAACAATTTTAACACCAAGATTCATACCTATGAATGATCATAACACTAAGTGTAAAAAGACACATGTGTAGTCAGGCAACTCTGTATTACAATAGCACCTACCAAAAACCTCCTGAGTTCAAAAGCCTGAGAATTGTAAACTCTAACGAGAAAGCACACAAAACAGTGTTTATGTGCAAAAATACAAACAATTTTATTGAATAAAATACATATAGTCACAAATCCAATGAGCATATATAAGGTGGAAACAACAAACCGCTCGACACAATGTGCACAGGGTGTAAATAATTAAACATCTAGAGCTAGGTATAGCTTGGAGTAAACTGTTGGTAATAATAAAGTGCTGATGCAAATACTTGCTCATACCTCAGATAAAGGTCAAAATGAACATACTTAAATATGCGAGCAAACGGGACAATATTCCCTTTGTTGTACTGCCAGCAACTCACAGGTAAATTAACCTATAAGGCACTACTATACCACAGAAAGGCTCTTAAGGATCGAATCTCTTACCCATGTGGACAGGTCAAGCGGTACTGGCAAACCCCGACGCGTTTCGCCCAGAGGCTTCCTCGGGGGGCTGTGTGGCCACTGTTGTGGGCCCAGGCCCTCTTATACTGGCAATAATTAAAGTAATCTATATCCGGTGTGTGCGGTCATAAGATAGCGACCTGCGTGGTCAATACAGGACCGCCACGTCACTTCCGGTAGAAGGCGCGCGTCATAGTGCCTGTGTTGCTATGGCCACATCGACGCGCGCGGCCATCGTGACGGCGCATGCGCAGGCAACACAGAATCCCCGCCGCGTCACTTCCGGCAATCCCGGAACCCGGCATCCGTCAGCATGCCCATGTAACATGGACGCACAGACGCATGCCAACCCCGTCAGGATACCTTCCACGGCGCGGCAGGTGCGTGCACAGCGCATGCCCCTCTCAAGACGGCCATCTTTTTCCACTGAGGATGAACCTTTTATGAGGCAGTGGGAGGAAGTGTCCGCTAATTGTTCAAGGGGCTTTATGGGGCTTTTAATTAAATCTAATGATGCAACACTTAATGAATTGGAGACGGAAATCAATTCTCTTCAGACGTCTTTATAAACTAGCTTAACGACTGAAGCTCTCACTAAATTAAATGAGGATCTAGAAATTGACTTTGTGAGATGTGAAAAGGATATTGTCGCCTCCAAAACCAAAAAATATCAAAGAGATGTAGCGGATTTCTCTAATGATCGGGTGTATAAGTGGAGGAGGAAACAAGTATCAATAAGGGGGACCAATAGAAGCCATCATAATTCATTTTCATCAGCATCCTCTATGGATGAAGAGGCACCTGCTGGACCCTCTCTTCCCTCCCTCCTTAATGAAAGGTTGGGATATGTTAAATCCGGTGCGAGGAAGGGGAAAGGACCAAATAAAAGAAAACTTACTCCACCACAATCATTAGAGAAGAAATCAAAGAATAGATTGGAGGTAATTAATTTATCTAACTACACCCTGTCACAGCCTCAAGTAGAGGTTCTGAATAAGGGTTTATCATTTGTTCCCACTAATTCTTTTGATTTCTTCTCAGCAATGAAGGATTTACAACTCTTCCTAAGGAAGGTGGTTTTACGTAAAATATATACTAAAGCGGAGGTTGGTGCTGATTTACCCACTATTCAAGAACAGGAGGCTTTAACTATCTTGGAGGAATTGGAGACAGGTGTCCCCCCTCATGAAACAGGTACTTTTCCTACATCCATTTTTCCTAAGTCGACCACGTTCCCCTCCTTTTCTATCTGTCCACAGGTGGATATATTTAATAAACTGGTTCTTGAGGACTTTAGGAACCTGCCTAAAAAGAGAGGTGTACAGAACCTTACATATGTACAACGGCAAGCAGTAAAGGAACTTAGTGGTTTAAAAGATATAGTCATTAAGCCAGCAGATAAGGGGGGGAACGTGGTCCTTTGGCCATCAGGAATGTATGAAAGAGAGGCATTCCGGCAATTGAGAGATCGGGATGCCTATATCCTGTTATCGGGTAATCCAACTGAGAGATTCCAAGGAGAATTATTTAGAATTTTGGATGAAGCCTTATTACAGGAGGTAATCCCTAAAAAGATATTTAACAGTTTGATGGTCGAAAATCCGACTACACCTACGTTCTACCTGTTGCCAAAGATACATAAAGATCCTTTGGTACCCCCGGGACGTCCGATTGTCTCTGGCATTGGAAGGTTATGCGACTCAGTCTGTAAATTTATAGACTACTACTTGCAACCTTTGGTTGAGTCGTTGCCCTCCCATGTCAGAGACACTACGGACGTCCTGAGGAAGATTGACGGCTTATGTATGGACCCAGACATGCTTTTAGCCACCATTGATGTCGAATCACTTTATACCAGCATTCGACATCCAGACGGCCTGTTGGCAGTGGAGTATTTTCTGGGCATGAGTAATTATGAACCCGCTCTGCGCTCACTGATCCTGGAACTATTGGAATTTGTTTTAACACACAATTATTTTACTTTCAGGGACCGGTACTATTTGCAACAACGGGGCACTGCGATGGGTGCGGCCTGTGCGCCGTCATACGCAAACCTCTTCTTGGGTTATTGGGAAAGGGAGGTTTTCGGTGACGGCGCTCGGGCCGCTTCCCATGCGCAGTGCTGGTACCGGTTCATTGACGATGTTTTTATGATTTGGCAAGGGTCGGAGGCTGGCCTTCTGGGCTTCATCCGGGAACTCAATCAGAACACAATTAACATCAAATTGACGTATAAGATTGATGCCAAGATGATAGACTTTTTGGATATCAAGATTATGGTCGATGGGGTGGGCAGGATCCAAACTGATGTTTTTCGCAAGGATACTGCAGTAAATGCTTTGCTGCATGCGACTTCTGCCCATACCCCCTCGACCATACGAGCAATACCTACTGGGCAGTTCTTACGTATGAAACGTGTGTGTTCAACGGATGCAGCCTTTGAGGGTCAGTCTCGTGACCTAACTTCCAGGTTCAGTGAGCGTGGATATAGTAATAGGTGTATCAAGAGGGGCTTACGTCGTGCCCGGGGTACTCCACGTAGTGAACTCCTTTGTGGTTCTGTGCGCAATATGGGTAAAGATCAACCACTTAGATTTATTACAACTTTTAATAATCAGTGGACTGATATGTGCCAGATTCTCCAGAAACACTGGTCAGTCCTCAAAACGGACCCTGTTTTAGGTAAGATTTTACCTGAACACCCCTTGATGACTGCTAGAAGGGGGAAAAACCTTAAGGATTTACTAGTTAAAAGTCACTATGTGGCGACTACCCCTAATCCATTTGGGGTGCATCAACAGCGTTGGGGTTGTTATCCTTGTGGCTCGTGTCGGGCTTGTATTAATATCTTAAGGACTTCCTCTTTCATGGCCTCCGATGGTGATAAGGAATTTCATATTCTCACATATATTTCCTGCAGCTCACGGTATGTCGTGTATTATGCAACCTGCCCGTGTAATTTGATTTATGTAGGTTTGACATCCCGTGAGCTGCGGGTTAGGACTCGTGAACATGTCAGGGACATCCGGGCAGCACGGGAGGCTACGGATGTCCCTGGCCTGAAGACAATCCCTAGACACTTTCGGTTGCACCACAATTCGGATCCATCTGGATTGTGTGTTCGGGGGATTGACCGGGTCCATTGTGGTATCAGAGGGGGTAATCTTAAACGTACCCTGGCACAGTTGGAGTGCCGTTGGATTGTGACCTTGGGCACAATGACTCCTAAAGGTCTCAATGAGAAATTGTCGTTCTCACCATTTCTCTAATTCTTTGTGCTTTCTCTTGTTTTTAATTTTAATTTCAATTTTTGTGGGTTTTAATATCATTTCTTGTTTTTAAAATTTTCAACAGTTGGTATATATTTGTAATATCATCATTCTGGTTTCTTTGAAGACCCTTCTTCTGGCACTATCTGGATTTTGAGGAGGAGGAATTGCCTTAATAACCATCCTAGAACTGAAAAGACTATACATCGTCCATGATTAAAACAATGAAAGATGCATGCTTTTGGTGTCACAGCATATTTATATATATGTTTATTATTTCTATTTATGTTTATATTATTATTTTTTGTCTTATACTTACTATAAAAAACATTTTTTGTCTTATTTTGTTTAATTATTATTATTTGTTGTGACCTAGATTTGTGCTTAGGTTGATGTTCTGGTATTATATTTTGTAATAAACTCCCCCTGTGTTTATATTATCTCCCTTAGTGAGGTGGTTCATGGTATATTTTATATATGGCCGTCTTGAGAGGGGCATGCGCTGTGCACGCACCTGCCGCGCCATGGAAGGTATCCTGACGGGGTCGGCGTGCGTCTGTGCGTCCATGGTTACATGGGCGTGCTGACGGATGCCGGGTTCCGGGATTGCCGGAAGTGACGCGGCCGGGATTCTGTGTTGCCCGCGCATGCGCCGTCACGATGGCCGCGTGCGTCGATGTGGCCATAGCAACACAGGCACTATGACGCGCGCCTTCTACCGGAAGTGACGTGGCGGTCCTGTATTGACCGCGCAGGTCGCTATCTTATGACCGCACACACCGGATATAGATTACTTTAATTATTGCCAGTATAAGAGGGCCTGGGCCCACAACAGTGGCCACACAGCTCCCCGAGGAAGCCTCTGGGCGAAACGCGTCGGGGTTTGCCAGTACCGCTTGACCTGTCCACATGGGTAAGAGATTCGATCCTTAAGAGCCTTTCTGTGGTATAGTAGTGCCTTATAGGTTAATTTACCTGTGAGTTGCTGGCAGTACAACAAAGGGAATATTGTCCCGTTTGCTCGCATATTTAAGTATGTTCATTTTGACCTTTATCTGAGGTATGAGCAAGTATTTGCATCAGCACTTTATTATTACCAACAGTTTACTCCAAGCTATACCTAGCTCTAGATGTTTAATTATTTACACCCTGTGCACATTGTGTCGAGCGGTTTGTTGTTTCCACCTTATATATGCTCATTGGATTTGTGACTATATGTATTTTATTCAATAAAATTGTTTGTATTTTTGCACATAAACACTGTTTTGTGTGCTTTCTCGTTAGAGTTTACAATTCTCAGGCTTTTGAACTCAGGAGGTTTTTGGTAGGTGCTAGTCTTCATGACAAGCATAACTCACCTCTTCAACCTGTCACTAACTGGTGTCTTCCATCCTGATTGAAACATACCTCGATAACACACATCCTCAAAAAGCCCACCCTTGACCCATCCTCTCTGTCTACCTATTGCCCCATATCATTTCTCCCCTATGTCACCAAACTACCATAACAACATGTCGATTTTGAACTGTCCTCCCAACTCTCCTCTTGCTCCCTCTTTGACCGTGTACAATCTGACTTCAGACCTCACCATTCCACTGAAACTGCCCTGACTAAAGTCACCAATGACCTACTAACTGCCAAATGAAAGCGACGTGAGTTTGTCCTCCTCCTTCTCCTGGACCTGGCATCTGCCTTTGACACAGTGAACCATTCCATCTTACTACAGACTTTCTGATCTGTTGAATTTACATACTTGACCCTTTGTTGGTTCTCCCCGTTCCTAACAGACAGGATATTCAGTGTCTCCCACTCACACACCACCTCCTCATCTTGCCTCCTATGTGTTGGTGTCCACAAAGGTTCAGTTGTAGGACCGGGAACTATGCTTAGTGGGCGCACTTGTGCGCTCCCTCCCTTTTAACGGGAACGCTCGCATCAGCCTAAGGTATTCCCAACCTATAGCTTTGCAACACCTTCTATTTAAGGTTTCTCCTCTAATGTGAAGATGCCTTAGCTATGTTGTTAGTTTGCCTTGCATGCTTCATAGTTGTCAGGTTCCTAAGGTCCATCTGTCTGCTTGTCTACCCTGTACCTGACTGCTCTTATCTGTGTGTGCCCATCTGCATGCACCTGTCTTCGCTCTTCTGTCAATCAGCCGGTCCAGATCACACCTGCCAGTGCTTTTCTGTCCCTCAGCCGGACTCATCTGCACCCGTGGTTCCAGAGTCCCTACAGTACCTTATTTTACCAAATAGTGGCAACAAATTATTGTATCAACCACAAAGAAGCGAACCACCTTTAATAAATTTAAAATATTCCTTTTATTGAGAAAATTAGCAAATATTTAAAATGACCACATATACATAGATCCATAGAATTTATACTTGCTGACCCCCACGCCCCGACGCGCATTTCGCCCTTACTGCTTCTTCCGGGGGCGTGCAAAGAAGCAGTTAGGGCGAAACGCGCGTCGGTGTGTGGGGGTCAGCAACGGAGCACGGGTTGTCAGCACCTTATTAGGTAAATACTTTTTATCTCCTTGTTTGTCTTTAGCCAGCTGTCTCTCAGAACGTTGGGGTCAGCTCGGGAGCAGGATTATTCCCGTCCGCATTACTTTGTACAGGCATTTTTTTCACATGCTATTTGCTATTAGAATGCTGTGGTTTAATTAGGAGCAGGATCTTTCCCGCCCGCATAATTTTGTATAGGCCTACCTTTGATATGCGAATCGCTAAGTGTTTTCTTGGACATATATACAGTGGGGCAAAAAAGTATTTAGTCAGTCAGCAATAGTGCAAGTTCCACCACTTAAAAAGATGAGAGGCGTCTGTAATTTACATCATAGGTAGACCTCAACTATGGGAGACAAACTGAGAAAAAAAAATCCAGAAAATCACATTGTCTGTTTTTTTTTCATTTTATTTGCATATTATGGTGGAAAATAAGTATTTGGTCAGAAACAAGCAAACAAGATTTCTGGCTCTCACAGACCTGTAACTTCTTCTTTAAGAGTCTCCTCTTTCCTCCACTCATTACCTGTAGTAATAGCACCTGTTTAAACTTGTTATCAGTATAAAAAGACACCTGTGCACACCCTCAAACAGTCTGACTCCAAACTCCACTATGGTGAAGACCAAAGAGCTGTCAAAGGACACCAGAAACAAAATTGTAGCCCTGCACCAGGCTGGGAAGACTGAATCTGCAATAGCCAACCAGCTTGGAGTGAAGAAATCAACTGTGGGAGCAATAATTAGAAAATGGAAGACATACAAGACCACTGATAATCTCCCTCGATCTGGTGCTCCACACAAAATCCCACCCCGTGGGGTCAGAATGATCACAAGAACGGTGAGCAAAAATCCCAGAACCACGCGGGGGGACCTAGTGAATGAACTGCAGAGAGCTGGGACCAATGTAACAAGGCCTACCATAAGTAACACACTACGCCACCATGGACTCAGATCCTGCAGTGCCAGACGTGTCCCACTGCTTAAGCCTGTACATGTCCGGGCCCATCTGAAGTTTGCTACAGAGCATTTGGATGATCCAGAGGAGTTTTAGGAGAATGTCCGATGGTCTGATGAAACCAAACTGGAACTGTTTGGTAGAAACACAACTTGTCGTGTTTGGAGGAAAAAGAATACTGAGTTGCATCCATCAAACACCATACCTACTGTAAAGCATGGTGGTGGAAACATCATGCTTTGGGGCTGTTTCTCTGCAAAGGGGCCAGGACGACTGATCCGGGTACATGAAAGAATGAATGGGGCCATGTATCGTGAGATTTTGAGTGCAAACCTCCTTCCATCAGCAAGGGCATTGCAGATGAAACGTGGCTGGGTCTTTCAACATGACAATGATCCAAAGCACACCGCCAGGGCAACGAAGGAGTGGCTTCGTAAGAAGCATTTCAAGGTCCTGGAGTGGCCTAGCCAGTCTCCAGATCTCAACCCTATAGAAAACCTTTGGAGGGAGTTGAAAGTCCGTGTTGCCAAGCGAAAAGCCAAAAACATCACTGCTCTAGAGGAGATCTGCATGGAGGAATGGGCCAACATACCAACAACAGTGTGTGGCAACCGTGTGAAGACTTACAGAAAACGTTTGACCTCTGTCATTGCCAACAAAGGATATATCACAAAGTATTGAGATGAAATTTTGTTTCTGACCAAATACTTATTTTCCACCATAATATGCAAATAAAATGAAAAAAAACAGACAATGTGATTTTCTGGTTTTTTTTTCTCAGTTTGTCTCCCATAGTTGAGGTCTACCTATGATGTAAATTACAGACGCCTCTCATCTTTTTAAGGGGTGGAACTTGCACTATTGCTGACTGACTAAATACTTTTTTGCCCCACTGTATATATATATATATTTTTTAGGGTGCTGTTTACTTATATGATATATAGATGTACTTTTATGGATTGATCCAATTCTAATTATATTTCGGATTGAGCAAATAATCATTGAAAGTGGTCTGCTGCTGCCCTCTTGTGGGTATAAATTCTATGGATCTATGTAAATGTGGTCATTTTAAATATTTGCTAATTTTCTCAATAAAAGGAATATTTTAAATTTATTAAAGGTGGTTCGCTTCTTTGTGGTTGATACAATAATTTGTTGCCACTATTTGGTAAAATTCTTTATTGAAGTGCCATATGGTACTATTTGGACATATTGTGAAAATATCCCTACAGTACCTGGCTGAATTTTTCATCCCTCCTTTGGGCCTTATCAGCTTACCTGTTGTTGATGGGATCAGCTGTCACATTCTGTAGGTTAGCCATGGAGTAGCACCTTGTGCCACCTCCTTGTACCTCCTTGGGTCACAGTTTTTGCCTGCTGCCATTTGTCCAAGTAGGGATTTGATAGGCTACCTTGTTATGCAACCCTTCCAGGCTTTCAGAGGGATATGGAACAGTGATTTCACCACCTTGCCCTTTAGTCTCCATCTTCTGGGTTGGTTGTAGTGTAAGAGGGTGTCGGTCCCCGCTATACTAATTCTACTTTATTGCAATTGATGACAATTTGTTGGTGTCTGCCACTAATTTTTGTAAATGTGTAGACTCCTGGTTTGGTCTCCTTCATGCATGTTGCCTGTAGCAGTAGGCCTCCAAGACTGTCAGGCCTCCACTTCCTTGGACTCAACTACCCGTGTTTCTATCCTTAAATTTTTCTGACAATGGTGGCTCAGCATGAAAGCAGGTAGAGGTGCTGCATGTGGTATCAGGGCTCCCAGCAAAAGGGCTCTACACAGATCTCTCACGCTCCTCGTCTAACTGTGATGTTCAATTGAAAGCTGTAAATGCTGTCCCAGACCCTGATACCTCATGCCTGGCAAATTGCTGTAGTGCCATGCTAAAATCTGTACTGTGGGTGAATTGAGGCAAATTTCCTGGTGTCTGTCCCTCATTTGATTTGTTTTGGCATCATTTGGGGCCTTATAAGGTGTTGTTCATTTGTTTGTTTTTGCCTCCCACTGAGGTGAATGGTGTTCCGCTATGTTCGGCGAATATTCAACGAATTTATGCGCAAATATTGCAAATTCAGAGAACGCAATCTGAACCAAACATTGACATATTCACTTATTTCTATACTTTACATGAGCACCAGTTTTGAAATATTATTTATTTTTCTTAGGAAGTTAGAAGGGTTAAAATTTATCAGCAATTTTTCCAACAAAATTTACAAAATCTATTTTCTAAGGGACTACAGCACATCTGAGGTGACTTTGAAGGGCTATATAACAGAAAAAATACCCAAAAGTGACATTTTACAGCCCAATAAACAGGCTCTCCATGCTTGTGTTGTGAGTGTCACATAGCCGCGACACATGCAGCTGTGGAGCCGAACAGCTGATTATCAGGAGCGCTCCAGGTATCCGGGATCGAGATACTGCTTCTTCAGTAAGCGCTATAGCTTGCCGAATAAGGAGGGAGCTAACAATGTTCACTCATCTGTAGCCATAACCCATTTTACAAAATACACCTCTCATTGAATTCATCTATGGGTGCAGTGATCAAATTGACACCACGGATGTGTCACAGAATTGTATACCATTGGTCAGTGAAGAAAAACCGATTACATTTTTTACTACAAATTTTGTTTTAGCCCCAGACTTTAAATTTTCACATGGGGAAATGAGTAAAACTTGGAAAAACATCTGTCGCACAATTGATGCCAAATATGTCAATACCCCATATGTGGCTTTACAGCACTGATAAGCCCCACAAGGAGACTCGGAAGGGAAAGAGGGCAATTTACCTCTTGGAAAACAAGTTATGGTAGAACAGTTTGTGTACTCCATATAAAGAGCACCTATGTGTCAGAAGAGCAGAATTTCCCCTCAAGTTACCCTATTTTTAAAATGACACCCATTTGGGAATTTATCTACAGATATAAAGTCGATTTTGTTACCATGTGTGTATTCCAGAAACAAGCAGTAGGGGATAAGAATTGCAAATCTGCCATAGTATTGCCCATAGATTGCAGTGCCCAGTACATTGTAATGCCCATACATTGTGCCCAGCTCGTGCTTTGGAGAAATGGACACTGTAAATTAAGTGGGCTCTGATCGCTACAGAAATGCCTGACATGTGGATGCTGAATGTTGTTTAGGGACACTGGGTCTCAGAAAGGAGAAGGGAATTTGTATTTAGGAATGCAGAATTCACTGACTTTCGTTTGGAGGTTAGGAGATGTAGCGCTTTCCCAGAAACCCCTGTAATTCCGTTAGCAAATGTTGGACCTGAGTGTGGACTTGTTTGTGGATTGAGTTGAAGCTTTTGTTGGGAAAATTTTACATAGCTTTTTGAATTATGTTTATGCTGTACTCTTCACGAAGCTTTTACATTGGGGTTTCCATCTAAATCTCCAACTGACGTGATTTAGATTCAACACTGAGGGATCCATACACTATAATGAGGCAACAGGCTTACTCTGGACTCTGTTTGGCCTCTGTTCAGCTGTATCCTTCTTTTCAGAGGTGAGCAAAACTGTGGCCAACTGTGCTTTTATATACGCTGTGGTGTAGTGACCACTGTGACCGCTAGGGGGCACTGTGTGGATGTCCTAGGAGAGAGGATGAATGGCAGAATACTGAATGACCGTTGTGTATCTCAAGGTGGGTGGCCTTGAGATGGAGACTTATGTGTGTGTTGATCAGCAGTGATACTGCTGAGGTGCTGTTTCAATGTGTCTGGGAGAAGTCTCCAGGTAGTAGCTGGGGAGACGGGTGGACTAGTTACCTACAAATCCACCCAGGGGTGTGATTAAGAACGATATTGTAAAGAGTGTGAGAATGGTTCAAGGACCTGTGATGAGGTCATAGCCATTTGACCCGGTGGGTGTGGCTACGGACCATATAAGGTGACCAGGGTAGGTCACATGGGTGAATGCTGGGACCTGGTTGGTCTGTTTTGGAAGGCCCCATCTGGGAGAGGTGAGGGCTGTCTTCCTGACAGCAAGGAACGCTGTGTTGAATGGCTGCACGTGCCTGATGATTGAGGGAAAGGACGTCTGCAGCATGATGAGGTGAAGCAGTCATGAGGAAACCCTGACGTGGGTGAGATAACTGAGGCTGAAGAGCCTGTGTAAGCCTTACCTGTGTGACCACAGGGGTTACAGAGCTGAACTCTGTCATGGACGCTATGCTGATGTGATGAACTTTATGTTACTACTGTGGGTTTATGATACTGAATAAACCGCATGAACTATAATTGTTTTATGGTTAACCCGTGCCGCATCTAGTTTTGCGGCGGCTAAGCGAGTATCCTCTACTTGAATAACAGCGCTACCTTACAATTGGTGGAGAAAGCTATGGGCATTGTTGTAGCTTTGTTGCTAGGAGCAACAGAAGAGGACTGCAAAGTTTCATTTGCTAAAGGCAACGGTTTCCAAAGGCACATGTTGCAGTGCTGGTAATGCTGAGCCAGGAGGGCTGACGGTAGTGAAAGCCGTGTGATATACTGACAGCAGGAAGAGACTTATAGGACACCTCTGCGGTAGAGGGGTCCGAGAACCTGCGCGGCCAGCAGGTGATGGTCGTGAAAGCCGTGTTGTATTGACCGGGGTCAGTGAGAAAGAGACTGGTGATTGCTAGGGTGCCTCTGTGGATAAGAGGTACCCAAGGACCTGTGTGGCCGACACCTGGGTCAGTGAGAAAGACTGTGTACCTGGAGGGTTCAGTGAGCAAGGTCCTGGAGGGTCAGTGTTGGGAGGTTCTGGGAGAAGAATCGGATCCCTGGAGCACGTGGTATGACCTTGGACTTGGTGAGGCGTGAGTGTTGGGCAGTTCAGGTGGAGACGGATGTCCTGAAGAGCACCCGCTGAGCCCCTGGACCTGGTGAGGCCAGTGTGTTGGGAAACCCTGGGAGGAGGATTGGCTCCCTGAATAGCACCCGGTGTGCCCTGTATGTTGGATGGTCTCAGGTGGAAACGGAACGTCCTGAATAGCACACAGACAGGACACGTGAGTTTTGTGTGGTGTGTTTTTTTTTTTCTTTTCTCCAGTCAGCCTGCTGTGGCTCAGTGGGAGTCAAGAAGGTGACAAGCGGCTTCCTGTAACTCGGCGGGGTTACAAAGGGGACAAGTGGCTTCCGGTAACTCGGCAGGGATACTAAGGTGACACCAGCAGCTGTGTGTGAACGACAGCCGGTGGTGCTGAAGATCGGTGACAGCAGGAGCTGTGGTGGTGCTAACAAGAACTTGTGTGGTATCGTAAGAGACATAAACTGTGTTGTTTTGAGTTCATTTTTCCCTTCGTCACTGGGGTCTGGTGAACTCCCTATTCTGGTGAAGGAAGGTAGTAAGCCTGATTATCAGGCACCTGAGTCTAATGAGGATGACTGGCTGAGTGGAGTCCCAGACTGGATATAAGGCTGCCGACGCCCTTCTGCCCTGCGGGTGATTTCTCTGTGGACTTCTAGGACACCAGTCTGATTCCTGCTCCCTAAAGCTAAGTTTTCTGTTTTGGCTGTTAGCCTTTTTGTTTTGTTTTTTGTTTTCCTTGCTTTTCAGTATTCTGCCATTCCCTGCTGGGGTGAGCTGAATCTCCTTTTGCCTGTAGCTCTGTCTTCAGTATATTCCTGAGTGCTGACATAGCTTTTTGAAGCCTAGCGTCTTCAGGGCCTTTTTCACTGTCAGTTTGTTGGCTCTTATTTTCATAGGGTTTTTCACGGATTGCAGACAGCAGCCTTCCTGTCCTTTTCTATCAAGTTAGCTTGGGCCCCTCTTTGCTCAGTCTATCTTTCTGTCTGTGTTAGTATTTTCATCTTCTTCACCGTCATTATATGTTGGGGGCTGCCTATTGCTTTGGGGTCTGCTCTGGGGCAGTTTAGATTTCCCCTTTCTTTCTTTAGGCCTATTTAATTCTCCAGCTGTGATCGAGGGGTCTAGGGCATCGTAGGAACCCCCCACGGCTACTGCTAGTTGTGTTGATAGGTTCAGGGGTCTGCAATCCGATAGCTGCCAACTTCTCTGGTTTTCTAGACTTAGCTAGCATTTCTGTTTTTGCCTCCTACGGTGACTCAATCATAACACTGTGTTGTGTGAACTGTGGTCTGAGAAGACCGGTATAACGGACATGGGGAAATCCCAAAAGGGGGCGGTGGCCCAAATCGAGGTGGTAGCCCAAAAGAGGGTGGAGTCCCAGAAGGGGGCGGTGTTGTGAGTTCATTTTCCCCTTCGTCACTGAGGTCTGGTGAACTCCCTATTCTGGTAAAGGAAGGTAATGAGCCTGATTATCAGGCACCTGAGCCTGATGATGATGACTGGCTGAGTGGAGTCACGGACTGGATATAAGGCTGCCGACGCCCTTCTGCCCTGCGGGTGATTTCTCTGTGGACTTCTAAGAGACCAGTCTGATTCCTGCTCCTCTAAAGCTAAGTTTTCTGCTTTGCCTGTTAGCATTTGTGTTTTGTTTTTGTTTGCCTTGCTTTCCTGGATTCTGCCATTCCCTGCTGGGGTGAGCTGAATCTCCTTTTGCCGGTTGCTCTGTCTTCAGAATATTCCTGAGTACTGACATAGCTTTTTGAAGCCTAGCGTCTTCAGGGCCTTTTTCACTGTGTTTGTTGACTCTTATTTTCATAGGGTTTTTCATGGATTGCAGACAGCAGCCTTCCTGTGCTTTCCTATCTAGTTAGCTTGGGCCCCATCTTTGCTCAGTCTATCTTCTGTCTGTGTTAGTGTTCTTTCTTCTTGCTTCACCGTCATTATATGTTGGGGGCTGCCTTTTGCTTTGGGGTCTGCTCTGGGGCAGTTTAGATTTCCCTTTCTGTCTTTAGGCTATATAGTCCTCCGGCTGTGATCGAGGGGTCTAGGGCATCGTAGGAACCCCCCACGGCTACTACTAGTTGTGTTGATAGGTTCAGGGGTCTGCAATCCGATAGCTGCCAACTTCTCTGGTTTTCTGGACTTAGCTAGCATTTCTGTTTTTGCCTCCTACGGTGACTCATTCATAGCAGGGCGGTGACCCAAATTGGGGTTGTGGTCCAGAAAGAGGCCGGTGTGGCAAAAGAGGAACTGCAGTGTTCGTGTATGTTGTTTCCAGAATGTGGGATATTCTTTCTGGATGATGACTGGCCGCAAGTGTTTACCGTGATGTTGCACCGGGAAGGAATCTCGGGACGGTTGAACTCAAAGAGTCAGGTGACTCTGAAAGAAACTCCTCTCACTTTCTGTCTGACCGAGAAAATGGTCCAGGTTCGCTGTAAACATCGGGTCACGGTGAACTATGCGGTAGACAGAGTAATGTTTGAGGGGTTTGGAGGCAGTGAGTGCCAAGGTGGCAGTATACCACCAGACTTAGAGTATGCCTTGGAGTGGGGCCGGGATTTTGTCAGGTTTGATGACATATGCCAGGAGGTTGGAGACGGTCCTACTGTTGGGCTAACCGATATTAAGACGGTGACGGCTCCTGACGAGGAGAGGTCAGAGGTAGAAGTGACCGGGAAAAGGGGTACGTCTGCCCAATGGATGGACCTGACATCTCGTGACCGGACTGACGTTGACCTGGTTGATAAGACGGCTGGAGTATTGGCACGGTTAATGGGTAACTGGAGGGATTGCTCTGCAGGTCGGGGTGACGCAGACTCTGGGGGTGACTGTGGCTCTGAGAGAGAAAGGGAGCTCAGACTAGAAGGGCTAGAGAAGGAAGTCTCAGAGTCAGAGGTCACCTGTCAATGTGGCAGGATGTGAACAAGACCCTAAGGGAAGAGATGGAAGAACATATGAAACGGGAAAGAGTCCTGAGACAAACGACTGAGCACCGGGTTGAGGAGCTCGAGAAAGAAGTAGTGGAGCTCAAAGAAACTGTAAGAGGTCTTCTGCGGGAGAAGAGCTTGGACAAAGAGGTACAGCGGCCGGGCCCGAGTGACAAGACAGAACTGCCAGTACCCATCGTGGCAAAGGGTCAGGAAGAGATAAAATCTTGTGAAGTTGGAGAGCAATGAACTGAAGAAGACAGTCACCCGGTCGGGTCAACGGTAGTGAGGAAAGTGTCCGTGGTAAACCCAGAGTCTTCTGTCCAGGAAGACAGAAAGACCACGACCTTCAAATCTGTAGTCGAGGTACCCGAAGACATGCAAGAAGCCTGTGCTCAGGAAGGTGTACATGAGGCTTTCAAAGAGGCGGTCAAAGCGTGTAAGGTGCACTGGGCGCCTGAGACTCGGTAGTTGGAGATAATATCAGCCAGAGAAGATATATCAGACCGAGTAGCTGTCCTGAAAGAAACACATCTGCAATGTCTTCACGCCCGACAGCTAGTTTGGTGGAGTAATATGAAAGCTGCTCGAAGCCTAGAGTTAGCAAGGGAGGCTATGGATCGGCTGGGTTTGCGGAAAGATGTAGTTCCCTTCCCAAAGGTCTGATTGGGAGAATCATTGGAAGATTCGGGAAGGTAATGCAAGACCTTGTGAATATCTCCGGTGTGGAGAGGGTGAGGATCCCTCCGGAAGATGAAAACCAGATATCCAGTGAAGAGGGTAGGATTCCCATCATGGTGGTTGGCTCCGTGGAAAGCCTGAGAAACTTTTGGATGCTATTGGAGTATCGAGTGGGGTAGCTGCAAGAGATTGAGCAGTTGAGGGTGGACCGTCGGCAAATCAATAAAAAGGTACGGAACACCAGGTGGCGGCCGCCTTCAACCCAAGATGTAAGGACCCGAACGGTTCCTCCAAGAAGTGACATGGCAGATGGCTGAAGAAAGTCAGCAAGTAGTAGTTCGTCTGGCAGGATGAAGCTGAGAGACCGTAGTTCCTGTGAGACACTGAATGAGTCAGACTCAGGTCAGACAGTAGGCTTAACTAAGACTTATGGCCATACTGACCGGGGGAGCTGGTCGGGGAACGGAACAAACAGGGAGAGGAATGTGGTGACCAAACAGTGTCTGATGACGCAGACAGGCTGTGACTTGAGGGCCAAAGATCAGGGCCGATATTCTGACCACTGGGGGCGGAGGAGGCCTAACGTAGGAATGAGGCCGTATGACAGATGGAGATGCTTCTCTCAACCTGTGGGGCAAGGTGTAATGAGTGCCCGGTCTCGAGATCCTGGTGTAAAGGTGTGTGCTAAACCCCACAAGTTTGAACAGAGGGGGGAGGTATGTGGTGTAGTGACCACTGTGTCCGGTAGGGGGAGCTGTGTGTATGTCCTAGGAGAGAGGATGAATGGCAGAATGCTGAATGACCGTTGTGTATCTCAAGATGGGTGGCCTTGAGATGGAGACTTATGTGTGTATTGATCAGCAGTGATACTGCTGAGTTGCTGTTTCAATGTGTCCAGGAGAAGTCTCCAGGTAGTAGCTGGGGAGACGGGTGGAACCCAGGGGTATGGTTAAGAACGATATTGTAAAGAGTGTGAGAATGGTTCAAGGACCTGTGATGAGGTCATAGCCATTTGACCCGGTGGGCATGGCTACGGACCATATAAGGTGGCCAGGGTAGGTCACATGGGTGAATGCTGGGACCTGGTTGGTCCATTTTGGAAGGCCCCATCTGGGAGAGGTGAGGTGTTGTGAGCTCATTTTCTCGGTCACCTTTGATGTCCGATGAACTCCCTCTGCTGGTGAAAGGAGGTGGTGAAATTGATTTGGATGGGCGAGACCTGTCACCTGAACAGGTGGATTGCGATTGGACCTCCGGAATCTCTGAGAGGATATAAGGCAGCCGACGCCCTGTAGGGTTGCTGGTGATTTCTCTGCTCTGAGCTCTGGCCTCCAGTTCAGTTCCTGTCTTCTAAAGCTAAGTTTTGCTCTGTTATTGTTCCATGAGATTTTGTCTGATTTGTTTAGTTTTGTGTTCAGCCAGCTGAATTTCCATTTTTGTCCCTGATCGGTTAAATCTCTTTTGCTCTGTCTTCAGAATATATCGGAGTGCTGATATAGGGATTTTGAAGTCTAGTGACTTCAGGGCCATTTTTCCTATCAGACGTGTTGGGACATTTTTGGTAGGGTTTTTGTGGATTGCAGCCAGCATCTTTTCTGTCCTTTCCTATCTAGTTAGTTGGGCCCAATCGTTTGCTCTGCCTGTCTTTCTGTCTGTGTTTGTGTTTTCATCTGTTTTCACGGACAATACATGTTGGGGGCTGTCTATTGCTTTGGGGTCTGCTCTGGGGCAGTTTAGATTTCCCCTTTCTTTCTTTAGGCTTAGTTAGTGCTCCGGCTGTGACGAGGCGTCTAGGATCACCGTAGGAACGCTCCACGGCTACTGCTAGTTGTGTGTATAGGATCAGGAGTCTGCAATCCGCTAGCTACCAACCTCTCCGGTTTTCTGGACTTAGCTTGCATTTTTTGTTTTTTCCTCCTCCGGTGACTCATTCATAACAGTGAGGGCTGTCTTCCTGACAGCAAGGAATGCTGTGTTGAATGGCTGCACGTGCCTGATGATTCCCTGGAGGGAATGGATGTCTGCAGCATGATGAGGTGAAGCAGTCATGAGGAAACCCTGACGTGGGTGAGATAACTGAAGCTGAAGAGCCTGTGTATGCCTTACCTGTGTGACCACAGGGGTTACAGAGCTGAACTCTGTCATACTAATGCACAAAGCATGGGCAACAAACAAGGAGAATTGGAACTACTAACACAGGAAAAGAAATATGATGTTATTGGAATCACTGAAACTTGGTGGGACAATACACATGATTGGAATACAAGACTAGAAGGATAAAACTTATTTGCAAGAAACAGACTTGATAAACGAGGAGGGGGTGTCGCATTGTATGTTAGAAATGCGTATATCTGCACAGAGATTGAAGCTTCAGAGACTGAGAGTTCTGTGGAAACTGTTTGGGTAAGAGTACAAGGACAGAACAATGGAAAGGACACCATTGTAGGCATTTACTACAGGCCGCCTGTGCAAGCTGAAGATATGGATGAACTCTTTATGCATCAAATGGCCAAGTTCTCCAAAAAATATGACATAGTTGTCATGGGAGATTTCAACTATCCAGACATTTGTTGGGAATCTCTCTCAGGCAAAACTAACAGGTCAAGGAAATTCTTATCCTCTCTTGCTGACAACTTTATCTTCCAAAAGGTAAGGGAGAAAACAAGGGGAACTGCTACCTTGGATCTAATCCTTATAAACAGGGAGGAAATGGTTGAGGAGGTAAAAGTGGCTGGAACCCTAGGAGGTAGCGACCATGCTATTTTAGAATTTTGGATAACTAGAGGCGGAAGACCTGTGAAGACTCAGACGTCAAGGTTACATTTCAGAAAGGCAGATTTTAAGGGATTCAGAAAGAGAATTGGAGGGATCCAATGGCTGGATATCCTTAAAGACAAAAATGTCCAGGAAGGATGGGAAATCTTGAAAAATGAAATTCTGAAAGCACAGTTGTTAACAATTCTGAAAAGAGGGAAGAATAGGAAGCATTTAAGGAAACCAGGATGGATGAACACAGAACTTAAGCACATGCTAAAAAGGAAGAAAAAAATGTTTATAAAATGGAAAGAGGGAGGCATATCTAAAGAAGAATATAATGCTGTCTGCAGAACCTGCAGGGCACAAATCAGATTAGCGAAAGCTGAAAATGAATTGAGGCTTGCAAGAGATGTCAAAAGCAATAATAAAGGATTTTGGGGATATGTCAAAAGTAAAAGAAAAGTCAAAGATGCTATAGGATTTTTACAGGATGAAAATGATGAAATGGTAAGACAGGATGTTGAGAAGGCTGAACTTTTAAATTCCTATTTTGCATGTGTTTTCTCTCAGAAAGGAAATGTAACATCAACTGTTATTCACTGTCCTATTAAGGGAATAGAAGAATCCAGGATATCTATAAACAGAAAGATAGTGAGGAAACACTTAGCTAACCTAAATGAATTCAAGTCTCCAGGTCCAGATGAATTACACCCCAGAGTACTGAAGGAGATAGCAGAAGAAATTTTTGAACCCCTCTCCATAATCTTTGAAAATTCTTGGAGAACAGGAGAAGTGCCAGAAGGCTGGAGAAGAGCAAATGTTGTTCCTATCTTCAAAAAGGGGAAGAAGGTGGACCCAGGCAACTATAGGCCGGTGAGTCAGACTTCTATACCAGGAAAGATCTTTGAACAAATTATTAAACAACATGTATGTCAATACCTGGATAAGAATGAAGTGATTAAACAGAGTCAGCATGGGTTTGTAACTAATAAGTCATGTCAGACTAACTTAATTTCCTTCTATGATGGTATCACTGATTGGGTGGATTAAGGAAATGCTGTAGATATAGTATATATTGACTTCAGCAAAGCATTTGACAAAGTCTCTCATACAATCCTTATTGAAAAAATGACTAAGTATGGAATGGACAAGGCAACTGTTAGGTGGATTCATAACTGGCTTAGTGATCGGACCCAAAGAGTGGTCGTAAATGGCTGCACATCCAGTTGGAAGAATGTCTCAAGTGGGGTACTACAGGGCTCTGTCCTGGGCCCTGTATTGTTCAACATCTTTATCAACAATTTAGATGAAGGAATTGAGGGTAAACTGATTAAATTTGCTGATGACACAAAGCTAGGAGGGATAGCTAATACTAGAGAAGAGAGAGAGAGGATTCAAAAAGATTTAAATAAACTGTAGAAGTGGGCAGCAACTAACAGAATGGTTTTTAACAGGGAGAAATGCAAAGTACTACATCTGGGCAATAAAAATGAAAAAAGCATATATAGAATGGGAGGAATAGGGCTAAGTGACAGCACATGTGAAAAAGACTTGGGTATACTAATAGATCACAGACTGAATATGAGTCAACAGTGTGATGCAGCAGCAAAAAAGGCAAATGCAATTCTAGGATGTATTAACAGAAGCATACAGTCTAGATCACGTGAAGTCATTATTTCCCTCTACTCCTCTTTGGTCAGACCTCATCTGGAATATTGTGTCCAGTTTTGGGCACCGCATTTTAAAAAACTCATCGACAAACTGGAGCAAGTTCAGAAAAGAGCGACCAGAATGGTGACCGGTCTGCAAACCCTGTCTTATGAGGAAAGGTTGCAGGATTTGGGAATGTTTAGTTTGCAAAAGAGAAGACTGAGAGGAGACTTAATAGCTGTCTACAAATATCTCAAGGGCTGTCACATTGTAGAAGGATCAACTTTATTCTCATTTGCACAAGGAAAGACTAGAAGCAATGGGATGAAACTGAATGGGAGGAGACAAAGATTAGATATTAGAAAAAACTTTTTGACAGTTAGAGTGATCAATGAGTGGAACAGGCTGCCACGGGAAGTGGTGAGTTCTCCTTCAATGGAAGTCTTCAAACAGAGGCTGGACAGACATCTGACTGGGATGATTTAGCGAATCCTGCTTTGTGCAGGGGGTTGGACCAGATGGCCCAGGAGGTCCCTTCCAACTCTACGATTCTATGATTCTATGATTCTATGGATGCTATGCTGATGAACTTTATGTTACTGCTGTGTGTTTATGATGCTGAATAAACCGCATAGACTATAATTGTTTTATGGTTAACCCGTGCCGGATCTGGATTTGTGGCGGCTAAGCGAGTATCCCCTACTTGAATAACAGCGCTACCTTACAACACTTAAAAAGACAGACTTGGCTGAATCTTAGGAAAAAATTAGAGTTCACAGTGTCTCCATCCATGTCATTATAGCAAACCTTCCATCTTAGGCTTCTTCTAAATCATATATTTCAGATATTTTTACAGAAACACCAAGTGTAAGAGTGCAGGATAAATGTACGCCAAGCCTTATTGCGATCTTAGGGAGGCAGAATCAACAAATCGACAGCAGGTCAAGAATTGGTTTTATTTATTTTTTACACCATTTCTCATGCTGTGTAGGTGATTGGACAACTTTGTTCTTTGGGTTGGTACGATTACAGCAATACCAGATGTGTATCTTTTTATGTTTGGCTGCTATCACACACTAAAAAAATCTTTTAATTACATTTCAAAATTTTAAGAGTTGTTATATATTTGCCCACAGAGTCAGGGCTTGTTTTTTACAGGACGAGTTGATGTTTTTATTATTTTATTATTATTTTTGGGCACATAACATTTTTTGATTGCTTTCTATTACAATTTTGGGAGGCAGAATGAACAAAATCCAGCAATCCAGGAACTGTTTGTATTTTGGGTTCTTTTTATGCCATTCACTGTATGGTAGAAGTGACAAGGCAGCTTTATTTACTGGGTCAGTACAATTACAGCGATACCACAATTTTGCCATTTTTTATGTTTTGCTACTTTAACACAAAGAACTAAAAAAATTAAATAAATAGAATTAGTAAAAAAAAATTATTTTTGCACCACTATATTCTCAGTGCTATGACTTTTTGTTTCTTCCCTGACAAAACTATATGGCAGCTTATTTTTTTGCTGGAAAAGATGGCATATTTAAGTGATATCTTTATTTATTTCCATTCAAATTTTTGATCACATTTTATTCCATTTTTTGGCGGTATGATGAAAAAGCATAGTTTCGTTACATAATTTTTATATAATTTTTTATGGTGTTCACTGAAGGGGCTATCTAGTGTGACAGTTTTATTGGCTGGGTCATAGCAGACACATCGATATAAATAAGTGTTATAATATTTTTTTCATTTTTTGTTCTTTTTTTAAAACAATATTTTTACAATTTTAACATCTTTTATTACTAAGTCCCTTTGGTTCTTTAACGTCTTTTACTCTGATTGTTGGTATAATACATTGCAATGCACCAGCACTGCAATGCATTATACCTCTCAAAGAAACCACTTAGACCATGCTACTAACATGGTCTAACAGGCTTTCCATAGCTGGCTGATTCAGAGGTTGTCATGTCAATGATCAGGCCCTCGCTATTACGTCATGGGAGCACTGATTGGAAGGGAAAAGGAGCCTTGTACCTTTTTCAGCCTTCCAAATGCCGCAATCTATATCGATCCCTGCATTTAGGGGGTTAAAATGCTTGGAGTGCTCCTGGCAGTGACAGCCGGTCTCAGTTTTAACTTAAGCCAAGTTCCTGTGCCTCACATGCTCGCCATGACGTACCCATACGTCAAATGTCAGCAACCCCTATCCGACCATCATGTATGGGTGCATCAAAGGTTGTGAATGGGTTAAATAATTTTCTACTTTTATAAAAGTTTTTTTTAATTCATAAGAATAATTGAAGACATGATTAAAAATATTGAAAACTCCTAAATCATTAATTAATAACATAAAACACAAAATCATACAAACTGTCATGATCCAGGTTGGATTATGACAGATAAAAGCACATGCAACCTCTTTTTTTCCTTTAGGTTAGTTTCACACTAGCGTATTTTCCATGCAGTGCTCGGAGCCGCTAAGTCCCACCCCCTGCCGGCTCTCTGCCCGCCCCATCCAGTCATCGCCGCCTACTATCGCACACGTCTGCATGCGATCTGGGCACCCTATCTTTAACATAGGGTGCGCAGACCGTGCGCTGGCCGTGCGCTCGTAGGATTTTAGCGTGTGCTGCGCACTTTTGAAGGTGCACCGGTGTGCGCTGAACGCACCATGTTGCATTTTGGCATGCTCGGCGCACCTTCAAAAGTGTGCAGCGCACGCTAAAATCCTACTAGCGCACGGCCAGCGCACGGTCTGCGCACCCTATGCTAAAGATAGGGTGCGCAGATCGCATGCAGCCGTGTGCGATTGTAGGCGGCGATGACCAGATGGGGCGGGCAGAGAGCTGGCAGGGGGCGGGGCTTAGCGGCGCCAAGCGCAGCGTGGAAAATATGCTAGTGTGAAACTAGCCTTAGCTGTGTGCTTAAGTTTGGTTTTGCCCCTGGTGGCCATTAGGGTCATTGTACAGTGGTGTCTTTTGTTCTAGTTTGCCCCTAGTGGTGGTTAGCGTTATTACACGGGAATCACTAACAGGTGTGATTCCTCTGGCTTAACTATAAAGGTGTGTCATTGTTCTCACTCACTGTTGGTGATAGTGCTCATTTCCAACCAAGTCTGGTGGAGGAAGGAATTACAGAGAAGAGTTCCTTGCAGCTCAGGCAGAGCTCTGGTGCAGCGGCTATTCTGGAGGAAGCTGCATTCTGCTGGTGGACTCTGATACTGGGAGCAAGAGCAACAGAGCAAAGCTAAGTGGTTTTACCCCTGTTTTGTAACTTTCCTTTTGTGTGTTTCAATGCAGTGGTGGGATTAGTTTCTGCACCGTCCATTTCACTAGAAAGGGCTAGGTGCAGGGCAAGCTCGGGTTTTTAGGTTCCTGATCAGCACCCGGTGCGGAACCGGCCTAGGGATCGTTAGGAGTGTAGAGACACTGACTCAGGGAAGTGCAGTAGGTCTCCATGTCCCTGTTCCCTATCGCAGGGCCCTCTGTTGTATCAGTTTCCCTGGTGTTTCCCTTTATTATTTAAATTCGCCCTGCTGGAGGCGGTGTATCCAGTTATACGTGTAATACTGAAATTCGCCTTCTGGAGGCGGTGTATCGGCTGCACGTTATATTATTTAAATTCGCCCTACTGGAGGCGGTGTATCCAGGGTCACGTGTGCCATAGAAATTCGCCCTGCTGGAGGCGGTGTGTCCAGGCACACGTTAACCATCACACAAACATTTCAAAGTGGTTCAGTTTGAATATGTGTAATATAATTTATAAGAAATGCGTTATAGCAACATTTTGTTAGGCTTAGATAAAATATTCTCATATCTGTATGCGCTTTCAATTGCACATCCTAATTTCAGATAGAGGGCACCTTAAAAAGAAAAAGAAAAGAGTAGTGAGGTATAGCTCAGCCATTTAATAAACCTCAAAGCCCGGAGGACATTCTCTTAGCCTAGTATAGTAACACAGGAAAACTGCAACCATGACAACCTCGAAATCCAATAAGAAGAGAGAAAAGTGGTGTGAAATAGAAGACAAAATGACTCTGAAGGGACTGAAAAATTGTTTTGTGACAATAGGTGAAGAGATTAAGGCTCTGCAGTATGTCTGAGCTGTCACAAAGTTTCAAAGCCTGCACAAGAGACTCAAGCACCCTTGAAAATTCCATTGTCGTCACACAGGATGCTTTGGAGTGCTCTTGCATTGCAAACGAAAACGTTATTGAGTATTAAATAGACTGTGTGTTTTTTCACCAATGTTTCTATGCTTCTTTTTATAATAGCTACAATATCTATGACTAGCATCATAGTTTGTGGTAAAATGAGGAGTTAAAAATGGAGCATCCGGAGGTTACAAACACATTATAATGACATTCTGTACTCGAGAATTTGTGGCTTGCTGAGTGTTTTAAGATCGTCAACACATTCCTTTTGGTGATAGTTGTATATCTTTCTATCATTTTTTGGAAAAAGGGTTCATATTTATTAAAATATAGAAAAAAAATGTAAAAAAAACAATTCAGACATTTAACTGTGCATGTCTGTTTTTTCACACCTGTTTAACTAGCCCTATTTCGCAAACAAATGCACCACAGCTTTACTGCAGCCTACTTACACATGTTGCTATGTGTATCTATCTACCTGACCAGCATTTCCTGTTACCCTCCTTTTGGAAATGTCTGAATGGGCTTGAAAAGATTGTAACAAATCTATTTATAGTGTTGTACAAAATGTATGTAAAAAAGTGGCATCAACAACGAACAGTAGTGTAAAAAAAAAAAACAGACCATACCTCAGCAAAGAATGAGGGAGCCACTATCAACAGAAGCACCACCACGGTCATGAGCTATTATGAGGTGGTACAACTAAATGTAGGCCCAGTCAGCCTCCTTTGCCTCAGGCAAGCTTATAGTGGGGAGAGCAACCGGTATTATGGAGTACATGGCATAACACTCGTATCAGTCACAGAAGGATTAGGTTAGCTCTAATGGTGATAACATCAGTTTAAGGCCAGCATCACACTTGCCGTATCAAAAATCGATCTGATTCTCTTGGCCAAGAATCACAGCAATGTTCTCCGTATGTAAACCATTTGCAATGCGATGATGCGATTTTCTCGCACTTATGTATCCGTATGACATTCGTATGGCTTTACATTTCTCACTGATTTTCTCCACTGAATTTAATGGCTCAATGGGCTGCTATGAGGAAAAAATGTGCGTATTTGTCACAAGCTACATGGATGGTCCGATTTTTTCTCGCACCCATAGGCTTGCATTGGCAAGACTTGGCCGATATAGGCGTACAATTGCAGCATGCTACAATTTCACTTGCACGTAGAATACGCCCAAGAAAAAAAATGGTGATGGGAGCTACCCCACAGATTAACAGTGGTCGAGTGCTATGTGATGCTTTATCGCATAGCACTTGTCCGTATTCAACGCTAGTGTGACTCCGGCCTAAGTCAGAGTTCTGCACAGAACGGTATGGCAGATCTGCCCAATCAAAAATGATTAAGATAATTTTTGAACTTTTTGATTAAAAAAAGAAACATGAAAATCTTTCAGCTTCTATGGCTGAGGTCACATTGACATTATTTATGTTGTATTTGCGTTAAAGAGACTGAAAAGGGTTTGACAAATTGCTAAGAGACCTGAGAGTGAAATACAAATCTTATCATGTTCTAGAAAGTGTATTTAATAAAAATGTTGCTTTCTCAAATTGATGGTGTGTGCCTTGCATCTAGAATGTGTTACTTGACCTTATTTCATGACAGTTACAATGTTTCTGGGATTGTCATTTGTAATTGACTAGGAGTCATCCTGTGCAACATTTAATACAATTCTCTGCTCTATTGCTATCTGGGATTAGCAGGATGTGGAGGAAGAGCATAAAGGTACTGTCACACTTAGCAAATGTACCAGCGATCCCGACCAGCGATATGACGCGGTCAGGATCGCTGGTACATCACTAAGTGGTCGCAAGTGAGCTGCCACACAGGCAGATCTCACCAGCGACATCGCAGGGGTCGGGGGTCGCTACTTACCTGTCAGACGAGGCGATCCTGACGTCCTGCCGCCCGCGTCCACGCGTTGCTCGTCTCCACAGCAGGAAGCCCAGCAGGAAGCTGACGACGAGAAATGGCTCAGGACGTTCTCGTGCGATCAGCGATAACCAGCAGGGGAGCCGGTCGGAGGTAAGTATCAGACATAGCGATAGCGCTAGCAATATTGCTATAACGTCACAAAACCAGTGATGTTATAGCGATATTGCTAGCGATATCGCTTAGTGTGACAGGCCCTTAAGGCTGGAGTCACACTAATGATTTTAAAATCAGTTCGACTTTGATGCAGGAGAGTCAGGCGATTGTAATGCAAGTGTCATGCGAGTACAATCCAATTTTTCACACCTAGCATCCGATTTACATCTAAATGCAGTGTGATTGCTATCTGCAATGCGATTTTAACATGAGCTTTTACATAGAGCAATTCTCGAAGTTATTTACACATCATTTTCAAAAGAAATATTCTTCAAAACATATATATAAATAAATATAAATATATATATTTATACAGTGGGTACAGAAAGTATTCACACCCCTTTAAATTTATCATTCTTTATTTCATTGCAGTTATTTGGTAAATTCAAAAAAGTTCATTTTTTTCTCATTAATGTACACTCTGCACACCATCTTGACTGAAAAAAAACCAGAAATGTAGAAATTTCTGCAAATTTATTAAAAAATAAAAACTCAAATAACACATGGTCATAAGTATTCAGACCTTTTGCTCAGACACTCATATTTAAGTCACATGCTGTCCATTTCCTACTTGAGATGGTTCTACTCCTTCATTGGAGTCCAGCTGAGTTTAATTAAACTGATAGGACTTGATTTGTAAAGGCACACACCTGTCTATATAAGACCTCACAGGTCATAGTGGATGTCAGACCAAATGAGAATCATGAGATAAAAGTAACTGGCCAAGGAGCTCAGAGACAGAATTGCGGTAAGGCACACATCTGGCCAAGGTTACAAAAGAATTTCTGCAGTACTCAAGGTTCCTAAGAGCACAGTAGCCTACATCATCCTTAAATGGAAAAGGTTTGGGACCATCAGAAGTCTTCCTAGACATGGCCATCCAGCCAAACTGAGTAATCGTGAGAGAAGAGCCTTGGTGTGAGAGGTAAAGAAGAACACCAAGATCACGGTAACTGAGCTCCACAGATGCAGTAGGGAGATGGGTGAAAGTTCTACAAAGTAAACTATCACTGCAGCTCTCCACCAGTCAGGCTTTAAAGGCCGAGTGGCCCGACAGAAGCCTCTCCTCAGTGCAAGACATATGAAAGCCAGCATAGAGTTTGCTAAAAAACACATGAAGGACTTCCAGACTATGAGAAATAAGATTCTCTGGTCTGATGAGACGAAAATGAAACTTTTTGGTGATAATTATAATCGGTATGTGTGGAGAAAACCAAGCAATGCAAATCACCTGCCCAATACAATCCCAACAGTGAAACATGGTGGTGGCAGCATCATGGTTATGGGGTGTTTTTCAGCTGTAGAAACTGGAAAACTAGTTGCAATTGAAGGAAACATGAATGTGGGCAAGTACAGAGCTATCCTGGATGAAAACCTCTTCCAGAGTGCTCTGGACCTCAGACTTGGCCGAAGGTTCACCTTCCAACAAGACAATGACAGCTAAAATAACAAAGGAGTGGCTTCATAACAACTCTGTGACCATTCTTTACTGGCACAGCAAAAGCCCTGACCTAAACCCAATTGAGCATCTCTGAAATTACATGAAAATGGCTGTCCACCAACTTTCACCATCCAACCTGACGGAACTGGAGAGGATCTGTAAGGAAGAATGGCAGAGGATCCCCAAATCCAAGTGTGAAAAACTTGTTGCATCATTCCCATGAAGACTCATGGCTGTACTAGCTCAAAAGGGTGCTTCTACTCAATACTGAGCAAAGGGTCTGAATACTTATGATCATATGATATTTCAGTTTTTCTTTTTTAATACATTTGCAAAAATGTCTACATTTCTGTTTTTCAGTCAAGATCGGGAGCAGAGTGTACATTAATCAGAGAATTTTTTTTTAATTTACCAAATGGCTGCAATTACACAAATAGTGAAAAACTTAAAGGGGTCTGAATACTTTCCATGCCCACTGTAAATATCTACATCTATATATTTATATACACTACCATTCAAAAATTTAGGGTCACTTAGAAATGTCATTATTTTTTAAATAAAAGCACAGTTTTTTCCAATGAAGCTAACATTAAATGATTCAGAAATACACTCTATACATTGTTAATGTGGTAAATGACAATTCTATATGAAAATGTCTGGTTTGTAATGCAATATATTCATAGGTGTATAGAGGCCCATTTCCAACAACCATCACCCCAGTGTTCTTATGGTACTTTTTGTTTGCTAACTGTGTAAGAAGGCTAATGGATGGTTAAAATACCCTTGAAAACCCTTGTGCAAGTATGTTAGCACAGCTGTAAACAGTTTGGCTGATTAGAGAAGCTATAAACCTGACCTTCCTTTGAGCTAATTGAGAGTCTGGAGCATTACATTTGTTGGTTCCATTAAACTATCAAAATGGCCAGAAAAGAAGAAATTTCATGTGAAACTCGACAGTCTATTCTTGTTCTTAGAAATGAAGGCTAATACATATGAGAAATTGGCAAGAAACTGAAGATTACCTACAATGGTGTGTACGACTTCCTTCCGAGTAGAAAGAGAAGTGGGAGGCCCAGCTGCACAACTGAGCAACAAGACAAGTACATTACAGTCTGTAGTTTGAGAAATTGATGCCTTACAGATCCTCAACTGGCAGCTTCATTAAATATTACACGCAAAACGACAGTGTCAATGTCTACAGTGAAGAGGCGACTCCGGGATGTTGGCCTTCAGGGCAGAGTGGCAAAGAAAAAGCCATATCTGAGACTGGCTAATAAAAGGAAAAGATTAATATGGGCAAAAGAACACAGACATTGGATAGAGGAAGATTGGAAAAAAGTGTTATGGACAGACGAATCCAAGTTTCAGGTGTTTGGACTACACAGAAGAACATTTATGAGATGCAGAACAACTGAAAAGATGCTTGGAGAGTGCCTGACACCATCTGTCAAGCATGGTGGAGGTAATGGGATGATCTGGGGTTGTTTTGGTGCTGGTAAAGTGGGAGATTTGTACAAGGTAAAATGGATTTTTGAATAAGGAAGTCTATCACTCCATTTTGCAACGCCATGTTATACCCTGTGAACAGGGCCTGATTGGAGCCACTGTCATCCTACAACAGGACAATGACCTAAATCACACCTCCAAGTTATGCAAGAACTATTTAGGGAAGAAGCAGGCAGCTGGCATTCTATTTGTAATGGAGTGGCCAGCGCAGTCACGAGATCTCAACGCCATTGAGTTGTGGGAGCAGCTTGACCGTATGGTATGCAAAAAGTGCCCATCAAGCCAAACCAACTTGTGGGAGGGGCTTCTGGAAGCATGGGGTGAAATATCTCCAGATTACCTCAGCAAAGTAACTGCAAGAACTCCAAAGGCCTGCTATGCTGCAATTGCTGCAAAGGGAGCATTCTTTAACAAAAGCAAAGTTTGAAGGAGAAAATTATTATTTCAAATTAAAATCTTTTTTTCGAACCTTGTCAATGTGTGGACTAGATTTTAAAATCATTTGGCAACTCATTTGATTAATAAAAGTATGAGTTTTCATGGAAAACACAAAATTGTCTGGGTGACCCCAAAACTTTTGAACAGTAGTGTATATATAGTATATACTGTATTTATGATAAATAGAATAGAATTCATCTGTTGCGTACAGTAAAATCACAGCATGACAGGTTAGAATAGAATAGATAGTATAGATTTAAACACTTAGAATACATAGATACATACTGTAGATGTCAGTGGCATGCACATACTGTACATATATATGTATATATATATTACATAGATAGACAGTTAGAAGAAAAGCTGGCAATTCAGCAGCCACGTACTGTAAAATCACAACAGGAGCCGACAGCATAGCATTGATGGATTACATGCCAAAATATACACATAGAATAGCTCTGCTCAATGTCTGCTGGATGACAGGCTGTTTGGTCGCATCATGCAACTGTGCAGCCTGACATCTTGATGTAGCAGAGCTAGACCCGTCATGAGACAAAGGGATTATCATTTTCTCTGCGGAACGGTGAGGAATATTGTTGTTTATTTTTTTCAATTCTTTTGCAGAAGACAATGACATCGGTGGAATGGGTGAGGTCGTAAGTATGCTTTAATTAAGATTAACTAAAGGAGTCTGTTTAATTCTTTCAAATAAAGGACTTTTTTCTGTGTGTTTTTGTAAAAAATGACTATGGAGTTAGTAATGGGGGCTTCTTATTGATGCCTCTCCATTACTAACCTCTTGGCTTGATGTCACCTGACAATACAAAGGTGACATCAACCCCCAACTATCACCCCACTTGCCACTGCTACAGGGCAAGTGGGAAGAGCAAGGCTAAGTGCCAGAATTGGCATATATTAGAGTTGCGCCTTTTTAAGGTGGCTGACAGCTGATGTTTTCAGCCTGGGGGGCCAGTATCCATGGCCCTATCCTAGCCTATTAATATCAGCCCCACAGCTGTCTGCATAGTCTTTGCTTGTTATTAATTAATTGAGGACCCTACTTCATTTTTTTTCTGGGGTTCCCGATTTTAATAGCCAGTAAAGGCTAATTATAGAGCTCTCAGCTGATATTAATAGTCTGGGAAGTCCATGGGTATTACCCTCTTCCCAGGCTATAAACATCTGCCCCAACCATTGGCTTTCCCTCTGCTGGTTAAGAAAATTATGCTGGAGCCCATTGCCATTTTTTCTGCAAAATAATCTTTTAATAATTAAATACATGTACAGTAAGCTGCACATGCATTGTACTAATTGTATATGTCACAGAAATCCGAATATCTTTTCATTAATTTATGTGTATATACTGTGTGTAATCCATTTATTCAATCATGTCAGCTCCTGCTGTGATTGGACAGTATCGGGCTGCTGAATTGCCATCTTTTCTTAGATAGATAAATGTAATTTATATACATATATGTGTGTGTCACTGACATCTATATATTTATCTAGTCTATGTGTATATATCTATTCTATCTATTCTACAGTATTCTAACCTGTCACACTGTGATTTTACTGTATGCGGCAGATGAATTGCCAGATTTTCATCTATATCTATGTATCTACAGTTTGCTCAAAAGTTTACATACCCCGGCAGAATTTTTGCTTTCTTGGTCTTTTTTCAGAGAATAAGAATGATAACACCAAAACTTTTTCTCCACTCATGGTTAGTGGTAGGGTGAAACCAATTATTGTCATTTTTTAAGTGCAACATTCTGGCAATGCTCTGTTTAAGGGCACAGTGAGATGGCCGTATAAATCAGAGTGAGCATGGGTCACAATGCTCAGATTGGCTGGTGGCTCTTCCAACCCGATCATGACAGCTGCAAAGAAATATTTGTAGATGTTATGCTTGAGTAGCGAGAGGCATCAGCCAGTATACTGAGTTCCTATCGTCCTCTGATTTATACAGCCATTAGATTGCGTCCTAAGTCTTTCTTCAGCTCTCATTTGTCACCTGACTGAAATTTAACTTGCCTATTTCTGCATGGTATACTATTGCTGAGCTAAACAGTTGTGCTCAAAAGTTTACATACCCAGGCAGAATTTTTGCTTTCTTGGCCTTTTTTTCAGAGAATATGACTGATAACACCAAAACTTTTGGTGAAGTCATTTATTGTCAAACTACTGTATTTTCTCTTTGTAAATTATAATGACAATCCAAAACATCCAAATGACCAAATGACCCTGATCAAAAGTTTACATACCCTGGTGATTTTGGCCTGATAACATGCACAGAAGTGGACACAAATGGGTTTGAATGGCTACTAAAGGTAACAACCTCCAATGTGACCTGTGACAATTGCCAGGAAAATTGCTCAGGATGCAAACAGAAACCCACAAGTAACATCAGCTGAAACACTTAACTCTCTGAAAACTAATGGCATGGCTGTTTCAAGATGCACAATAAGTACTTTAGGCACTTGAAGAAAAATGGTCGAGTCACCAGAAGAAATCCAAATGACCACCAGGCAGCACTCATTGCAATCTGGCTATGACAACCATAGAGGTCTGCTGGAGACCTCTGGTTGTCATGCCAACCCATCGGTGACCTGCGATCATGTGACCGGGTCACCAATGTGTGGGTTTACTGATGCGCTTCGGGTAAGCGTGAGTTAAATGCTGCCGTTAGAGATTGACAGTGGCATTTAACTAGTTAAAAGCCACGGGTGGATCGCGATTCTACCCATGGCTGTTGCGGGCACATTTCAGCTGTATATATCAACTGTCATGTGCCCAAAAAGGTTTGGGCTCAGCCCCGGAACCCGCACCAAAAGGGAGAGTCCAACATCGGTGTACTATTATATACAGTAGATTGTGAGCCCCATCAGGGACAGTGACGACAATGTGTGCAAACTGTAAAGCGCTGCAGAATAGGTTAGCGGTTAGAGGATTCAAAAAGATTTAAATAAACTGGAGAAGTGGGCAGCAACTAACAGAATGGTTTTTAACAGGGAGAAATGCAAAGTACTACATCTGGGCAATAAAAATGAAAAAAGCATATATAGAATGGGAGGAATAGGGCTAAGTGACAGCACATGTGAAAAAGACTTGGGTATACTAATAGATCACAGACTGAATATGAGTCAACAGTGTGATGCAGCAGCAAAAAAGGCAAATGCAATTCTAGGATGTATTAACAGAAGCATACAGTCTAGATCACGTGAAGTCATTATTTCCCTCTACTCCTCCTTGGTCAGACCTCATCTGGAATATTGTGTCCAGTTTTGGGCACCACATTTTAAAAAAGACATCAACAAACTGGAGCAAGTTAAGAAAAGAGGGACCAGAATGGTCTGTCTTATGAGGAAAGGTTGCAGGATTTGGGAATGTTTAGTTTGCAAAAGAGAAGACTGAGAGGAGACTTAATAGCTGTCTACAAATATCTCAAGGGCTGTCACATTGTAGAAGGATCAACTTTATTATCATTTGCACAAGGAAAGACTAGAAGCAATGGGATGAAACTGAATGGGAGGAGACACAGATTAGATATTAGAAAAAACTTTTTGACAGTTAGAGTGATCAATGAGTGGAACAGGCTGCCACGAGAAGTCGTGAGTTCTCCTTCAATGGAAGTCTTCAAACAGAGGCTGGACAGACATCTGACTGGGATGATTTAGAGAATCCTGCTTTGAGCAGGGGGTTGGACCATATGGCCCAGGAGGTCCCTTCCAACTCTACGATTCTATGATTCTATGATTCTATATAAAAATAAAGATTATTTATTTATTTATGCCTGCCAGCCTCAATTCAAAGTATACTTTGAAAGCTTTCCTCAGCATAAATGCTACACATAAACAAAAAATTTGATTGAAATGGACTTTAGACATACACTAAAGGTATGTATTCTTTTCAGAGTTTTTGAAATACATGTTGGACTTACATCTCTATTGACAATTATGAAAGGATTTTTAAACCCCTTAGAGACCGAGCCAATTTTGACCTGAATGAACATGCCAATTTTTACTATTCTGACCACTGTCACTTTTTGAAGTAATAACTCTGGAACATTTCAACAGATCCCACTGATTCTGAGAATGTTTTTTAGTGACATATTGTACTTCATGATTGTGGTAAAATTTCTTCTATATGACTTTCATTTGTTAATGAAATAAACAGAAATTTGGCAAAAAAAATTAAAAATTTTGCAATTTTTAACCTTTAAATTTGTGTGCCCTTAAATCACAGTTATGTCATTCAAAATAGTTAATAAATAACATGTCTACTTTATATCTGCACAATTTTGGAAACATCTTTTTTTCTTAGGACTTTATAAGGGTTAAACATTGACCAGAGCTTTCTTATTTTTCCAACAAAATTTACAAAACCAATGTATTTAGGTACCACTTCACATTTGAAGTGATTTTGAGTAATCTATATGACAAAAAGTACCAAAAAAAGTGAAAATATTATTAAATCTGAACTCCTCAAGGTGCTCAAAACCACATTGAATAAATTTATTAACTCTTCAGTTGTTTCATGAGAAGTGAAGCAACGTGGAAGGAAAAAATAACATTTAACTTTTTTCACAAAAAATTTACTTTAGACCCAAACTTTTTTATTTTCATAGGGGTAACAGGAGAAAATGGACCACAAAATGTGTTGTGCAGTTTCTCCTGAGTACTCTAATACCCCACATGTGGGGAAATTCACTGTTTGGGTGCACCGCAGGGCTTGGAAGGAAAGGAGCGCAGTTTGAGTTTTTGAATGCAAAATTGGATGGAATCGAGAGCAGATGTCATGTGATGTTTGGAGATCCCCTAATGAGCTAAACAGTAGACACTCCCCAAATATCCCATTTTGGAAACAACACCCCTCAAGTATTTTATCCAGGCTTATGCTGAACATTTAGAATCGACATGTACAACACAGAATTTGATAACATTGGATTGTCATATTGAATAAGTTGTCATTAATTTGAGCGTAAGTTCTCGCTACTCGAGTTTGCATCGGGTGCTCAGGTATGCACAGAATAACGCGGGTGCTAGAGTGACATGCTCGAGTCTCTGTCCCACATGTTTTGTGGCTGTTAGACACCCCCAAAAAACATGTGAGGATCCGCGTTACTCAATGCATACCCTATCACCAGATGCAAACTCAAATAGTAAGCACTTGCGCTCAACACTAGCAGTCACATTCTCATCAATATTTTTTACTTTTGAAAAAACATTCCTAATGCCAACCTTAACACGACCCTAACACAACCCTAAACCCAACCCTAACCCTAATACAACCCTAACCACAGCCCATACCCCAACCCTAACCCCAATCCTAACTGCAAAGAATGGAAAAAAAAATCTAAGGGGGTGACAAAAGGGGATTTGATTTACTATTTTTTCTATTTTGATCACCATGATAGGGTACCGGCTGGCAGATCTCAGCGGACGCACTGCGCATGCACACGCCATATTTTTCCAGTAAGATGATGCGAAGGGCCGGGGAAAGATCTGAAGGACCCAGGGATGGCAAAGGTACTGAGGGGGGCTTGGGGACCCCATTTCTCTCTCTGATATGCTAGATCATATCAGAGAAGATAGAAATTAATTTTAATCTGACTTTTTTATCGCAGTTATTCAGTGAATAACGGCGATCATATGATGGTCCTGATCAGGTTCTCCAGGGTCTCAGCTACGGGAGGTAGCCCAGACTACGGATATTTTCCAACGCTGGTTAAAAAAACGGAGCTGAGGAATAAGTATCCTAAACTGCCACAGTTAAAAGGCGTATCGGCGGTCATTAATGGGTTAAAAGAGCTGTCATATTTCAATATTATTATGTATTTTTTATGTACTGTATATGCTATTGCTACATCTGTATTACATTATACTTTACTAATCATTTGTAAATAAAGCTCTGTTACTTTGACAAAATACCTCATAAGGTAAAAATAGTATTCTGAAAGATGTATTGCCAATGTAAGCATTTGAGTATATGCACAAACAAAATGTAGAAATAATTAAAATACAACAAAATCTGAGGCTATAATAGACTTGTGTTGTCTTGCTTATCTTTCATTGCTCTCACAACAAAATAGATCTAATTTGCCATTATAAATTTTAAAATTACATTTTGTTAATTGCATAGTAGGATAAATAATATACTTTATGGTAATGGCTGAATATTAATGTTGGCAAATATTCTCATGAATTTTCTTTGACAGAAAAGGAAGTACTGATTACAAATATGTCAAGGATTCATGCAAGCCATAAGCAGCTATATCAGTCCTTCATGACAATAGGGACTTATCACAGCAGTGAAAAAGGGAGATCATTATCATGACTATAGTTTACAGTACAGAATCCATTTATTTGGTGAAAGAAGCAAAGCTCATGCAGACTACCTTAAAAATCAAAATAGTGCTATCTGTGATTTTGCACAGATAGCACTCATCTCCATGATGCTGTAAAAATGTCCAATTTTTTCAGTCCTTAGAAAAGCGTTGCAGCATGCCCGATTTGCCTCAAATAATGGAATTACACCAGTGTTTTCAACTCGATGTATCTATGGAAAAATTTAGACCGCACTGAGATGAATTATGAAAATGTAAAAATAATTGTGGCTTGTCTGTCTTACAACTCAGGAAGCACCATTTCTGTGACACACAAGCCTTGGTTTCAGCATTTTTCTTTAGTAGTAAAATTAAGATTGAAGGGTATTACACTTTGCTTATTGTTTGCAGTGTGTAAAGAATGAAACAACATTTTATATAAAGGTTCTGTTACTGCAGTATATCAATCATTTCGCCATCACATTAACTATGCAGGTCAAGTAGCTTCCAAACACGACTATTTTTGCTTATTATTAGCAGACTGAGAATACCACTCTCATTTTATGAGACTGCGCACTAGTCATTTAACGTAGGAGCTAAACCACACGGCTAAGTCACATGATCGCTGCCACGTATGGTGGTACCAAGAATGCAAGTGCATTGCATCCATCAACACCATCAGGAGAAGCTTCTGGCCATCTCCCTAGCAACAGGGTTCCATGATCTTGTAATCTTAGTGTAACCCACATAAAGACCAATGAGCTTATATTCCCAGCCCATGTAAGAAATCCGAGATATCACATTCGGTCATGTCCAAAACAACGGAGGCACACTTGAATAACAAACTATTAACACCTTCATATGCCCAATAGAATTCTCAATAGAAAAGCTAATTATCATATAGTGTGAACAGGATCAGGATGGGGCACATTATAGCAGGAAGGGGACAAGGATGGGGCACATTCTATCCTAGGAAGGAAACCAGGAGGAGGCATATTCTATCCCAGGAAGGAAACCATGAGGAGGCACATTATGTCCCAGGAAGGAAATCCAGGATGGGAGACGTTACACGAAAAAAGAGGCCTTGTTGGTAGGCGATTACCAGATGGGGCAGAGCAGCCACAGAGAGACCCGGGACTCAGGACATGGCAGGGTTCACACAGAGGGTACTGGATCCTGGATGGAGCAGAGCATGCACTAGAAGTGTACAGGTATAGAGCAGAGGAGAGCACACACCGGAAGCATGTGTGGTAATGGCAGGTACGCGGGATGCAGTGACGAGACGCGAGACGGATTAGGTAGTAACTTTTATAGATAAATGATAGCAAGGCTATCCTAAGCAACCAAACAAAATAACAGCAATTGTCCTCGCAGGGACCAAATACAAGAAAACACTGATTATGAGAACACGACTACTCCGGCAAGGGCCGGTCACTATAGGGCCGCGGTATGGCCGACTAAGGGTTCTTAGTTATTATGTGTCACTTAGCCATCCTGACGTCCCTCCGCATGACGATCGGTGGTGCTTCGGCATCGCAGCCGCTGGGCCCAGCCGCTGAGGATCTGGCGTAGTCTTTGGGCGTTCCAACACCCAGACAAAGCAGGGGCACAACAGGCCCTAGAAGAGTTACTTGTCAGAATGTCCCCCCCGCGGAGGCAACGGGATAGCGCCTGGGAGTGGGAGAGTGGAGGCCGCAGCCCCTTGACAGGGGAGGGCAGCAGCGGTGCTGAGTGGCCCCTAACATGGACTGGAGCAGGGCGGTGGCAGCTGCAGGCAAGCCGCTGCCGTGGATGGGAGTGGAGCGGCAACGGCAGCAGGTGGCTGCGGGCAGGCCGCAGCCGCGAGCTGAGGAGAGGCAGCAATGGACACGGGTGGCTGCGGGCAGGCCGCAGCCGCCAGCTGGGGAGAGGCGGCAATGGCCGCGGGTAGCTGCGGGCAGGCCGCAGCCATGGGCTGGAGTGAGGCAGCAACAGCCGAGGGTGGCGGAGAAGCGGCGGTCTTCTGTCGGTCGGCTTCATGCCATCTCCCTGCTGTCCACCGAGTCTTCCTTCTGTCGCTGTCCTCCTCTCTGGTGACTGCTGGAGGCTCTGACTCCCGGGTGTCCCCACGGTCTCCTGCTCCTTCTCTCCCATTCTGCTGACTCTCTCTGCCTGGCGTTCCCCGCCCCTTTTATATAGGCTCCTCCCCCAACAGTCCAGGAAGTCTCAGCGGTCCGTCCCATAAATCTGCTCCCTGGAAACAGACCCCCTAGGAACCTAGATGACGGTCCCCTTGGTTCCAACCCGGACACTCGGCAGGGGCCCCTCCTCCTACACTCCCCCATCCTGTATGCTCGCCAGTCCTCGGGCGAGGGTTTTGGTAGGCTCAGGTCACCCTTTTGAGGCAAAAGTTCCTGTTGCCATACGAACTGGTCCTGTTCGTAACGTTCGGGGGGTTTGCCAGCTGTTGACCGCTCGGAGCATCTTGGTTTGACTGTGGTGGGACTTTCTGGGGTGGTGGCAGGTGGTGGGCTGGTCGACTGTGGCATCCTGACTGGACCTGTTGAGATATTACTCCTTGGAGGGCCTGCTTTTGTCGCTGGGTGATCTTCCACGTCATCTGGGTCCCAGACTATGGGCAGCAGTTCAGGGACGTGAGAACGAAGCTCGGGTCGCACAGGGTCGGTAGATGTACAGGACCGTAACATATTACGGTGCACAGTACGAGTGGGAAGGGTCCCATCTTTTTCAGGTTGTATCTCGTACACAGGCCCATCGGAGCTTATTCGGCGCAATACTCGGTAAAGACTTGCTTCCCACTGAGGTTCTAACTTATTCTGGGGGCGCTGGTCGATCCCCAGTCTGGAGGTCGGCGGGCGGAGGCAGAGTCCCACCTGGGTGTTCCAGGTCCTGGAGTTTTGGATGTACGATTCAGTGGAGGGTTTGTAGCCCCTGTCGGTGGTTTCGGACCCACGATGACACCCCGGTCCAGGGTTGGGGTTCCTCCAGGTTCAGTTCCACCTCCGTGATCCCTTTGCCTTCCCGCCCAAACAGCAGCGAGTAGGGGGCATAGACAGTAACCCAGTGCACCCAGTTGTTATAAACCCACACTAGTTCAGGAACATACTCAGGCCAGCGGGCCTTCTGTTCACCCTCCAGGGTATGCAACATTTGAATTAGTGTCCGATTAAATCGTTTGCAGGCCCCGTTTCCCTGCGGGTGGTCCGGCGTGGTCCGGGATTTATTGATACCATAGAGACGATGTAATTCTTCCATGACTTTTCCAAGGAAGCATGGTCTGAATGTATCCATTGGGGACAGCCGTACACTTGGTTAAAGCTCTTACAGATTGCATAGGCGGCCGACTCCGCAGTTTAATCTCGGGTGGAGGTTACCACGGCAAATTTGGTGAAATGATCCACCATGACAAGACAATGTTCATACCCCTGGTATGCGGGGCCAATGGTCAAGTAGTCCACCGTCAAGAGCTCGAGGGGTGCTAATGTCACTATTGTCTGTACCGGGGCCCGTTGCGCAGGGGTTTTAGCTAGCTCGCATAGGCAGCAGGCCCGGCAAGCTTCTTCCACAGCAGCGTGCAGATGCGGATGGTAAACTATTTGTTGCAGCCATTGCGAGGTCTTTCGAGCTCCGAAGTGAGCCCCCTTTTCGTGGGCTTCTCGAGCCAGTTGAATGAGTTGGGCCCCGGGCACGACTACTTTCCAAGTTGTTGCAGACGTCGCCCGTGATATTGCCTTCCAATACAATAGTCCTTTCTTGATAACTAGTTTCTCCCATTGGCGTAGCATTAGCAACATATCCTGAGTCAAGGTCTGTCTTCAGGAGTCGGTAGGTAGTCTGCCGGTGGTCACCCATCGGCGTAAGAGCCCAATTTCTTCGTCTTCTTGCTGCTGTTGGATCCATCCGTCATGTGATTGTTCCAGCATACCCCTTGGGGGTCCTAGATCGGATTTGTCCTGTGTAGCAGCCATGAGCACGGAGGCCGTGAGGACAAACGGCGTCTCTTCCCCTTCTAATTCGTCGTCTCGACTCTTCCCCGGAGTTGCATGCCTGATCCTGGAGAAGGTGTCAGCGTCCACATTTTCTGCTCCCCTTTTATAGATGATCTTATAGTTGAACTTGGCCATCCAGGCCACCCATCGCTGCTCCAGAGCCCCTAGTTTGGCATTTTCAAGGTGGGCCAGTGGGTTGTTGTCGGTTTGCACCACCATCTTGGAGCCTGACAGGTACTCTACGAACTGCTCCGTCATGGCCCACACTACCACGAGGAGCTCAAGCTTAAAGGAGCTGTAATTGTCAGGGTTACATTCAGAGTCATGAAGTGATCGGCTACCGTAAGCAATCACTCTCTCCCAGCCGTCTTGGACTTGTGACAATACAGCCCCTAGCCCATGGAGACTCCCGTCGGTGTGCAATATGAACGGTTGCGAGAAATCCACATAAGCTAACACTGGGTCACCCGAGAGTGCAGCCTTAAGGTCTTGGAAGGCTTCCTCTTGTGGTTGTTGCCACTGGATTTTCTGCCCATTTGCCCCGGCAGGAGTCCCCCTTTAGCAGGTCCTGCAGGGCTCAGGTTCAGTGTGCAAAATTCTTTACAAAACGACGGTGGTATCCGGCCATCCCCAGAAAGGCCCACATGTCTTTTACCATCTCGGGGGTAGGCCATCCCTGGATGGTGGCAACCTTTTCCAGGGACAGTCTAACGCCCTCGGCAGGAACAATATGCCCCAGATATTCGATCTGGGTGCAAAATAAGTGGCATTTCTGGGGTTTTACCTTCAACCCGTGGTCCTCAAACGTGGCGGCATAGATGATGATATCTTCCAGATATATCAGCGTGGCCTTGAAGTTGAGATCTCCCAGACACCGCTCCATCAGCCGCTGAAAGGTACCCGGGGGGGTTGGCCAACCCGAACGGCATCCGATTAAATTCAAACAGTCCCATGGGAAGAATGAATGCCATCTTGGCCCTATCCTCTTCTGACATCGGCACCTGCCAGTACCCGCTGGCCAGATCTAACGTCGAGAAGTACGTTGCCTTCCCCAAGGTGGATAGGGACTCTTCTATACGGGGCAGCGGGTACAAATCTTTGATGGTGCAGGCATTCAGCTTCCGATAGTCCACACAGAACCGCAGGGTGCCATCCTTTTTGTGAACCAACACGATGGGAGCCGCCCAGGGGCTCTGGCTTTCTCGAATGACCCATTTCTGCAGCATTTAGCCCAATAAAGTTTTCACCTCCTGGTATAGCTGTGGAGGGATTTGCCAATATCGCTTTCAAATGGGGGCCATTTCTGCCATGGGAATCCCATGCGTGAAGGCTGTGGTGCATCTAAAATCATCCTTGTGGCTGGCGAACACCTCATGGTACTGTCCTAGTAATGTTTCCACCTGGAGAAGTTGGGCTGGCGTCAGGCCGGAGAGTTTGGCCCACATTCTTTCTAGCATGTTTTGGCCCTTTTCCTGGGTCGAGGACTCGGCAGTCTGCAGTGTTCGGATAGTCACTGCCCAAGGGTCCTCGGGTTGCACCCTTACTTGGACCGCAGGGCCTGGCAGTACTTATTCCAAAGGCCTCACCAGCTTGGCCATTTCGGCCCGGGGCTTTAAGACGATGTCTTGGTCTTCTAGGTTGACGCAGCGCACCAGGACGGTCCCTCTCCGCACAGTGGTCAGGGAGCGGGCCACCAATATGCCAGGATGTAGGCGTTCTGAGTAGCACGGCTCTACCTGCATCTCCACGCCCTCCAAAGGTACTGGGGCCCGAATAAGCAGGGCCACCACTGTCTGCCCGGGGGCGATGATTTTGCCCAGTGCCTAACCCTCCTGGCAGTCCTGGAGTACTCGCGCCTCCCGCGCCAACGGCTGGAAGACCCGTGCTTGGGGTGTGCGGGAACCCCACTGTTTCAGGGTCTCTTGCGTGGGGTCATTGAGGAGTATATTGCCATACTCCCGCAGTATGTTCATACCCAGGGTGACTGGATGTTTGTCATTGGGTGCCCCTTGGGTCAGGATCACTCCCTGGCGGCCGAGGGATTTGCCGCACAGCGTCATCTGCATACAAACCACTCTGGTGACAGGGACCGGTAGTTGATTGGCGAATACCAGTCTTATCATGGACCCCCACTGGGGTCTCTCTGCCTCGGGAAAATGCTGCCAAAAGTAAGTTGCAGGCATGGTCGTTACTTGCGACCCTGCGTCCACTAGGCATTGTACGGCATGGCCCTCAACCTCTGCTCACACCGCTGGACACTTTGTGACCAGATCTTCGGGACTTTCACCACCCCATGTTGTGGCTTCTGGCTCCAAACGGTGTCCCCCCAGCCCGGAGCCCTCTAGTTTAATGGCGCCGGGGTGGGTATCTCCCACGCCGTGGACACTCTCATGCAAAGTGGCCCAGCTATCTGCACTCATAACACCGTGGTTGCGAGGGCTGGCTGCCCCGAACATTGCGAGGCCCCCAGGGCCCTGGATTGGAACTAGGCCTCCCATTCATGACCTTGGTCCTTCTTTTCACTTCAGCCAACTCGCCCCTGATGTTCTTAAACTCTTGTTTCATCTCTTCTATCCATTGGGGTTCCCCGACATTTAAGGAGGCCTCCACACTCCGGGCCTTCCCCATGGGGACTGTCAGTCCCTGCTCCTGCTCTCGAGCACACGCCTGACTCCCCACCTCAGAGAAAGTCATATGTGGGTTCACTCGGACCTGCTCCCGTACTGCCTGCTTTATCAAAGGGTCCCGGAGTCCAGTCACTAACAGGTCGCATAGGGTAATGTCGATGGGTCCTGCCCCTACATCGTCCTTCCGCTCAATGGCAGTGTATAACCCCTGGATGACATTCATATACTGGGTGATGGTCTCCCCCTCTCCCTGCATATGACTGAACCATGGGGTCCTCAACTCTCCCACATTTGTTGGATCCCCATGGGTCTCTTCCAGAATCCACAAAACCCTAGAAAAGGTGTTGCGGTGTCCTGAGGGCCTCAACATTACTGAATCCCGGGCCTCACCCTCTAATGCCATGAGAGCTACCTTGACTTCTAGGTCAGAGGTCATCGGATGCATTCGGAAGAGCCCTCGCATCCGCTCTGTCCAGCTCCACAGTATGGTGTTGGAGCCGGAGAACGTAGGCAGGTTGCTTAGCATAGCCCCCAAAGAGTTGATGGCCTGGGGCCCTTGTTATTTGCTGAGTCTACAGCCCCGCTCTGGTCTGGGGTGCCGTTGTCCGCTCTCAGAGACTGCATTCTGCCGACTGCGCGAAATGTGGTAATGGCAGGTACACGGGATGCAGTGACGAGACGCGAGACGGATTAAACTTTAGGTAGTAACTTTTATAGATAGATGATAGCAGGGCTATCCTAAGCAACCAAACAAAATAACAGCAATTATCCTCGCAGGGACCAAATACAAGAAAACACTGATTATGAGAATACGACTACTCCGGCAAAGGCCGGTCACTATAGGGCCGCGGTATGGCCAACTACGGATCCTTAGTTATCATGTGTCACTTAGTTGTCCTGAAATCCCTCGGCATGTCGTTCGGTGGTGCTCCGGCATCGCAGCCACTGGGCCCAGCCGCTGAGGATTTGGCGTAGTCTTCGGGCGTTCCAACACCCAGACGAAGCAGGGGCACATCAGGCCCTAGAAGAGTTCCTTGGCGGAATGTCCCCCTGAGTGGAAGCAGTGGGATACCTCTTGGGAGTGGGAGAGTGGAGGCCGCAGCCCCCGGACAAGGGAGGGCAGCGGCCGTGCTGAGTGGCGGTTGGTAGGCCACCGGCTGCACTAGGGGACCTGCGGACAACTACCATGGATTGGAGCAGGGCAGTGGTGGCTGCGGGCGGCAATGGACAAGCCACAGACGGGAGTGAAGCGGCAACGGCCGCGGGTGGCTGCGGGCAGGCCGCAGCCGCGAGCTGGAGTGAGGCGGCAACGGCCGCGGGTGAATGCGGGCAGGCCGCAGCTGTGAGCTGGAGCGAGGCAGCAACGGGCACGGGTTGCTGCAGGCAGGCCGCAGCCACGGGCTGGAGCGAGCCGGCAATGGCTGCGGGTGGCGGAGAAGTGGCGGTCTTCTGTCGGTCAGCTTGGCGCCATCTCCCCGCAGTCCATCGAGAGTCTCCCTTCTGTCGCTGTCCTCCTCTCTGGTTACTGCTGGAGGCTCTGGCTCCCGGGCTTCCCCACGGTCTCGTGCTCCTTCTCTCCCGTTCTGCTCACTCTGACTGGCGTTCCCAACCCCTTTTATATAGACTCCTCCCCCAACAGTCCAGGAACAGGAAGTCTCAGCGATCCGTCCCCTAACTCTGCTCCCCAGAAACAGACCAGATAGGAACAAAGATTATGGTCCTCTTGGTTCTGGCCCTGACACTCGGCGGGGGCCCCTCTTCCTACACATACAAGGACAGAACAGAGCAGAGTTCGCACTGGAAGCATACAGGGACAGAGCAGAGCACACACTGGAAGCATACAGGGACAGCGCAGAGCATGCACTGGAAGTGTACAGGGATAGAGCTGAGCATGCACTGTAACCGTACAGGGACAGAGCAGAGAAGAGCACACACTGGAAATGTACAGGGACAGAGCAGAGAACAAGGACAGAATAACGGTGAAGTTACCCTGAGAGGTACGGGAACCTGATTTACAGAAACCTAAGAGGACCTAGAGGAGGCACTGAAAGGCACAGTAATAATCAGGCGCTTCCTCTAGCAGGAAGCAACCTGATATACCCGGAGGCCGCTGCCCTGGCAGAACAGCGCTTCTGAGACAGTACAAGCCAGCATCATAAAAAAGCTGGGAGTGCACGCAACCGTGACCTAAGCAGCCTAGCGCGAATGCGCAGGGAGCGGGATCCCCATCGCGGCTGAGGACCCAGAAGAGTAGGCGAGACACGGTGAGGGACCAGGGAAATAAGGTGAGTATCACCATATGTAGTAACAGTCTGCACATAGACTTCAAATGAATTGGGGAGAGTTAGATTGACTGGTCAATTTATGTTTATTTGTCACTGGAGACTATCGTAAATGGGGGGCACATTGCTGGCTAATCACTTTATATCTTGATTGGTGCATGGCTAATATATATTAGGCAAAACTAACAGGTCAAGGAAATTATTATCCTCTCTTGATGACAGCTTTAGCTTCCAAAAGGTAGGGGAGAAAACAAGGGGAACTGCTACCTTGGATCTAATCCTTATAAACAGGGAGGAAATGGTTGAGGAGGTAAAAATGGCTGGGACCCTAGGAGGTAGCGACCATGCTATTTTAGAATTTTGGATAACTAGAGGAGGAAGACCTGTGAAGACTCAGATGTCAAGGTTATATTTCAGAAAGGCAGATTTTAAGGGATTCAGAAAGAGAATTGGAGGGATCCAATGGCTGGATATCCTTAAAGACAAAAATGTCCAGGAAGGATGAGAAATCTTGAAAAATGAAATTCTCAAAGCACAATTGTTAACAATTCCGAAAAGAGGGAAGAATAGGAAGCATTTAAGGAAGCCAGGATGGATGAACACAGAACTTAAGCACATGCTAAAAAGGAAGAAAAAAATGTTTATAAAATGGAAAGAGGGAGGCATATCTAAAGAAGAATATAATGCTGTCTGCAGAACCTGCAGGGCACAAATCAGATTATCAAAAGCTGACAATGAATTGAGGCTTGCAAGAGATGTCAAAAGCAATAATAAAGGATTTTGGGGATATGTCAAAAGTAAAAGAAAAGTCAAAGATGCTATAGGATTTTTACAGGATGAAAATGATGAAATGGTAAGACAGGATGTTGAGAAGGCCGAACTTTTAAATTCCTATTTTGCATCTGTTTTCTCTCAGAAAGGAAATGTAACATCAACTGTTCTTCACTGTCCTATTAAGGGAATAGAAGAATCCAGGATATCTATAAACAGAAAGATAGTGAGGAAACACTTAGCTAACCTAAATGAATTCAAGTCTCTAGGTCCAGATTAATTACACCCCAGAGTACTGAAGGAGATATCAGAAGAAATTTTTGAACCCCTCTCCATAATCTTTGAAAATTCTTGGAGAACAGAAGAAGTCCCAGAAGACTGGAGAAGAGCAAATGTTGTTCCTATCTTCAAAAAGGGGAAGAAGGTGGACCCAGGCAACTATAGGCCGGTGAGTCTGACTTCTATACCAGGAAAGATCTTTGAACAAATTATTAAACAACATGTATGTCAGTACCTGGATAAGAATGAAGTGATTAAACAGAGTCAGCATGGGTTTGTAACTAATAAGTCATGTCAGACTAACTTAATTTCCTTCTATGATGGAATCACTGATTGGGTGGATCAAGGAAATGCTGTAGATATAGTATATCTTGACTTCAGTAAAGCTTTTGACAAAGTATCTCATATAATCCTTATTGAAAAAATGACTAAGTATGGAATGGACAAGGCAACTGTTAGGTGGATTCATAACTGGCTTAGTGATCGGACCCAAAGAGTGGTCTTAAATGGCTGCACATCCAGTTGGAAGAATGTCTCAAGTGGGGTACCACAGGGCTCTGTCCTGGGCCCCTGTATTGTTCAACTTCTTTATCAATGATTTAGATGAAGAAATTGAAGGTAAACTGATTAAATTTGCTGATGACACAAAGCTAGGAGGGATAGCTAATACTAGAGAAGAGAGAGAGAGGATTCAAAAAGATATAAATAAACTGGAGAAGTGGGCAGCAACTAACAGAATGGTTTTTAACAGGGAAAAATGCAAAGTACTACATCTGGGCAATAAAAATGAAAAAGCATATACAGAATGGGAGGAATAGGGCTAAGCAACAGCACATGTGAAAAAGACTTGGGTATACTAATAGATCAGACTGAATATGAGTCAACAGTGTGATGCAGCAGCAAAAAAGGCAAATGCAATTCGAGGATGTATTAACAGAAGCATACAGTCTAGATCACGTGAAGTAATTATTTCCCTCTACTCATCTTTGGTCAGACCTCATCTGGAATATTGTGTCCAGTTTTGGGCACCACATTTTAAAAAAGACATCAACAAACTGGAGCAAGTTCAGAAAAGAGCGACCAGAATGGTGACCGGTCTGCAAACCCTGTCTTATGAGGAAAGGTTGCAGGATTTGGGAATGTTTAGTTTGTAAAAGAGAAGACTGAGAGGAGACTTAATAGCTGTCTACAAATATTTAAAGGGCTGTCACATTGTAGAAGGATCAACTTTATTCTCATTTGCACAAGGAAAGACTAGAAGCAATGGGATGAAACTGAATGGGAGGAGACACAGATTAGATATTAGAAAAAACTTTTTGACAGAGTGATCAATGAGTGGAACAAGCTACCACAAGAAGTAGTGAGTTCTCCTTCAATGGAAGTCTTCAAACAGAGGCTGGACAGACCTCTGACTGGGATGATTTAGCAAATCCTGCTTTGAGCAGGGGGTGGGATGAGATGGCCAAGGAGGTCCCTTCCAACTCTACGATTCTATGATTCTATGAATAGTATATTACATATTTCGAGTCAGGGGCTCAATATGGTAGAGACAAATTTATATATTCAATATAGGAGACCTTGTTATTTTCAGGGTTGCGGTGATCAGTGTGACAAGATGGGTATTGGCAGGAAGATGTCGACATGAAGGTCTGACCAGATAGAGAAGAAACAACAGAAAATGTCTGATCAGATGAGACATCAGCGGTCACTGGATGTGATTATGTACTCTTTATACTCTGATACTTGGAGTCTCGCATGAGGCTTGCATGAGTCTTGCGTCTCAATACCTGGCACTGCAGTGTGCGGCTGCATGTATTTCTATTCAAGAAGTTTATTAACCCTTTATGTGCTTCACAGGAACTGAAGCAATGTGGAAGGAAAAAATGAACATTTAACTTTTTTTCACAAACATTTTAATTCAGATTCAATTTTTTTATTTTCACAAGTGTAAAAAGAGAAAATGAACCACAAAATTTGATACCCCATAAGAGGGGGTAAAACAATTTTAGGGTGCACGGCAGAGCTCGGAAGGGAAGGAGCGCAAATTGACTTTTTCAATGCAGAATTGGCTGGAATTGAGATTGGACTCCATGTCGCATTTGTAGAGCCCCTCATGTGCCTAAACAGTGAAAACCCCCACAAGTGACCCCATTTTGGAAACTAGACACCTCAAGGAACTTATCTAGTTGTGTGATGAGCACTTTAAACCCCCAAGTGCTTCACAGAAATTTATAATGTAGAGCCATGACAATAAAAAATCATTTTTTCCACAAACATGATATTTTCACTCCCAAATTTTATTTTCCCAAAGGTAGCAGGAGAAATTAGATCCCCAAAGATGTTGTGAAATTTGTCCTGAGTACGCCGATACTCCATATGTGGGGGTAAACCACTGTTTGGGCGCACAGCAGAGCTCGGAAGGGAAGGAGCGCCATTTGACTTTTTCAACGCAGAATTTGTTGGAATTGAGATCCGACGCGATGTCATGTTTGGAGAGCCCCTGATGTGCCTCAACAATTGAAACCCACCAATTCTAACTTCCACCCTAACCTCAACATACCTCTTACCCTAATCCCAACCCTAACCATAACCCTAACCCCAACACACCCCTAACCCTAATCCCAACCCTAACCATAACTCTAACTACAAACCTAACCCTAACACACCCCTAACTCTAATCCCAAAGTCTTGGAGAACGGCACAAATGTCAGTCATCCATGCTCATTGTTCAGAAAACACCAACAAAAATAGAGTACTATACAATATATAGTTAAACAAAAAACTTTAGTTGCTTGCAATACATATTGGTAAATTCCCCATAAAAACTATGCAGACAATTAGCTATGACAAGGACAAAAGCCCTTCGTAAAAAGTATAAGTCTGGGGTATATATAAAGGTATATATGTAGTCATAGTAAATCATATCATTATGGTATTCAGAAGAGAACCTGATCCATGGTAAACCAGTGTATCAAAGGCAGCAATATACAAAAATTATAACAAAGGTATAAGATCAAGTACACATAATTATAAATATGATGCCCTGCTACATATGGAATCAGAGACCAGACCCTGTCAGACTGCTATAAAACATCATTTTGAATACCCTAGTGGTATAGCAGATCCAAAGGACAAGGTTAAAATGTTAGTGTATCAGCTTACCCATAATGTGCATAATTGTACCCAGGAGCCACACTGGGACCAAGAAGTGATTTTTCAGGGAGCTCCTTGGAGTGTCCTATTGTGGGATCACTTTGTCTCCTGGGACTCAAAATGGTGGGAAGAAGGAGGATCAGGGTGAGGATTAAGTGAACCAGACTGTTGGCTAGTGAGACTGGACCATTTTGTTAGACTAGGTACTGCTGCCAAGCCTGCTGAAAGCATTTTCTGCTATTCAGTCAATCACTGGTTTCCACTGATCTGGCTTCAAAAGTGGTGTACTGTGCATCCCTGCAAAGTGAGAAAGGATCCAATGTGTTGTGGATGGGCATATTTCTTGTGCTCCAGCAAGAGACATAATTGCACCTGCTCCATGTCCTCAGCACTTGCCTGCACCCTCATCAGCCCTTCCATTTCCTTGTTACAAACCGCACACTTCACACATTTTCTAATTGCTATGTATCTTGAAACCAAGCTTATTTTTAATAAAAGAAAATTGGTCACCTGCAGCAATCAAAGTCTTTTTTTTGGATTTAATACCACCATAATGTAAAACAAAGCACATAAAAATGTAAGGATGACAAATTCAATCCAGAAAAAAATGTCAAAGTTTTTTTGCAGTGTTATATACCATCAAAATGTACCACAAAGCATGTAATATGCTATGGAAGAGTAATTAAAGCGAGAAAAAAAATTAAACACTTTTATGGGGTGTTGTATACAACTGAAATGTACCACAGAGCACATAATATGCTATGGATGAGTCATTGATAAGAGAAAAATGTTTAAATGCTTTTCTTGGAGTGGTATATACCACAGAAATGAATCACAATATAATATAATATAACATAATACTGTATGGATGAATAATTGAATCCAGAAAAAAATTCAACCCTTTTTTGGAGTGTTCGGGTGGAGCAAATTGGAATGCTCGGGTGCTCGGCGAGCCCAATGTAAGTCTATGGGAAAACCGAACAATTTTGCCACAATCCCCCCCCCGGGGTCCTTTAGGGTCTAAAAACATCTGAAATCGATGGGAACAGTGCTCATATGACACAGGTACATCATGTTTAAGATCCCTGGAAGCATTTCTGACTCTTACGTCACTGCTGTGAACAATGTTGTTAGATTGTTACCCCCCCCTTTTACAGGCGCACACTAAAACATACAAAAACGAAACCAAAATGGATTTTCCAGGCAAATATCTTTTCCAGGGTAACAATTTGTATGTAAGGCAAAAGAAATAACTCCCCCCAAAAAATTACCTCCGCGAGTAGCGTTTTTGATGCGTTTTTCAACTTTAGCATTGTTTACAACTAATACAAATGCATTCGCTGGGAAATGTCATTTTAACATTTAACAACCTTAGCTGGCCATGTGGTGTGTGACACATCATCAAACACATCTTGTTTCATTTATGAAGGAGAAACTCTGAAAGTCAAAAAGCTAATTTTTAAAGGGCTATCAGGTTGCATTAATATTCTTAAAGGGCCATTATTAAACAGTGCGTCTCCTACACTGTTTTGCCTATGCAGTGAGTCGCTGGGCTGCCAAAAATTAGGATGCACCCCAATAACCCTTTGACGAGATATACAGGAGGACATCATAAAAAAATGTTCCCACTATAAGAAAGTTGGTCTCCCATGGTGTTTGCCTATGCATTAAATGCAAGGCCTGTCCTGCCACAAAGTTACATGCACCCCAGTAAGCCTTTGAACCGACGTACTAGATGGCTATATGAAACCAAAGTTCCTATTATTATGAATTTTGTACTCCCATAAAGTTTGCCCATGAAGTGAATACCCATTGAGCAAAGCTCCAAAAAATGACCATTAAGTCCGAATAAATAAGATGGTTTATTGCACTTACAAAGACAGGTTACAGGTACAAAGGGGAAAGAAGGGGCAATGAGGTGCAGCTAATCCGTAACCGCAAAGGGTATAAACAAGGGGTTACTGGACCATTGGAGCCTGTATATGTCACATATAGCATATATAATATAATTACAGTATTCCAATTTGTGCCATCAGACCAATGCAGAAATAAGTATAAAAAGATGCTCTGTAAAATTTCACTTCATATAACGATCAAATAGTAGGGCAGACTGGACAAAATATCCCATGGTTCAGATACCTATACACAACCAATTAAGCACCTATGAAAGTGAAAGTTACACCTGATGGGCATCAGGCACGGGTTCCTTAGGTCTAGACACCCACCCCGATGCGCATTTCGAAGGGTCATTCCTTCATCACACTCCCCTGGCGTACAAGTGGTACCTTTGCTTGGGCTGCACTCCAGAGTAGCCAGCGTCTATTAGTGGCTTTCGCAGTTGCGACGCCGTGCACCTAGTGTGTCTAGAGAAGCTCTTACCCTGCGACCTTGGGATAGAGTCTTGTGACCGTACACTAGCGCAGACTCAGCTGTGCCCTGTGACAGATAACAGGGTACGGCATTTGTGTTACGCAGTACTGTGGCTCTGTGAATCAGCAGAGCCTGTCGCTACTACAAACGGGGTGGCATTTAACCCACATGTGTCCAATGTGATACCGTAATTTAGTGTCCGCCATCACCGAGCAGCAGTTAACATCTCTGCACGGTGGACCCTGGGCTGCGAACCTTATTACCATCTCTTTATTACTTGGTGCATTCAGCCAGCCCTAACACCGTGAATGTCTGGAAATTTTATTTCTCTTGGCCAAACTTTAGCTCTTACTAAAGTGGTACAGAATGATGTATACACAGCTCCCATGTCTACTCAGCATGAGACTTCGACACCTTTATTGCACACAAAGGCTCTAACCAATGTGTCACTTACACTTGTCACAAAGGAGGCCAGTTCATTAGTATGGCCCACTCCAAAAGAGTCTGTCTTTAGCCCTATAGAAGACAAAAAATGACCATTAGTAATTTGCATCCAACAGTCACAGAGGAAGATATTGTGGAGCTTTTCTGTGTATGTGGTGCCTTGAAGCGCACCAGCTTGTTGAGTTCCGGAGTTGCCGAGATTGTGTTTGTAAAAAAATACAATGCAGTTGGTGCCTACAAAAATACAACAACAAATACAACCTAGATGGACAAATAATGAAATGCAATCTTCCTTTGAATGGTAGTGTGATAACATCAGAAAAGCCCATACTTCTAAGATTAAGTGACACCCCATCAAAGAAGAAAGGTGAATCTAGAAGAAGCACAACCTCCTCCTCCTTCAGTGTTGCTTAAAATCATCCAGCTGAATTTTATCCTGATACTATCTTAAAAGCACTCTTTAAATCCTCAGGGTCATCAGCAGTCATCCAACCACCTGCATGTAAGATTAAGCTATGATGACACCAACACAACTTGGAGACTGTAAAAAGAGAGATTCATAATTCAAATATTGGCCCAGAGATTACTTTAACCCCTTTCCTACATTGGACGCAATATTTCATCCATGTGACCTGGGCCCTAAGTCCCATGGACAGAATGCGATCAGTGGCGCCCACGTGGTGAGTGCCGCTGATCGCGGCCGGGTATCAGCTGATTATCATAGCTGACACCCGGCACAATGTGTCAGGGGTGGTCACGGACCGCCCCCGACACGTTAACACCTTGCACATCGTGATCAAACATGATCGCGGTGTACCGGGGGTTAAAGGGAAGCATCGGCAGGGAGGGGGCTCCCTCCGTGCTTCGCTGAGCCCCCCACAGCAGCGCAATGTGCAGCGCTGCTGCGGGGGACTCCATCCCTACAGGTCCCCGGATCCAAGAAGGTGACGGGGACCTTTGGGGGCCTTTAGGGAGCTGACTTCCTCAGTGCCTGCGATAGCGCAGGCATGAAGAAGTCTGCGTCTATGCCTGTGACAGATCGATCTGTCACATGACAGGTATGTCCCCCCTGGGACAACCTAATAAAGTTAAAAAAATTAAAGAAAAAGTGTAAAAATAATTTTTAAAAAAATCGCTAAATAAATTAGAAAAAAAAAATATTCCCAAATAAATTCATTTTTTGGAAATAAAAAGAAAACAATAAAAGTACACATATTTGGTATCGCCGCATCCGTAACGACCTGCCCTATAAAACTGTCCCATTAGTTAACCCCTTTAGCAAACCCCTTAAAAATGAAAAATAAAAAACGAACCAAAAAATGATTTATTATCATACCGCCGAACAAAAAGTGCAATAACGCGCGATCAAAAAGACGCATATAAATATCCATGGTACCGCTGAAAACGTCATCTTGTCCCTCAAAAAACGAGCCACCATACAGCGTCATCAGCGAAAAGATAAAAAAGTTATAGCTCGCAGAATAAAGCGATGCAAAAATAATTATTTTTTATATAAAATAGTTTTCATTGCATAAAAGCGCCAAAACATAAAAAAGACATAAATGACGTAGCGCTGTAACCATACCGACCCGAAGAATAAAACTGTTTTATCAATTTTACTGCACGCGGAACGGTGTAAACTCACCCCCCAAAAGAAATTAATGAAACGCTGGTTTTTGCTCATTCTGCGTCCCAAAAATCGGAATAAAAAGCGATCAAAAAATGTCACGTGCCCGAAAATTATACCAATAAAAACGTCAACTCGTCCCGCAAAAAATACGACCTCACATGACTCAGTGGGTCAAAATATGGAAAAATTATAGCTCTCAATATGTGGTGATGCAAAAACTATTTTTACAATAAAGGGCGTCTTTTAGCGTGTGACAGTTGCCAAACATAAAAACCGCCATAAATAGTAAATCAAACCCCCCGTTATCACCCCCTTAGTTAGCAAAAAATAATAAAATTAAAAGAAAATGTATTTATTTCCATTTTCCCATTAGGGTTAGGGCTAGGGTTAGGGCTAGGGCTAGGGTTAGGGCTAGGGCTAGGGTTAGGGCTGAGATTAGGGTTAGGGGTGTGTTGAGGTTAGGGTTGGAGTTAGAATTGGGGGTTTCCACTGTTTGGGCACATCAGGTGCTCTCCAAATGCAACATGGCGTCGGATCTCAATTCCGGCCAATTCTGCCATGAAAAAGTCAAATGGTGCTCTGCCATGCGCCCAAACAGTGTTTTACCCCCACATATGGGGTATCAGCCTACTCAGGACAAATTGCAAAACAACTTTTGGGGTCCAATTTCTCCTGTTACCATTAGGAAAATAAAAAATTGGGGGCAAAAATATCATTTTTGTGGAAAAAATGATTTTTTCATTTTCACGCCCGGGCGTTATAAACTTCTGTGAATCACTTGGGGGTTCAAAGTGCTCACCACACATCTAGATAAGTTCCGTGGGGGGGGTCTAGTTTCCAAAATGGGGTCACTTGTGGGGAGTTTCAATAGTTTAGGTACATCAGGGGCTCTCCAAACGCACATGACACCCGCAGACCATTCCATCAAAGTCTGCATTCCAAAACGTCACTACTTCCCTTCCGAGCCCCCACATGTGCCCATACAGTAGTTTTCTCCCACATATGAGGTATCAGCGTACTCAGGACAAATTGGCCAACAATATTTGGGGTCCAATTTCTCCTGGTACCCTTGGGAAAATAAAACAATTGGGGACTGATTGATCATGTTTATGGAAAAAACACGATTTTTTTATTTTCATGCCTGGGCATTATAAACTTCTGTGAAGCCCTTGGGGGTTCAAAGTGCTCACCAAACATCTAGATACGTTCCTTAGGGGGTCTAGTTTCCAAAATGGGGTCATTTGTGGGGGATTTCCACTGTTTAGGTACATCAGGAGCTCTCCAAAAGCAACATGACACCCGCAGACCATTCCATCAAAGTCTGCATTCCAAAACGTCACTACTTCCCTTCCGAGCCCTGACGTGTGCCCATACAGTAGTTTTCTCCCACATATGAGGTATCAGCATACTCAGGACAAATTGGACCACAACTTTTGGGGTTCAATTTCTCCTGGTACCATTGAAATTTTGCCACTATCATGAAGTACAATATGTCACGAGAAAACAATGTCAGAATCACTGGGATCCATGGAAGCGTTTCAGAGTTATTACCTCATAAAGGGACAGTGGTCAGAATTGTAAAAATTGGCCCGGGAGTTAACGTGCAGGGGTGAAGGGGTTAAAAAAAGCTTTCATTTTTATTTTTGGTTTTTGTTTAATGCTGATGATCAACAGCAGGTAGTTGATGTTTGAATTAGTCTGGCATCTGACATTGTACAATTTATCCTGTTCCCAGCATTGTACTACAGTTCACCTTCATTGTGGGGCATTTGCATTATTGCATCATTAATTTCCATTCTCCCCTTGCTCTAGTATTGTGATGCAGCACAATTATGGTTCTACTGTTCTGTCGAGGGAGGCTATATAAATGTTGAATAACTTTGTTTACATTTCTTTAATAATCTGTTTCAACTTAACCCCTTAGTGACAGAACCAGTTTGCAGCTTAATGACCAGGCCAATTTTTACAATTCTGACCACTGTCACTTTATGAGGTTATAACTCTGGAACGCTTTAACAGATCCCAGTGATTCTGAGTTTTTTTCGTGACATATTGTACTTCATGTACTGATGTTCCTAAACAGTGGAAACTCCCAACAAGTGACCCCATTTTGGAAACTAGACCCCTTAAGGAACTTATGTAGATGTGTGGTGAGCACTTTGAACCCCCAAGTGCTTCACAGAAGTTAATAAGGCAGAGCAGTGAAAATAAAAAATCACTTTTTTTTTTCCTCAAAAATGATTTTTTTTGCCCGCTATGTTTTATTTTCTCAAGGCTAACAGGAGAAATTGGACCACAAAAGTTGTGTAATTTGTCCTGAGTGCGATGATACCCCATATGTGGGGGGAACCACTGTTTGGCCACATGGGAGAGCTCGGAAGGGAAGGAGTGCCATTTTGGAATGCAGACTTTGATGGAATGGTCTACGGGCATCATTTTGCGTTTGCAGAGCCCCTGATGTGCCTAAACAGCATAAACCCTCCTCAAGTGACCCCATTTTGGAAACTAGACCCCCCAAGGAGCTTATCTAGATATGTGGTGAGCACTTTGAGCCCCCAAGTGCTTCACAGACGTCTTTTTTTTTTCCACAAAAGTGATTTTTTTAGCCAACAATTTTTTATTTTCCCAAGGGTAACAGGAGAAATTATACCCCAAAAGTTGGTAAACAGTGGAAATCCGTCAATTCTTGCTACAACCCTAACCCCAACACACCCCTAACCCTAATCCAAACCCTAATCACTAATCCTAATTCTAACCCTAATTCTAATTCGCCCTAACCTTAATTCTAACCCTAATCCTGATTCTAACCTTAGCCCTAACCCTAGCCTTAACCCTAATTCCCACCCTAATTCTAACCCTAACCCTAGCCCTAACCCTAATGGAAAAATGAAAAAAAAAATATTTTCTTTATTTCATTATGTTTGCCTAACTAAGTGTCAAGATCCAGGTTGGATATGACAGGTTTTGAATAAGTAACCTTTTTTTCCTTTGAGCTGGTTGCTTAGAGTTGGTTTTGCCCCCGGTGGCCATTAGGATTATTACACAGTGGTGTCTTTTGTTCTAGTTTGTCCCCGGTGGTGGTGAGCATTTTTGCACAGGAATCTCTAACAGGTGTGAGACTCTGGCTCCTAACTATAAAGGTGTGTCAGGTGTTCTCACTCACTGTTGGTGATATTGGTGTTTTCCAACCATCCTTGGTGAAGAAAGGAGCTAGAGAGAGTTCCTGGCAGCTCAGTCAGAATCCTGGAGTGGCAGCTATGGTGTCAGCAAGGAGTTCTGGCAAAGCTTGGAGGAGTGGCAGCTATGGTGTCAGCGAGGAGTTCTTGTAAAGCATGGTGGAGTGGCAGCTATGGTGTCAGCGAGGAGTTCTTGCAAAGCTTGGTGGAGTGGCAGCTATGGTGGCAACGAGGAGTTCTTGCAAAGCTTGGTGGAGTGGCAGCTATGGTGAAAGCTGCACTCAGATGCTGGACTCTGTTGCTGGAAGAGAGCTGCACTCAGATGCTGGACTCTGTTGCTGGAAGGCTGCACTCAGATGCTGGACTATATTGCTGTAAAGCTGCACTCAGATGTGGGACTCTGTTGCTGGAAAGCTGCACTCAGGTGTTGGATCCGGTTGGAGGAAAAGATGCACTCAGGTGTCGGACTCTGTTGCTTGGAGCATTAGCAACAGAGCAAAACTAAGTGGTGTTTCCCTGTTTGTCACTTTCCTCAATGTGTGTTTTAGTGCAGTGGTGGGATTAGTTTCTGCACTGTCCACTTCACTAGTAAGTGATTGGTTCAGGGTGAGCTAGGGATTTCAGGTATCCTGATCGGCGCCTGGAGCGGAACCGGCCTAGGGATCATTAGGAGTGTAGAGACACTGACTCAGGGGAGTGCAAAAGGTCTCCACGCCCCCGTTCCCTATCGCAGGGCCACCATTGCAATTGTTTTTCTGGTTTTCCCCTTTATTCTGAAATTTCCCCTGCTGAGGCGGTGTATCCAGACATACGTGTACTACTGAATTTCGCCTGCTGGAGGCGGTGTATCCGGCTGCATGTTCTATTATTTAAATTATTTAAATTTGCCCTGCTGGAGGCGGTGTATCTAGGGTCACGCGTGTCATAAATTCACCCTGCTGGAGGCGGTGTGTCCAGTTACACGTGACCATGACACTAAGGGGATGATAAACACTATTACTATTTTTATTATTTTTATCACTATGATTTTATTTATGATTGAGTTTATGATAGTGATCAAAATGAATGAATGGAATCTGCCAGCTGGAGCCTGCAGATTTGCGGTGGGCGCACTGCGCATGTGCCCACCATTTTCTTCCGGATCCAAGATGGTGGCGCCCACCGGAGGATGCCGGCGGGACACAGGACCACCAGAGGGGACCCTGGACACCAGGAGGTACAGGAGAGGATTGGGGGCCCTATTTCTCTCTCCTCTGATGTGCGATCGCATTAGAGGAAAGAGAAATTAAAAGCAAAATTGCACCTTTTTTTTCAATCGCCGTTATAGGGTTAATACGGCGATTGCAAAAGCGGAGTCGGTAAAAACCGACCCGATTCATGTTCTCTGGGGTTTCGGCTACACCCGGCAGCCGAGACCCCAGGGAAAATCCAACACTGGGGGGCGCTATTTACTTTCTCCACAGCGCCATGAATTAACGGTGCTGTGGTTTAAGTACCATTAATTACCGCCGTTAAAATGCGCATCGGCGGTTGTTAAGGGGTTAAAGGATACTTTTTGTTGCTTTGTAGTTTTAATATCTGGATTCCTACAAATGGATCTCAAGACCTTAATATTTCTTCAAAAGAGGGAAATTTCTACGTGTTCTCCGACTGTGTTTTAGACAAAAACATTTTTTAAGCCTAATTAATGTGTCACACTGAGCAAATGTAATTCAGAACTGTTCAATTTTAGGCCCTGCGGCAGAAGAATTTTGTGATATCTGTGATCTGAAGACAGAGAAATGCTGAAAGGAAACAGATCATGGTAATAGTGATCTAAATATTGAGATGTGTACAGAGGAATGCTGGGACGACATAGATTGTGGATTTCTATCAACTTCATCTGCTTTTAAAAAATTTTATGTAATGCTGGTAATTAAAAAAGTTACTCTAGTGTTGGCAGGGCACACTGCCATACAACAACTATCTATTTGCTCTTCCTGTCCAACACTAATTTTTTTTAAATAGATATTTGGACTCCTCATTGGGAGGAGGGGGACACAAGAAACAATAGATGGACTCTGCTGAGACCACAAACGCCCCTTTGCAAACAATAGCATGGCTGTTGCATCACGGAACACATTCACACTGGTATTCTAGTGGTGGTGTCTGAAGAGACATGGAAGATGTGTGTTATCCCACAAAATGGCCATTTCTATGGGCTACTGGATATATTGTGTGTTTTCATATAAATGCTGTGCATACTTCCATACTTCCACACGGTCAAGTCTGAGTAGCCGTGAGTCTGGATTGCATATTCCTCACCCTGAGACTCCTTCCACCCACCATGCCGAGTGACCGGAGACAACTGATCCCACACTTGAAAACTCAGAAGAGCTGTTCACTTTTCCATGTATAGATTCAGGCCTCTTGCCTGGTCCACTTGAAGTGGGGCAAGATGATGTCGCATGTAGCGATGCCCAAATATTTAAGTAGCCACCATCACACTAAGGCGACGGTGGGAACATGTCACAAGAGGTGGACGATGATGAGACAGAATTTCCAGAAAGTCAGGAGGAAGACCAGGGTGTGTAAGTGGAAATCGAGGTGGTGGATGATATTATTATTATTATTAGTATTAGTCATTTTTATAACGTAATTTATTTCATGGTGGCTTACGTGTGAAAAAGGGGCAGACAAGAACACTAAACATGAGCAATGCAAGGCACGCGCAAGTACAGAGGGAGAGAGGACCCTTGCCGCGAGGGTTCACAGTCTAGAGGGGATGCGTGAGGATAGACTAGTGGAGGTTAGAGCTATTCGTGTGGTGATTCAGTAGACTGAGGATTACTGCAGGTTGTAGGCTTGTCGGAAGAGGTAGTTCTTCAGGTTTGTCTTGAATGTTTCCGTGGAAGGCGAAAATCTGATGTGTTGGGGTACAGAGTTACAGAGTATGGGTGAAGCACGGGAGAAGTCCTGTATGTGGTTGTGGGAAGAAGAGATAAGAGGGGATTAGAGAAGGAGATCTTGAGAGGACCGAAGGTGGTGTGTAGGTAGGTATCGGGAGACCATATCACAGATGTATGGAGAATACAGGTTGTGGATGGCTTTGTATGTCATAGTTTTAGGGTTTAGAGAAGAGAGGGGAATAACGGTGAGACAGGTGAATTAGTTGGGCAATAGAGTTTAGGATAGATTGGAGTGGTGCAAGAGTGCACGAACGTACAGATTCGTGAAAAGTTTTTGAGTTGTAGTCGGCAGGAGGAGGCAATGGCTTGGATATGTGTCTTAAAAGAGAGGCTAAATTTGAGGATCACCCTGAGGCACCGAACATGCGGGACTGGGGAAAGTGAGCAGACTTTGACATTGATAGATAGGTCTGGTAGAGGGGTAGAGTGAGATAGGCGGAAAATGATGAATTCTGTTTTGTCCATGTCATTTTCAGTTTTAGAAAGCAAGCCGAAAAGGATGAAATAGCAGACAGACATTGTGGAATTTTGGTGAGGAAGGACGTGATGTCAGGTCCAGATAGGTAGATCTGTGTGTCTTCATCGTAGTGCTGATATTGCACACCATGGGATTCTATGAGCTGTCTGAGGTCAAAGGTGTAGATGGGGAAGAGTAGGACTTAGCCTTGGGGAATACCTACAAACAGGGGGAAAGGAGAGGAGGTAGTGTGGGAGAAGGAGAAACTTCACAACAACACAACGGAAGTTGGCAGTACAACTGTTAGGTGTCCCCGTGTCTGGTTGTTTCTTAAAGACTCTGCCGATAACCCCAAACAGTCCATTTGCTTCACCTGCCAGGCCCATATCAGCAGGGCTAGCAAAAATACCAGGCTGACCACCACCAGCATGATCAGGCAAATAGAACCAAAGCACCCGACTTTTTTGGCTGAACCCCAGGGTCCAGGAACAGTGTACGTGTGATACCACTGCTTCTTCCGCTGTTGTGCGTGCAAGCCAATCCCCTGTCCATGGTGCATGCGAAGATGTCTCCAGCCCTGCATCTGTCATTGCACCTTCTTGACTAGCACCATCAACAAACACGTCCATCAACAAGCGAAAATACGCAGCCAACGCCCCACAGTCCACACTACTAAATTACCACATTTCTTGACTGCTTGCACTCTAAATGTTGACTCTTTGGCTTGTGGAGACGGAATTGTTCTGCAACATTATTGCGGTGGCAGACCCAAAGTACTCGGTCTCCAGCCACCACTATTTCTGCCGCTGTGCCATCCAGGCATTACATAAGCACGTGTCCCACAACATTACCCGGGCCCTCCAGCATGCTGTTACTGGGAAAATCCACATATCCATGGACACGTGGACAAGTGCTTGTGGGCAGGGACAGTACATGTTGCTGATGGCACAATGGGTTAGCATAGTGGAAGCCAGGAGCCAGTCAGACCTTGTGAGACCATGTCACAGATGTATGGAGGAGATAGGTTGTGGATGGCTTTGTATGTCATAGTTAGGGTTTTGAACTGTAGCCTCTGGGCAATAGGAAGCCTGTGAAGGGCTTGGCAGAGAGGAGAGGCTGCAGAATAAATGTACTTTTGATGGAACACGTCCTCATGACGCCGAGGATTGCGGGTTCTACGTCAATCTGAGTTGTCCCCACTGTCTACAGCTCCTGCACCTCTTCCTACTCATCTTCAGCCTCCATTTCCAAAATGACCACATAAGTCACAAGCTGCAAGCACTGCAGCATTGCCTCAGCCAAGTGGCAACAGGCTGTGCTGAAGCTAATATGCTTAGATGACAAACTGCACAATGCTGCAGACTTGTCGCCAACTCTGAAAAAGCAAGCAGATCTGTGGCTAACACCACTGAATCTACAAATGACAGAAAAAACTGACGGCACATCCTAGTCTGAATAGGTGCATACCAAAAAACAGCTAACATATCAAAATAAGGAAATGGTTGCACTCAATTGCATTAAGGCATATCAAATATGAAATATATGAAATGTGAATAGCATAATGACTTTTGGAATTTAGAAAAAACATATGAGATACTTAGCACAAAATTTGGCCAAAAGATGTGAGCCCATTCACCAACGTCAAGGTGATCTCATTGAACGGGTCCCTATTCTAACTGCCTCATGTGAACTACTGGCTAACAGCAAGATAAAGCCTATATTTATAGGAAGATAGAAACCAAACCAAAAGCCATTATGCTATTCACATTTCATATACATATTTCATATTTGATATGCCTTAATGCAATTGAGTGCAACCACTGAATCTACAGCCGGCCTGGTCATGTGTGACAATGGCCAGAATCTGTTGTCGGCTCTGAGGCGTGGCGAGCACACACACGTGCCATGCGTGACCCATGTGCTTAACCTCGTTGTTCAAGTGTTTATCAAAAGCTACCCAAAGCTGCCGGATCTGCTTCTGAAAGTACGCCACCTGTGTGCCAATTTTAGAAAGTCAGTTACAGTTTCAGCTGACCTTGCCGTGCTTCAGCAGCATTTGCAGGTTCCAGCTCACCGACTGGTGTGTGCTATCCTCACGCATTGGAACGTTTCACTGCATGAGTTGGAAAGGATTAGTGAGCAGAAGAGGGTAGTTTTTGACTACCAGCATCAGACTCCACACATAAAACCTCTGGAGTGGACATGGATGTCAGACATATGCACCATCCTGCAAATCTTTGATGACTCCACAAAGATGGTGTGTGGCGATCACGCCGTAATTAGCATGACCATCCCGCAACTCTGTGATCTAATAATAATAATAATAATCATCATTTATATAGCGCCAACATATTCCACAGCGCTTTACAGTTTAACAGTTTCAAACAATACAGTCATAATTACCATCATTAAGAATAATACAAAAATTAAAGCAAAATAAAACGACCCTGCTCATGAGAGCTTACAGTACAATCTACAATGAGATGGGGGATATACAAAATACAGATGAGTATTTACAATGATGTATTCATAGAACCATAGAATCATAGAATCATAGAGTTGGAAGGGACTTCCTGGGCCATCTGGTCCAACCACCTGCTCAAAACAGGATTCGCTAAATCATCCCAGACAGATGTCTGTCCAGCCTCTGTTTGAAAACTTCTATTGTAGGAGAACTCACCACCTCTCGTGGCAGCCTGTTCCAATCATTGATCACCCTAACTGTCAAAATGTCAAAAAGTTTTTTTAATATCTAATCTGTCTCCTCCCATTCAGTTTCATCCCATTGCTTCTAGTCATTCCTTGTGAAAATGAGAATAAAGATGATCCTTCTACAAAGTGACAGCCCTTGAGATATTTGTAGACAGCTATTAAGTCTCCTCTCAGTCTTCTCTTCTGCAAGCTAAACATTCCCAAATCCTGCAACCTTTCCTCATAAGACAGGGTTTGCAGACCGATCACCATTCTGGTCGCTCTTTTCTGAACTTACTCCAGTTTGTTGATGTCTTTTTTTAAAATGTGGTGCCCAAAACTGGACATAGTATGCTAGATGACGTCTGATCAAAGAGGAGTAGAGGGCGGTGATGACTTCACGTGATCTAGATTGTATTCTTCTGTTAATGCATCCTAGAATTGCACTTGCCTTTGTTGCTGCTGCATCACACTGTTGACTCATATTCAGTCTGTGATCTATTATTATACCCAAGTCTTTTTCACATGTGCTGTTGCTTAGCCCTATTCCTCCCATTCTGTATATGCTTTTTTCATTTTTATTGCCCAGGTGTAGTACTTTGCATTTTTCCCTGTTAAAAACCATTCTGTTAGTTGCTGCCCACTTCTCCAGTTTATTTATATCTTTTTGAATCCTCTCTCTCTTCTCTAGTATTAGCTAACACTCCTAGCTTTGTGTCATCAGCAAATTTAATCAGTTTGCCCTCAATTCCTTCATCTAAATCATTGATAAAGATGTTGAACAATACAGGGCCCAGGACAGATCCCTGTGGTACCCAACTTGAGACATTCTTCCAACTGGATGTGCAGCCATTTACGACCACTCTTTGGGTCTGATCACTAAGCCAGTTATGAATCCACCTAACAGTTGCCTTGTCCATTCCATACTTAGCCATTTTTTCAATAAGGATTGTGTGAGATAGTTTGTCAAATGCTTTGCTGAAGTCAAGATATACTATATCTACAGCATTTCCCTGATCCACTCAATCAGTGATTCTGTAATAGAAGGAAATTAAGTTAGTCAGACATGACTTATTAGTTACAAACCCATGCTGACTCTGTTTAATCACTTCATTCTTATCCAGGTGCTTCCAAACATTTTGTTTAATAATTTGTTCAAAGGTTTTTCCTGGTATAGAAGTCAGACTCACTGGCCTATAGTTGCCTAGGTCCACCTTCTTCCCCTTTTTGAAGATAGGAACATCATTTGCTCTTCTCCAATCTTCTGGGACTTCTCCTGTTCTCCAAGAATTTTCAAAGATTATGGAGAGGGGTTCAAAAATTTCTTCTGCTATCTCTTTCAGTACTCTGGGGTGTAAATCATCTGGACCTGGAAACTTGAATTCATTTAGGTTACCTAAGTGTTACCTCACTATATTTCTGTTTATAGATATCCTGGATTCTTCTATTCCCTTAATAGATCAGTGAAGAACAGTTGATGTTACATTTCCTTTCTGAGAGAAAACAGATGCAAAATAGGAATTTAAAAGTTCAGCCTTCTCAACATCCTGTCTTACCATTTCATCATTTTCTTCCTGTAAAAATTCTATAGCATCTTTGACTTTTCTTTTACTTTTGACATATCCCCAACATCCTTTATTATTGCTTTTGACATCTCTTGAAAGCCTCAATTCATTGTCAGCTTTAATAATCTGATTTGTGCCCTGCAAGTTCTGCAAACAGCATTATATTCTTCTTTAGATATGCGTCTCTCTTTCCATTTTATAAACATTTCTTTCTTCCTTTTTAGCATATGCTTAAGTTCTGTGTTCATCCATCCTGGTCCTGGTTTCCTTCAATGTTTCCTATTCTTCCCTCTTTTCAGAATTGTTAACAATTGTGCTTTGAGAATTTCATTTTTCAAGATTTCCCATCCTTCCTGGATATTTTTGTCCTTAAGGATATCCAGCCATTGGTCCAGCCATCTTGAGGGAGTGGGGGGTAGATAGAGATATTGAATGGGCTAAACACACACACACTTACACATAAAATGACTTTGATTAGGGAACGTGATAGGTTGCTCTGAACAAATGTGTTTTGAGTGAGCGCCTAAAACTGTGCAAGTTGTTGCTGGTCTTAATTTCTTGGGGTAAAGTGTTCTATAGGATTGCTGCAACACAAGAGAAGACTTTGAGTCGGGAGCGTGAGGTATGGATTAGTGCAGAGGTTAGTCGAAAGTCGTTTGCAGAGTACAGTTATCGGCTAGGCCGATAGATATAAATGAGGATGGAGATGTGAGGGGGTGCAGCTCTGTGGAGAGCTTTGTGAGTGAGAACAAGTACTTTAAATTGGATCCTATAATCAATGGTCAGCCAGTGTAATGACTGGCAAAGAGCAGATGCGTTCAAGTACCGATTTGCCAGATGGACGACCCTGGCTCCTGCATTAAGGATAGACTGGAGAGGGGAAAGTTGAGGGAAGGGGTGGCCAATTAATGGAGCCTTAAATTCTCTCTGCTCACAAGCAAAGAGGATGCATAAATGGCAGAGCATGATGAGACGGAGCAAGGAACCATACAGGGTGATTACACACAGCCCAGCCTCATCTCATCCCAATGTGGATTGGGTGACAATGAGGAAGAGGAAGAGGAGGAAGAGCAGGAGTTTGTTTCATGCGCTATAGATGGTAGTACAAGCACAACTGTCACACCATCTGTTCAGCGTGGATGGCCTGAGGACAGGGAGGAGGAGAAGGAGGAGGAGAGCATGGTCAGCTGTCCTCTTGATGAGGACACAGAAGTCTTTCCTGTTAGCAGTGTGGCTCGCATGGCTGAGTTTTTGTTACGCTGCCTTTTCCCTGACTCTCGCTTTCTCCAAATTTGAGGTGACAGGCAATACTGACTGGTGACACTTCTAGACCCACGCTGCAAGGAGAACTTTATATTTCTTATTTCAGAGGCAGACAGGTGTACTAAAATGTTGGAGTACCAGAGGGCCCTTCTTGCGGTATTATTAAAAAATTCTTATCTGAAAACTCTGGCGGCAGAGGTTCACAGTTCGTTGGACAAACAAGGAGTACAGGTGAGAGAGACACAACTCCAATCCAGCAGAGGCAGCGGAACACTGGAAAAGTTCTGAAAGAGTTTTCTCAGACCCGCCAATTGCCCTGGCCCTGAGGCATGGGGTACTCTCACAAGAAATGGAAAGTTTTGGAAGATACTGAGGGAGTACCTTGCTGACTGTAGCAACGTTCGCCGTGATTCCTCTGTGCCTTATAATTATTGGTTATCCAAGCTGGACATGTGGCATGAACTGGCTCTCTCTTCTGTGCACATGTGCTGTACTCACGGTCACGAAGCGCACCTCACTCTCTGGTGACCACTGGGCACACGGCGCCTCGCTCTCTGGCAGTACCACTGTAAGGAGCCAACAGGAGCAGTCCTTCGTGGCGCCAGTGCTCTAAGGATGGAGCATGCTGCTCAGCTTCGTTTGCGCTGCTTGTCCTTGTAAAGACTCTCTGCTTTCATGTGCACTTTTCTCTCATGAGCACTTTCTCTCCCCTGCCTCTAGGTCACTGGGACTGTCTGCTGTAGTCTGCAGCAGCGCCGGCACTTCGGATGCGTAGTGCACTGCCCCCTTTCTGATCGCACGCTGACAGCGTGAGTACTTTGCACACTTTTTTCCTCAGCTTCTGGCCAGGATCACTGTCTATACACGCCACCTCTTCCTGGGTCACGGGCCTGTCCTGACCCCTATTCATTCCCCCGGGAAACAGAGTACACAGCCTCGACAGTTCCGGACCCAGCGCAGCTCAGGTACCCGCAGCCCTGTCTTTCTCCTTACATATCTTCCCAAACAGTTATTTCATGCAAGCATCATAGAAGGCATGTGATCCAATTTTCGAGCGCAAATTGTACATTACGTCCAGAACAGTTTCTGTTGTGAGTTCATTTTCCCCTTCGTCACTGGGGTCTGGTGAACTCCCTATTCTGGTAAAGGAAGGTAATGAGCCTGGTTATAAGGCACCTGAGTCTAATGAGGATGACTGGCTGAGTGGAGTCACGGACTGGATATAAGGCTGCCGACGCCCTTCGGCCCTGCGGGTGATTTCTCTGTGGACTTCTAGGACACCAGTCTGATTCCTGCGAGGAGCTAAAGTTTTCTGTTTTGCCTGTTAGCTTTTTTGTTTTCCTTGCTTTTCATTATTCTGCCATTCCCTGCTGGGGTGAGCTGAATCTCCTTTTGCCTGTAGCTTTGTCTTCAGCATATTCCTGAGTACTGACATAGCTTTTTTGAAGCCTAGCGTCTTCAGGGCCTTTTCACTGTCAGCCTGTTGGCTCTTATTTTCATAGGGTTTTTCACGGATTGCAGACAGCAGCCTTCCTGTCCTTTTCTATCTAGTTAGCTTGGGCCCCTCTTTGCTCAGTCTATCTTTCTGTCTGTGTTAGTATTTTCATCTTGCTTCACCGTCATTATATGTTGGGGGCTGCCTATTGCTTTGGGGTCTGCTCTGGGGCAGTTTAGATTTCCCCTTTTTTCTTTAGGCCTATTTAATTCTCCGGCTGTGATCGAGGGGTCTAGGGCATCGTAGGAACCCCCCACGGCTACTGCTAGTTGTGTTGATAGGTTCAGGGGTCTGCAATCCGATAGCTGCCAACTTCTCTGGTTTTCTGGACTTAGCTAGCATTTCTGTTTTTGCCTCCTACGGTGACTCAATCATAACAGAATCACCCGCCATACCGCAGATCCTAGGGTACTCAATAGCAGGAAAGAATTGTGTCAAAAAAAAAAAAAAAAGGTGTGTGTATATTCTTTCCTCTATATCTCTGAGGCCGTAGAGGGAATTTTTTTTTTTCTCTCTCAATGTAGATAAAGCAATTGTCTGATTGTGTGGAGCAGCTCGCTGCGGAAGTGCGGGGAATTTCCGCCTACCTTGCTCGTTCGCATGCGGTTGAACCAAAGATCCCTACACCTGATGTATTTTTTGGGAATCAATCTAAATTTTTGAGTTTCAAAAATAATTGTAAATTATTTTTTGCCTTGAAGCCTAACTCATCAGGGAGCTCCGCGCAGCAGGTTAAAATTGTCATCTCTTTGCTGCGTGGCGATCCCCAGGATTGGGCGTTTTCTTTGAAACCAGATGATCCTATTCTGACTAATGTGAACGCATTCTTTCAAGCTTTGGGGTTGTTGTATGACGAACCTAATGCTATTGATCAGGCTGAAAAGACCCTGTTGGCATTGAACCAGGGTCGAGATTCTGCAGAGTTGTACTGTCAAAAGTTCCGAAAGTGGGCGGTCCTTACTACCTGGAATGATAATGCCTTGGCTGCTCTCTTTTGGAAGGGTTTGTCAGAAGCCGTAAAAGATACTATGGTGGGATTCCCTGTTCCCTCTGGTCTGGACGATTCTATGTCATTAGCCATTCAGGTTGATCGGCGTTTACGTGAACGCAGGATTGCACGAGAGGTGTTGCCACCGGTTGAACAGACGTCTGAAGCTATGCAATGTGATAGGGTTTTGTCTAAGGCGCAACGTCAGGAGTTCAGAAGGCACAATAAGCTGTGTTTTTTCTGTGGAGATGCCTCGCATATTATTTCTGTTTGTCCTAAACGAGAGAAACGCTTTGCACACACGTTTTCTGTTGGTGGTGTTCAACCTAAGTTTCTTCTGGCAATTACTCTGATCTGCTCCCTGTTCACATTTTCCGCCAAGGCTTTTGTGGATTCGGGAGCAGCGCTAAACCTAATGGACTTGTATTTTGCTAAACATTGTGGATTTCCGATGACACCTCTGCAGATGCCTATCCCTTTGAGGGGGATTGATGCTACTCCTTTGGCTAAAAATAAACCTCAGTTTTGGACCCAGGTGGTCATGCGGGTCGCCCCAGACAATCAAGAAAATTGCTGATTTTTGGTATTGCATGGTCTGCATGATGCCGTTGTTCTGGGGTTTCCCTGGTTGCAAATTCATAATCCAGTTTTGGATTGGAAATCTGTGTCTGTGGTGAGTTGGGGTTGTCGGTGTGCCTTTAGTGAGGCTCCGGATTTTTTCCACCTCTCCTCAGTCGCATGATGTTCCTGACTATTTGGCGGACTTTTATGATGTATTTAGTGAGAATGAGTCTGCGTCCTTGCCTCCTCATAGGAGTTATGACTGTGCAATTGAACTAAGCCCGGGGTGTAAATTTCCCAAGGGTCGGCTCTTCAATTTATCTGTACCCGAGCACGAGGCTATGCGGTCCTATATTAAGGAGACATTGGAGAAGGGTCATATTAGACCATCCTCTTCACCCTTATGTGCCGTTTTTTTTTTGTGGCCAAAAAGGATGGTTCTTTAAGGCTTTGTATTGATTATCGTGCCCTCAATAAAATTACTATTAAATATCAGTATCCGTTACCCCTGATTTCAGATCTATTCTCTAGAGTTAGAGGTGCTTGCTGGTTTACCAAGCTTGACCTCAGGGGGGCGTATAATCTTATCCACATTAAGCAGGGGGATGAATGGAAGATGGCGTTTAATACTCCTGAGGGACATTTTAAGTACCTGGTGATGCCTTTTGGGCTCACTAATGCCCCTTCTGTCTTCCAGTGCTTCATGAACGATATTTTCCGAGACTTTGTCGATAAATTTTTGATTATCTATCTGGATGATATTTTGATCTTCTCCAAGGATTGGGATTCTCATGTGGAACATATTCGGACTGTGTTCCGGATGTTGAGGGAGAATTCCCTGTATGTCAAAGAATCGAAATGCCTTTTTGGAGTACAGAGGATTTCATTTTTGGGATTTATTTTGTCTCCGTTAACTATTGAAATGGACCCGGCCAAGGTACAGGCCATTTATGATTGGGTTCAGCCCACTTCTTTGAAGGCCCTCCAGAAGTTTTTGGGTTTTGCTAATTTTTATCGGAAATTAACAGCAAACTTTTCTAGTATTGCCAAGCCATTGACTGATCTGACTAAGAAGGGTGCTGATGTGTTGAATTGGTCTCCTGAGGCTGTTGCTTCCTTTCAGGAGCTGAAGCGAAGATTTACCTCCGCCCCGGTTTTGCGGCAACCTGATGTCTCACTCCCGTTCCAGGTAGAGGTGGATGCTTCTGAGATTGGTGCAGGAGCTGTTTTGCCCCAAAAGGATCCTGTAACATCTAAAATGAATCCCTGTGCTTTCTTTTCCCGAAAGTTCTCTCCATCTGAACGTAACTATGATGTGAGGAATCGGGAACTGTTGGCCATGAAATGGGCATTTGAGGAGTGGAGACATTGGTTGGAGGGAGCTAAACATCAAGTTGTGGTCCTCACTGACCACAAGAATTTGATTTACCTAGAGTCGGCTAAACGCTTGAACCCTAGACAGGCTAGGTGGGCCTTGTTTTTTACACGTTTTGATTTTGTGGTCTCTTTTCTTCCTGGAACTAAGAATGTCAAGGCAGATGCCCTCTCTAGGAGTTTCTTTGCTGATTCTCCTGTGGTGACCAAGCCTGCTACCATCTTAGGCAAAGGGGTAGTTCTTTCTGCCATCTCGCCCGATTTGAGACTTGCTCTGCAAGAGTTCCAGGAGGACAAACCTGAGCATTGTCCCAGTGGAAAGTTGTATGTTCCTGACCAGTGGAAGAAGAGAGTGATATCTGAAGTTCATTGCTCTGCATTGGCTGGTTATCCAGGTATTTTTTGTACTAGAGATCTGGTGAGTCGCTCTTTTTGGTGGCCCACCTTGTCTCATGATGTCAGGAATTTTGTGCAGTCCTGTGGGACTTGCTCCCGGTCTAAATCTTGTTCTCGCTCTAGTGGGTTGTTGATGCCTTTGCCGGTCCCCAGGAGGCCATGAACCCATATTTCAATGGATTTCATCTCTGATATGCCGGTCTCGCAAAGAATGACTGCTATTTGGGTGATTTGTGATAGGTTCTCTAAGATGGTTCATCTTGTACCACTCCCTAAGTTGCCATCTTCCTCTGAGTTGGTGCCCCTGTTTTTGCAACAGGTGGTTCGCTTACACGGGATTCCTGAGAACATTGTATCTGACAGAGGAGTTCATTTTGTGTCTAGATTTTGGAGGACTTTCTGTTCCAAGCTGGGAATTCAGTTGTCCTTCTCCTCTGCTTTTCACCCTCAGACCAATGGGCAGACAGAGAGAACAAACCAGACCTTGGAGTCGTATTTGAGATGTTTTATTTCCGCTGATCAGGATGATTGGTTTTCATTTTTGCCCTTGGCCGAATTTGCTTTAAATAATAGAGCTAGTTCTGCCACTTTGATGTCACCTTTTTTTTGTAACTTTGGGTTTCATCCTCGATTTTCTTCAGGGCAGGTGGAGCCTTCTGCCTGCACAGGTGTTGACACTGTGGTGGAGAGAATGCACCAGATCTGGGACCAAGTGGTGGATAAGTTATCTCTCTCCCAGGAAAAGGCCCAGCGGTTTTCCTATCGACATAGGACCATTGGTCCCCAGTTTAAGATCGGTGATATGGTGTGGTTATCATCAAAAAATATTGCTATGAAGGTGGCTTCTCCTAAGTTTAAGCCTAGATTTATTGGACCTTACAAGATTTTGGAGATTATTAATCCGGTCTCTTTTCGTTTGGCTCTTCCTGTCACATTTAAAATCCATATTGTGTTCCATAAGTCCTTGTTGAAGAGGTTTGTTGAACCAGTTGTTCCTGGGGTGGCACCTCCAGACCCTGTGTTGGTTGAAGGTAACATGGAATGAGGTAGAGAAAATACTGGTTTCCCGTCTGGCTAGACGGAGACTCCAGTATTTGGTTAAGTGGAAGGGTTATGGTCAGGAGGATAATTCCTGGGTCTCTGCCTCTGATATTCATGCCAAAAGATTGGTGCGTGCATTTCATCGGGCTCACCCTGATTGCCCTGGTGGTGTGGTTGAGGGTTCGGTGACCCCTCCTCAAGGGGGAGGTACTGTTGTGAGTTCATTTTCCCCTTCGTCACTGGGGTCTGGTGAACTCCCTATTCTGGTAAAGGAAGGTAATGAGCCTGGTTATCAGGCACCTGAGTCTAATGAGGATGACTGGCTGAGTGGAGTCACAGACTGGATATAAGGCTGCTGACGCCCTTCTGCCCTGCGGGTGATTTCTCTGTGGACTTCTAGGACACCAGTCTGATTCCTGCTCCTCTAAAGCTAAGTTTTCTGTTTTGCCTGTTAGCTTTTTTGTTTTCCTTGCTTTTCATTATTCTGCCATTCCCTGCTGGGGTGAGCTGAATCTCCTTTTGCCTGTAGCTCTGTCTTCAGTATATTCCTGAGTACTGACATAGCTTTTTTGAAGCCTAGCGTCTTCTGGGCCTTTTTCACTGTCAGTCTGTTGGCTCTTATTTTCATAGGGTTTTTCATGGATTGCAGACAGCAGCCTTCCTGTCCTTTTCTATCTAGTTAGCTTGGGCCTCTCTTTGCTCAGTCTATCTTTCTGTCTGTGTTAGTATTTTCATCTTGCTTCACCGTCATTATATGTTGGGGGCTGCCTATTGCTTTGGGGTCTGCTCTGGGGCAGTTTAGATTTCCCCTTTCTTTCTTTAGGCCTATTTAATTCTCCGGCTGTGATCGAGGGGTCTAGGGCATCGTAGGAACCCCCCACGGCTACTGCTAGTTGTGTTGATAGGTTCAGGGGTCTGCAATCCGATAGCTGCCAACTTCTCTGGTTTTCTGGACTTAGCTAGCATTTCTGTTTTTGCCTCCTATGGTGACTCAATCATAACAGAATCACCCGCCATACCGCAGATCCTAGGGTACTCAATAGCAGGAAAGAATTGTGTCAAAAAAAAAAAAAAAAGGTGTGTGTATATTCTTTCCTCTATATCTCTGAGGCCGTAGAGGGAATTTTTTTTTTTCTCTCTCAATGTAGATAAAGCAATTGTCTGATTGTGTGGAGCAGCTCGCTGCGGAAGTGCGGGGAATTTCCGCCTACCTTGCTCGTTCGCATGCGGTTGAACCAAAGATCCCTACACCTGATGTATTTTTTGGGGATCGATCTAAATTTTTGAGTTTCAAAAATAATTGTAAATTATTTTTTGCCTTGAAGCCTAACTCATCAGGGAGCTCCGCGCAGCAGGTTAAAATTGTCATCTCTTTGCTGCGTGGCGATCCCCAGGATTGGGCGTTTTCTTTGAAACCAGATGATCCTATTCTGACTAATGTGAACGCATTCTTTCAAGCTTTGGGGTTGTTGTATGACGAACCTAATGCTATTGATCAGGCTGAAAAGACCCTGTTGGCATTGAACCAGGGTCGAGATTCTGCAGAGTTGTACTGTCAAAAGTTCCGAAAGTGGGCGGTCCTTACTACCTGGAATGATAATGCCTTGGCTGCTCTCTTTTGGAAGGGTTTGTGAGAAGCCGTAAAAGATACTATGGTGGGATTCCCTGTTCCCTCTGGTCTGGACGATTCTATGTCATTAGCCATTCAGGTTGATCGGCGTTTACGTGAAAGCAGGATTGCACGAGAGGTGTTGCCACCGGTTGAACAGACGTCTGAAGCTATGCAATGTGATAGAGTTTTGTCTAAGGCGCAACGTCAGGAGTTCAGAAGGCGCAATAAGCTGTGTTTTTTCTGTGGAGATGCCTCGCATATTATTTCTGTTTGTCTTAAACGAGAGAAACGCTTTGCACACACGTTTTCTGTTGGTGGTGTTCAACCTAAGTTTCTTCTGGCAATTACTCTGATCTGCTCCCTGTTCACATTTTCCGCCAAGGCTTTTGTGGATTCGGGAGCAGCGCTAAACCTAATGGACTTGTATTTTGCTAAACGTTGTGGATTTCCGATGACACCTCTGCAGACGCCTATCCCTTTGAGGGGGATTGATGCTACTCCTTTGGCTAAAAATAAACCTCAGTTTTGGACCCAGGTGGTCATGCGGGTCGCCCCAGACAATCAAGAAAATTGCTGATTTTTGGTATTGCATGGTCTGCATGATGCCGTTGTTCTGGGGTTTCCCTGGTTGCAAATTCATAATCCAGTTTTGGATTGGAAATCTGTGTCTGTGGTGAGTTGGGGTTGTCGGTGTGCCTTTAGTGAGGCTCCGGATTTTTTCCACCTCTCCTCAGTCGCATGATGTCCCTGACTATTTGGCGGACTTTTATGATGTATTTAGTGAGAATGAGTCTGCGTCCTTGCCTCCTCATAGGAGTTATGACTGTGCAATTGAACTAAGCCCGGGGTGTAAATTTCCCAAGGGTCGGCTCTTCAATTTATCTGTACCCGAGCACGAGGCTATGCGGTCCTATATTAAGGAGGCGTTGGAGAAGGGTCATATTAGACCATCCTCTTCACCCTTAGGTGCCGTTTTTTTTTTTGTGGCCAAAAAGGATGGTTCTTTAATGCCTTGTATTGATTATAGTGCCCTCAATAAAATTACTATTAAATATCAGTATCCGTTACCCCTGATTTCGGATCTATTCTCTAGAGTTAGAGGTGCTTGCTGGTTTACCAAGCTTGACCTCAGGGGGGCGTATAATCTTATCCACATTAAGCAGGGGGATGAATGGAAGATGGCGTTTAATACTCCTGAGGGACATTTTAAGTACCTGGTGATGCCTTTTGGGCTCACTAATGCCCCTTCTGTCTTCCAGTGCTTCATGAACGATATTTTCCGAGACTTTGTCGATAAATTTTTGATTATCTATCTGGATGATATTTTGATCTTCTCCAAGGATTGGGATTCTCATGTGGAACATATTCGGACTGTGTTCCGGATGTTGAGGGAGAATTCCCTGTATGTCAAAGGATCGAAATGCCTTTTTGGAGTACAGAGGATTTCATTTTTGGGATTTATTTTGTCTCCGTTAACTATTGAAATGGACCCGGCCAAGGTACAGGCCATTTATGATTGGGTTCAGCCCACTTCTTTGAAGGCCCTCCAGAAGTTTTTGGGTTTTGCTAATTTTTATCGGAAATTTACAGCAAAATTTTCTAGTATTGCCAAGCCATTGACTGATCTGACTAAGAAGGGTGCTGATGTGTTGAATTGGTCTCCTGAGGCTGTTGCTTCCTTTCAGGAGCTGAAGCGAAGATTTACCTCCGCCCCGGTTTTGCGGCAACCTGATGTCTCACTCCCGTTCCAGGTAGAGGTGGATGCTTCTGAGATTGGTGCAGGAGCTGTTTTGCCCCAAAAGGATCCTGTAACATCTAAAATGAATCCCTGTGCTTTCTTTTCCCGAAAGTTCTCTCCATCTGAACGTAACTATGATGTGGGGAATCGGGAACTGTTGGCCATGAAATGGGCATTTGAGGAGTGGAGACATTGGTTGGAGGGAGCTAAACATCAAGTTGTGGTCCTCACTGACCACAAGAATTTGATTTACCTAGAGTCGGCTAAACGCTTGAACCCTAGACAGGCTAGGTGGGCCTTGTTTTTTACACGTTTTGATTTTGTGGTCTCTTTTCTTCCTGGAACTAAGAATGTCAAGGCAGACGCCCTCTCTAGGAGTTTCTTTGCTGATTCTCCTGTGGTGACCAAGCCTGCTACCATCTTAGGCAAAGGGGTAGTTCTTTCTGCCATCTCGCCCGATTTGAGACTTGCTCTGCAAGAGTTCCAGGAGGACAAACCTGAGCGTTGTCCCAGTGGAAAGTTGTATGTTCCTGACCAGTGGAAGAAGAGAGTGATGTCTGAAGTTCATTGCTCTGCATTGGCTGGTCATCCAGGTATTTTTTGTACTAGAGATCTGGTGAGTCACTCTTTTTGGTGGCCCACCTTGTCTCATGATGTCAGGAATTTTGTGCAGTCCTGTGGGACTTGCTCCCGGTCTAAATCTTGTTCTCGCTCTAGTGGGTTGTTGATGCCTTTGCCGGTCCCCAGGAGGCCATGAACCCATATTTCAATGGATTTCATCTCTGATATGCCGGTCTCGCAAAGAATGACTGCTATTTGGGTGATTTGTGAAAGGTTCTCTAAGATGGTTCATCTTGTACCACTCCCTAAGTTGCCATCTTCCTCTGAGTTGGTGCCCCTGTTTTTGCAACAGGTGGTTCGCTTACACGGGATTCCTGAGAACATTGTATCTGACAGAGGAGTTCATTTTGTGTCTAGATTTTGGAGGACTTTCTGTTCCAAGCTGGGAATTCAGTTGTCCTTCTCCTCTGCTTTTCACCCTCAGACCAATGGGCAGACAGAGAGAACAAACCAGACCTTGGAGTCGTATTTGAGATGTTTTATTTCCGCTGATCAGGATGATTGGTTTTCATTTTTGCCCTTGGCCGAATTTGCTTTAAATAATAGAGCTAGTTCTGCCACTTTGATGTCACCTTTTTTTTGTAACTTTGGGTTTCATCCTCGATTTTCTTCAGGGCAGGTGGAGCCTTCTGCCTGCACAGGTGTTGACACTGTGGTGGAGAGAATGCACCAGATCTGGGACCAAGTGGTGGATAAGTTATCTCTCTCCCAGGAAAAGGCCCAGCGGTTTTCCTATCGACATAGGACCATTGGTCCCCAGTTTAAGATCGGTGATATGGTGTGGTTATCATCAAAAAATATTGCTATGAAGGTGGCTTCTCCTAAGTTTAAGCCTAGATTTATTGGACCTTACAAGATTTTGGAGATTATTAATCCGGTCTCTTTTCATTTGGCTCTTCCTGTCACATTTAAAATCCATATTGTGTTCCATAAGTCCTTGTTGAAGAGGTTTGTTGAACCAGTTGTTCCTGGGGTGGCACCTCCAGACCCTGTGTTGGTTGAAGGTAACATGGAATATGAGGTAGAGAAAATACTGGTTTCCCATCTGGCTAGACGGAGACTCCAGTATTTGGTTAAGTGGAAGGGTTATGGTCAGGAGGATAATTCCTGGGTCTCTGCCTCTGATATTCATGCCAAAAGATTGGTGCGTGCATTTCATCGGGCTCACCCTGATCGCCCTGGTGGTGTGGTTGAGGGTTCGGTGACCCCTCCTCAAGGGGGAGGTACTGTTGTGAGTTCATTTTCCCCTTCGTCACTGGGGTCTGGTGAACTCCCTATTCTGGTAAAGGAAGGTAATGAGCCTGGTTATCAGGCACCTGAGTCTAATGAGGATGACTGGCTGAGTGGAGTCACAGACTGGATATAAGGCTGCTGACGCCCTTCTGCCCTGCGGGTGATTTCTCTGTGGACTTCTAGGACACCAGTCTGATTCCTGCTCCTCTAAAGCTAAGTTTTCTGTTTTGCCTGTTAGCTTTTTTGTTTTCCTTGCTTTTCATTATTCTGCCATTCCCTGCTGGGGTGAGCTGAATCTCCTTTTGCCTGTAGCTCTGTCTTCAGTATATTCCTGAGTACTGACATAGCTTTTTTGAAGCCTAGCGTCTTCTGGGCCTTTTTCACTGTCAGTCTGTTGGCTCTTATTTTCATAGGGTTTTTCACGGATTGCAGACAGCAGCCTTCCTGTCCTTTTCTATCTAGTTAGCTTGGGCCTCTCTTTGCTCAGTCTATCTTTCTGTCTGTGTTAGTATTTTCATCTTGCTTCACCGTCATTATATGTTGGGGGCTGCCTATTGCTTTGGGGTCTGCTCTGGGGCAGTTTAGATTTCCCCTTTCTTTCTTTAGGCCTATTTAATTCTCCGGCTGTGATCGAGGGGTCTAGGGCATCGTAGGAACCCCCCATGGCTACTGCTAGTTGTGTTGATAGGTTCAGGGGTCTGCAATCCGATAGCTTCAAACTTCTCTGGTTTTCAGGACTTAGCTAGCATTTCTGTTTTTGCCTCCTACGGTGACTCAATCATAACAAGTTTCACTTTGAAGGCCTTTGTGGCTCACATCAATCCACAAGATGATACTAGTCTCATACTTCAAAATTTCTGTGATAAATCATTGCCATACAGATAGATTGTGTTTTCTGACTTCTGTAACATCATTTAGGTGATAATAATTCATACCTATTAGCTTCATATTCATCATCTTCTTCAGCCTTCAGAATATAATGTTGTAAAAGTGAAAGCAAGTTGGTGGTAAGTCATTTATGAAACTAATTGTAATCTTTACTATTTCTCCATTGCGTGTGCCGCTAACCACCTCATTGATCTTATTTAGTTTCTTTGGCAAAGAGCAGCTCCATCAAAACCACAAGCTATTCCTATTAATTCATCATGTTGGTAAAGTAACGGTGACTTTAGGAATCTAGATAACATCTGTGGACTGTAGTCAACATGGTACTGTGACAAGACCTACTGGAATCTTGCTAGCAATTTGACATAGTTTGTGCACAGCTGAGTAGAGTTGCGAGAAAAAAACAGATTTTTATTTAATGACCTGTTGATGGATTGTCTAGTGGAAACACCCATATGATGGAAGTCGCGTATTCGACCATCTCGCTACAATTGATACATCTTAAAATCCAGACGGATTGTAAAAATCTCTAGCTTCTGTTCTAGAAACTGCAGGTGCTCCTTTTTGATGTCCACATCTAACAAGCTCAGCATTAGTAGGTGATGGATTGTCAGAATCCAGCTTAGGAAAACCAGGGCTGGGTAGTTGCGGGTCCTGGCCCCATTCTCTTCCATGAGCTCTTGCTCTGGCTCTTCCAGTCATGATTTAATCTAGAAGCTTTTGCCTTCGTAATCCGCTGACAGAGTACAACACCTCCCAAGCATTCACCCTTTGCTCCTCAGACTTTCTATCTGCACAGTAAATGCCTCTAGGCAGAAGATGATGATGGTGGTAGTAGTTGGTGCATTTGAGACCCAGTCATGAAGCAGCAATAATTTGAAACAGAAGTATTTTTACCAAGATACCACACTGTTCAAGAATCAATATGTGGCATGTATTTTGTTTTTTTACTGGAAAATATTGTATAGCACTAGGGTAAGACACAGCAAAAAGAGTTGAATGGAGGCCTGAAATGCCACATTTTTAGCCCACAGATAGATGAGGCATCTCATGGAGATACTACACTGTGAAATATTTGGCCTGTTTTGTTTTTTTTACTGCAAAATATTGTATAGAAATAGGGTAAGACACAGTAAAAACAGTTAACTGGAGGCCTGAAATGAAACTACTTTTAGAACATAGATAGATGATGCATCTGATGGAGATACCACACTGTTGCCTGTTCAATATGTTGCCTGTATTTTTGTTTTTTTCACAGCAAAATAGTGTATAGAAATAGGGTAAGACACAGCAAAAAAAAGTTGCATGGAGCCCTCAAATGCCACAGTTTTTAGCCCACAGATAGAAGAGGTGTCTGATGGAGAAACCACACTTTTAAGTATGTGTCCTGTATTTTTTTATGTTTTTACTGCAAAATAGTGTATAGAACTATGGTAAGACACAGCAAAAAAAGGTAAATGTAGGCCTGAAATGCCTCAATTTGTAGCTCACAGATAGAAGAGGTGTCTGAAGGAGATACCACACTTTTAAATATCTGCCCTGTATTTTTTTTTGGCCAGCAAAATTATGTCAATAAGTAGGCTTTGACACAACAAAAAAAATTCTATGGAGGACTGAAATGGCACAATTTTAAGCGCAATGATATGCGATCCATGTGGCTGACAAAACTCAGTATAAAATATCTGCCCTATATCTAAACATTTTTTTGGCAGCTAAATATTTTTTGGCAGCAAAATGGTGTCCAAAAATTGTATAAGACACTCCCAAAAAATTCTACAGTACCACAAAAATGGCAGATTTTTCTGCACACTCAGATGTGATGGCTGGGACGGGCAAACCCGTTTAAAATTGCTGGATTTTCACACTGTACTATGAAAAGGATCTGGTTGCAGTCTGCAGTATCAACAAGTAAATGGAGAGAAAAAGGGGTTCTGGATTGCTTTGGAATAAAATAATCAGGATTAAGATGCAATAAAAATTATTTCTAGCCACTGATACCTGGGGCTAGGTATATACAGTCAATATATGTAATAGGCAGCAGTAGCATCAGACAGCAATGGAATGGACCCTCTTGATGTATTCAATATCTATATACCCACATACAGTGCCTGCATGCCTTGCACTATATGTATATAGCCACATACACTCCCCTTCCTACCTAGCACTCCAATCTATATATTCCATAATAAGTCCTTAGAAGGACTGTTGGTTTAGCTGGATTTGTGGATTCTATGATGGTATACCCACACTAGCTTATAAACTCCCAAATCTGACCCTATCTCAACAGCAGCTCTCCTTATGCTGTCTTATTCCGGAGGTGACTGTGACGAGCAGGGTGGCGGCAGGTCTCTCATAGACCTGATGATGCTGTGCAGTAAGCAAATCACTGTAATACCACAACAATGATGGCTGCGGCATTACAGTGCATGGCAGACAATCCATGCATGTTGATTGGCTCTCTAAAGAGCGCCAAACATGCAGGGTGGAGACCCGAGCTCCCACTGAATAATACCAGAAATGCTTGGCACTCGCTGAGTACAGCGATACTCGGGTAAGAAAGGAGCATTACCAAGCCTGCTTGCTCATCACTAATCACAATATAGTCACTTTTTTCACCCCGCAAAAAGCTAATGTGGTCACGTGCAGTAGATGTATATTTAGCAACAGACTGAAAAGCCCTAAGCCCTGCCTAGAGACTGTATTTAGCCACTCTCCCTGCCCGTGCAACTGTCCCACTCTAGAATAAGTGCAAAATGTATCTGAAACAACAGCAAAACACAAGATTTACCCTTAGGACTGTTAGTATGATGGTTCAGCATCAGGACCAGTATCAGCACTAGAGAGCTCTGCTTCATTAAACTGTGCACACACAGCCCTGGGCAAGGGACAATAAGAACACTCCCTGAGCTGTGCAATGGTGAGCGTGTCCATTCCTGTCTTTTTATTACCCCTGAATATGTCATATGGCCAGACAATCACAGTAATGCCCCTACCAAGATGACTACAGCATTTCATTGATGGCCAGGAAATCCCCACATGCTTACTGACTTTGTGACAGGCGCCACACATGCAGGGCAGGGATTCAAGTTTTAAATTCGAGCTTCAGCTAATGCCACATACTCACATGAAATCCAAGCACGTTCTTTCATTCCTAATTAATATAGTAAAATAGTGATCCATTTATTTGTACATTCTTGTGTGCTGGAAATACTTAATTCTGGCTTCACTCTAAAATGTTAAAATGTCCTTAATTTTGTGACATTGTATATTGGAATATTTTCATTTCTACTCATTCAGATTTTGCAGTGTTAAAACTTTGAAATTTTGAAATTTGTAAATCATGCACCTAATATCTATATTTGTGTGCCCTCTGTTTCTATTCCACAGTGGTCTTAATGGAGATATGCTTCTAATAATTTACTAACGTGTTAAGGTGTTTGAGTTATGATTTATAGGCTTGTGTTTTCCAGCACCATTCCAAACACAACAACGAGATGTTTAGTGCATAAAAATATAGGAAGCTGTCAAGAAATTGATAGAGTGTGGCAAAACCTGGTGCTCAGAGGAGCTGGAAACTAAATACTACTTAGAGGCTATAATTTATTGTTCTGCACACAGGAAAGCCTGAATACTAAAGTATATAAAACAAGCTGTAATCAGCAGCTTTGTTTTATATTTTCTCTGTAACATTTTCAGATGTTCTTCTGTCATTTTTAAAATCTTGACCATGAAAGCAAGAATAGCATCTTGCAGGCATTTATGGCTGTAGAAAAATAGGCAGATCAGATATTAGCAAAAAAAGAATAGATTTAAAGTGTTTGTATGGTTTAAAAAAACTGCACTTTAATGAAATTCTGACTTAAATGAGGGTGCCTCCTCACAGTCATAAAAATATGTGGATTTGAGAGTCCTCAGTGGTTAATACCTTTTAAGGCTAAATTAAAAGATGGTAACAAATTGCAATCTTTCGAAACTGCTCAGTTTTTTTTATCAGGCATATAATAATACAAAATCTGAAATCTGAAGATTTTGAATTATTCTACGCCTGATAAAGAGACCTGAGTAGTGTCTTTATCAGGCACTGAGGACTCTCAAATCTACAGTATATATTTTTCTATCTACTGGCTAACACGATGCAAAGATATATATCTTTCCTGTATCCTCATAGTCAGAGCAATGAGCAATAGCTTCCAAAGCTCTAGATGGTTGATGTGTTAAATGGACGTCACGTTGATTTCAATTTCGTAACTTCAGTGCTCCTGTGATGGCACTGCAGATGAATTGAACACTTGCTGCTGTGCTGTAACACATATTACAGTTGATTGCTGATATCTGAACATGGAACACTCTATGATCATCCCTATAGTATGAGGACCCTTCTAACTTAAATAGATTATTGGCATGAGCGAACATGCTCCGTGACACATGGATATTACTCGAGTATATGGGTCCTCGGGTGTGCTCAGCAGCACTCGACCAGCATTAGCCGCTGTTTGAATTCGAAATTCACACAGGTCTGCAAAAAAATATTTTTTGTAATCATCGCAGGTAACTTTGTACTTTTCTGAATTATCTTTTTGTCCTGATTTCAAAAATGTATATGGTTTTTCTGCAGAACATATAGCTTCCATGTAGCAGCATCATTATTATAAGGTATAGGAAATATACTGGCGACATTAAGAAAACAGTAATCTACATATCATAAAAAAATACTTTACCTTACAAAACAGTTGTTATTGAACCAAAATAATTTCACATGCAAAATAGAAACCAGAATATGAGCAGAAATTAAAAGTGATTAACATTAGACTGTCGTTGATACAATTTATCAGGGTTGTCCCTATATAACATCCAACAGTAATCTTCCATCATTGAGTCATTCCAAAAACCCTGGTAGTGAGGTTCCATTACTTTAATGTCCTGGTGAAACCGCTTGCCTTGCTCATCGCTTACATCCCCTAGATTTTGAGGGAAGAAATCTAAATGTGATTGCAAAAAGTGCATTTTCAGAGACATGCGACATCCAAGACACAGGTATGCATTTAGCAGTTCCTCAACACCTTCAACATATTCTGGAGATTTTTGTTTTCCTAAGAGGTTTTCACAGATCCACCTTTCCAAGAGCTCAATACCTTAACATTTAGAGTTCCTTCAAACACATCATCTCTCATATTCTCATATTCTCTCTGATCTGAGGACCAACAAAAACCCCTTCCTTCAATTTTGCTGGTGAAATGCTGGATAATTTCTTTGAAATGTACTGGAACCCATGTGAATTTGTCTTTGGCATTGCTTTCACAAAGTTTTTAATCAATCCCAACTTTATATGTAGTGAAGGAAGAAAGATTTTTGTTGAAGCAGCTTAGGATTAGGATTATGATGAAAATTGTCTCTACCTGGAGCATAGATGTTTCTCTGTCCCCAATCACGAGGAAAATAATGCTCTACTGTATTTCTACTGTCTCATAAACACAAGAAGCAACAATATTTTGTGAAACCTCCTTGCATTCCCATTAGCAGACCAATCACTTTCAAATCTCCACAGATGATGCTTATATTGTATAGCATCCAAAACAACAGACAGATTTTCATAAATTTCCGTTACATGACTTGAGTGAGCAATAGGGATTGATGGTTTCATATTTCCATTGTGAAGCAACACTGCTTTCAAACTTCTCTGGGGTGAGTCAATAAACAATCGCCAATCTGCAACAAAACACTCTTGATTCAGTTCTTCAAAGAGGCCATTTATATTGTTACAGTACAACATTGGTCCACCAACTGTGAAAAATTGTGTTAAAGTGTTACTTCTGTTTTGGTAATAACACACATTGACATCATCATGACGAAGATTCTTCTGTTTCAACCGAGATGCAAGAAGTTCAGCTTGATCTTTTGACAATGAAAGGTCTCTGATGAGATCATTTAATTAATGTTGAGTAAAGCATTCTGGCTGCTCGGCTGCTCCATCAGGTACATACTCATCTTGACCTGAGGTCTCCATGTCTTCACTAGTAGCTTCAGCTCCGTAGTCTTCATATTCTATTTCATTTTCATCCAATCCAGACAAAGGTGGTACAGGAACTGGCAAGGTACCATCAGGTGGAACTGGCCTAGTCGCAGATTAAAGTTCAGGGTAATTAATGTTATGTTTGTTTTTTGTAGAAAAGCTCTTCAGTTTGATGGAACAAAAGTAGCAGTCATCACTAGGATTTTGGGTTCTCTCCAAATCATGAAAACAGCAAATGGCATAGCCACTTTCCTCATACTCAACCAGTCATGAAGACCATTTGAACAATTTGAGGATATCACATGAGGGGGCCCAGCTTTTGTCTTGATCACCAAGTTGAAGCTTAATGTACATGTGGTGCATCTTTTTAATATCATGAGTGACTGAACTTACTTGGCCTTTTGGTGTAAACGAACCATAGCAGAATCTGTTCATATGATTGATACACTGTCGAGGCATTTTTCGCCTTTAAATCAGATCAAAAAGTAAAGTAAGTTCAGTTCAATGATGGTGACAAACTTAAAAAAATGCGATAAGCCGACCAACTACATGTAGATATTTCCCCAGAGATGACAGAGGTAGCTTGTATTTAGAACTGATTTTATTAGAGGTAATCTGGTAGATAACTATTTACAGTTGTGAGGTAAACGGGTCAGCCTATTCCTTAGAGATGAACATTTGCAGACAGGCAGTTTCTCAGTGTGATATTGGCTGCTTTTAGGTTTTCTCTCTGTGGAGACCCTCACTCAGTTACACCTCAGTAGCTGAGCTGTTTTCTTCCCTCTGAGGTGACATGCTCTCCCAGAAACTCCTCTCTGCCATCATCATCCTTTTCTGACTGACTTAAATCTTACTCCCTCATAACAGTTGGCTCCTCACCATAACATGTGACTTTCTGAGAAGCAGTCATTGGTTGACTGCACTGTCAATACTCCTTCCTATAAAACTCACTAAAATCTTTACTGATGTTGTCCCTGTAAGAAAATTCACAGTTAAGTAAGACAGGCAAAGAAATGGGAATAACATAAGAAAAACCACATACAATGAAAATGCAGAAATAATGTAATAACAAAAATACTTCTATCTCAGAATAGAGCAAAACTAAGCATATTTTTGAAATCAGCACTTTAACCTCCATAAAACAGACATATTACCTTTGCTGATGATTTTTTGTGTTGACAATGTATCACTCGAGTATATGGGTCCTCGGGTGTGTTCAGCACTCGAAGATCATTCGCTGTTCGAATTCAAAATTCAAATTGCCGCATATTTGGCACCTGCTACCCATCGAATAACCATGTGGGGATTTCCTGCTAGTCACTGTAATACTGTAACCATCTAGGTAGTGGCATTACTGTGATTGTCTGGATGTATGTTATCAACAGAGGTTATAAAATAACAGGCCCCGCTACACTCAGCACAATGATACCATTGCACAGCTCAGGGACAGTTCTTATTGAAGGTAGAAAATGGTTGTCCAGGGCTGTGTGTATCCTCTAGCGTTGATACTGGTGCTGACTCTGAACCATCATACTAACAGCTTTTTTAAGGACAAATCTGTGCTTTGCTATTTGTGTCAGATACATTCTGCATTTACACTAGGGAGGGACAGTTGCAGGAGTAGGGAGAGTGGTAGAATATAGTCTCTATGCAGGGTATAGGGCTTTGCAGTCCATTGCTAAGCATATATCTGCTGCATGTGACCACATTATTGGGTGAAAAAATTGACTATATTGTTATCCGTAGATTATTACGTGCATTGTGCTTCATTTCAGCGGTATATAACACTCTAAAAAATGCATATAATTTTTTTTCTGAATTCAATTCCACACCCTTACAGTCATACATGCTTTGTTGTAAATTTTTGTGGCATATAAAGCTACAAAACAATGTTGAAAAATATTTATGGATTTAATTACTCACCCATACAGTAATACTTGCTTTGTGGTACATTTTTCTTGTTTTAATTACTCATCCATAGATTATTACGTGCTTTGTGGTACATTTCTGTTGTATATAAAGCTACCAAAAAGCGTTAAAAATTTTTTTATGGATTCAATTACTCACCCATAGATTATTACGTGGGTGGTGCATTTCGGTGGAATATAACACTCCAAAAGATTGCTGAATTTTTTTTTCAAGATTCAATTCCTCATCCATAGAGTATGGTGGTATTAATCTCAAACAAGCCACTTTGACTACCGCAAGTGACCAATTTTTTTTACTAAAAATAAACTGAATTTCAGTAAACCTAGCAATTAGAAAATGTGTATGGCTTGCAGTAAAGGATGGGGAAGTGGAAGTGCTGATGATGGTGCACCCACATGCTGAGGACATGGGGCATGTGCGACTATGCCTGTTGCTAGAGCAAGAGAAAAAAGCCCATCTACGACAAATAGGTTCCTGTCCCATTTTGCAGGGAGGCATAGTACACAGCTTTTGTAGCAGAACAACGAGAACAGGTGGTCAGTTGAATAGCAGGTAATACTTCAAGCATGCTTGGCAGCACCACACAGTCTCCCACACAGTCCAGTCTCACCAGCCAACAGTCTGGATCACTTAATCCTCACCCTGATCTTCCTTCCTCCCACCAAGTTGAATCCAAGGAGACTAGTGATCCCACAGTAGGATACTCCAAGGAGCTATTTACAACATCACTTATTGATTGTGTGCTCTCATCCTTCTAGTTCCAAGAGGGACAGGAGGAGATTCTGCTTAGTGGTGCACAGAACTTAGAGCAGAAACAAGAAGATGATGGTGGGGAATGCAAAACTTTGTCTAAGGAGGCAGCTGATGATGAGACAGGTTGTTATTTAGACCCTAAGTCAGGAGGACCTGGGTAAGGCAGTGGAAGATGAGGTGGTGGATGATGAAGTCACCTACCTAACCTGGGAAACTGGCATACAGAGCATGGCCAGGAGTTCTGAGGGGGGGATTGTCAGCATTGAAACAGGTAGAAAGAGGCAGTAAAGTGACCAGAGGGAAAAGATGGTAAACTTTCCACAGATCACTGACAATCCTGTATTTCTCCATCAAAGAGTTAGATGTCCCCCAGTCTCAGACTTTTTTAAAGAGAGTTCTGAGACAAAAAATGGTAATTTTAAACCATTGCCATGCCCAAATGAGGTGAGGCCTGACCACTAAGAACCTAACCACTACCAGCATGATCAGGCACATGTCATCTAAGCACCTAACTCGGTGGGCTGAACGCCTGAGTCCACAATTGGTGCCAGCGGGTGACACCACTGCCTCTTCCCCTGTTTTCAGTGCTTCCCAATCCCCTGTAATTGACATTATCATCCACTCTGCACCATCATCAGGCTCATCTAAATCCTTGCCACAGCACAGCTTTCAGTTGTCCCTACCGCAGGCCTTGGAACAAAAGAGAAAGTTAACAGCCACCCACCCACAGGCGCAAATGCTTAATGGGCACATTTACAGGCTGATTGCAGTGGAAATGTTGCCGTTTAGGCTTGTTGACTAGGAGGATGTCTGCCTACTCATGTTGGCAGCTGTCCCTCAGCACATTTCCAGAAACCTCACCCGTGTCCTTATCAGTGAGGTTACTGGGATTGTTCACCTAACTACCAACACATGGACAAGCGCTTATGGCCAGGGACACTACAATTTACTGACCGCACACTGGGTGAACATTGTGGAGGCTGTACATGAGTCTTATCCTGGCACAGCACATGCTTCCAAAGAAGAGGATTGTTAACCTTACTTTTATCAGTGTTTCCACCTCATACATCAGTTCCTGCACCCCCTCCTGCTTCTTCTCATCCTACATCTCTGATGTGTTATCTCAGGGTAAGTCATCCACTTTAGTTGGAAGGTGGAAGCTCTGCAGCACTGCCTCAACCAAGTTGCAACAGGCTTTGCTAAAGGTCATTTGTGTTAATTGCCGTATCCTGTTGGCAGTTGGTAAGCTTGGCAAGCTCACACGTGTACCATGCTTGGCCCACATGCTCAACTTTGTAGTTCAGTGGTTTCTGAAAACCTACCCTGATGTGCCAGAGCTTCTCTTCAAGGTACACTGCATCAGTGCCCATTTTCGCAAGTCAGCTACAGCTTAGCTGCTCTGTCAGTATTGAAGCAGCATATACAAGTGCCAGCACACTGACTGGTGTGCAATGTCACCACGTACTGAAACTCCACACTGAACAAGCTAACAAGGCTAGGTGAGCAGCAGAGACCAGTTGTGGAATACCAGCTACAACATGCCTCTGGTCAGCCTCCGCACATAGCAACTGAAGAGTAGGCATGGATGCCTGACATTTGTGAAGTTCTCCAAGACTTTGAGGACTCCACAAAAATGGTGAGTGTTGATGATGCCATCATCAGGGCAACAATCCAGCTTCTGTGACTACTTAAACAATCGCTGCTGACATTTAAACAAGAAGCTTTGAATGCGGACCAGGTAGAGATTGAAGAAGACATGTGACAGGGAGATACTACCCAGCCCAGCCTCATCTCATATGCTAAGTGCAGATTTGGTAACAATGAGGGCATGGAAGCTGAGGAAGAGGAGGAACAGGAGCTGACTGAGCGCAAAAGAGGCTAGTACCCACACAAACAATGTGGATGAGCTGTGAAGGGGAATTAGGAAGAAGAGATGGAAAATGAGTAGAGTAGTCATCATGGTAGACAGGGAAGTGTTGGCCTTAGGGACCTTGGCACATGTGAAGACTTTTTTGCACTGCTGCCTTTCCCATGACCCTCACGTTTCAGTCATCTTGGACTAAAAGAAGTACTGGTTGATCACCCTGCTAGACCCACACTTCAAGCAAAACTTTGTATATCTCATTCCTGATGCAGATAGGTCTAATAAAATGGAGTTATAACAGAAATATCTGTTGGAAATATTCCCATCAGACAACGCTAGTGGCAGGAGCTAGCTTCCTTGCCTAACCAAGAAGAGGCAAGGGAGACACCAGGGTCAGTGAAGTCAGGGGTATACTGTCAAAGACATTGGCCAATTTCATGACACCCTTCCAGCATCTCTGATGACCAGATTTTTTGACAAGGAATTAAAAGTTTTTAAAGATGTTCAAGCAATACCTGGCTGAAAAATCCATCACATTCCCTAATTCCTCTGCAACTTTCAGCTATTGGATCTCAAAACTAGACACCTAGCAAGAGCTTTCACTCGATGCATTGGAAGTGTTGTGCTGCCCTGCCACTAGCACCTTGTCTGAGTTTTTATTGCCATCACGGAGGTCAAAACAGGTAGACACTTTCGACTGTCAACAGAAAATGATGACAGGCTCACTCTAATAAAAATGAACAAAGCTTGGATTAGCCTCAATGTTTCCACACCACCAGATGACAGCAGCACATAAAGTATTTTTAATCTTCAATATTTGAATGAGGCCCTCCAGTTCTTGCCTTTAAGGGTCTACGGATGACTGTATTAACCTTATTATTTTTTCATTGATTTGCACTTGTTTACAGCCTTTATGAATGTAGGGGCACATCAAATACACTTTCTTAATATTTTGATGAGGCCCCTTAGTTGCTGCCTTCAGGGGTGTGTAGTTGAGCCTGCTGGTAATGTTTTTCTGGCTTTTGAATGTGTGCAGACAGAGCCTTTATGAGTGTAGGAGTACAACAACTACACTTTGCTCACAATATTTGAATGATGCACTACAGTTGATGCCTTTTTGGGTGTGGATGACCCTGCTTGTAATGTTTGGAAGTCTTTGTACAAGGCAGAACTTTTAGAGTGTAGAAGAACCACGACTACACTTTGTTCAGAATGAGGTACTAGAGTTGATGCGGTCAAGGGTGTATGGATGACCATGCTTGTAATTTTTGGCAGGCTTCGCACTTAGTGCATAGTCTTTATGAGTCCAGAAGTATACTACATGACAGTTTGAACAGAATGGGTAAGTGGCCCTCCTTTATGCATAATACAGGGTGTATCTGAGTCCCTCTTCCATCACATTTTTTGGCAGTTCTTGCTTCCTTCATAAATTACAATGGAATTTCCAACTTTTGAAAAAATAATTCAATTTTGGTTTACTTAAATTATTATTTTTTCAATCCTTTTTAACTTTTTCCTTATATACAAGTCTTTATATAGTAAAGAATATTTCTTAACATTTTCTTTCTTGTAAACTCCAATTTTGCTTTTGTTTTGAATATTTTATTGTCAGCCCTTAACCCCTTCACTACCAAGGGTGGTTTGCACGTTAACTCCCGGGCCAATTTTTACAATTCTGACCACTGTCCCTTTATGAGGTCATAACTCTGAAACGCTTCCATGGATCCCAGTGATTCTGACATTGTTTTCTCGTGACATATTGTACTTCATGTTAGTGGTAAAGTTTCATTCAAATAACTTGCGTTTATTTGTGAAAAAATGGAAATTTGGCAAAAATTTTGAAAATTTCGCAATTTTCCAACTTTGAATTTTTATCCCCTTAAATCACAGTGATACGGCACACAAAAAACTTAATAAATAACATTTCCCACATGTTTACTTTACATCAGCACAATTTTGGAACCAAAATTTTTTTTGTTAGGAAGTTATAAGGGTTAAAAGTTGACCAGCGATTTCTAATTTTTGCAACACCATTTTATTTTTAGGGACCACATCACATTTGAAGCCACTTTGAGGGGTCTATATAATAGAAAATACCCAAAAGAGACACCATTCTAAAAACTGCACCCATTAAGGTGCTTAAAACCACATTCAAGAAGTTTATTAACCATTTAGGTGCGTCACAGGAATTTTTTGAATATTTAAAAAAAAATGAACATTTAACTTTTTTTCACAAAAAAGATACTTCAGGTTCAATTTTCTTTATTTTACCAAGGGTAACAGGAGAAATTGGACTGCAAAATTTATTGTGCAATTTGTCCTGAGTACGCTGATACCTGATATGTGGGGGGAACCACTGTTTCGGCGCATGGCAGACCTCAGAAGGGAAGGAGCACCGTTTGACTTTTTCAATGCAAAATTAGCTGGAATTCAGATCGGACGCCATGTCGCGTTTGGAGAGCCCCTGATGTACCTAAACAGTGGAAACCCCCCAAGTGACCCCATTTTGGAAACTAGACCCCCCAAGGAACTTATCTAGATATGTGGTGAGAACTTTGAACCCACAAGGGCTTCACAGAAGTTTATAACGTACAGCGGTACAATTAAAAAATTATATTTTTTCCACAAAAATGATCTTTTCACCCTCAATTTTTATTTTTCCAAGGGTAACAGGACCCTAAAAGTTATTGTGCAATTTGTCCTGAGTACGCTGATACCCCGTATGTGGGTGTAAATGACTATTTTGGCGCATAGCAGAGCTTGGAAGTGAAGCAGCGCCATTTGACAATTTTGGCTAGAATTGAGATCGGACACAATGTCGCGATTGGAAAACCCCTGATGTACCAAAACAGTGGAAACCCCCCACAAATGACACCATTTTGGAATCTAGACCCCCCAAGGAACTTATCTAGATGTGTGGTGAGAACTTTGAACCCCCAAGGGCTTCACAGAAGTTTATAACATACAGCCGTACAATTAAAAAAACATATTTTTTCCACAAAAATGATCTTTTCACCCTCAATTCTTATTTTTCTAAGAGTAACAGGACCATAAAAGATATTGTGCAATTTACCCTGAGTGCGCTGATACCCCACATGTGGGGGTAAACCACTATTTGGGCGTATGGCAGAGCTCGGAAGGGAAGCAGCACCATTTGACGTTTTTGGCTGGAATTGAGATCGGACACCATGTCGCGTTTGGAAAGCCCCTGATGTACCAAAACAGTAGAAACCCCCCACAAATGACACCATTTTGGAAACTAGACCCCCCAATGAACTTATCTAGATGAGTGGTGAGCACTTTGAACCCCCCAGTGCTTCACAGAAGTTTATAACGCCCGGGCGTGAAAATAAAAAAATCGTATTTTTTCCACAAACATCATCTTTTAGTCCCCATTTTTTTTATTTTCCCAAGGGTAACAAGAGAAATTGGACCCCAAAAGTTGTTGTCCAATTTGTCCTGAGTACGCTGACACCCCATATGTGGGAGAAAACTACTGTATGGGGACACGTCGGGGCTCGGAAGGGAAGTAGTGACGTTTTGGAATGCAGACTTTGATGGAATGGTCTGCGGGTGTCATGTTGCATTTGGAGAGCCCCTAATGTACCTAAACAGTGGAAACCCCCCACAAATGACCCCATTTTGGAAACTAGACCCCCTGAGGAACTTATCTAGATGTGTGGTGAGCACTTTGAACCCCCAAGGGCTTCACAGAAGTTTATAATGCCCAGGCATGAAAATAAAAAAATCGTATTTTTTCCACAAACATGATCAATTAGTCTCCAATTTTTTTATTTTTCCAAGGGTAACAGGAGAAATTGGACCCCAAAAGTTGTTGTCCAATTTGTCCTGAGTACGCTGATACCTCATATGTGGGAGAAAACTACTGTATGGGCACACGTCGGGGCTCGGAAGGGAAGTAGTGACGTTTTGGAATGCAGACTTTGATGGAATGGTCTGCGGGTGTCATGTTGCCTTTGGAGAGCCCCTAATGTACCTAAACAGTGGAAACCCCCCACAAATGACCCCATTTTGGAAACTAGACCCCCTGAGGAACTTATCTAGATGTGTGGTGAGCACTTTGAACCCCCAAGGGCTTCACAGAAGTTTATAATGCCCAGGCATGAAAATAAAAAAATCGTATTTTTTCCACAAACATGATCAATTAGTCTCCAATTTTTTTATTTTTCCAAGGGTAACAGGAGAAATTGGACCCCAAAAGTTGTTGTCCAATTTGTCCTGAGTACGCTGATACCTCATATGTGGGAGAAAACTACTGTATGGGCACACATCAGGGCTCGGAAGGGAAGTAGTGATTTTTTGGAATGCAGACTTTGATGGATTGGTCTGCGGGTGTCATGTGCATTTGGAGAGCCCCTGATGTACCTAAACTATTGAAACTCCCCACAATTGACCCCATTTTGGAAACTAGACTGCCCACGGAACTTATCTAGATGTGTGGTGAGCACTTTGAACCCTCAAGTGCTTCACAGAAGTTTATAACGCCTGGGCGTGAAAATAAAAAAAATCATTTTTTTCCACAAAAATGATATTTTTGCCCCCAATTTTTTATTTTCCTAAGGGTAACAGGAGAAATTGGACCCCAAAAGTTGTTTTGTAATTTGTCCTGAGTAGGCTGATACCCCATATGTGGGGGTAAAACACTGTTTGGGCGCATGGCAGAGCTTGGAAGGGAAGGAGCACCATTTGACTTTTTCAACGTAGAATTGGCTGGAATTCAGATCAGACACCATGTTGCCTTTGGAGAGCACCTGATGTGCCCAAACAGTGGAAACCCCCCAATTATAACTCCAACCCTAACCCCAACACACTCCTAACCCTAATCTGAGCCCTAACCCTAGCCCTAACCCTGGCCCTAACCCTAACCCTAACCCTAGCCCTAACCCTAGCCCTAACCCTAACCCTAACCCTAGCGGGAAAATGGAAATAAATACATTTTCTTTTAGTTTTATTATTTTTCCCTAACTGAGGGGGTGATAACGGGGGGTTTGTTTTACTATTTATGGCGGTTTTTATGTTTGGCGGCTGTCAGACGCTAAAAGACGCTTTTTATTGTAAAAATAGTTTTTGCATCACCACATATTGTGAGCTATAATTTTTCCGTATTTTGACCCACCGAGTCATGTGAGGTCTTATTTTTTGCGGGACGAGTTGACATTTTCATTGGTACCATTTTCAGGCACGTGACATTTTTTGATCGCTTTTTATTCCGATTTTTGGGACGCAGAATGAACAAAAACCAGCGTTTCATGAATTTCTTTTGGGTGGTGCGTTTAAACCGTTCCGCGTGCGATAAAATTGATAAAGCGGTTTTATTCTTCGGGTCAGTACGATTACAGTGTTACCTCATTTAGGTTCTTTTTATGTTTTGTTGGTTTTTTGCAATGAAAACAATTTTATATAAAAAATAATTATTTTTGTATCGCTTTATTCTGCGAGCTATAACTTTTTTATTTTTTTGCGGATGATGCTGTATTGGGGCTTGTTTTTTGCGGGACAAGATGACATTTTCAGCGGTACCATGGATATTTATATGCGTCTTTTTGATCGCGCATTATTGCACTTTTTGTTCGGTGGTATGATAATAAATCATTATTTTTTGCTTCGTTTTTTATTTTTATTTTTTAAGGGGTTCGCTAAAGGGGTTAACTAATGGGACAGTTTTATAGGGCGGGTCGCTACGGACGCGGCAATACCAAATATGTGTACTTTTATTGTTTTTTTTTTATTTTGAAAAAATTGATTTATTGGGGAATAATTTTTTTTTTTTTTACTAATTTATTTAGCGATTTTTTTAAAATTATTTTTAACACTTTTTTTTTTTTTACTTTATTACCTTGTCCCAGGTGGGACATCACTGTCCTGTGACAGATCGCTGATCTGTCACATCACAGATCACTGTGACAGATCAGCAATCTGTCACAGGCAGTTCTGCAGACTTCCTCATGCCTGCGCTTTGCAGACAGTGAGGAAGTCAGCTCCCTACAGGCCCCCGAAGGCCCCCGTCGCCATCTTGGATCCGGGGGCCTGTAGGGAAAGAGACCCCTGCCGCAGCGCTGCACATTGCGCTGCCGTGGGGGGCTCAGGGAAGCAAGGAGGGAGCCCCCTCCCTGCCGATGCTTCCCTTTAACCCCCGGTACACCGCGATCGCGTTTGATCCACCCCTGACACATTGTGCCGGGTGTCAGCTGTGATAATCAGCTGACACCCGGCCACGATCAGCTGCGCTCACCACGTGGGCGCCGCTGATCGCTGGGACGTATTATTCCGTCCATGGTAATTAGGTCCAGGGTCACATGGACGGAATATTACCTCCCTTGTAGGTAAGGGGTTAAAGTGGAGTAAAAGTGTGACACCATTGTTCTCAGGAGTGATCTTGTAGGGGTCTCTCCAATGCGGTTCTCCTTCTATTCAGCACTTTTTCCACCCATTTCAACATTTTCACTGCCCCCAGACCTACTTGGAGGTTCTACTGGAAAAATGCTTGGATTTCCGATTAACGGTAGGAAGAAACTGGGAAAGAAAAAAGCACAATAGCATTTTATAGGGTGACAATGGGGTGTCACGAAAAGGGGAAATACACTCACCTTGTTAGTTTGCTGAATGGCAACACAAAACGGGCATATATCAGTTGCTCCACAGATACCGGTCAAGGAAACGACCATGGATATAGAGATGAAAATGGAGGTATCATGCGCTGCTGATGGCGTAATATGGGTGAAATTTTTTTTTAATTTAAAGAGGTTTAAAAGTCAGCGCATTTTGAGTAGTAATGAGCGAGTACCGTAATATTCATAATCGCAATACTCGCAACGAGAACTTTGTAAAAATCGCGTATTCGTTCCGAATAGCGAGTACAATGCAAGTCAATGGGAAATGCAAGTAATTTTCTGCTGGACCCTACAAAGGGGTCTGGGGGCCTGAGGAAAAGGCTGAAATGATTGGGAAAGCGATGAACCAGAATGGGAGGAGCCTGGAGAATATGCCCGCATGCATTTCTGACTCACATATGGTTTCTGGGAATAAGTTTGTCGTAGCATTACGCCACTTTTACAGATACACAAGAACAACTACCAAACCTAGATTTTTATTGAATATGTATCCCTTATCTCAGTGACAATGTGAAACAACTTGTCAGAAGGGCCTCCAATGACAAATATTAGTTTGGTAGGATCACTCTATATTCAATATTTGTCCACTGCACAATGTGCATAGGGTTTGTAAAAATTAGCTCTATGGCCTGAGTCATGGTTAATGCAGGAAGCCACCATGCCAATGGCCTCTAATCACAAAAAGTAGTTAGGCTAGAATAGGAATACTGTCCTGGTTTGTCCACTGCATAATGTGCATAGGGTTTGTAAAAATTAGCCCTATAGGCTGAGTCATGCTTGACAAAGGAAGGAAATGGGTTTTTATGGGAAAGGGTTGATGTTAAGAGCACTAGTATGAATCAGCATTTTTGGGGAATTTAGGTTGGCTTGCTGTCATCTGGAGGGATTGCAAACTGTGGAGATATCCAGTCCTTGTTGAATTTAATCAAAGTACGTCTGCCTGTATTTTACATGGAGAGGAGTGTGTGCCTATCAGTGATGATTGACCCATCGGAACTGAAAACACGCTCTGTCAACACACTAGCAACTGGGCAGTCCAGCACCTCCAAGGCGTATAAGGAGAGGTCGGGCCAAGTGTTAAGCTTGGACACCCAAAAATTAAAGGGAACTAAAGCAACAGAAACGATGCACATATGGTCACTTAATTACCCCTGGACCATGTTCTGCAACTTCTCCCTCCTTGGAATTGTTACAGGCACAGACAGCCCTTGCTGTTGTGCTGTTTTATTGAAAATTGCCCAATTTGTGCACATTTTATCCCCACCTCTGTTAGACCTGGTGTTTGTGTCTCTCCCCATTTTCCCTTGGTGTTGAAAACAGCCGCTACCTCTGCCACCAGCATTTTCTGAGGGTGATGTTTTCAGCAACTGATCTACAACGGCCCTCTTGAATGATTCCATTGTAAAACTCTTTGGTGACCTCAAAAGGAGAGAAGGAAATTTCTCTTTGTACGGTGTATCGAGAAAGGTGGCCGACCAGTATTGATTGTTGGATAAAATGTGTATCATGTGAGGGTCTTGCCACAGACACTTACACATGAACTGTGACATGTGAGCCTAGCTGCAAAAAGGCAAATGTTCTGGGTCCCAACAGTAGGAACAGTACCCATCCTCTCCTCATGCTGACTCGTCTCCTCCTCCTCCACCTCCTCCTCTCCAGCCCATCCAGGCTGCACAGACATGAAACTTGGGTTGGGTGTCCCCTTTGTAGCATTAGGAGTCCCCTCGGTAGCACAGAAAAACAAGTCCCTCTCCCTCCTTACTATATATATATATATAAATATAGTAAGATGGCTACTGGACAATTCCTGGAGGGAACATATGTGCCATTGCGGCTATTAGCTGTGGTGATGTGAGCTCAGAGGTATGCTCCAGCACATATAGTGCTGAGAGCATTGCTTGGGCCACTCCAGGGTGGGGTTTTATGAGCAGTCATAAGAGATGGATGGGAATGACTGCTCATATATCCCACCCCAGGGGTGTGTTTTGCTGAATAAAATGGAGGCCAATTGCCTCATTCAGTGTCTGCAGCTGGACGTATAGAGACCTCCATTTTGGGTGTTGTAAAAGACACAGACCTGTGCGGGCAGACCCGCTGTACTACAAGGACTGTGTGCCTTTTTTTTCCTGTTTGCAACTCTGTGCCGGGAAAGGATATTCATTTGTTTTTTATTGTGTGTGGCCTCCATGTGCCTGTATGACCTCCCTACTGTACAATGCCTGGGCACACTCCTACAGGGGGCCTCTGTAGGATCCTAAATCTGGTGCCCTGAGCCTGCTTCCTTTACTGGTAAGCGCTGCTTCACTTTGCCTATGTGCTATTTTGTGATTTATCACTGTAATAAGCAGGTTTTGAGATTACACTGGAGCAGCTCTCTGCTTAGGCACTTTACTGTTTAAACTGGCTGGGCATCATTTTGTGTTTCCCCATCAGTCCATACTTTTGTATCTTTTACTGTTTGTATTTGTACTTTGTTGTTATTACTATGACCATTTTGATATGACATTAATAAATTTTGGCATTTTATATATACTGTACACTCTGTTTTCTCCTTGGTTTATATATTATGCTCCTGATGAGGTGGCGGATAGTCTCCTGAGGGATCTCCTCCCAGACCTGGACTAAAGCATCCACCAACTCCAGGATAGTCTGTGGTGCAATGTGACGTTGGTGGATGGAGCGAGACATGATGTCCCAGATGTGCTCAATCGGATTTAGGCCTGGGGAATGGGCGAACCAGTCCATAGCTTCAATGCCTTCATCTTGCAGGAACTGCTGATACATTCCAGCCAGATGAGGTCTGGCATTGTCCTGCATTAGGAGAAACCCAGGACCAACCGCACCAGCACATGGTCTCACAAGGGGTCTGAGGAGCTCATCTCGGTACCTTATGGCAGTCAAGGTACCTCAGACGTTCACATGGAGGACTGTGCAGCCCTCCAAAGAAATGCCACCCCACACCATTACTGACCCATTGCCAAACCAGTCATGCTGAAGGATGTTGCAGGCAGAAGATCGCTCTCCACAATGTCTCCAGACTCTAGAATCCACATGTGCTCAGTGTGAACCTGCTTTCATTTGTGAAAAGCACAGGTCGCCAGTGGCGAATTTGCCAATCCTGGTGTTCTGTGGCAAATGACAAGCATCCTGCTCAGTGATGGGCTGTGAGTGCAACCCCCATCTGTGGATGTCGGGCCCTCAGACCATCTTCATGAAGTCAGTTGTTAACTGTTTGTGCAGACACATGCACATTTGTGGCCTGTTGGAGGTCATTTTCCAGGGCTCTGGCAGTGCTCCTCCAGATCCTCCTTGCACAAAGGTGGAGGTAGCGGTCCTGCTGCTGGGTTGTTGCCATCCTATGGCCCACTCTACGTTTCCTGGTGTACTGCCTTGTCTCCTGGTAGCGCCTACAGCCTCTGGACACTACGCTGAAATACACAGCAAACCTTCTTACCACAACTCGCCTTGATGTACCATCCTGAATGAGCTGCACTACCGGAGCCACTTTTGTAGGTTGTAGAGTCCGTCTGATGCTACCATGAGTATGAAAGCACAACCAACATTCAAAAGTGAACAAAACATCAGCCAGAAAGCATTGGTACTGAGATGTGGTCTGTGGTCCCCACCTGCAGAACCACACCTTTAAGGCTCATTCACACATCAGTATTTGGTCAGTATTTTGCATCAGTGTTTGCATGCCAAAGCCAGGAGTGGAACTTACCGAGAAAAATATAATTGAAAGACTGACTCCTGTTCTTTATTTTGGAGACATTCCTGGTTTTGGCATACAAATACTGATGAAATACTGATCAAAATACTGATGTGTGAAAGAGGCCTTACTGAGTGTGTCTTGATAATTTCCAATAATTTCCATCTGTTGTCTATTCCATTTGCACAACAGCATGTGAAATTGTTTGTCAATCAGTGTTGCTTCCTAAGTGAACAGTTTGATTTCACAGATGTTTGATTTACTTGGAGTTATATTCTGTTGTTTAAGCATTCCCTTTATTTTTTTGAGACGTGTATATATATATATATATATATATATATATATATATACACATACAATGTATTGTTTAGTGTTCCCTTTATTTTTTTGAGCAGTATATATACGGTATATATATATATATATATATATATATATTAAGATAGATAGATTAAAAGCTGGTAAATGATCTGCTGCATATAGTATAATCACAGAGTGACAGGTAATTCCAGGTGACAGGGATAATATATACACAAAGAATGTGTATATATTGTATATGTCAGTGACACATATATATATATATATATATACACTAGCTGAAGAGCCCGGCGCTGCCCGGGCATAGTAAGTAACTGTGGTTAGTTATAGCAAATTATAATTATCCTCCATCCCATAGTCCCGTGCCCATATACCCATCATATATATCCACGATCCCATAGGCCCGTGCCCATATACCCATCATACATATCCTCCATCCCATAGTCCCATGCCCATATACCCATCACACATCCTCCATCCCATAGTCCCATGCCCATATACCCATCACACATCCTCCATCCCATAGTCCCATGCCCATATACCCATCATACATATTCGCCATCCCATAGTCGAGTGCCCATATACCCATCACACATCCTTCATCTCATAGTCCCATGCCCATATACCCATCATACATATCCTCCATCCCATAGTCCCGTGCCCATATACCCATCATACATATCCGCCATCCCATAGTCCCGTGCCCATATACCCGTCAAACATATCCTCCATCCCATAGTCCAGTGCCCATATACCCATCACACATCCTCCATCCCATAGTCACGTGCCCATATACATATCCGCCATCCCATAGTCCCGTGCCCATATACCCGTCAAACATATCCTCCATCCCATAGTCCCGTGCCCATATACATATCCGCCATCCCATAGTCCCGTGACCACATACCCGTCATACATATCCTCCATCCCATAGTCCGGTGCCCATATACCATCACACATCCTCCATCCCATAGTCGACCATTATGACATCATAATGAGCAGCGGCAGGGCTTGCAACCTATGATGACATCAGCGTCGCCATGCCAACCATTGTGACATTATAATGAGGGGCGGGCGGGGCTTGATACGCACACACTGTGCCCCAGTATGCAAATAGGGGCATTGTGACATCACAATGAGGGGCGGGGCTTGACGCGCACACACTTTTTCCCCCAGTATGTAGATAGGGGCAAAATTGTTTGGTGAATTGGAACGCGCGGGGTTAAAATTTCACCTCACAACATAGCTTAGGACGCTCACGGGGTCCAGACGTGTGACTGTGCCAAATTTTGTGGCTGTAGCTGCGACGGTGCGGATGCCTATCCCGGACATACAATCATACACACACACACACATACATACACACATACATACACACTTTGAGCTTTATATATTAGATATATATATATACAGTATGTATAAACATATATGTGTGTATGTATGCATAGTGAGATAGAAGAAAATCCGGTAATTCATCTGCGGGGTTCTGTAAAATCACTGCAGGAGCTGACAGGATAGAAGAGATGGATTGCATACAGAAAATACAAATAGAATGGGTGGATATATAGATGTCAGTAACAAATACAATTAGTACAGTGTGTGCAAATTACTGTACATGTATTTAATTAATAAAAGATTATCTTTCGGAAAAAATGGAGTGGGCTCCCACGCAATTTTTGTAACCAGCAGAGGGAAAGCCAATGACTGGGGGCAGACGTTTAAAGGGAATCGGTCACCCTTTTTTTGCCTTGCAGCTGCCAGCATAGACATCGGGGGCTTATCTACAGCATTTTGTAATGCTGTAGATAAGCCCCCGATGTAACCTGAAAGAGAAAAAAAACACGTTATATTATACTCACCGAGGTGGGCGGTCCGGTCCGATAGGGGGCCGCCGTCCGGTGCCTCCCTTCTTCATGCAATGACATCCTCTTCTCTCACCCTGTAATGGCTCCGGCGCCGGTGCATTGCTCTGCCCTGTTGAGGGCAGAGCAGAGTCCTGCAGTGTGCAGGCGTCAGGAGAGGTCTGGCGCCTGCGCACTGGGGAATTCTGCTCTGCCTTCAACAGGGCAGAGCAATGCACCTGCGCCGGAGCCATTACAGGACAGACGAAGAGGACATCATTGCATGAAGAAGGGAGGTACCAGACCGGACCGCAACACCCATCGGACTGGACCGTCCACCTCGGTGAGTATAATATAATGTGTTTTTCTTCTCTTTCAGGTTACATCGGAGGCTTATCTACAGCATTACAGAATGCTGTAGATAAGTCCCCGATGTCTATGCCGGCAGCTGCAAGGCCAAAAAAAGGGTGACAGATTCCCTTTAAAGCCTGGGAAGGGGGTAATACCCATAGAGCTGACCAGGCTAATAATATCAGCTCACAAATGTATACTTAGCCTTTACTGGCTATTCAAATGGGGCACCCCCAAAAAATGATGTGGTTTACCTGCAGATTATCCTGCGGTTTTGCCCTGTGGTTTATCACCTCCACAATGGAGGAGATGACAAACCACAGCGGAATCCGCAGAAAGAAGGACATGTCAATTCTTTCTGCAGATTTGAAACCGCAGGCAAAACCACACGGAAAAATCCGCACCGTCTGCACAGCGGTTTCAATTTTCCATAGGCTAGAATGGTACTGTACATCACCTACAGTTCTGCTGCGGATCCGCAGGGCCAAATCCACTGCGGATCCGCAGCAGAATCCGCACTGTATGCACATAGCCTCATTGCATGCTGCGCAAATTCTCTGCAATGCACTCCCAAGACAAATTGATTAGCTCAATATAACCACAGTAGTAAGTGTGCTATAAAACCACATTTCTTTAGACTGACCTATCGCCTCATTTATCTAGCTATTCACGTTTTTCCCTTCCAACATTTTCCTCCAAATCTGGTTCCTTTTATCATCTTCCATGCACTTAGTAGACCTCTGTATATGTACTTTTGCAGATATTGGTTGGTGACAGGTTATTTGAATACCCTATTTATAATATTTTTGGCTGTTCCATACATGACAAGCAATTTTTACCATTTACTTTTTGTGAGTCCTGTTTTTCCTCATAGATTTTAAGCTTGCAAACAGAGTTCTCACTAGTGATTAGCAAATTTGTTCGGAAAACAATTGCCAAACATAAATTCGGCACGAATATGGCACATTCGGATTCGTGATCAGAAACACGAGCAAAATTTTATAAAATAGGGAAAAATCGGTAACATTCAGTAAACAGTGCGGGAAACTATTTGCATTGCCCCAAATAATTTTCAGCACTCTTGCAATGATAATGGTGGTATATCTTAAGCATTTGGCATGTGTTTGATGAGGGGAGGGGGTTTGCAGAGCTCATAGGTGCAGCGTTTTTATAAACAGTATTTTTTTTCCTAACTTTATGTGTGCACATTGCAGCTAGCCAATCAGGGAACAGGAAATATCCACAATGTCCTGACACAACGGCTTGTGTCATTGGCTGCTGAAATCACATGTCCCTCTTCATATAAAGAGCAGACGTCTCGTTTTAGCCCCATTTTGACACTATAACAGTGCAGAGAGGCTGCTCCTGAATGCTGGCAGTGTTAGAAGCTATACTTTAGCTAGTTAGCTAGCCGGTTGTTTCTTACTCAGCTAGTTTAGCTAGATAGTGTCCTGTGTGGCTGTGAAATCAACTTTCCAGCATTTTTTTTTTGCCATTACTGAGGTCCACAGACAAAGACAGTAGTGCACATGTGATACAAGTGTTCGTGCACTGCTTTTATTGTGCTTCATGCACGTATAGAGTTCTAAATCATATTTTTTCAATACCTAAATGTGAAACAGCATGCCATATCCCACTTTGTCATTTAGTGCTGTGATGACATAGTTCTGCGATTTGAGCTGTTGTGCATGAAGAAATATTTTTGGAGACAGTTGCTAGCGTGATTCACCATGCCATGTCTCACCTTGTTATTTAGTGGCAGTGAAATTCCACACTGTGTATAGCTCATGCACATTAAAAAAATATACATTTTTTCTGTTGCTAAATGTGATACAGCTCGCCGTTTTCCATGTTGTCATTTTGTGGCGGTGATATGAAACTGTCTGCACGGGGTGTGGCCTGCACTTCAAGCTGAGAAGATGTGGTGAGACTGAGCTCCATAAAAATAGCTGGTTTGTACCTAAAAAAGGAGTCCCAACACACCCACGCTCCCAGAGGTTGTGATATTGTCCACAGAGGGCCTGGCAGCAAAATCGGTCAAACGGTATAGCATGGGAGACCCCAGAGTCAGCTTCCACACACATCAAGATAAAGAGAAACAGCTATCTCCTCAAACTCCCTCTGGAGCTGCATCAGACCGCACAGTGGATTAGGTTGTGTGCTGTGAGACTCACCTGGACCTCAGGAGCCAGCCAGGGCCCGGCGTGATCCAGAGCCTGGAGTGATCCGGTGGGTCCTCTCCTAACAGTGACATATCTGCAGCCATCTTGAAGCAGTGTGATACTGCTGTTCAGCTGCCTAGGTTAAAGAAGGAGAGCCCTAATACAGCAGGGCAAAGCCTGATGAAAATGTCTGAACAGAAGGGAAAACAGCTCAGCGAAAGTCCCTGAGTTCATTTGCACATCCCTGCAACCATTTATCCACCTCTCTCTGGTGCCAGATCCACCATCTTAGGAGACACACAGGAGAGAGCTGTATCACAGCAGGTGGATTAGACTGAGGGATCCCCCCTCTGGCTCCCCCTCTGATTGCCTGAAACTGGAGTAACATATGCAAAGCATCTCATCACCCATTCTGAGTACAGTTCACTGTGCATTCCAATCAGCTTCCCTGCCACTGCATGCATAAAAGCAAAAGTGAAAGTAAAGTTACATCTTTAACCCCTGCTAGTCACATAGGAGACTCTAAAGGGCTCACCTCAGAGATTATTACCCATCTTCACATATGTCTATAGAGTTCTTCACACAGACCCTGAATCTCACTGTGCAAACTTCTCTTTTGATACACAATTGTGTCAAGCAAAGGGTTAACAAATCTCCAACAAATCTTAACTAAATGACTACTGGTAACTAAACACAAGAAAGCCTCAGCTAGAGGTACACAATGCACAGCTTAAGTTTGCTATCTTCTGGCAGATTCTGGAAATACAACTCCACTATACTATTTACACTTGTAATATGTGAGAATCTTGTCATAAAATAGAACTCTGATCTATGAACATAAAGGCTGAACCATAAGGCTATGTACCCACGTTGCAGAGATGCTGCGGAAATTTCCGCAGCATTTCCGCAACTCCCGCCACGGGAAAAACGCATGGAATTCACATGCGTTTTTCCAGCGGAAAAGAAGCGTTTTTCACGTGATTTTCACGTGCGGAATTCAAGCGCATTCCAAGCGATTTGAAACATTGCTTGGAATGTAATTGACAGGTTGATCACACTCGTCAAACATAGTGTTTGACGAGTGTGACCAACTTTTTACTATTGAGCCTGCCTATGCAGCATCAATAGTAAAAGATAGAATGTTAAAAATCATTCAAAAAAAATAAAAAAATTGTGATATTTTCACCTTCCGGCGTCCCGCGCAGCGTTACCAGGCCTCAGCGATGCTCCCGTTCCCAGCGATGCCTTGCGATAATGACCTTTGATGACGTAGCGGTCTCGCGAGCCGCTATGTCATCACAGGTCTTTGTCCCAAGGCATTACTGGGAAGGCATTACTGGGAACGGGAGTTTGCGGGAGCATCGAGACGGCTGCGTGGGACGCCGGAAGGTGAGTATTACCCGATTTTTTATTTTAATTCTATTTCTTACAGGGATATGGTACCCAGGGCCTGGTGGACAGTCTCCTCTCCTCCAGACCATGGGTATCATCCGCACATGATCCGCTCACTTTGCGCATGGTAGGCATAGCCACATGAGGAAAGCAAGCGGATGTCATGCGTTCCTATGTGTGTGGAATTGCGGCGATTCTTTGCAGAATCGCGGTGATTCCGCAAAAATAATGAGCCTGCTGCATTTTTTTCCTCTAGGCGATTCCGCCGTGGAAGAAAACGCAGCATTAGCACAGCATGTGCAGAATGCTATAGGAATGCATGGGGTCCATTCTGTATGCCTTTTCGTGGCGTTTTCACAGCGAAAAACATGGCAAAAATGCATACAATCCGCAACATGGGTACACAGCCTAACAAGCGCACAATGGTCAAAATAGGTGGAGGCACCATAAGAGAGTCCTCTAATGTATCAAAATCAATAACCAATAAAGGTGATATGAATAAATACATGAAAAAGTCCTCTCAAAGTACTTCCTCAAACAAATTTGCTCCGATTAAAGATCAGGTAGAAAGCCCCAGAATGGATGAAGAAGACGACACAGATAGTGACATGGAAAATCCTTCCTCTAATACACTACAAGTCACTCGTTCCTTCAAACAAAGAACTCTTAATAAAGCCCTGGAACCGCTTATTAAAGATGTGCGAGACATCAAACGAGAAATTAACCACTTGGGCACAAGAGTTGAATTCCTGGAGAGTGGGCTGGAAGCCCTATATAACTTTTCCTCAAATGTCACATCAAGCCTCCAGAAGTGCCAACAGTACCTTAACTCAGTTTCTGAAGTTCTTGAAGACCAATAAAACAGAAGTCGCTGCTATAAACTGAGAATGAGAGGTCTTCCTGAATCAGTTCCAGTAGAATCCCTAACATCGATGGTTAAACAGCTGTTCATACATATTTTGGGAGATACCTACCAGGAAGACGTTATTATTGAGAGGGCACACACAGCATTTAGGAAACAACCTAAGCCCACAGAGCCACTGAGAAATGTCATTTGCCATTTGCTAAACTTCAAAATTAAAGAGGACATATTGAAAAGATCCAGTATCAAAGGAGAGATAAACTTTGAGAGCTCTCAAATCACCTTATTCCAAGATATTTCACCTGTAACTCTACAAAAGCGGAAGACCCTGAAAGCTTTGACGGATGTCCTAAGAGAAAAGAAGAAAAATTTAGAAAATGGTTGCACTCAATTGCATTAAGGCATATCAATGTGAAATACAAGAAGTGTGAATAGCGTAATGGTTTTTGGAATTTGGGAAAAACACACGAGATTCTTAGCACAAAATTTGACCAAAAAATGTGAGCCCACTCACCAACATCAAGGTGATCGCATTGAATGGGTCCCTGACCTGACTGCCTAATGTGAACACTTACCTACGGCTAATATCTTGGTAAAGCCTGTATTTATAGGAAGGTTGGAACCAAATGTGACTGGATGGAATTAAAATCACAGCATAATGAAGGGCGGAGAGCTCAGTCTGAAAGCTAGCATGCAAATATCCGCCCTTCACCATGCTGTGATTTTAATTCCATCCAATCACGTTTGGTTCCGACCTTCCTATAAATACAGGCTTTACCTGGTGGTGACCCTACAGCGAGGCAAGCTCACACACGTGTCTTGCATAGCTCACATCCTCAAACTGGTGGTACAGCGTTTTTTCTGCCACTATCCTGTCCTGAGTGAGCTGCTGCAGAAAACACAGAAGCTGTGTGCTCATTTCCGCCATTCGCAACCCTCAGGTCATCGACTTGCATCGATACAGAAGTCTTTGTCCATGCCAGCTAACAGGTTGATATGTGATGTGCCAACACGGTTGAATTCCACTCCGCACATGTTGTAGCGACTGTGGCAGCAGCAACGCACCCTGACGCAATATGTCATGGCGTATAGCCTTCGCCAACGCAGTACGGACGTGGCACATATCACGTTTACGGAGTTCGCACAGATTAAGAACCTCTACACCCTTCTGCACAGTTTTGAAAGGGCTACTAAGATGGTTAGCGCTGACAACTCTGTCATCAGTATCACTATTCTGGTCATCTATATGCTGGATCGCCTCATGGTAGAGCTCAACATATGGGTGCCTTCTTACTACACTATCTGCTACATGATTCCCATATAGTTATGATCAGAAATATTGCTGTCTACTGGGATGCCGCTCTGTTAGATCCATGTTACAAAACCAAATTTTGCCAGATGCTTCCAGCCTTGGAAAGGGACCCGTGAATGCTTGAATATTAAAACATGCTTATACACAACCTTAAGTGTGCTTTTCCCAAGACAGCAGTGACACAGTTTGCATCACAGTTCTAGACTTCCAACCTCCAGCACATCAATTCATCAACACCAAAACATTAGCAGCAGCAATAGTGTAAGTGGAATAAGCAATTTCTGTGAGTCCTTTAACACTTTTTTTAGACCAGCTCGTTCACCAGCACAACAGACTCCAAGCCTTACACATGTTGAACGAATGGAGAGGATGGTGCAGGAGTATATAGAACTGAATATCAATACCATCAGGGAGGGTGCAGACCCTTTCACATATTGGTCTTCCAAAACTGACTGATCTCTCACCCACCTCATCTTATGGTGACATTCAATTAAAGCTGTAAATGCTGTCCCATACCCGGATACCTCATGCCTGGCTGATTGCAGCAGTTTGCCCTGTGGGTGAATTGAGGCCACTTTCCTCGTGTCTGTCCCTCCTTTGATGTGTTTTGGCAGCTTTTGGGGCTGTTAGAAGAGGTGCATGATTTGTTTTTTGCCTCCCATTGACTTGAACGGCGTTAAGCTATGTTTGGAGAATATTCGAAAAATAAATCAGTGAATATTGCAAATTCGGCAATCGTAATCCAAACCGAACATTGAAATATTCACTCATCTCTAGTCTTCACTCCTTCTGGTATTTGTTGAATTATGTGTTACTCTGTAATGTATTTAATGTTTGCACATATACCTAATGAATTGTAAAGTGCTGATGAAGAGTATTTTGACAGTATAGAAATAAAACTATAATAATTATTAACCCCTTCCTTACTGATGAAGTAATAGTATGTCATCGGTAAGGTCCCCCACTTTGGGGTGGGCTCTGGCGGTGAGCCCACCTCAAAGCCGCGATATGTCAGCTGTTATGAATCGCCATCCGCCCGCACCAATTAACTAGTTAAATCCCGCTGTCAAAGCTGACAGCGGGCATTTAAATAGCACTTCCGGCTGCCAGGCCGGAAGTGAGCTCATCGCCGACCACCGTCACGTGATCGGGGTCGGCGTCATGTTGCCTGGACAACTACAGGTCTCATAGAGACCTCTATGGTTGTTCCAGGCAGATGGCTTTGAGCACCGCCCAGTGGTCGGCGCTCAAAGCACAGCAGTAAATCTGCTACATATGGGTGATCTGCTCAATGGAGGCTATTGAAGCTTGCCAAAAGTAAAAAAAAATGTTTAAAAATAAAAAAATAAAAAAAACCTAAAAGTTCAAATCACCCCCCTTTCACCCCAATCAAAATAAAACAGTAGAAAAAATCCCACATACACATATTAGGTATTGCCGTATTCAGAATTGCCCTATCTATCAAAAACAAAAAGCATTAACCCGATCGCTAAATGGCGTAGCGAGAAAAAAATTCAAAACACCAGAATTACGTTTTTTTGGTCACCGCGACATTGCATTAAAATACAATAACGGGCAATGAAAAGAACATATCTGCACAAACTTGGTATCATTAAAAACATCAGCCCAGCATGCAAAAAATAAGCCCCCACCCGACCCCAGATCACAAAAAATGGAGACGCTACGGGTCTCGGAAAATTGCACAATTTTTTTTTTAGCAAAATTTGGAATTTTTTTTCACCACTTAGATAAAAGAGGACATAGACATGTTTAGTGTCTATGAACTCGTAATGACCTGGGGAATCATAATGGCAGGTTAGATTTAGCATCTATTGAACCTAGCAAAAAAGCCAAGCAAAAAACAAGTGTGGGATTGCACTTTTTTTGCAATTTCACCGCACTTGGAATTTTGTTCCCGTTTTCAAGTACACCACATGGTAAAACCAATGGTGTTGTTTAAAAGTAAAACTCATCCCGCAAAAAATAAGCTCTCACATGGCCATATAAATGGAAAAATAAAAAGTTATAGCTCTGGAAAGAAGGGGAGGGAAAAATGAAAACGAAAAATCGAAAAATGCTCCGTGAGTGAAGGGGTTTTAATAATATTTTATAAAATAAATTAAAATATACTTACTATTTTTATGAAAATTGGATCTGTCACCAGATTTCAAAATACAAAGTAAAAGTTGGTGCCCACTATTTGGACAAACCCTTATTAAATTCTATATTCCTCAGTGTAAAATAGAAATAACAGATACTGATCTCCCTCACCAAAGCCATTCCAACTATGCTGTGCTGGGTCTCCCAGTACTCATATGACATTGTTATGCCATGCAAAAACTGCAGCCAATCTGTGCCTGCTAATGTGCTACATTTCTCACCACTCAGACATATGGGAGGTGAGTATGGGTTATTTTTATTTTACACAGGAGGATATAGTATTTATAATGGTGTTGACCAAGTAGTGGAAACTCCTTTAATAAATAGATCTCTTAAACCTCTAATAGTTGATTTACTTACTTTAAAAAATGAAATGTTAGATTGGAATCCAGATCATAGTACAGCCATTCTGACAATTATTTTCAAAGTAAGTACACCAGCCTCATCAGTTCTGAGAAATTTATTTATTAATGTATGCAGTTTGTACTGAGAAATGACAGATTTATATCAGCAAAGGCAGATTAAAAAGTTACTTGCTTGGACAGGTCATGCTCAAATCTAATAACTCTGTAATCCCATATATTGCTAGGTAGGAAAACCGGTATGACAACACTTATGATGACCACAATATTGAGTCTGTCATAACTGTGTCGGATTTCTATCTCCGGGAATGTATTGAATGTCACTTTTTTTAACCTACTTAAACAATGCAATAGATATCAAGAAGTATCATATTTGATTTAAGGTTGAAAAACAAAAGAAATTAAATGGATATAGCTAGAAATAGTCATATACAGACACAGGACAGCCGATCAAAGCCAGCATAAAAAACAGCTTATGTTTTGTAATCATTTCTTATGTGAAGGCCTCAGTTGGCAGCAATTCAGTATGTTTGCAATCTCATCAGATATCTCTTTTTTTCCTTTTGGTGCTTGTGAAACTAGCATCCCAAAGTAATCTCTGTTGAAGCTCAGCGAGTGATTAAATATCACTACTCCCATCATAAACTGCCTCTGATGTCTTGTCGCACAACTTTATTATTTCTTTTTATCTCTGAAAAAAAAGATATTTGACAAGCGGTCCTTGGAAAAGTTTCAGCGGGAAGTGTGATTGCTTGTTTGAAGATAAAAATTGCTGCTTGGTTAACATGCTTTATAGTTGCCGAGAACAACTACAAATTATCATCGCTGAAATGTTGCACCAACCTTGCGATGGGAAGGTCACAAGTCTCGATATCCCACAAACTAAATAAATGTGGGGACGTTATGAGATGGTTATGTGTATGTGTAATCTAGCTGTATCTATCCTCCTGATGGCCTTCCATGTACAAATTCTAAATCATTTTGGTTACTGCTGTGATACATTTTTTTCCAGACAAGAGCTCGACAAGCTCATTCTGACAGGAACTATAAGAGTAGCAAGACAAATGTAGCTTTTCACTAAAATGAATACACCAACTTTATTTACAGCTTATAGTCCTCTGATGGGTGCTACAAAGTCTTCATATATTGTAAAATATAGAACATGATGCATGATGAAATCATGTATACTTTGTAAAATTGGAAGGTATTTAATCATAATTCATTGATGCAGTGTCAGCACTTTATTGCATAAGGGAGACATAATAACATATAGGGCTGTCTGGATCTGGAGAAGTCAAATAGCTTTAATCTTTATTTTCAGTAGAGATGAATGGCTCAGTTTGCAGGACTCCAGTCCAGTGCCCAGGTCAGTAGAACCTTGCGGTTGGACGGGAGGCCCTCAAATTTCTATTCTTATTGTATTCCTGGGGCAACTTTAGATCAGCCAAGGATGGCACAACGTCATCTGAGCATCATGTTGCACATTATGCCAGCCCTGACAAATTAAGTTCTAGGAGGTAAGACATATGCGAGCCTCCTGTCTCGCTGCCAGTTACCACTGATCAGAATGCTAGACTGGAGTCCTGCAAATCAATCCACTTCTCTCTCAGCTTTCAGCCATCTATATGTTTTAGAGATGATGAGTCATTCAGTCTAAAATCTTTTGTAACCCCTGAAAAATGTAATTTGGTTGTCAGTCTTGCATAATTTATTTAATTAACCATATGTTTGCTGAATGACCCTCTGTACATAATTGCAGCACCATAAATTCTGTATTCCTACAATCAAGGGAACCTGACAGCAGGACTTACCCCTTGTGGTGTGACTAGTGGTCGCGTGGTTAACAGGAGGTATATGTCACGGGGATGGATGCTCCCTGCAATGCAACCTGGAGTATTTTGTCTTTAGTGCACATGAGCACTAATAGGTCATTTAGTGCACCTGTGTCTGTGTTGCAGGTAGCTGTTAGAGATGGGAGGGTCTGGCTACCCATATTACCTCACCTCTGGGTGAGGGTGCTAACTGTACCCCTTTTTCCCTGTGTGTGGTTGTGAGTTTCAAGACCTGCAGTGAGGTCATGACCATGTGACTAGCCCAGGGGATCCATACCTCACCTGTGGGTGTGGTTACAAGTTATGTAATGGAGGTGTGTTTAGCACTTGGCAGTGAGTGTGTGGGAGTTTGTGAGAGTGGACAGACCTCCCTGTGTCCAGGCTGGACACTACAAAGTGGTATGTGAGATACCTCCAAAGTGGACAGACTGAGAACCGTGAGTGAAACTGACCGGGGTCAGTGAGAAATATTTGTGGGATACCTCTGAGGATAAAAGCTATCCGGGAACCTGTGTGGCCGACACCAACAGATAATGGACAGGAATCCGTGTTGTGCTGACCGGGGTCAGAAAGAGACTGTGTTTAGGCTATTGAGCCTGCGGGCTGGACATGGCACAGCTTGTGTGCCTACAGGTCTGAGAGAGCGGAGCTCTACTATGAACACTGAGGATACATCTGTCTGATGTAAGACTGTTTGCCTTTGTTCGTGCTTCCATGGTTTATGGAGAAAATAAATTACATAGACTGTTTTAAGAGAAAGATCGTTCCTGTGTGCATGTTATATTGCTGCCAAGCGAGTACACCCCAACCCGTTAGTGATCGCTACGTCACACCCTATTAACTAATTATAGCACTGTATTCATCACATAGGTCTGATTTTTTCCAATCCCAGATGCCAGCATAATTGTAAAACCAGACTGTCGTGGTTTGAACAGGGTTCTTGCCCTGCACTCACAGGATCTGGGAGGGGTATTTATACTCACTCTTTACCAGGGTTCTCTGTCAGCTATACTGTTGTTCTGGCTGTGTGTCTGACCCCTGGTATGCGTGTATTCTGCGTTGCTTGTTTGCTTCCCATGTATGACCCGGTTTGTCCCCTCACTCTGTACTCCGTCTCTCGTTTTTGTACTATTGTCTTTTTCGGTTCTGACCTCCTGGCTTGGCTATCGTTACTCCATTACAGTTTGTCCCTATTGTACCGTCTATTGCCCATTCTGGTTTTCTGATCTATTGCTACGTCCTGACTATCCATTCTGTCTAACCTTTTGGTACTGTTGTGCGATCTCGTGCTTTGACCTCGACTTGATCTGGTTTCTGTCTCTGTCTATGCCCCTTGGTAACATTATCCAGTAGTTACCCTTTTAGGAGTTTTTCTCAGCTCCTAGCTCTCTGGAGTTTAGACCACGCCCTCAGCAGTCACATGCTTCAGGTCCTGTGAGCCTGGAGCATCCATCGTCACCACTGCTGCCCCGCTCCACAGGTATCTTTGTGCACAGTTTTTGTACTCAGGACACACGCACTTGCTCAGTGAACAAGTGCAGTGCGGTGTTCCTGACACAGAGTTTCAATCTTGTTGTTCCAAATAATTTATTTAGTATGATTAGTTGGAATCTTAAGCACTTAGTGCTTAGCAGTTCAATGCAGCCCACCTAGATTATATCATGCCCACATAAGCATGGTTATAGTTTCTGCAGCGCAACCCACCCTCACTGCCTACTCTCTGCTTGCTAAGTAACACAAATCCCCACTGGTCGCTGTGGCTTTGTGCTTGCACAATGATCTGTCTGTGTGACACTGTCCTGGTGTCACACCTGAAATCTGATTGACCAACTTTTTGGACCACTCTCATGACAACAATAAAAACTAGTGGATTTAAAGCCATTAATCAAGAGGAATAGGCAAATAATCATCAGAACGGTACTGAAGCAGGCATCTAGCTATGAATCCTATTTAGAGCAGGTCATAACAGCCAAAGGGTTCTACACTAAGTGCTACAGCAAGACAAATGTAGATAGAGATGTTTGTCATAAAGGGATTGAAGTAGTTTTTAATGCATTTTATTTTAAATTTGGAGAAAGTACTTTTGTATCATCTGTGTTAAGCTTTTTCAATTGTTCTTGTTTGATTGGTGTTAGGAACAGCGGAACACACTAAATAAATAAATAATAAAGTGCGTTCGCCGCTCGGGGTCCACCGTGCAGAAGGTGTTAACACTGCTGCTAATTAATGGCAGACGCGCTATATGGCGGTATAACGCGCATGGGTTCATCGCGGTGTTCCTGACATTATAGCTGACCAAAACATTTAAACGAGGTTTGCACTTTTTTTTCCTTGAGTCATGGATCCGCTGCATGATCTCTGAGCAAGTGAATAGCCTCACTCAAATGATTCAAAACCTGTCTGTAGAGCAGCTAACCCTGGCTCAGTCGCAGCAACAGGTTCAGAGGGAGGTTGCTGATGCCATGCAGGGTTCTTTTCCTTCTGGGGCCCGGGGTGAGGGTACCCCAGATGTTTCCTTAATCTCTCCTGAATCACTTGTTAAATTGCCTGACTTTTTCTCTGGGGATAAAGAAACATTTAAGGTTTTTAAGGAGGGGTGCAAACTCTTCTTCTCGTTAAGGCCACGGTCCTCTGGGGATGAGAGTCAGAGGGTTGGGGTCATTATGTCTTTTTTAAGAGGCTCCCCTCTGGCTTGGGCTTTTTCCCTTCCACCTACCTCCCCTGAGAGAATGTTAGTGAATGCAGTCTTCGAGGCCCTCGGGCACATCTACGATGAACCCGATCGTGTGAGTCTAGCCGAGGATATGGTGATGAGTATGTGCCAGGGGAAACACTTGGCCGAGTGGTTCAGCTCTGAGTTCAGATGCTGGGCAGCGGAGGTCTTCTGGGATGCTGCTGCCCTCCGGTGTTTGTTCTGTAGAGGCCTGTCCGAACGTTTGAAAGATGCCCTAGTCCTTCATCCTCCACCGGATTCTTTGGAGGATGCTATGATCCAGGCTGTCTACATGGACCGTAGGCTGCGGGCGAGAGGGGTCATGCTGCAGGAGACCCTTTTATTCTCCAATCTGAGAGACTCTGCATCTCGTCCCGAGCCCATGGAGGTTGGTGCCACGTCATTGAAGGAAAAAGAGAGGAGACGCCATAGAAACAACCAATTGTGCTTTACTGTGGATCCGCTGGACATTGGAGAAGGAACTGTCCTTCTTGCCCTTCTTCAATGAAGCTGTCAGTAAAACAACTGAGTCTGGGTAACAATCGAGGAGGTTGCCCAGACTCCAAGGTACCTTTTCCCTCGCTTACTAAAATTCTGCTTCCGGTGGAACTAGAACTTACAGGCGGTCCGATTGTGGCTACCGTCTTTGTTGACTGTGGTTTTTCTATTAATCTGATCGATGCCAAAGTTGTGACTTTTCATAAGATAGGGACAGTCAGGTTAAAAGATCCTGTTAAAATCGTGGCAATTGATTCTTCTCCTATCACCCGGGAGGGAATTTGTTTCATGACTGATACCTTTTCTCTGAAAGTGGGTTCCACTCACGTGGAAAAATTAAGGTGTTTTGTTCTAAATAATCTGCCGGCTGGACTGGTACTGGGTATGCCTTGGCTTCAACACCACAATCCTATAATTGACTGGGTCACGGGGGAGATCATTCAGTCGGGTTGTATGGCTAACGGTCTATGTTGTAACTTGACAACTCTTGTCACCCCAGTAAAATCTGTGTCAGTGTCGTCTGTCGATCTGGAAAGTATTCCGGAGTACCTGAAAGATTTTGAAGACGTATTTTCCGAAAGTGAGGTGCTACCACCACATAGACCCTTTGATTGTACCATTAATCTAGTCCCTGGAGTCAAGTTACCCAAGGCTCGCCTGTTCAATTTGTCCGGGCCCAAACGTCTAGCCTTGAAGGAATACATTACCGAGAGTCTCCGCAAAGGGCATATTAAGCCTTCTGTTTCACCTGTGGCGGCGAGCTTCTTTTTTGTTAAGAAAAAAGATGGTGGTTTGCGGCCGTGCCTCGATTTTCGGGAATTAAACAAAATTACTGTGAAAAATACATACCCTCTCCCCCTAATTCCTGACCTATGTAACCAACTCACCGGGGCTAAGTGGTTCTCTAAACTGGATTTACGTGGGGCATATAACCTTATAAGAGTCCGGGAAGGGGACGAATGAAAAACAGCATTCCTGACGACTGAAGGGCTGTTCGAAAACTTGGTTATGCTCTTTGGTCTCACCAACACTCCTGCTGTTTTTCACAATTTTATTAATGTAATTTTCTCTGATTTAATTGGTTATTTTGTGGTTATCTATTTGGATGACATTCTGGTGTACTCTGTGGACAGTCAATCTCACTTGCACCATTTGCGGATGTTCTCATGAGACTGAGGGAGAATCATTTGTATGCCAAGTTGGAAAAATGCTCATTCTTCATGCAAGAAGTATCCTTTCTGGGTTTGATTGTGTCAGGGGAGGGGTTCCGCATGGATCCTAAGAAGGTCCAGGCTGTTACAGATTGGGTGCAGCCTCATGACTTGAAAGGGTTGCAGCGATTTTTGGGCTTTGCTAACTTTTATAGGAAATTTATTAAGGGCTTCTCGCAGGTGGTAAAGCCTCAAACGGACCTCACTCTCAAGGGAGCTGATGTAAAAAATTGGTCTGTAGCTGCCAAAAATTCTTTCATGACATTAAAAAAGTGCTTTTTTTCAGCCCCTGTATTGGTACAACCCGACCCGTCAAGACTTTTTGTTGTGGCGGTTGATGCCTCGGAAGTAGGGGAGGGGGCAGTTATGTCTCAGGGCCCTCCTACCCTTACTAATCTGAGGCCTTGCGCTTTCTTCTCTAAAAAATTTTCCTCTGCCAAGAGAAATTACGATGTCAGCAATAGAGAGTTGTTGGCGGTAAAGTTGGCTTTTGAAGAATGGAGGCATTTCCTGGATGGGGCCATTCATCCCATTACAGTCATCACTGATCACAAAAATTTGGCCTATATCGAGTCTGCCAAGAGATTGACTCGCAGACAGGCTCGGTGGGCGCTTTTTTTTTCTCGATTTCAGTTTACCATCACATTCTGCCCGGGATCTAAAAACATCAATTCTGATGCCTTATGCCGAAGCTTTGATTCGGTGTCCCCTCCAGAATCTCTCTCCTCCATTCTTCAGCCAGGAGTAGTGGTGGCCGAAATCTCATCTGAGTTACAGAGAGGGATTTTGGAGGCCCAGGCTCGGGCTCCAGGTGGTAAACAACCGGGCAAATTGTTTGTACCGGAATGTTTCCGTCTTGGACTTATGCAGGAATTTCACAATTCTATGTTGAGTGCTCATCCTGGGATTGCAGCTACCCAGGGGGCAATTGCGAGGGGTTTCTGGTGGCCCTCTGTGGTAACAGATATTAAAAAGTTTGTGACTGCATGTGGGGTGTACGCTCGTTCTAAAAGTTCTCAGGTCAGGCTGGCCGGGGAGTTGGTGCCTTTGCCAATTCCAGATAGATCATGGACACATTTGTCCTTGGATTTTATCACAAATCTTCCTCCTTCCAGGGGCAACTCAGTGATATGGGTGGTGGTGGATAGGTTTTCAAAACAAGCCCACTTTGTACCTCTCACCGCATTACCATCTTCTGAAACCCTGGCCCATTTATTTATCCAGCATATAATTTGGTTGCATGGAGTGCCTATGAATGTGGTGTCAGACAGAGGGGTACAGTTTGTGGCCAGCTTCAGGAGGGCTTTTTGCAAAAAGCTGGGGATTTCGTTGTCCTTCTCCTCTGCCTACCACCCAGAGTCTAATGGACAGACTGAGCGCACGAACCAATCGTTGGAGCACATTTTGAGATGTTTGGCCTCTTCCAGGCAGGAGGACAGGTGTGAGGTATTGCCCATGGCAGAGTTTGCGTTCAACGGTCGTGTGAGTCAATCTACTGGGAAGTCTCCCTTTCAGATCAACTATAGGTTTAACCCACATTTTGGAGAGTTTTCCCACATGGATTCAGGTTGTCCTGGAGCTAAGGGTGCGACACAACGTCTTAGAATTCTTTGGAGGAAGGTTAAGAGGAATATTTCCAAGGCCCAGGAATACTATAAGCGGTTTGCTGACAGGAGGAGGGGGCCAGGTCCAGCATTTGCCGTAGGGGAGGAGGTGTGGCTATCCACCAGCAATATCAAGCTTAAGATACCATCTATAAAGCTGGGCCCCAAGTTTATTGGCCTATACAAAGTTGTGGAGGTTGTTAACCCAGTAGCCTACCGACTGCAGCTGCCCACCTCCTTTAAAATTTCTGATGTCTTTCACAGGTCCCTGTTAAAGCCTGTGGGGACGGTGGGAGAGGATCTGCCAGTGCTTGTAGAGGGGCAGCTGGAGTATGAAGTAGGGTGCATTGTTGACTCCCGGTGAGTGCACCGGAGACTCCAGTATCTGATACACTGGAAGGGGTACTCTCTGGAGGATCGGTCATGGGTTCCGGCCAGTTCGGTGCATGCCGATCATCTAGTGCGGGCTTTCCATGCCAGATACCCAGACTTGCCTGGGGGTCCAGTGGCCCCCCATTAAGAGGGGGGTACTGTCATGGTTTGAACAGAGTTCTTGCCCTGCACTCACAGGGTTAAGTGTACGTGGCCTCTTTCTGGATCTGGGAGGGGTATTTATACTCACTCTTTACCAGGGTTCTCTGTCAGCTATACTGTTTTTCTGGCTGTGTGTCTGACCCCTGATGTGCATGTATTCTGCATTGCTTGTTTGCTTCCCATGTATGACCCGGTCTGTCCCCTCACTCTGTACTCCGTCTCTCGTTTTGGTACTATTGTCTTCTCCAGTTCTGACCTCCTGGCTTGGCTATCGTTACTCCGTTATAGTTTGTCCCTATTGTACCGCCTATTGCCCGTTCTGGTTTTCTGATCTATTGCTACGTCCTGACTATCCATTCTGTCTAACCCTTTGGTACTGTTGTGCGATCTCGTGCTTTGACCTCGGCTTGATCTGGTTTCTGTCTCTGTCTATGCCCCTTGGTAGCATTGTCCAGTAGTTACCCTTTTAGGAGTTTTCCTCAGCTCCTAGCTCTCTGGAGTTTAGACCGCACCCTCAGCAGTCACATGCTTCAGGTCCTGTGAGCCTGGAGCATCCATCGTCACCACTGCTGCTCCGCTCCACAGGTATCTTTGTGCACAGTTTTTGTACTCAGGACACACGCACTGGCTCAGTGAGCAAGTGCAGTGCGGTGTTCCTGACACAGAGTTTCAATCTTGTTGTTCCAAATAATTTAATTAGTAAGATTAGTTGGAATCTTAAGCACTTAGTGCTTAGCAGTTCAACGCAGCCCACCTAGATTATATCATGCCCACATAAGCATGGTTATAGTTTCTGCACTGCAACCCACCCTCACTGCCTACTCTCTGCTTGTTAAGTAACACAAATCCCCACCGGTCGCTGTGACTTTGGGCTTGCACAATGATCTGTCTATGTGACACTGTCCTGGTGTCACACCCAAAATCTGATTGACCAACTTTTTGGATCACTCTCATGACAACAATAAAAACTAGTGGATTTAAAGCCATTAATCAAGAGGAATAGGCAAATAATCATCAGAACGGTACTGAAGCAGGCATCTAGCTATGAATCCTATTTAGAGCAGGTCATAACAGCCAAAGGGTTCTACACTAAGTGCTAGAGATGTTTGTCATAAAGGGATTGAAGTAGTTTTTTACTGCATTTTATTTTAAATTTGGAGAAAGTACTTTGTATCATCTGTGTTAAGCTTTTTCAATTGTTCTTGTTTGGTGTTAGGAACAGCGGAACACACTAAATAAATAAATAGTAAAGTGCATTCGCCACTCGGGGTCCACCGTGCAGAAGGTGTTAACACTGCTGCTAATTAATGGCAGACGTGCTATATGGCGGTATAACGCGCATGGGTTCAACGTCACCCGATGTGCGCAGAGCGGACTCTGTTAGCTCACAGAGGCACTGTAACATAAACATAAACACCGAGCCTGTTAGACTCACAGGTCTTAGCGAAATTGCAAGCACGGTATCTGGTCACAGGACACGGGCCCAAGACTGAGGTCTGTGTCCATCTAGACCTACCGTGCATGCGGCGTCGCTACTGCGGACGCCGGTAAGTGCTACTGAATGCTGCGCGGCGACAGACACAGCCGCTATGTGATAGTGCCGAGACCTGACACCACCGGACGCTAGTGTAGAGGTGCGGTGTGCACAGTGACCTATGGCTTGCCACTGACTGGCACTTACTCTTTCCCTACTTCCCTATCCACATGCGTAATATCAGAGGGAGGGGAATCTTAATAAGTCAGTCACCAGAGTCATACATCCATCACCATTCACACATCTAGCAAGAAGAGTCTATACTAGCACATGGCCGAGCAGCCATGCGGGCCTTTTATAGCCGTGCACTGCCGGGACCTTCCAGATCTCTGAGATGGACCAATCAGATCTGGAGAAGGACCTGAGCACGTGACTCCCGACCTCCAATGGGAGATTGTCTCGTGAGCATGCTCAGTAGAGCAGCAGAGGGACTTAGCCTCAGGAATGGCTTGCTGCAGAGCAGCATGTGAGGCTCTGGATTCCTGTTGTGTCGCTGCAGGAATCCGACGCCTAACAATTGTTTTATTGCAAACAGAAGGAAGTTTGAAAATTTTGGTAATGGATGTTGATTAATTTTGGTTGGAAATGTAAAGGCTTCACATTTCGCATTCTGATGTCAGTACTTAAAAAAAATGTATGGCAGCATCCTTTACATTAAAATTTTCCTGCAGGTCAGAACTCTTGGTTATTTCTTTACAGTTTAATCAACAAATAAAAAGCAGTCTGTGTGTAATGCATCCTGATATCTTGACTGCAGAAGAGCTTATCTTTAAGTAAGGATTAACGTATTAATCTTCAAATTCATTTATTTTCAGAAAATCCACAAATATGAAGAGGCAATTTTCTATGTACAATAAAGATTAAAATTAGGTCATTGCGAAATGTTAATGGACTTTAATTGTCTATAAAAGCTTATCAGTTATAACATTTGTCTGGTCTTTAAATATATACTTTGACATTTTCTCATCACAAATGAGCATATTTTCACATTGTGAGATACAAAATGAGCTAAGGCCTCAATACATTGAATATTTACAGGACATGGTTCAATCCCAGCTCTGAATGGTTTTGACTAGTGCAATTGAGCCAGTTTCATAGAGGGTATGTCTCTCGAATGAAGTGTTTAGTGTGCTTCTGGTGAAAGTCTAGCCAAAATGTGAGCTATAGTTTGGCGAGACTGCAATAAAAAAGTCTATTTATGAGAGCTGCAGAAAAATGTGAGGAAGCAGCAGCCTGTTCTTTGAGAACTGAGTCCAGAATTGAACACTTCTTTTTAGTTCTTGAATCTGATAAAGCTCAGGATGAAAGGGATACTGGAACTGGTGAGATCACGCCTCTTCTGTGTATAAAGTCTGCTCTGGGAGAAAGACTGTAATCTGTTCGGGTGAGCCCGCACTGACATAAGTGAATAGGGTTAAATGCACAGGCCACAAGTATCAGTGGTTGCTGTTTTATTTCACTGAACTTGGACTAGTTCAGACGTATATGAGTAGCCAGTTCTGTTCTCTTTAGTTAGCACCTGGACAAGGCTAGGGATTTATACTTATGATTTTGTTTGGTGCTGTGCAACCTGTGGAAATGAAAACTGCACCTGTTTGGACCAAACTTATAGTGCCTGTGTGAATGCTACCTAAGACCTAATGCCTACCAGAGCGACTACCAATAGTATAACTACAATATAAATCAATCAATCAATCTATCTATATAAATGGAACAGCATAATACCATCTGGCGGGTGCACAGGCTTCCTCAGCAATATCCCATACTTGCCCAATCCAGGCCATACAAAAATAGGAAGGCAGCACTCCAAATTGCAGTCGTGAAAAAGTGGAGTTTTTTATTTAGATCCACATAGCATGGCGACGTTTTGTCTTACACTGAGACTTTCTCAAGTATATATATACATATATATATATATATATATATATATAGCAAAAAAAAAGCGCAGCACCAAAATAGCAGTGGTGTGAACTGTTTAATAGCCTAGTGGCATGGCGACGTTTCAGATATGGCAATTCTTTCTCCAGTTTTGTCTTACACTGAGACTTCCTCAAGTATATATATATATATATATATATAAATATATATGTGTGTATATATATATATATATATATATACATATATATATATATTAATCCGAAGATTCATAAAAATATAAACCTTTATTACATATACCAAATGACATACATAACATATAGAGTTAAAAAGTGGGAAACCCAAATAGGACACCATTACCCACATTAATAATAGAAAGAGGTTGCACATGTCTAGAAAACCCCAACAAACCCTCACAGGACATTACATAACCATGAGAGAGTGCCACAAAGGCACAATAATCACCATTTAAATGGCCAATAATCCTATACAAAAGCTACCAATAGTGAAAAGCTTAGTATTTACCTCCTATGGGTGATGGTGCCAGCCCCAATGCACGTTTCTGCATTCAGCCTTCTTCCAGAGGTTGGTATCACACCAGCAAGAGCATATCTTTATATTAGAGACCCTCCAATCACACGTTACGTAACAAATCCTGTTTTCCTACATAAATTCTAATTGGTCAAAAGGGCCACATATGGTTAACTATAATGCACACCCCAGTCCTAATGCATCTAATGAAGGTATAAGTGGGGAGGTACTGGTTGTTAGTGGTGGGAGGAACATACTACTTTCTTAACCAATCAAGCAGGCTCACCACGTGAGCTCATCCACTTATGACCCGCCTCCCTCAAAAGTATAAATAAACCTAAATGCGTCCGAATCAGAGTGTCTTAAAATTGTCCTACTATGGTGGCACACTCTGCACTGACAGGGCCGCTCCGATCATGTATTTTCAACCCTTGACCTGTCTCTGCTCTCTAGAGGTCTCACATTTTCACCCAGCTCATGATTTGACCTCTTTACAGTGATTAAAGATCTTCACATTTTTGGTTGCTCCTTGATTTTAAGAAGTGGTTTCACAATGATGAATTGCATCAGATGTTTCCTACCAGCGAGGAACAATTGGCATTGCAGACCTTGGAATAATTGTCCAGGGAACATGAAGATACAGATTTGGGTAAGATACCCACCTGCTTATATCAAAAATCACAAAAATTTCCACCCTTGCCCGCTTGTCCCAATGTAGAATTTTTATACAGCTAGTTTGTAGTAAATTAGAACAAATTCCATCTGGTATTTACAAAGACAATTTAACATCAGATGAAAGCAAAAGTCTAAATAGATTAAAGAAACTACGAGACATTGTTTACAAACCAGCGGACAAGGGTGGAAATGTGGTTGTGTGGCCCTGTAAACTATATGAAGCAGAGGCTTATCGCCAACTGCGGGATAGACAGTGCTACCGGAGGCTGTCCTACAATCCTTTGGTAGAATATTCTGAAAAATTGGTAAAAATTTTGGATTTGGCTTTAGAACAGAACGTTATTTCTAAGAAATTATGAGATGCACTCATTGTACCAGAGGCTAGGGTCTCTACCTTATACCTCTTACCAAAGTTGCATAAGGTTTGTAGGACCCCCCCGGTAAATCAATTGTCTTAGGTGTGGGCAATTTCTTAGAAAAGATCTGCAAATACATCGACGCCCAATTGAAGCCATTGGTAGAAACATTGTCCTTGTACACTCGTGATACAAGTGACTTCCTAAAGAAAATTGATTCCCTTAACGTTGAGGAGGGGGCTATACTTGTGACCTGTGATGTCGAGGCTCTGTATACGAGCATTCAACATGAGGATGGACTGAAGGCAGCAGAATATTATCTAAGTTTGACAAATTTTACGAAGGAGGAGATTCAATTTATTCTGACAATTTTGGAGTTTGCACTCAAACATCATTTTTTCTTTTTTGGGGGGTCCCGCTACCTACAGCTCCAGGGAACAGCCATGGGAGTGACTTTTGTGCCTTCCTATGCCAATCTGTTCCTGGGGCTGTGGAAGAGGGACCTATTTCTGTCAGATCGACATATCGATGGACCGCTTCTCTTTTTTGGCGCGGTACATCAATGATGTCTTTATGATCTGGCAAGGTACTTTGGAACAGTTAGGTACCTTTTTTGAGGACCTAAATGTCAACAATTTCAATCTATGGTTGACATACAAGTACCATACCGAATCTATTGATTTTTTAGATGTAACGGTGAAGCGTGATAAAATTGGCTTTTTGCAAACTGATTTGTTCAGAAAAGAGACCTCTACCAACTCATTATTGCATGCGCAATCAGCCCATCCAGCACAGGTCATCAGGTCTATACTCACCGGACAGTTTTTGAGAGTCCAGCGTATCTGTTCATCTGATAATGATTTTCAAAAAAGAGTGACTGATTTGAAACAAAGGTTTTAACTAGGGACTACAGTAGGAGACACGTCATGGTGGCATATAATTGGGCCAAGGGTTGCAAAAGACATGATCTGGTATGTAACTCAAGAAAAGCTGCGAATGATGGGAAACAGGAAACAAATAAGGTCAGAATGGTCACTACCTACCATTCACATTGGAACTTAATGAGCAAGGTTATGGCCAAATATTGGCCTATACTCCTTGCTGACCGTACTCTTGGTAGTTATTTGTCTTCAACTCTAACTATCATTGCTCGATGTAGCAAAAGCTTGAGAGATATTTTAGTTCGCAGTCATTATGAAAAAACTGATCAAAAACAACTCCCATTCACTCAGCTCCAGAAAGTAAAATGGGGATGTACCCCATGTGGAAAATGCGTGGCGTGTCCGAATATTGAATGTGCCACCACTTTCTCGTCTTCAGATGGCAGCAAGAATTATAAGATCACTCATTCCATTACATGCTCAACCAAGGCGTTGTGTATTATGCCCGTTGCCCTTGCGGGAAGATCCATGTAGGTCTCACGACCAGATCCTTAAAAATATGGGTTAGGGAGCATGTTCGGGATATTCTTGCTGCCAGGGAGGAAACATGCATAGATCATTTGCGTATGTTGCCAAGGCACTTTAGGATGTACCATCAATGTGATCCTAAAGGGCTAAAAGTTAGAGGTATTGACAGACTCCTATTAGATATCAGGGGAAGTGAGTTGGCTTCTAGCACGCCTGGAGTCTAAATGGATGTGGACTCTGAAGACCATGTATCCACAGGGTCTAAATGAAACCTGCAGCTTTGTTCCATTTCTTTGATGCGTTAGGGTCAATTTTTTATCTTACCTTGTTTTTTTTCACTAATTTTAATTCTGCTTACTTTCAATCATAGAGCATATCCTTAAATCTTTTATGAGACTACCCTTCACGAGTCATAATATGGATGGGACTTTTTTTCTATCCTGGAATTGATGATGGATTGATTGACGGACGATGGATCGCGTTCACTAAGAAGACCCTATCTCTTTATTAATATAAATATGTATTTATATGATATGTATAGACAATCTTCCGTTTGTTGTCACAATTTGGAACATACATTATTATTGTTTAGCTTATATGGGGACTTAAGTAAATACCTTTGTTCTCTGTAATACCTTGTAGGTGGTGTAATATAGGTGCTTATATAAGGGAAATCGTTCTTTAAAATTGAAGTTTTGCTTTGATACGCATGGATTTCTATTGACTAGTCATGTAGGGGTATATACTTTCATTTATTTGAATTCCAGATGAATGTTTGAGTTCTCATTTCTATATAAAGCAGTAATACTGTAGGTATTTTAGTTTGGTCGTAGATGAACCTTTATATACGGTATTTTGTTTAGAATTTAAGATAATATCTTATTACCCCTTACTGCTATATATAGTAGTGACAGTGTAGCTCATTGTGGGCCCATCAATATACTCATGCGATAGATTTATTTGATCTACTACATTTGATTTCTGTATGTCCAAAAATTGGGTTATTTATATGCTTTCAACCTGTCATTTTTTCGCTGTGTCCTTTTAATTTGCGCTCGAAAAAATTTTGCATGTTCTTGACATATTATCGTCTCTGTTACGTTTCCTTTTAAATTAGTTCTCTATCTATTGATGGTGTTCTACTTATTACTTGATATTATCAGTACAGGGTTCAATAGTCACCTTTTATTATGTGACCTTGCTCATTCCAATTCTAGTGCAGCAGGCTTTTAATATATGTAGCCTTTTAATGCTATTTACTGAGATTTTGGCTGCCTGAGGTGCCCGCTGTGCACACGCACCCGCTGGACGGCTCTTGGGGTATTGCAGGAGGCGGCACTCAGCGCTGTGTCCCGGTCATGTGACTCGGCTCAGCCTACATTTCCAGTGGGCGGAGCTTGACTCGTGGTCTGGGGCGCAGCGTGTTGCCTCATCATGCGGGGCTTTCTCGGATTGCAGACAGCAGCTTTTCTGTCCTGTCCTTTTTAGTTAGCTTGGGCCCCATCATTTGCTCAACCTATCTTTCTATCTGTGTTAGTGTTTTCATCTTGCTTCACCGTCATTATATGTTGGGGGCTGCCTATTGCTTTGGGGTCTGCTCTGGGCAGTCAGTTTTTCTCTTTTCTCTCTTTAGGCTTATTAAGATCTCCGGCTGTGACAAGGTGTCTAGGATCACCGTAGGAACATCCCACGGCTACTGCTAGTTGTGTGATAGGATTAGGGGTCTGCAATCCGCTAGTTTCCAACCTCTCTGATTTTCTGGACTGAGCTTGTGTTTTGTTTTTCCTCCTCGGTGACTCAATCACAACAGAATCACCAGCCAAACCGCAGATTCTAGGGTACTGAAAAGCAGGAAGGAATTGTTAAAAAAAAAAAAAAGTGTCAGATTTTTTTTTTTTTTGTATATTTTTTCCTCTTTTTCTCTGAGGCCGTAGGAGGAATATTTTTCTAGTTTTATTTTATTTTTTTCTGATGGAGTTTAAGCAATTGTCTGTGGTGAGTTGGGGTTGTCGGTGTGCTCTTAGCGACACTCCTGTTTTCTCCACCTCTCCCCAGTCGCATGAGGTTCCTCACTATTTGGCTGATTTTTATGATGTGTTTAGTGAGAGTAAGTCTGCGTATTTTCCTCCTCATAGGAGTTATGACTGTGCAATTGAGCTGAGTCTGGGGTGTAAATTTCCCAAGGGTCGACTTTTTAATTTATCTGTACCCGAACATGAGGCTATGCGTTCTTATATTAAGGATTTGTTTGAGAAGGGTCATATTAGACCATCCTCTTCACCCTTGGGTGCTGGGGTTTTTTTTGTGGCCATTAAGGATGGTTCATTAAGGCCCTGTATTGACTATCGCTCCCTTAACAAAATTACTGTTAAATATCAGTATCCTTTAGCCCTGATTTCTGACCTATTTTCTAGAGTTGAAGGTGCTTGCTGGTTTACCAAGCTTGACCTCAGGGGGGCGTATAATCTTATTCGCATTAAGCATGGGGATGAATGAAAGACAGCGTTTAATACTTCGGAGGGACATTTTGAGTACCTGGTGATGCCTTTTGGGCTCACTAACGCCCCTTCTGTATTCCAATGCTTCATGAATGATATTTTCCGGGGCTTTGTGGATAAGTTTCTGATCATCTATTTGGATGATATTTTGATCTTTTCCAGGGATTGGGACTCTCATGTGGAACATGTTCGGACTGTGTTCCGGATTTTGAGGGAAAACTCCCTGTATGTTAAGGGATCAAAATGTCTTTTTGGTGTACAGAGGATTTCATTTTTGGGATTTATTTTGTCTCCATCAACTATTGAAATGGACCCAGCCAAGGTACAGGCCATTTATGATTGGGTGCAGCCCACTTCTTTGAAGGCTCTCCAGAAGTTTTTGGGTTTTGTTAATTTTTTCGGAAGTTTATAGCCAATTTTTCTGTTATTGCCAAACCATTGACTGATTTGACTAAGAAGGGCGCTGATTTGCTGAATTGGTCTCCAGAGGCTGTTTCTTCTTTTCAGGAGCTGAAGCGGAGGTTCACTTCTTCTCCGGTTTTGCGACAACCCGATGTCTCACTTCCATTTCAGGTGGAGGTGGATGCTTCAGAGACTGGTGCAGGAGCTGTTTTGTCCCAAAAAGATCCTGTAACATCTAAAATGAACCCCTGTGCCTTCTTTTCCCGAAAGTTCTCTCCTTCGGAACGCAATTGTGATGTGGGGAATCGAGAACTGTTGGCCATGAAGTGGGCATTTGAGGAGTGGAGACATTGGTTGGAGGGAGCTAGACATCAAGTTGTGGTCCTCACTGACCACAAGAATTTGATCTACCTTGAGTCGGCTAAACGCTTGAATACGAGACAGGCCAGGTGGGCCTTGTTTTTCACACGTTTTGATTTTGTGGTCTCCTTTCTTCCGGGCACTAAGAACGTTAAGGCTGATGCCCTCTCTAGGAGTTTTTTGGCTGATTCTCTTATTATGACCAAGCCTGCTACCATCTTAGTTGAGGGGGTGGTTCTTTCTGCCATCTCACCTGATTTGAGACGTGCTCTGGAGAAGTTTCAGGAGGATAAGCCTGAGCGTTGTCCCAGTGGTAGGTTGTATGTTCCTGACCAGTGGAGGAGGAAAGTGATGTCTGAGGTTCATTGCTCCGTGTTGGCTGGTCATCCAGGTATTTTTGGTACTATAGATTTGGTGAGTCAGTCTTTTTGGTGGCCCGCCTTGTCTCGTGATGTCAGAAATTTTGTGCAGTCCTGTGGGACTTGCTCCCAATCTAAGCCTTGTTCTCGTTCTAGTGGGTTGTTGATGCCTTGGCCGGTGCCCAGGAGGCCATGGACCCATATTTCAATGGATTTTATTTTTGATCTGCCTGTCTCTCAGAGGATGACTGTTATCTGGGTGATTTGTGATAGATTCTCTAAGATGGTTCATCTTGTACCACTCCCTAAGTTGCCATCTTCCTCAGAGTTGGTGCCCTTGTTTTTGTAACAGGTGGTTCGCTTGCATGGGATTCCTGAGAACATTGTATCGGACAGAGGAGTTCAGTTTGTCTCTAGATTCTGGAGGACCTTTTGTTCCAAGTTGGGAATTCAGTTGTCCTTCTCCTCTGCATTTCACCCTCAGACCAATGGGCAGACGGAGAGAACAAACCAGACTTTGGAGACTTATTTGAGATGTTTTATATCTGCTGATCAGGATGATTGGGTCTCATTTTTACCCTTGGCCGAATTTGCTTTAAATAATAGAGCTAGTTCTGCCACTTTGATGTCACCCTTTTTCTGCAACTTTGGGTTTCATCCTCGATTTTCTTCAGGGCAGGTGGAGTCTTCTGCCTGTCCAGGGGTTGACACTGTGGTGGAAAGAATGCAGCAGATTTGGGACCAAGTGGTGGATAAGTTGTCTCTTTCTCAGGAAAAGGCCCAGCGGTTTTCTAACCGGCATAGGACCATTGGTCCCCGGTTTAAGGTGGGTGATATGGTCTGGTTGTCATCAAAGAATATCTCTATGAAAGTGGCTTCTCCAAAGTTTAAGCCTAGATTTATTGGACCTTACAAGATTTTGGAGATTATTAATCCGGTCTCTTTTCGGTTGGCTCTTCCTGTCACATTTAAGATTCATAATGTGTTTCATAAGTCCTTGTTGAAGAGGTTTGTTGAACCAGTGGTTCCTATGGCGGCACCTCCTGACCCAGTGTTGGTTGAAGGTAACATGGAATATGAGGTAGAGAAGACCCTGGATTCCCGTCTGGCTAGACGGAGACTCCAGTATTTGGTTAAGTGGAAGGGTTATGGTCAGGAGGATAATTCCTGGGTCTCTGCGTCTGATATTCATGCCGAAAGATTGGTGCGTGCTTGTCATCGGGTTCATCCTGATCGGCCTGGTGGCTTGGATGAGGGTTCGGTGACCCCACCTCAAGGGGGTGGTACTGTTGTGAGCTCATCTGTTCATTCATCTTTTGTGTCCGAGGATCTCCCTCCTCTGGTGAAGGAAGGTAGTGAGGCTGATTTGGATGAAAGAAACCAAACACCTAATCAGGTGGATTGTGATTGGGTAACGGGAACTTCAGACTGGATTTAAGGCAGCCGACTCCCTTCTGAGTTGCTGGTGATTTCTCTGCTGCATTCTTGGAGACCAGTCTGATTCCTGCTTCCCAAAGATAAGTTTTTGCTCTGCTATTGAACTTATTAGTTTTGGTTTTGTTTACCTTGTTTTTTTGTGTTCAGCCATCCCCGGCCGGGGGTGTGCTGGATTCTTATTCCTTGATCAGTGTTCTCTTTTTGCTCTGCTTTCAGAATATTCTGAGTGCTGATATAGGGTTTGAAGTCTAGTGACTTCAGGGTCCTTTTTGCTTATCAGTTGTATTGGTAATATTTTTAGCAGGGTTTTCTCGGATTGCAGACAGCAGCTTTTCTGTCCTGTCCTTTTTAGTTAGCTTGGGCCCCATCGTTTGCTCAACCTATCTTTCTATCTGTGTTAGTGTTTTCATCTTGCTTCACCGTCATTATATGTTGGGTGCTGCCTATTACTTTGGGGTCTGCTGTGGGGCAGTCAGTTTTTCTCTTTTCTCTCTTTAGGCTTATTAAGATCTCCGGCTTTGACGAGGTGTCGAGGATCACCGTAGGAACACTCCACAGCTACTGCTAGTTGGATAGGATTAGGGGTCTGCAATCCGCTAGTTTCCAACCTCTCTGATTTTCTGGGCTGAGCTTGTGTTTTGTTTTTTCCTCCTCGGTGACTCAATCATAACAGATACCCCTGGGCTGCCCTGTCGGTGCAGGGTGCGCCGCTATCGTTGGACACCTCCGGGACACCCTGATCTGGATATAGTTAGGTCAATTCACGGCTTTGGGAGAGGCGGGTCATAACAGGATAAGCTCATGTGGTGAGCCTGTTTAATTGACCGAAAGAGTGGCAGGTTCCCACCATCATAACCAGAACCACCACATTGATAGTTTCACTGACCACGTTAGGATTAGCGCGCGTGATATAGTTTACTATAAGTGGCGCAGTTTGCCGCTCTGTGTGATCCCCTGAGCGGCCCTGTTGATGCATGTTGGTGCAGGGTGCGCCGCTATAGTAGGACAATTTTAGGACACTCTGATTTGGACACATTTAGGTTTATTTATACTTTTGAGGGAGGCGGGTCATAAGTGGATGAGCTCACGTGGTGAGCCTGTTTGGTTGGTTAAGAAAGTAGTATGTTCCTCCCACCACTAACCCCCAGTACCTCCCCACTTATATCTTCATTGGCTGCATTAGGATTGGGATGTGCATTATAGTTAACCATACGTGGCCCTTTTGACCAATTAGAATTTATGTAGGAAAACAGGATTTGATACGTAACGTGCGATTGGAGGGTCTCTAATATAAAGATATGCTCTTGCTGGTGTGATACCAACCCCCGGAAGAAGGCTGAACGCAGAAACATGCGTTGGGGCTGGCACCATCACCCACAGGAGGTAAATACTAAGCTTTGCATTATTTGCAGTTTTTGTATAGGATTATTGGCCATTTAAATGGTGATTATTGTGCCTTTATGGCACGCTCTCATGGTTATGTAATGTCCTGTGAGGGTTTGTTGGGGTTTTCTAGACATGTGCAACCTCTTTCTATTATTAATGTGGGTAATGGTGTCCTATTTGGGTTTCCCAATTTTTAACTCTATAAGTTATGTATGTCTTTTGGTTTATGTAATAAAGGTTTATATTTTTATGAATTTCCTGGGTTCATATGTGTTCTTTTTCGGATTAATTTAATTCTATTTGAACCCAATGTTGCGTCCAGCATTTAGTAAGGAGCTACACAATATTATTTAATTGAATAAGTGTTAGAAATGCCTCACACTTCGGCTTCAACATTTCTATATATATTGTGAGGCAGTGACCGGTGTTATATGCGAGGGTCACTATGTGTCCCCCAGGATGCATTCAGAAGCATATTAAGACCGTGGGTGTGCATTGCAGTCACAGGCATAGCTGTGTTCTTCTTGGGCAAGCTATCTGTCCAAGGAAGATTTAAGAAAACCTGCCATGTGCTTTTATTTTTGAAGCGGACTACAGGATGGTGGTGGGGCTATCTGCTTCCTCCCGGCCAGGTCTTTAATGTGGCCTACGGCCACACGTCCCTTGTAAAAGCCCTGGAGCAGATGGTTGGGTGTGTCAGTTTTATTTTGCAAGCATGCAGAGCAGAAGGCTCTGCAGAGCTAAGCCTGTGTGAAGCAACACAGAGCCAATCAGAGCCAAAAGGCCTGGCACCCCTTGGAGTACACTGTGGTGCAGTCGCCTACGGCAACTTGTCTCAGTTGTGGACTTATCAACTTACACAGTTGTGGAGTTATCGCAGTTGTGTTTCCCAACTGCGATCCAGAGGATACTATTTTGTTATCTGTTTGTGAGTACGCTAACCATTAAAAGAGACTTTGTTTTTTGAATTTTCCTGGGTCAATGCCTGTCTGTCATACTGTACTGCAATATATATGTATATATACGGAGGGGGAAAAAGTCAGCCATCAATTGTGCAAGTTCTCCCACTTATCATTGGTCTTGTATGTCTTCCATTTTCTTATTATTGTGCCCACAGTTGATTTCATCATACCAAGCTGCTTGCCTATTGCAGATTCAGCCTTCCCAGCCTGGTGCAGGGCTACAATTTTGTTTCTGGTGTCCTTTGACAGGTCTTTGGTCTTCACCACAGTGGTGTCACACTGTAGCTATGCAGGTAACTGCAACCTCCATTAGATGGCAGTAGAGTGGAAGGATAGTAACAAGTCTGCAAGAGCAGACCTGCAGTGCTGCAGCGAAGCCACCACCAGGTGGCACCTGAATAGTCAAATAAGCTGAGTTAAAACCTGGACCGTCACGCAGTACCAAGGGAAAAAGCAAGCACAGAGTCACTGGAGAGCCAAATGGTCAATACCAGACAAAAGGCAGAAGTATCAGGGACAGGAGGCAAAGGAAAGTCAGAGGCAAAACTGAGTCAAACACCAGGAAATCCAAAAGCAATCAGGAAACACAAAGACAGGACAGGTAGAGAGGGGGGAACAGACATGGGCAAGGTCAGAAAGCACAGCAGGAAAATTAATCATGGTACTACCATAGTCAGATACTCATGCCACAGGCAGAAAATATAACTGACATGGCCTGCAGGACGCAGCAGGAAGAAATAGCATACCTGAATACAAAACGAGGCCAGACAAACTTAACCCTTGACATGATCAGTCTGGGAAAGGGGCAGATAGGACTCAAAACCCGGAATGGATTATGACAAGTGGAGTTTGGAGTGTGACTGTTTGAGGTTGTGGACAGGTGTCTTTTAGACTGATAACAATTTCAAACAGGTTCCATTACTACAGGTAATGAGTGGAGGATAGAGGAGCCTCTTAAAGAAGAAGTTACAGGTCTGTGAGAGCCAGAAATCTTGCATGTTTTTAGGTGACCAAATACTTATTTTTCACCATAATTTGCTAAATAAATCTTGTCAAATCAGACAAGGTTATATTTTGGATTTGTTTTTTCATTTTGATGCTCATAGTTGTAACATAGTAACATAGACCTTATGTCCATCTAGTTCAGCCTATTTTTAGTGCAGCTGTTCTGCATTGTTGATCCTGGGGAAGGCAAAAAACCCACAGAGTAGAAGCCAATTTTCTACACAGGGAAAAAAATTCCTTCCCCTAAGCTGGGTCAACCATCTACCTATAATATTATGTTATTCGTAACCTTCTATACTGTTACTCACAAGAAAAGCATCCATTCCTTTCTTAAATTCATTCAGTGAGTTGGCCATCACCACTTCCTCAGGAAGAGAAATCCAGAGCCTCACTGCTCTTACCGTGAAGAACCCTCTTCTATGCTGGTGCAGAAATTGTCTTTCCTCCAAATGAAGAGAATGCCCCCTTGTTCTTGTCACAGTCCTTGGTACAAACAGTTCATTGGAGAGAGCTCTGTATTGCCCTCTGATATACTTGTACATATATATTACATATATATTAGGTCTCCCTTAAATCTTCTCTTTTTTAGAGTAAATTGACCTAATTTTGATAATCTTTCTGGGTATTGTAGTGAACCAACTCCATTTATCATTTTAGTAGCCCGCCTTTGAACCCTTTCAAGTTCAGTAATGTCTTTCTTGAGCACTGGCGTCCAAAATTGCACACAATACTGCAAGTGTGGTCTGACGAGTGATTTGTACAGAGGGAGAATTATGTTTTCATCTTGTGTCCCCAGACCTCTTCTTATGCATCCCATGACCCTATTTGCTTTGGTCGCAGCTGCACTCCAATTTAGCTTCTTATTGACTAAGATGCCTAAGTCTTTTTCCATGTCTGATTTCCCCAGCAGTTTCCCATTTAGTAAGTAATTGTAGCATTTGTTTCTCCTTCCCATGTGCATAACCTTACATTTATCTGTGTTAAACCTCATTTGCCATCTTTCAGCCCAATTCTCCAATTTACTCCAATCTGTCTGTAGTTGCAAACTGTCCTCCTTTGTGTTAACTACCTTACATAGTTTTGTATCATCTGCAAATACTGATATTTTACTGTGTAAGCCATCCACTAGATCATTAATAAATATATTAAATAGTACGTGGCCCAATACAGAACCCTGTGGTACCCCACTAGTAACCCTGGCCCAATCTGAGTATGCACCATTAATAACCACTCTTTAATTTCTATCACTAAGCCAGCTACCTACCCATCTACACACATTTCCCCCTAGCCCAAGCTTTCTCATCTTACTTACCAATCTTTTATGTGGGACAGTGTCAAATGCTTTAGAGAAGTCGAGATAAATGGCATCCAATGATTCTCCTTGGTCGATTTGAGAGCTTACATCCTCATAGAAGTTGATCAGGTTAGTTTGACAGGAGCAATCCTTCATAAATCCATGTTGATATGGAGTTAGGCCTCTTTCACACTTCAGTTATTTGCATCAGTTAAAATCCGCCAAAAAGGCAGACAAGCGGATCCGTTCTCAACTGATGTGAACGGATGGCACAGGATCCGTTTTTAGACGGATCCTGAAAATGAGGAAATTTAAAGGAACCGTTGGCCGGGAGAGAGAGCGAGAGAGAGAGAGAATTTTTTTTTTGTCCGGCACCCAGACAGAATTTGGGGTTAATTCAATGTCTGGAGGATCCGCCGGCCAAAAAAACGTTGCAAGCTCCGTTTGGAAATCTTTGAGGATGTTGACGGACACTAACATTGTGGCGGATCCTCAAAAAAACGGATGCAACGGACGGCAATCAGTCAGGATCCACCAATAATGAAAGTCAATGGGGAAAAAAACGGATCCGCAAAGAAAAATGGCGGATCCGTTTTTTTTTCAAAATTGACGGATCTTGACTGATTGTCAAAAACGGAAGTGTGAAAGAGGCCTTAAACATTTATTAACATTGAGATATTCCATAATGGTATCCCTTAGAAACCCTTCAAAAGTTTTACCCACAACAGATGTTAAGCTTACCGGCCTATAGTTTCCAGGTTCCCTTTTACACCCCTTTTTGAATATTGGTACCACATTTGCTTGCCGCCAATCAAAAGGAACAGACCCTGTTTCTATAGAGTCTTTAAATATAAGGAATAGAGGCCTGTCTATCACATTACTTAACTCCCTTAATACCCGAGGGTGAAGGTGGTTCTGCACTTCTTCCTGGGTTAGGCAGGTAATACTTAATGGGGAGTTTACATTATCACTCTGCATTTCCCCTGGCAAATCCTTTTCCTGTGTGAACACTGTTGAGAAAAAAGTATTTAAAACATTTGCTTTTCCCACATCGCTCTCTATGATTTCACCCTCATTGTGCTTTAAAGAGCCGACACCATCAATTTAAATCATTTTACTGTTTATATAATTAAAGAATAGTTTGGGGTTTGCTTTACGTTCCTTAGCAATGAGTCTCTCAGTTTCCACTTTTGCTAAATGTATTTGTTTTTTACACATTTTATTTTTTTCTCTATAACTTTTTAATGCTTCTTCATTGCCTTCTTGTTTTAGCTTCTTAAATGCCTTGTTCTTGTTATTTATTGCCCTTTTTACATCCTTATTTAGCCACATTGGTGTTCTCCTGTTCCTAGCCCTTTTATTTCTGTACGGCATGGCTAGCTCGCAGTGGGTGTGTAAAACTGATTTAAATATTTCCCATTTATTTTCTGTGCTCCTATTTTTGAGGACATTGTCCCAATCAATTCGGCAAAAGTCCTCTCTAAGCTGATCAAACTTTGCTTTCCTGAAATTCAGCGTTTTTGTAACCCCCTTCCAGGGCACCTTACAGAAGGACAAGTGGAATTGTATTATATTGTGGTCACTGTTCCCTAGGTGCCCATCGATTTGTACTTCTGTTATTCTATCTGGCCTGTTGCTTAAAATTAAGTCCAGAAGGGCTGTCCCTCTAGTTGGGCCCTGCACAAGTTGTGACAGATAATTATCCTTGGTCATTGACAGAAATTAGTTTCCTTTCTGAGATACGCAGGTTTCAGTTTCCCAGTCTATGTCGGGGTAGTTGAAGTCCCCCATAATAATCACCTCATTGTGATTTGCTGCTTTGTCTATTTGTTTCAATAATACATTTTCAGTGGTTTCTGTTATATTTGGTGGCTTATAACAAACCCCTATGAGGATTTTATTACTTTTCCCTCCTTGTATCTCCACCCATAGAGACTCCACCTCTTAATTTCCCTCTTGTATATCTTCTCTTAGTGTGGGCTTTAAAGTGGACTTTATATATAGACAGACTCCACCCCCTTTCCTTTTTTTACGATCCCTCCTAAACAAATCATATCTTTGCAAGTTAGCCGCCCAGTCATTCTACCTATGATGTCAATTACAGGCCTCTCTCATCTTTTTAAGTGGAAGAACTTTCACAAATCGTGGCTGAATAAATACTTTCTTCTCCACCATATACTGTATATGTGTATGTATATATATATATATATATATATATATATATATATACGGTATATATATATATATATACTGTATACATTTGTTAAGTGCAATATTCTGTGAATGCTCTGTTTAAGGACGTAGTGAGATGACCATAGAAATCAGAGTTAGATTGGATCACAATGCTCAGACTGGCTGGTGGCTCTCCCCACCCAACCATACTAGCTGCATAGAAATATATGTAGATGTCACGCCTGAATACTACCCACAGGTGGTGCTATAGAGTTCAAATCATCTTTCTCTCTGAAGAGGCAATTTGCACTCTTGAGTAGGGAGCGGTACCAATCAGTATACTGAGTTCCTATCGTCCTCTGATTTATACAGCCATTAGATTGCGTCCCAAGTCTTTCTTCCTCTCTCATTTGTTACCTGACTGAAATGTAACTTACCTCTTTCTGCATATTGCATGGTACACTGCAGCCGAACTATATAACTGTATATAGGAAGAAAAAGTACTTTACATCTCTCATTACTGTGGAGGAGAGGGCTAATAAAATGGTGCCTTAACAGAAGGCTGTAGCGCCGGCATCCTTGCATGCTCCCTCTCCCAGCAGGGACGCTGACTCACTCACTGTGGCAGTCCAGCACTCCCTCCTCCATCTCCTTCTACTTTTGCCTGTGGTCTGAGCACAGCTTGCAGATTCCTGAGCACTCTGATTAGGGTGCGCGTGCACAGTCCTGCCTTCTTAAAGTGACAGTGCTCTCCATCCTAAAGCGTCCCCAGCCAATGGATTGGAGACACTTATTATTAAAGACACCTCCAACTGATGGGAGGTGCCTGTGCAATGTTGTTATTCTGTTCCCAAACATGCTTGCTAGTTCTCAGGTCCCCGTCATCTAGTTCCCTCTCATGTGTGTCTGTACTTTAACCTCCTTGCCAAATACTCACCTTGTCAGTCAGTATTACAGCCAGATCTACCTCATTTGCTGTGCCAACCTGTATAACAGCTTGACCTGCCTGCACCTATATAACAGCTGCATTATAGCTTTATAACAGCTGCATTATAGCTTTATAACATATCAGAAATTTGGCAAAAAATTGTAAAATTTCCTAAACTTCAAACTTTATGACCTCAAATTATAGAGTTATGTCACACAAAATAGTTAACATATAACAATTTTCACATGTCTACTTTACATAATCACAATTAAACTGTCACGATTGGGCTGGCGAGTAAACTGGGACCAGGGGCACATTTCCTTGCCCTGACACTAGGGGGCACCCTAACTCACCCTGTTCCCCGGGATACCTTAGATGGCGAGGATGCCGGGGCCTCCACCCTAGCCCTGTCTCCTAGCTTTAGCCCTGCGTCTGTCCCCTTCCCTCCACCTGGGGAAGAGAGGTGCTACCGTGTAACGAAGTACACCAACTCAACAGACAGGGGAACAATACAAGGGTAAAAGAAAATTCCACTCTCAAATAATGCTCTCACAAACAGCAGAGGTATACACCAGAGTGTGAAGGACGGGGGGAGAAAATAAAGCAAGAAAGGATGAGGAATCTTCAAGCATACAAACCAATCAACAATTGCACAATAAACATCTCCAGCACTACAAACACCAGCTTTTCCCTCTCCAGATCTTTGTAGAAAATGCTAACTCAGACAAGGACCTGGCCAGCAGACCTAGCTTTTATAAGAGAGAGGAGTGGTTAACCAAGCACAGCTGCAAGCAGGGATTTCCACATGGCCGATTAACCCCTGTCCTGCTGAAAGAAAACAAACACCCTTAATACACCGGAGAAGTGCTTCTCAGCGGCGAAGCAGAAGCCATCAGACGCTGCGGTCTTCTGGCTCTCTTCTGTTGTGGTAACCCCGTGACGGAAAGATAATTTTTTTTAAGGAAGTTATAAGGGTTAAAATGTGACCAGAGATTTCTAATTTTTCCAACAATTTACAAAACCATTTTTTTTACCCCCCTCGAGGTGCTCAAAACCTCATTCAAGAATTTTATTAACCTTTCAGGTGCTTCACAGGAACTGAAGCAATGTGGAATGAAAAATAAGCATTTAACTTTTTTCAGAGAAATTTTTACTTTCGCAAAGGTAAAAGGAGATATTGCACCATATAATTTGTTGGGCAATTTTTCTTGAGTATGCCAATACCCAATATGTGGAGGAAAACTACTGTTTGGGTGTACATCAGGTCTTGGAATGGAAAGAGCGCCATTTGACTTTTTAAATGCAATAATGCAATGGAATAATTAGCGGACTCCATGTCCCTGATGTGCCTAAACAGTGGAAACCCCCACAAGTGACCCAATTGTGGAAACTAGACCCCTGAAGGAGCTTATCTAAATTTGTGGTGAATATATTGAACCCCAAGGTGCTTCACAGAACTTTTTAACATAGACCCGTGAAAATGAAAAATTACTTTTTTTACACAAAAATGATCTTTTAGCCACATTTTTTTTTATTATTTTCACAAAGATAACAGGAGAAAATGGACCCCAAAACGTGTTGTGCAATTTCTCCTGAGTGTGCCAATGACTCAAGTATGTGGGGAAAATTCTCAATGGATATATCTAGGGGTTAATTGATCGTATTGACATCACAGGTGTGTCACAGAATTTTATACCAATGTGCAGTGAAGAAAAAACATTTAGTTTTTTACCACAAAAATGTCATTTTTGCCCAAAATTTTACATTTTCACAAGGGGAACTGGGTAAAAATAGCACCAACATTCGTCACACAATTTCTGCTGAATGTAGAAATACAGTGCCTTGCGAAAGTATTCGGCCCCCTGGAACTTTTTAACCTTTTCCCACATATCATGCTTCAAACATAAAGATACCAAATGTAAATTGTGAAGTTGAATGAAATTTATTGGTTATTTTAAAATTTTTGTGGAAATTCAAAAACTGAAAAGTGGGGCGTGCAATATTATGGGGCGTGCATGAAGGCGCTGATCTCCCATCCCTTCACCTGCCTCCAGAATATTGTGATCGCACTCCATCGCAGCATTTAGGGCGTTAACAGACAGGAGTGGCGTTGACACCACTCCTGGTTGTTAGTGCAGTAGCTGAGCCACTGGCAGCGCTTAGCTCCAGCACTGATCAGGCAGGAGGTGCTGATATTTCAGCATCTCCTGTGCAATCATATTGTGCTCAGTCAGTCAGTCAGATTGACTGACTGATCACAGCGATCTCAATGCAGGGACTGATGGCATGGGTCCCTGCACCTCTTTCTTTTACTCTCAGCTGTCTGGCATGACGCCACTGCAGCTAGGCGTGGGAGCGCCGCTATATAGCACCCTTTCAACAGCCATCTTTCTTGGGCTATTCTCTTGGAAGTTCTATTCCTCTTTATTCAAAGATCCGACTTTCAATTCAGCGATAAAAGTGATAAAGGCTCGGACTGAACCGAAACGTCGTGTTATTATATCGCTTCTACTTCGTGCTATATATTCTTGTTTGGCTCCCACATGTTTTGTATATAATAAAATAAGCACTTATTTGCATAAATCCCTCTGAGTGTGCGGTGAATTAGACTATTATTGGTAATAGGACCTACTGGTCCGTTACACCTGCACCTCGCCATTGGACTTGAGTGCACGCTATCCTCCTGGTTACGTTTGTGACAGGCATAGCACATCATGGAGCAGGAGCTGATACCAACCCATGTTCATCATTGGTCGTAAAAGGTTAATGCATGAATAAGTGTTTGATTACCTACTAACAAGCAATAATTCTGGCTCTCTCAGACCTGTTACTTTTTCTTTAAGAAGCCCTTCTCATCTATGCTCATTACCTGTATCATTTCCACCTACTTGAACTCGTTACCTGTATAAAAAACACCTGTCCACACACTCAATCAATCAATCACACTCCAATCTCTCCATTTGTCTATATAATATAAGTTGACAAATATAATGATAGCCATTTATTTTTAGTGCATACAATAAATTGAAATCCAGCATATTTTTTAAAGGTCAAAGCTGTGATGCCATTTACAATAATTTTTTCTGTGACCTATCATTGGGGAATTAATGGATGATGGTGGTGATTACCGTATTTTTCGCTTTATAAGGCGCACTTTTGTTCCCCCAAATTTTGGGGGAAAGTGGGGGGTGCGTCTTATAAAGCGAATATGTGTGCTGCTGTGCTATAGAGTGGGGGGGGCGGTTCTGGCATGGAGTCAGGGGGCTGGGGTGGGCCGGATGGGGGCTGCAGAGACAGCGGGAGGTCCTGTGCTCCCGCTCATTAGGCTCATGCAATATTCACTGCACCCGCTGTCCATCACCTCAGTGCTGAAACAGCACCGAGTTGGTAGACAGGGGAGCACCCCCAGTCACTATAGACACTTACCTACTGATGATCACTCCTGCTCTCAGCTCCCCCATGGCTTTCCTGTGTCCAGTCTGCTGTCATCCTCCTCCTGCAGGGTGAGCGGCAGCAGAAGCTCATTCAGGCAGCTCATCGCTTCAGGACTTTGCATGATGTGACCATAGGACCTGCGGTCACATGACTCCCAGTGTGCACTGCGAGTCACATGACCGCAGCTGAGCAGCTCCTATTGGTCACATCATGGAAGGTCCTATAGCTACAATGAGCTGCTTGAATGAGCAGCAGCTGCGTGCGCCCTGCAGGAGGAGGATGACAGCAGACTCAGCACAGACACAGGTAAGCCACGGGAGAGCTGGGAGCAGGAGCGATCATCAGTAGGTGAGTTAACTGTTTATTATTTTAGCATGTGCTTTCCAGCAGGGGGGAATTATAGGGACGGGGGCCATGTGTGACAGCAGGGGGAAATATAGGGATGGGGGACAATGTGTGCCAGCAGGGGGAAATATATGAACAAGGGGCCATGTGTGCCAGCAGGGGGGAATATAGGGATGGGAGGTGGCAATATGTGCCAGCAGAAGGGGGGAATATATCTAGGGGGGACAATGTGTGCCAGCAGGGGGAATATATGGAGGGGGGGACAATGTGTGCCAGCAGGGGGGAATATATGGATGGGGGACAATGTGTGCCAGCAGGGGGGAATATATGGAGGGGGGGACAATGTGTGCCAGCAGGGGGAAATATATGGAGGGGGACAAAGTGTGCCAGCAGGGGGGATTATAGGACCGGGGGGACAATGTGTGCCAGCAGGGGGGGATTATAGGACTGGGGGAACAATGTGTGCCAGCAGGGGGGATTATAGGACCGGGGTGACAATGTGTGCCAGCAGGGGGGAACATAGGGACGGGGGGCTGTGTGAATGTCAGCAGGGGAGAATATAGGGACAGGCGGACAATGTGTGCCAGCTGGGGAACTATAGGGACGGGGGCCATGTGCGTACCAGCAGGGAGGCATATAGAGAGAGAGGGGGGCCATGCCAGCAGGGGGGCATATAGTGCCTGGGGGTCATATCCAGGATAGGATGGGGGGCTATGTGCCAGCACAAGGGGGCCATGTGCCAGGATGGGGGTTATATAGATACCAGGATGAGGGACATATATATGATTTGTAAGACGGACACTGGCATTATAAGACACAACTCCATTTAACATAAAAAAAAAATTTTTCTCTTTTTCTTCACCAAATTTGGGGGTGCGTCTTATAATCAGGTGCGTCTTATAAAGCGAAAAATATGGTATATTATAATCAACCACACACTATGATCCCATATACATCGATAGATGTATGTACATTTTAATTTAAATAATAATTTTATACATGATTAATAAAGTTTAAATTTTGTATTTACTTTCCCCTTTCCCCTTTCCTCCCTTCTCTATCTGCAAGATTTCACCTTATGAGGTAAGGATGATTTTCAGAAAGGTCAGGAATCAGTCCAGAACTACCTGGTCAATGATCAGAAGAGAGCTTGGACAACAGTCTCAAACATTACAGTCAATAACATTCTGCGCATGATGGATTAAAATACTGAAGGGCATGCAAAGTCCCCCCTGCTCATGCCAACACATGTCGAGGGATGTTTGAAGTTTGCCAATGAACATCTGGATGATCCAGAGGAGGCATGGGAGAAGATAATGTGGTCATATGAAACTAAGATAGAACTTTTTGGTATCAACTCAATTCGCCATGTTTGTAAGAAGAAGACAGATGATTGCTATCGCTAACTTCATGCATGGTGGAGTAAACATCACACTTCAAGGGTGCTTTTCTGCAAAGGGGACAGGACGACTACACCATATTTAAGAGAGGAAGGATAGGGTCAGGTATCGTGAGATTTTGGCTAACAATTTCCTTTCCTTAATAAGAGCATTAAAGATGGGTTATGGCTGGGTCTTCTAGCATGGCAATGACCCAAAACACACAGCCAGGACAACTAAGGAGTGGCTTCATAAGATGCATTTCAAGATACTGTAGTGGACTAGACTGTCTCCAGACCTGAGCCTAATAGAAAATATTTGGAGTGAGCTGAAACTCAATGTTGGCCAGTGATGGTCCCAAAATCTGAAAAATTTGGAGAAATTCTGTATAAAGTAGTGGGCCAAAATCGCTGCTACAGTGTGTGCAAACTTGGTGAAAAACTACAGGAAATGTCAGTCCTCTGTAACAAGTTTCTCTTCCAAATATTAAGTTCTGTTTTTCTATTTAATCAAATACTTAATTAATTTGCATTTAATTGCATTAAATATGTAAACATCATACAATATGATTTTATTGGATTATATTTAAGATTTTGCCTCTCACAGTTGAAGTGTACTTATGTTAAAAATTACAGATCTCTCCATTCTTTGTATAGTAGGGAAAAAAGTATTTAGTCAGCCACCAATTGTGCAAGTTCTCCCACTTAAAAAGATGAGAGAGGCCTGTAATTGACATCATTGGTAGACCACAACTATGAGAGTCAAAATGAGAAAACAAATGCAGAAAATCACCATGTCTGATTTGGCAAGATTTATGATTTGTTGATTTTCTGGATTTGTTCTCTCGTTTTGACTCTCATAGTTGTGGTCTAGCTAGACCTAGGTCTTTTTCCAACCTATGTAACTATGCAACCACTGCTGAAACTAAAAATAAAATGTTTGCAAGCAAAAAGAAAAACTCAGGAGTATCAAATACCGTATATAAAATATATAAAATTTATTGAATACATTCACGAATATATTCATCATAAAAAAATTAATAAAACACTAACAAAGTGTGAAGGACATCGGACAAAGAGTCCAACACAGTTACACAAATTATAGACCGGGAAAGCCGAGATCATATAGATAGTCCTATAACATCGCTGTTATTGCAATATTTCACAAGCATCAGAAATATAGTGCAATTACATATGTGTGCCACTCTGGGTATACATACTCAACATAGTGCCATTATAAAAGTCAACCCAAGAGAAGCCTAGCACAAAGGTCTGATACTAGAATTCTCACCCGAATAGGTCTCAGTAACTGGTCACACCATGCAGCCCTAACGCATGTTTCACGTGGGCTTCCTCAGGGGGCTGATAAAATAGGGATATAGAAAATAAGAAGATACTGTATTCTATCATTTCATGTAAAATACCTATACATTTCATTAAATGCATAAACAATATGTTTTTCTGCATTTCAGAAAGCCCTTCTCTACTCATGGTTGTTGCTTCATGAAAATTGAAATAAATGCCAGGGATGTTGCTCTTCCTGTGGTTTTAAAGGAAGATCTGCAAAACTTATAAGATACTATGTCACACATAGTTTTAAGCAAATCACTTATCCATTAACCCTTCATGCCAAAGCCTGTTTTCACCATCATAACCAGGCTGAATTTTACAATTCTGACCAGTGTCACAAATCTGGAATGCTTCAATGGATCCCACTGATTTTGAGAATTTTTTTTTTAGATATATTGTACTTCATGATAGTGGTAAAATTTGTTTGATATGACTTGCATTTATTTGTGTAAAAAATGGAAATTTGGCAAACATTTTGCAATTTTTAAACTTTTAATTTTTATGCCCTTAAATCAGAACGTTATATAGTAACATAGTTAACAAGGCCGAAAAAAGACATTTGTCCATCCAGTTCAGCTTATATTCCGTCAGAATAAATCCCCAGATCTACGTCCTTCTAAAGAACCTAATAACTGTTAAGTTATGTCACAGAACGTTTAATAAATACAATTTCCCACATGTCTACTTTACATTAGCACAATTGTTGAAACACATTTTTTTGTGTGGAAGATATAATGTTTAAAAGTTGATCAGCGATTTCTCAATTTTTCCAACAACATTTGCAAAACCATTTTTAGGGACCACATTACATTTGAAGGACTTGGAGGGGTCTATATGACAGAAAATGGTCAAAAGTGATCCAAATATAAAAACTTCCCACTCAAGGTATTCAAAACGACATTCAAGGAGTATATTAACCCTTCAGGTGCTTTTTGGAATGTGAAAGTAAAAAGTGAACATTTAACTTTTCTCACAAAATTATTTTTTTAATTTCACAAGGGTAACATAAGGAAATGGACCATCAAAAATTGTTGCGCAATTTCTCCTGAGCATGCAGATACCCCATATGTGGGGGAAAACCACTGTTTCAGAAGGGAAATAATATTAATTGACTTTTTGAGCGTAAAATTTGCCATATCTTGTTTGGAGAGCTTCTGATGTGCCGAACCTATACTATAGGCTCTTTATTTAATAGACTCTTAGATGACTTGAAGTTATGATTGATTGTCTAATTACATGTACTATGTATAGCTAAACTTATAATCTTCTATTAACACAAGATAATTACTGGCTTTCAGAGAAGTATCAACCTGACAGGCATGGGGGTCATCAGCAGACCCCTGGCTGTCATGGCAACCCATGGGCAATGTCATTGCCACACAAAAGGACTGGTGAAATGAAACGCTTCCCCTTTCAAGGCGTGAGTTAAATGCCAGAGTCAGTACAGTACATGTACAGTATATCAAATTTTGTGAAGGGAATAAAACAAGATGTTCGACTAGATTTTTTCTTGATAAAACAGAAGGTATGTTTCTTATAGTGCCATTAAATTTTCAAAATGTAACCATATTTGTGTTGCCATTATTTAGCAGATAAAATGGATAGCACTGTGATCACAATGCCCTTGCAACACCCTTGAAATCTCAATCTATGCTTGATTTTACCACATTCTTTGTGGTAAAATAATTAATCTGAACATGGGTTCTCCTATGTTCTCTTAATGATTTCTCTAACACAGGTAAGTTTATTATAATGTGTTGAACGGTTAGAAATGGGCTGACCAATGGATTTCGGCGCTGAAGCCTTTCAAAAAGCTTTGTTCGGGCTGCCGAACCCAAACAGTAAAGGTTCATACCCATTTGTGTAAAAAAAAAGTTTCGATATCAGGACCAAAAAAAGACTTGAGTGTCATTCGAGTGTTGAATCAGATTTTTCACACCAAGCGTTGCATATGATTTACACCCAAATGCAGTGTGATTGCTATCCGATTGCAATGCGAGTTTAACACAAGTTTTTACATAGCATAGAGCAATTCTCTGTAATTCACACATAGTTTTCAAAGGAAATATTCTTCAAAACACACACATACATACACACACATATATATATATATATATACTATATATATATATATATATATATATATATATATATATATACACAGTGGCTACGGAAATTATTCAGACCCCTTTAAATTTATCACTCCTTGTTTCATTGCTGCCATTTGGTAAATTCAAAAAAGGTTCATTTTTTTCTCATTAATGTACACTCTGTAACAATGCTCATACCTCTGGTTTCATTTGCATTCTTATTGCAACAGGTCATTTAAAAATCATCTAAAATGAACAGAAAAATGAACTATTGGCACCACACATATTTCTTATCATTTTAGTTCCTGCATCTTACCTGCATAGATTCATATGTAGAGCACAGAAATCATTGGATGCTCTGCATATACAGTGGGTACGGAAAGTATTCAGACCCCTTTAAATTTTCCACTCCTTGTTTCATGGCATCCATTTGGTAAATTTAAAAATGTTCATTTTTTTTCTCATTAATGTACAGTCTGCACCCCATCTTGACTGAAAAAAAACAGAAATGTCAACATTTTTGCAAATGTATTAAAAAAGAAAAACTGAAATATCACATGGTCAAAAGTATTCAGATCCTTTGTTCAGACACTCGTATTTAAGTCACATGCTGTCCATTTCCTTGTGATCCTCCTTGAGATGGTTCTACTCCTTCATTGGAGTCCAGCTGTGTGTAATTAAACTGATAGGACTTGATTTGTAAAGGCACACACCTGTCTATATAAGATGTCACAGCTCAAAATGAATGTCAGACCAAATTAGAATCATGAGGTCAAAGGAAATGTTTCAAGGAGCTTAGAGACAGAATTATGGCAAGGCAAAGCTCTGTCCAAGGTTACAAAAGAATTTCTGCAATACTCAAGTTTCCTACTGGCACAGTGGCCTCCATAATCCTTAAATAGAAGAACTTTGGGACCACCAGAAGTCTTTCTAGACCTGGCCGTCCAGCCAAACAGAGTAATTGTGCGAGAAGAACCTTGGTGAGAGAGGTAAAGAAGATCACTGTGGCTGAGCTCCACAGATGCAGTAGGGAGATGGGAGAAAGATCCACAAAGCCAACTATCACTGCAGCCCTCCACCAGTCAGACCTTTATGGCACAGTGGCCCGACGGAAGCCTTTTCTCAATGCAATACATATGAAAGCCTGCATAGAGTTTGCTAAAAAAACACATGAAGAAATCCCAGACTATGAAAAAGAAGATTCTCTGGTCTGATGAGACTAAGATGGAACTTTTTGGTGATAATTCTAAGCGGTATATATGGAGAAAACCAGGCACTGCTCATCACCTGCCCTATACAATCCGAACAGTGAAACACGGTGGTGGCAGCATCATGCTATGGGACAGGACGACAAGTTGTAATTGAAGGAAACATGAATGTGGCCAAGTACAGAGATATCTGGATGAAAACCTCTTCCTGAGTGTTCTGGACCTCAGACTTGGCCGAAGGTTTACCTTCCAACAAGACAATGACCCTAAGCACACAGCTAAAATAACAAAGGAGTGGCTTCAGAACCACTCTGTGACCATTCTTGACTGCCCCAACCAGAGCTCTGACCTAAACCCATTTGAGCCTCTAGGGAGAGAGCTTAAAATGGCTGTCCACCAACGTTCACCATCCAACCTGATGTAATTGGAGAGGATGTGCAAGGAAAGATGGCAGAGGATCCCCAAATCCAGGTGTGAAAACTTGTTGCATCATTCCCCAGAAGACTCATGGCTGTACTAGCTCAAAAGGGTGCTTTTACTCAAAACTGAGCAAACGGTCTGAATACTTATGACCATGTGTGCTATTTCAGTTTTTCTTTTTTAATAAATTTGCAAAAATTTCCACATTTCTGTTTTTTTTCAGACAAGATGGGGTGCAGAGTGTACATTAATGAGAAAAAATGATCTTTTTTTGAATTTACCAAATGGCTGCAATGAAACAAAGAGTTAAAAATTAAAAGGGGTCTGAATACTTTCCGTACCCACTGTATATAAAAAAAAGATAGATGAAAAGCTGGCAATTCAGCAGCTGCGTACAGAAAAATCATAGTGGGATCCGACAGAATAGAATAGATAGATTAGATACAATATAAAGATGTCAGGCACATAATAATAATAATAATAATAATAATAATAATAATAATAATAATAATAATAATAATAATAATTTTATTTCTATAGCGCCAACATATTCCTCAGCACTTTACATTATATAGGTGACTTGGACAGACAATAGACCTTACAGCATAACAATAAACACAGATCAAAACAGATACCAAGAGGAATGAGGACCCTGCTCGCAAGCTTACAATCTATGAGTAAAAAGGGAGACACGAAAGGTAGATAGTAACTAAACATATTTGATTAGTGCAGTGCTTGTGTACTGTACATGTTTTTAATTAATAAATTATTACTTTTGAGGAAAAATGGCATATGCTCCCACGTAATTTTCCAAACCAGCAGAGCAAAAGCAGATGGCTGGGGGCTGATGTTTGTAGCATGGGAAAGGGGTAATGCCAACGGAGCTTCCAAGGCTATTAATTTCAACTCACAGCTGTATTCTCAGCCTTTACTAGCCCTAAACAATGGGTGACCCCCCAAACAAGATGTAGGGTCCTCCTATAATTAATAACCAGCAAAGGCTAGTCAGACAGCTGCAGGATGATTTTAATAACCTGAGAAGGGGCCATTATATTGCTCCCCCCAGCTAAAAACATCAGCTCTCAACCGCCCCAGAAAAGGCGCATCTTTAAGATGCCCCAATTCTGGCGCTTAGCCTTGCTCTTCCCACTTGCTCTGATGCAGGGGGAAAGAGTTAAGTCGGTTGATATCATAATTAAACCATTCTTACTATTGCCTGTACCAGTGACGTCTGCAAGAGAATTAAACTAACAAACAACAATATTCCTCACCTGTCCACTGACAAGATAATAATCCATTTGTCTCACAATGGGTGGCAATCTCACAATCTAGATGGCAGGCTGCATGGTTGCATGATGTGACCATACATCCTGTTATCCAGCAGAGACACTGAGCAGCGTCTACAATCGCAAGCTCCACCACTGGCATCATCTATCCGGGCAGTAGTACTACCAAACATAGGCCACAATTAGCCACTTTTGCTTCCAGCATGAGTATTAGTGGGGAGGAAGTGGAAGATGCTATTGAATATTTGGTACATAACTCAACTGAGTCAAAGAGGGATAATGTTAACAATGACAGTAACATCCATAATTTGAGTCAGTGATCATCTCAATCCCCCTCCATCACCACACATACAGTTAAACTTTTACATTGCAGAATTTCAATTCAGCCAATGACAACTTTTTATTATTATTATTTATTTATATAGCACCATTGATTGCATGATGCTGTATGTGAGCAGAGGTTACAGCCAAAATACAAATATCACTTCCAGTAGACAAACTGCAATGGTAGACTAGGAAAAATGTAGTCAGCTCACCTCTCTGCTGTATGCAGTCTTTCTCACCGTCAGCCAACGCCCTGCACGGATCCAAGTGAGCTTTTTGAAAACACCAACAGAAAAAGAGAAAAGGATCCAGTGTTGTCGGGTGGCAGTTAAAACCAATGTTTATTTTCAAAATTGCATTAAAACATTTTCAGGCACATTATGTCTGGCAACACCGCATAGAAACACAGATCTACGCGTTTCGACTAGAGTCTTTTTCAAAGCATAGATCTGTGTTTCTATGCAGTGTTGCCAGATATAATGTGCCTGAAAATATTTTAATGCAATTTTGAAAATAAACATTGGTTTTAACCTCCAGTCGACAACGCTGGATCCCTTTCTCTTTTACAATGGTAGACTGTTACAGAGGGAAGATGACCTTGTCTTTGCAGACTTACATTCTACAGGATGATGGGAAAAGAGACAGTAGGTTGGGGGTTGCAGTAGCTCTGATGGGGTTGAGGTGGCAGCATGGTCATTGCAGGTTATAACTTCTTGCAGTTGTTTATTTATAGAATGAGATGAAGTCAATGTTTGTACTCAGATGAGCCAGGGCAATGATATTGAGGTCATGATTCAAATGCCTAGCTTTAACACTGGTGGAATGGGCAATAGTAGTGTCAACCAAGATAGCAGTGGCACTATTAGTCAGAGTAAATTTACAGGTGAGAATCAAGAGGGAAGACAAGGAGCTCAGGAAATTTTGTACAGTGACACAATTGTCAGCAGAGTTAGGGATGAGCATGATGCCTGTTTGGTGGGCAACACCTGGGAACCAGATTTGATGATGAGGAGGTGACGTTATCAGAGGAGGAAGGTGGAAACATTAGCAATATAAAGTGGACCTGATGTCCAGACAAAAGATCTTCCAGTGACAGATCTACTTGTTTCATTTTTAACTAGGGAGTAGGTGATTCTGCAGCTGTTAGTGAAAGGGGATAATGTATGGACAGCTTGGTTAAATTCTCTAGCTTCTTTTCCAAAAAAGACAGACCTGTTGCTACTCCTCAAACATAGATAATATTTCGACCACCTCTTCTTAATCCATGATTTCTTCTGTATACAACATCTGTATATAAGCACCAGCTTGGAAAGTATCTACCCCAAAAAAGGGATACTTTATAGGCAGCTGTTACATTTTAAAAATGATTAAAAAAAAAATCTGTTAGCCAGTGTGTTATTAAACACTTGATCACTTGATCATTACTACAGCTTTGTTTGCATAAAAGAGCTTAAAATGGGTTCAACACAGTGCTAGGAGACCTAAGAGTTTCATGCTCATCTCTTAAAGGCATTCTAATGCTTTGCAGTACTATCGATCTGCAAATTGGCTAGTTGTGAATCACATATTTTGGAAAATTCTCTCAAAATCGAATTACAAAAGATTTGCTCTTCTCTAATTTTTATAAATATAGTGTTAATTATAAATTATGTTATTATTATGTGAAGAGATCATGGGGCTAGTTCTTTAAGACTGACATTGGGAATGCCAGTCTTAACGAAGGGCTCGCTGAAGTTTGATAAACCAAATTTTGTTAATGTGTTAGCAGACCACTGACATATGATGAGCAAAATTGAGTAAAAAGTGCCTCCTTCTGTCTCGCCAGAAACGTTGCCCAGTTAATGAGTAGAAATTGACAAAAATGTGATTTTTTTTATTTCCTGAAGAAGTTGGTTATTCTTTGAAATGTGTAGAAAAAAAAAGAAACTGTTTATGTTACATTATCTATGAAGTTCGATTATTTTTTCATTGCTGGCAGCGTGGATACAAACCACAAACTCTACTCAGTGAGTGGAGGAGTATTTTAGGGGTAAGAGAATTTGACAGGCTGACACAACCGGTCACACCCCTGCACTTCTCCTGCTCTGTCCATTTCATCAGGTGTGCTTCAAACTAGTGGAAAAATGCCAAAAGTAGCTACATTTTTGCATAACCCCATGTTGCTAAAAAAAATCACTCTTCTAAGCTTTTATGCCAGTATTCTAGTGTAAAAACCATGATAACTTGGCCCCCATCTTTTTTCATGGCACAAAGGAGCTCAAGCATATAAATGATTTAATCCACTGTAAAGTCGCGCTTGTTATTCATGTAGAGGATACTTGCTAGGCAGCCGATTAACCAGGTCCGGCACGGGTTTCTCATATAACATCAACAGTCCATGCAGTTTATTATTCAGCATAAACCATAAACAGCAACAGAAAGTTCATGTCAAAACAGCATAACGTCCATGACAGAGCTCCGCTCTGTTAACCCCGTGGTCACATAGGCTGTGTTATGTCCGGTACGCAGGCTCTTGCCTAAGCACAGCTCACCCTTTCTGGGTTACCTTCTTAGCTGCTTCACACTGCAGACTTTCATTCCCTCCAGGGAACTATCAGACAAACGTCGCCATTATACATAGCATCCACACGTGCTATCAGGAAGGCAGCCACATCTTCCAGCACGTCGGTCTGATGAGACCATCCATATGGACCAACTGGGTCCAAGCATTCACTCATGTGACCTACCCTGGTCACCTTACATGGTCCATAGACACGCCCACCGGATCACATGGCTATGACCTCATCGCAGGTCCTACAACCATTCACATACATACTATTCACTATGGGCTTTTTAGACACATGCCCCTGGGTGGATTTGAAGGTGGTTGGACCCACCCATCTCACCAACCACCTAAAGGCTTCCCTAACACATTGGCACAGAACATCAGCAGTAGCTCTGCTGATCAACACATAAACAAGCCTTCATCCCAAGGCCACCCATCTTGGGATACATAATGGTCATTTAGGACCCTGCTCCTATTACCACCCTGGACATGGCTATACGCCCATCCTGGGACACCCACACAGCTCCCCCTAGTGGACACAGTGGACACTACACCACACCACCTTGTAAAAAATGTTCTTCTCTCATACAATCATTCACTTATATAATACTTAGTGCAACTTTGGATGCATGTGCAAGAGAAATGTAAAACTACACAATAATAATGATGGTATAACTGTGGAACTAACATTTGCTAATTTGTAACAGGTGCAAATATGACATGCATTAAACTTTGCACCTATTCTAGTGCAGAAAAGCTATGCTGTGGCAGCATTGGAATATTAGAACAGTTCCTGTATATGAATTCTGAAGTTTAGCTTTCAGTCTAGTATACCAATGTGATATGTTAGAAACAATAATCTTTTTTGCTAAATTTGAACACACACATATCCAAGAAATAATATAATTTATCAAAGAAGCTGATTCTATTGCCGAGTATTGAGAGCATTTCTCATTTGAAAGAGTTCATCTTTTGCAGATTTTGCCCTTGGTCTTGCAGTAAGCAGACTTTGATATATAACCTGATTTGTAATTATCCAGTTTGATACCTTGGTTCATACTTTCTAGTCAACCATTTTTTATTATTCAAACACTATTTGCAAGCTGGCTCAGTTCTTGAACTTAGATTTTTTTTGCCATTCCATCTATTCTGTTTTTAACCATTTTCAGTTAAGGTCATAGTTTCCTTTATGCTTCTGCCAATTAGTTGCTGTGAAAGTCATTTTATTAAACTTTAGATTCTTTAAATGGAAATAAAGTAACAAAATAATTTTCAGTTTTTGACCTGGTGCCTTATTGTTAATAGGCAATTTTGTGGGCACCAGCGACACACAGGAAATTATATGACTATTCATATTGAAAATGTTACTTTATATTCTTTACACCAGTGATTCCCAAATTTCAGTCCTTAGGGCTCCTAAAGCATCATGCTTTCAGGATTTCATTAGTATTGCACAGGTAATGGAATTATTATCAGGGCATCAGAAATTGCCACAGGTTCTCTCACATGTGCAACACTAAGGCAATCCTAAAAACATGATGTGTTGAGGTACGTGGGCAGGAATGGACTTCCCATTCGTGCAACCTGGGCAACCACAAACTGGCTTAATAAGTAAGAGAGTCAAGTGGAATTGTGCATTTGAGCTATCAGGCTACAAAGGACCCAAATACTGTTCTTCCACAAGGGTCTTCTTCTGTCCATGTCCGCTTCTGTCCGTTAGGAATGGAGTTTGAAAAACTCTGTTCACATGAAATTCCCAAAGGAATATGCATCCTCCAAGTATACTAGTACACATAGTTTATGCTCTATGATACCATATTAAGAACTATAAACTAAATACAGATGCAACAGATCTAAGTTTATATTTTGGTAAGGAGTTCAGCAATATGATATATTGTATCACTGTACAGTACATGATATTTAATATCAGTGCAAAAATTTATTTTGAATACTTGATGTAGTATTTAAAGACGCAATCCAATCAAAGTTTTTAGCCTCTTAATATATCTCAGTTATTATATTATTTAGCACTGTGTACTGACAATTGCTCGTTTTGCCTTTGTACCCAGCTAATTATTTTTTTCTGCTCTAAGTAGAAACAGGAAGTCTATTTTCCCTGCAGAAATCATTCCTCTCTTCAACTCCTGACCCATCTGCTTCTTTCTACCCCCTGCCTGGGATATTTGCAGTTACTCATGACTCATATAGGGAAAATAAACCTCCTGTTTCTACTTAGAGCTTAGAGGGATTCTGCTAGTTAGTTGTTAATCACGTGATGTCATAGACCTAATGGAATAGGCAAAAATTAACTGGGTAGAAAGGCAAAATGATAAATTGTAAATACACAGTGGGATATAATATCATAGCTGAAATACATTAAGAAGCTTCAAATTTTGATGGGAGAAGTGCTTAACCCCTTAGCGACAGAGCCAGTTTGCAGCTTAATGACCAGGCCAATTTTTACAATTCTGACCACTGTCCCTTTATGAGGTTATAACACTGGAACGCTTTAATGGATCCCACTGATTCTAAGACTGTTTTTTCATGACATATTGTACTTCATGTCAGTGGTAAAATTTCTTCGATAAGTCTTGTGTTTATTTATGAAAAAATGGAAATATGGCGAAAATTTAGAAAATTTTGCAATTTTAAAACTTTCTTAATAAATAACAGTTCCCACATGTCTACTTTACATCAGCACAATTTTGGAAGCAAAATTTTTTTTGTTAGGAAGTTATAAGGGTTAAAAGTTGACCAGCGATTTCTCATTTTTACAACAAAATTTACAAAACCATTTTTTTTAGGGACCACATCATATTTAAAGTCATTTTGAGGGGTGTACATGACAGAAAACACCCAAAAGTGGCACCAATCTAAAGACAAGACCCCTCAAGGTGCTCAAAACCACATTCAAGAAGTTTATTAACCCTTTAAGTGCTTCACAGGAACTAAAGCAATGTGGAAGGAAAAAATTAACATTTAACATTTTTTTGCAAAAAATGTACTTCAGAACCATTTTTTTTTATTTTCACAAGTGTTAAAAGAGAAAATCCACCACAAAATTTGTTGTACAATTTCTCCTGAATACGCCGATGCCCCATATGTGGGGGTAAACCACTTTTTCAGCACACGGCAGAGCTCGCAAGGGATGGAGCACCGTTTGACTTTTTCAACGCAGAATTGGCTGGAATTGAGATCGGATGCCATGTTGCGTTCGGAGAGCCCTTAATGTGCCTAAACAGTGGAAACCTCCAACAAGTGACCCCATTTTGGAAACTAGGATAGTTCCATTAAGGAACTTATCTAGATGTGTGGTGAGCACTTTGAACCTTCAAGTGCTTCACAGAAGTTTATAACGTAGAGCCGTGAAAATAAAAAATCCATTTTTTTTCCACAAAAATGATCTTTTCGCCCCCAAATTTTTATTTTTACAAGGGTAACTGGAGAAATCATACCCGCACAGTTGTTGTGCGATTTGTCCTGAGTACGCCAATACCCCATATGTGGGGGGGGAACCACTGTTTGGGCGCATGGGAGAGCTTGGAAGGGAAGGAGTGCCATTTTGGAATGCAGACTTTGATGGAATGGTCTGCGGGCATCATGTTGCGTTTGCAGAGCCCGTGATGGGCCTAAACAGTGGAAACCCCCCACAAGTGACCCCATTTTGGAAATTCGACCCTCTAAGGAACTTATCTAGATGTGTGGTGAGCACTTTGAACCCCCAAGCGCTTCACAAAAGTTTATAAACGCACAGCCGTGAAAATAAAGTCTTTTTTATTTCCACAAAAGTGATTTTTTAGACCCCAATTTTTAGACCCCCAAAGTTGGTAAATAGTGGAAACCCCTCAATTCTTGCTCCAACCCTAACCCCAACACACCCCTAACCCTAATCCCAACCCTAACCCTAATCCCAACCCTAATTCCTAATCCTAATTCTAACCCTAATCCTAGTTTGCCCTAACCCTAATTCTAACCCTAGCCGTGACCCGAGCCCTAACCCTAGCCCTAACCCTAGCCCAACCCTAACCCTAGCCCAACCCTAACCCTAACCCTAGCCCAACCCTAACCCTAGCCAAACCCTAACCCTAGCCCAACCCTAACCCTAGCCCTAACCCTAGCCCTAACCCTAGCCCTAACCCTACCCTAACCCAACCCTAACCCTAATGGAAAACTGAAAAAAAAAATATTTTCTTTATTTCATTATATTTGCCTATATAAGGGGGTGATAAACGGGGGGTTATGTACTATTTTTTTTATTTTGATCACTATGATCGTTTATCATAGTGATCAAAATAATGAATGGAATCTGCCAGCCGGAGCCGGCAGATTCCCGGCGGGCGCACTGCGCATGCGCCCGCCATTTTCAAGATGGCGGCGCCCATCGGAGGGCGCCGGCGGGACGTGGGACCACCGGGAGGGGACGGAGGGCCACGGAGAGGTACCGGGGGGGATCGGGGACCCTATCTCTCTCTCCTCTGATGTTCGATCACATCAGAGGAGAGAGAAATTAAATGTAAAATCGCGGCTTTTTTTTGTGGTCGCCATTATAGGGTCAATAACGGCGATCGCAAAAGCGGGGTTGGTAAAAACCGACCGATTCATGTTCTCTGGGGTCTCAGCTACCCCTGGCAGCCAAGACCCCGGAGAAAATCTGACACTAGGGGGCATTATTCACTTAAATCACAGCGCCGTGAATTAACGGCGCTGTGGTTTTAGTACCCTTAACTACCGCCGTTAAAAGGCGTATCGGCGGTCGTTAAGGGGTTAAGTTATTTAGGCTGGGATTTTTTTTTGCTGCAAAAATGACTGAAAATTATTAGAAAATTTTAAACACTACAGATTGCACATTCTTGCTAGTTTTTTCATATGTTTATTTTTTTAAAGCAGCATCTTCTCATATGGCATTTATTTTGTACTTTTTTTAAAAAACATTCAAGATCAAAAAACATAAAAAATACGTGTATTAAAAAGAATTATAGAATCATAGAATCGTAGAGTTGGAAGGGACCTCCAGGGCCATCTGGTCCAACCCCCTGCTCAAAGCAGGATTCGCTAAGTCATCCCAGACAGATGTGTGTCCAGCCTCTGTTTGAAGACTTCCATTGAAGGAGAACTCCCCACCTCTTGTGGCAGCCTGTTCCACTCATTCATCACTCTGTCAAAAAGTTTTTTCTAATATCTAATCTGTTTCTCCTCCCATTCAGTTTCATCCCATTGCTTCTAGATTTTCCTTATGCAAATGAGAATAAAGATGATCCTTCTACAATGTGACAGCCCTTGAGATATTTGTAGACAGTTATTAAGTCTCCTCTCAGTCTTCTCTTTTGTAAGCTAAACATTCCCAAATCCTGCAACCTTCCCTCATAAGACAGGGTTTGCAGACCAGTCACCATTCTGGTCACTCTATTCTGAACTTGCTCCAGTTTATTGATGTCTTTTTTAAAATGTAGCGCCCAAACCTGGACATAGTATTCCAGATGAGGTGTGACCAAAGAGGAGTAGAGGGCAATAATGACTTCAGGTGATCTAGACTGTATGCTTCTGTTAATACATCCTAGAATTGCATTTGCCTTTTTTGCTGCTGCATCATACTGTTGACTCATATTCAAGTCATTTTCACATGTGCTGTTGCTTAGCCCTATTCCTCCCATTCTGTATATGCTTTTTTCATTTTTATTGCCCAGATGTAGTACTTTGCATTTTCCCCTGTTAAAAACCATTCTGTTAGTTGCTTCCCACTGCTCCAGTTTATTTATATCTTTTTCAATCCTCTCTCTCTCTTCTCTAGTATTAGCTATCCCTCCTAGCTTTGTGTCATCAACAAATTTAATCAGTTTACCCTCAATTCCTTCATCTAAATCGTTGATAAAGATGTTGAACAATACAGGGCCCAGGACAGATTCCTGTGGTACCCCACTTGAGGCATTCTTCCAACGGGATGTGCAGCCATTTACGACCACCCTTTGGGTCTGATCACTAAGCCAGTTATGAATCCACCTAACAGTTGCCTTGTCCATTCCATACCTAGTCATTTTTTCAATAAGGATTGTGTGTGATACTTTGTCAAATGCTTTGCTGAAGTCAAGATATACTATGTCTACAGCATTTCCGTGATCCACCCAACCAGTGATTTTGTTATAGAAGAAAATTAAGTTAGTCTGACATGACTTATTAGTTACAAACCCATGCTGTCTGTGTTTAATCACTTCATTCTTATCCAGGTACTTACATACATGTTGTTTAATAACTTGTTCAAAGATCTTTCCTGGTATAGAATTCAGACTCACCGGCCTATAGTTGCCTGGGTCCACCTTCTTCCCCTTTTTGAAAATCGGAACAACATTTGCTCTTCTCCAGTCTTCTGGGACTTCTCCTGTTCTCCAAGAATTTTCAAATATTATGGGGAGGGGTTCAAAAATTTATTCTGCTATCTCCTTCAGTACACTGGGGTGTAATTCATCTGGACCTGGAGACTTGAATTCATTTAGGTTAGCTAAGTGTTTCCTCACTATCTTTCTGTTTATAGATATCCTGGATTCTTCTATTCCCTTAATAGGACAGTGAAGAACAGTAGGTGTTACATTTCCTTTCTGAGAAAAAACAGATGCAACATAGGAATTTAAAAGTTCGGCCTTCTCAACATCCTGTCTTACCATTTCATCATTTTAATCCTGTAAAAATCCTATAACATCTTTGAATTTTCTTTTACGTTTGACATATCCTCAAAATCCTTTATTATTGCTTTTGACGTCTCTTGCAAGCCTCAATTCATTGTCAACTTTAGATAATCTGATTTGCGCCATGCAGGTTCTGCAGACAGCATTATATTCTTCTTTAGATATGCCTCCCTCTTTCCATTATATAAACATTTCATTCTTCCTTTTGAGCATGTGCTTAAGTTCTGTGTTCATCCATCCTGGTTTCCTTAAATGCTTCCTATTCGTAAGTCTTTTTCGGAATTGTTAACAATTGTGCTTTGAGAATTTCATTTTTCAAGATTTCCCATCCTTCCTGGACATTTTTGTCTTTTAGGATATCCAGCCATTGGATCTCTCCAATTCTCTTTCTGAATCCATTAAAATCTGCATTTCTGAAATCTAACCTTGACGTCTAAGTCTTCACAGGTCTTCCTCCTCTAGTTATCCGAAATTCTAAAATAGCATGGTCGCTACCTCCTAGAGTCCCAGTCACTTTTACCTCCTCAACCATTTCCTCCCTGTTTATAAGGATTAGATCCAAGGTAGCAGATCCCCTTGTTCTCTCCCCTACCTTTTGGAAGATAAAGTTGTCAGCAAGAGAGGATAAGAATTTCCTTGACCTGTTAGTTTTGTCTGAGAGAGATTCCCAACAAATGTCTGGATAGTTGAAATCTCCCATGACAACTATATTTTTTGGAGAACTTCATCCGTATCTTCAGCTTGCACAGGTGGCCTGTAGTAATTGCCTACAATGGTGTTCTTTCCATTGTTCTGTCCTTGTATTCTTACCCAAACAGTTTCCACAGAACTCCCAGTCTCTGAAGCTTCAATCTCTGTGCAGATATACGCATTTCTAGCATACAATGCGACACCTCCTCTTCACTTATCAAGTCTGTTTCTTGCAAATAAGTTGTATCCTTCTAGCCTTGTATTCCAATCATGTGTATTGTCCCACCAAGTTTCTGTGATTCCAATGACATCATATTTCTTTTCCTGTGTTAGTAGTTCCAATTCTCCTTGTTTGCTGTCCATGCTTTGTGCATTTGTATAGAAACATTTTAGTTTGTGATTGGTTTCTCTTTCTCCAATATTTTTATTATTTAGATTATTTTGTCTTTGTTCTTTCCTCCCACTTCTAATAGCAGAGTTCTCAATAGCATTTGTCAGGTGTATGGCTTTTTCTGGCCGTTTGCTTCCCTTCACAGATTGTTCTAGTTTAAAGTTCTCCTGATGAGTGTAGCAACTTAAGAACTTAAATATGAACCTTTTTCAGTGTACTTTGTATGCAATAAACCTATAGAAGTGTACAGAACATCCCAAAAAAATCACAGAAAAAAAGAAGCCACACTTTCCTGTAGGCTGTAAGTCGGCACGGAGCACTACGCGTATGTGTGACAGGAGTCCTATATGAGACTTATCAATGTGCATTTAGAATATTATGCAACCACCCTCCTCATGATTGGTAGGAGTGTGAGTGGTTGGTCTATCAGTACTCTGCATCTGCACTACCCCTGCCTCATTGGGGCTTGCTGCATCCAATAAGTACTGTAGTATTATAGACAGATATCGGTAAATGTGGCTGCTTTTTTCTGTGATATTTTTGTAAGTGTACAGTAAATGAAATAATGCAAATCACTACATTAATATTTATTTAAACTCTTATTCATAGGTCCAAAGATGCTCAAAGCCATTAGTCATTTTTACTAATTAAGCCAAAGGCCTCTTAGGCAGTGTAGTCCACCTCTAAACTGCAATAAATGGCATTATTATGGCAAAGAGCTTTTTCCTTGCAATTCTGCTTGTCAAAAACTTGATTAGTATGCTACCAATAAGGCAATGACTACTTTTGACCCATGAACTCCTTGAAGGATACATTTGCTTACAATAGTGAGTAAGGTTGAGGATTTTCATATGAGGTTTTTAAATTGTCTTTCCTATCAGAATTCTACAAATTCTGTTGAAACCTTTTACTACAATAGTTGTAGAAATATACATCAAAAGAAAGGGAAAAATGCTACTGAGGCTTTAAAAATGGAAAAGTATCAAAAAATACTTTATTAATAAAAACATATCTGAGTAATGAACATAACAATATAATAGCGACAAAATAAACAGGACAGGTTATTAAGTGAGCAATAGTATTATTATTATTTATTATTATAGCGCCAATTATTCCATTTAGATATATGATATTTATTTATATATATACATATATATATATATTATGGCGTGGCTCAGGGTTGTATAATCGATGGGAGATATGTGTCTCATAGATGGCTTGTCTCCATAATGTAAGGCATAGTAGTTGTTGCTTTATTACTGTTTTTGCAAGGACCTGTGGTGAGGTCACAGTCACGTGACCAGTTAGCTGCTGGGTTCGTGGGTGTGGCTACACCCTTATAATGTGGCCTGGTCCTGAACCAAGCAGCTGTATGCGAGGAGGGACAAGCCTCCTGTGTGTGTGCTGAGGCTCCAGGAATGAACCTGAAGAAACGGACCTTTATGTTTTCCTTTTCAGCTGACGGCTATTTTCTTTGTTACTTGCTGCTGGATGGGTTTATGATGTAATAAATCACATGAACTTTAAGGGAACCTGCCTCTTGACTCTCCCGTTGCACCTGAGGGAGTCGAATCCCTCCATTTGGTGCTAGACGTGTGGGCAGCGTTCCCAGCAGAGCCGTGAGACTGTTACTGCATGTCCTGGGTCAAGTTTGCATCAAGCCAGCAAGCTTTGCCTGGAAAAATGGAGGACCTGCTAAAACACCTGGTCCAGGCCCAGACACAGCAACAGGAGACCAACAGGCTGTTATTCCAACAGATCCAGCAGAGCCACCAGGAGCAACGGCAGCAGTTTCAGCAGAGCCTGCAGGAGCAACGGCAGCAGATCCAGCTTCTGGCAACTGCCATCCAGGAAGGCAGGACGAGCGCCCCAACCCCAGGCCTGGCTGAGGCCACCCACGTCGGGAAGGCGGTAAGACACGCATTACAAAAAATGACCCCTGAGGATAATGTTGAGGCCTTCCTGACTGTGATTGAGAGGGTGGCTGAGAGGGAAAAACTTCAGCCAGAGCAGTGGGCAGAGGTACTGGCCCCATACCTGACGGGGGAGCCCCAGAAGGCATACTACTTGACTGTACAAGACGCCAAGGAGTATCTCAAACTAAAAGCGGAAATTCTCGCACGGTTGGAGGTGACAATGACTATCAGGGCACAATGAGTTCACAGCTGTGCCTATCACCGGAACAAACGCCGCTCTCCCAAATGTTCAACTTGTTGCACCTGGTCCAGAAATGGCTGCAGCCAGAGTCATCTTACCCTGCACAGATGGTAGAGCGAGTGGTAATGGATCGGTTTGTGAATTCCCTGCCGAGACCCCTACAGACTTGGGTTGCCCAGGGGGATCCCCAGAATGCCGATGAACTGGTCGGACTGGTCAAGAAATACCAGGGATGGAAGGCTCCTTGGGGAAGCAACCCATTCCGTATTGGGGTTCCAGCAGGGGGCGGAGTCCCAAAAAGGGGTGGGGTGTCCAAGGTCAAAAGGGGTGGGAGAGGCGGTGCCCAAGGTCCCCACCGGTGATATTATTTGCTGGAAGTGCCACGGGCCAGGACATATAGCTGCCCGTTGTCCCCAGACCACCGAGCAGATGGACTGCAGCATGGGACGCCATAGTTCATACTATGCATATCCAGCTTGCAGTGTGAACTCGCCACCTAACGAGGAGCCACAAGCATGTCCCGTGAAGGTGAATGGTGGAGCAGTAATGGCGCTGCTAGACTCAGGGAGCTTGGTGACTCTGGTATGAGCCACTTTTCCTCTCAGCCTACTCCCGGGTAACAAGGTTGGCGTTCGGTGTATACATGGCGATGCAAAAGACTACCCTATGGCCAGGGTGAACATTGCACCGAGTCCCATGAAGTTGGTGTCGTTTGGGACTTGTTGCATCTGATAAAAATAGGCTGGGATTTTTGTCTGTTTTGGGATCTGTGGGGTAAGGGTTCTGAGATTGCTAGCCAGAGCAGGGAACCAATGAACCCTAATAAGGTATCGCCACCATCAGAGGCTGATGGGTTTCTTTTATGTGTCCTTGTTGGGGATGAGGAGGAAGGGGCCCCTGAATCTGACATTCCGGGGTGGCCGGTGAGAATTTTGGGACTGCCCAACATAGGGACCCAGCAGTGAGGGAAGCCTTCAATAATGTCACCATCATTAATGGGGTTGCACAAGAGCCGGGAGCAGGCACCAGGATTCCCTATTTTATGTTGAGTGGGGAATTGTTATACCGGGTCACGAAAATAAGGGAAGAGGTGGTAAAGCAGTTAATAGTACCAGGCCCCTGTAGACAGAAAGTGTTGGACATGGCCCATTCACACATCTTGGGGGTACACCTGGGGGTGGAAAAAATGCAGGAACGGGTTGTCCAGAGGTTCTATTGGCCTGGGTGTCACCGGGAAATAGCTAGCTATTGCAGGTCCTGCCCGACATGTCAGTTAACTGCTCCCGCATCTCATTTTCGGAACCCCCTTGAGCCACTGCCCATTATTGAGGCGCCCTTTGAGAGAATTGCCATGGACTTGCTCGGTCCCTTAGTTAAATCAGCTCCGGGCCATCAGTGTATATTAGTCATCCTGGACTATGCCACCCGCTATCCTGAAGCAATTCCCCTGAGAAATTCCTCCGTGAAGAGTATAGCCCGTGAGTTGGTCCATGTATTTGCCTGGACGGGTTTGCCGAATGAGATCCTGACCGACCAGGGGACACCTTTTATGAGTAAGGTGATGAGGGAATTGTGCAGAGTCCTGCAAATCTCCCAGTTGAGGACTTCAGTGTACCATCCGCAGTCAGATGGCCTTGTTGAGAGGTTTAACAAGACACTGAAGAGCATGCTATGAAAAGTCATAGAGAAAGATGGTAGAGATTGTGATTGTCTCTTACCGTATCTACTGTTTTCTATCCGTGAAGTCCCCCAGGCCTCTACAGGGTTCTTGCCACCGAGCTTCTGTGCAACCCACATCCGCGAGGTCTCGTAGATATAGCCAAGGAAACCTGGGAAGCCAAGCATGTGTCACTGATGCAGCAGAGGGTTGCGAAGGTGATGCCCATTGTTAAAGAACATCTCCGCCAGGCACAAGAGGCTCAGGCCAGGGTCTACAACCGGTCAGCAAGAGTGAGGCAGTTCAATCCGGGTGACCGAGTTCTCGTGCTAATCCCAACGGTGGAGAGTAAGTTCTTGGCAAAGTGGCAAGGGCCTTATGAGGTGGTGGAGAAGATTGGAGACGTAAACTACAAGATCCACCAACCCGGAACACGGAAGCCATACCAGGTTTACCATGTCAACCTCATCAAGCCGTGGCAAGATAGAGAGCCAGCAGTAACTCCGTGCTTGCTGGGCAACCTAGAAGGAGAGGTTGGAGTGGTTATCATAGCAGAGACGCTATCTAAGGCCCAGAAACAGCAGTGATGGGAGTTACTCCAGAAAAGCAGGGACCTGTTTTCAGAGTTGCCGGGGTGCACGAAGGTTGTGGAGCATGAAGTTCTGACCGAGCCACATGTGCGGGTGAACGTGAAGCCGTGTCGAATTCCTGAGGCCAGTCGAGAGGTAATCTCCAAGGAGGTGCAGTGTATGTTGAAGCTCGGGGTCATTGAGGAATCCAAGAGCGGCTGGTCAAGCCCGATTCTCCTTGTCCCAAAACCTGATGGTGAATGGAGATTCAGCAATGATTACCGGAAGCTGAATGAGGTCTCCAAGTTCGACGCTTATCCCATGCCACGCATTGATGAGCTCATCGAGAGAATTGGACCTGCCAGGTACATAACCACCTTGGATCTGACAAAGGGATATTTGCAGATCCCCATGGCACCAGAAGCCAAGGAGAACACGGCATTTTCTCCACCAGACGGGTGTATGTCCAGATGCCGTTTGGCCTGCAGGGAGCTCCGGCAACCTTCCAGAGGGCTATGGATAGAATCCTTGCACCTCATAAGCTATACTCTGCCGCGTACCTGGATGATATCGTCATCTTTACCCTGGACTGGGAGTCTCACCTGGAAAAGGTCCAAGCAGTGTTTGACACTCTAAAGGAGGTGGGGTTTACAATAAATCCGAAGAAGTGTGCCTTGGGTAAGGAAGGAACCAAATACCTAGGATGTGTAGTGGGGTGTGGCAAGATCATACCCCTAATCAATAAAGTGGAGGCAATTCAAACATGGCCGAGGCCTCTGTCAAAGAAGCAAGTTAAAGCCTTCCTGGGGATCGTGGGATATTACAAGAGGTTCATCCCAAACTTCGCCACAATGGCTGCACCTCTAACTGATCTGCCTAAGGGAGGCAAAGTCAGTGATGGTCAAATGGTCCGAAGAGGCAGAGTCAGCCTTCCAAGAAATGAAAGGCGCTCTATGTAAGCAACCTGTTCTGGTGGCCACAGACTTTAAACATGAATTTGTCCTCCAGACAGATGCCTCAGATGTCGGGGTAGGAGCAGTCCTTTCCCAAGAGATATGTGGGGAGGAGCATCCTATTCTCTACTTCTCTACTTGAGTAGGAAGTTGTCTTTTTGTGAGAAAAATTACTCAGTTGTAGAGAAGGAGTGTTTGGCCATAAAATGGGCAGAGGATACATTACGGTACTTCCTGGTGGGACGGAAGTTTAGATTAATATCCGACCATCCCCCACTCAGATGGATGAGGGAAACAAAGGGTCACCCGCTGGTTCTTAGGCCTACAAGACTTCAACTTCCATGTAGAGCATAAGGCCAGGAAACTACATGGGAATGCCAATGCCCTTGCCTGATAATGTGGCCTGCTCCTGAACCAAGCAGCTGTATGCGAGGAGGGACAAGCCTCCTGTGTGTGCTGAGGCTCCAGGAATGAGCCTGAAGAAATGGACCTTTATGTTTTCCTTTTGAGCTGACGGCTATTTTCTTTGTTACTTGCCGCTGGATGGGTTTATGATGTAATAAACCGCATGAACTTTAAGGGAACCAGCCTCTTGACTGTCTCCCGCTGCACCTGAGCTAGTCGAATCCCACACATATATACAGCTCTGGCAAAAATTAAGAGATCACTGCAAAATTTTCAGTTTGTCTAATTCTTCTCTTTATAGGTATATTTTTGAGTAAAATGTAAATTGCTCTTTTATTCTATAAACTACTGACATGCTTTCAAATATCCAAGCGCTAAATTTTGTATTTATTTTTAGAAAATGAGAAATAGTCAAAATAACAAAACAATGCAGTGCTTGCAGACTTCAAATAGTGCTAAGAAAATAAGTTGATAATCATTTAGAAACAATACTAATGTTTTAACTCAGGGAGAGTTCAGAAATCAATATTTTGTGGAATAACCATGATTTTTAATCACAGCTTTCATGAACTTTGCATGCTTTCCACCAGTCTTTAACACTGCTTTTGGATAACCTTATGCTACACCTGGTGCAAAAATTTAAGCAGTTATTCATAGTTTGATGGCTTGTGACTTTCCATCTTCCTCTTGATTACATTCCAGAGGTTTTCAATGGGGTTCAGGTCTAAAGCTTGGGCTGGCCATGACAGGGATTTGATGCGGTGTTCCTTCATCCACACATTTATTGACCTAGCTGTGTGGCATGGCACATTGTCCTGCTGGAAAAACTAGTCCTCAGAGTTGCCTGAGCAGAAGGAATCAACTGTTTTTCCAGGATTACATTGTATGCCGCTTGATCCATACATCCTTTTCAAAGATTAACCTGCTCAATTCCAATCTTGCTGAAGCATCCCCCGATCATCACTGATCCCCCACCAAATTTCACAGTGGGTGCAAGACATTGTGTCTTGTACGCTCCTCCAGGTCTACGTCTAACCATTAAATGACCAGGTCTTGGGCAAAGCAGAAAATTAGACTCATCAGAGAAGATTACCTTACTTCAGTCCTCTATGGTCCAATCCTTTTGGTCTTTGGCAAACTTCAGCCTGGCTCTCCTTTTCTTCTCATTGATGAAAGGCTTTTTTCTAGCTTTACATGACTTGAGCCCTACTTCTAGGAACCTGTTATGAACAGTTCTTGCCGTGCACTTCACCCCAGCTGCCATTTGTCTTTTGTCTGCCATTTGTCTTTTGTAGGTCATTTAATGTCATCCTACGGTTGCTGAGTGACATTCGAATAGGATGATGGTCATCCCAGTCAGTGGAGAGTCGTTTTCTCCCTCTGCCGGTCTGTAGCTTTGTTGTCCCCAATGTCTGCTGCTTGACCTTGTTGTAATGGACTGCCAACTTAGAAATTTTAAGGATGGAGATCACATGAGTCTCACTGTATCCCTCTCCTAGTAAAGCCAGAATTGAACCCTTCTCTTCCTCACTCAAGACTTTTCTTTTCAACTCCTTGGCATGGTTAAAAGTTATATTTTCATTCCTATTACTTTTGGGATATTACTAGCACATGTTTTGCCACCCAGCTTGTCCTATTGCAAGAGGATTGTGAACACTACAGCAGGGTTTTTTATACTTTCCCTTGTTAAATAAGATCTGGTTCAGGTGATCACCTAATCAGAAGCACATTAAGTAGAATGAGGCGTACTCTGGTTGAAATTCAACGGACATTGGAATGGAATGGCTGTCAGACATGCAGAGAAGCTTATTTTTATAAAACTGCACAGTGGTCTCTTATTTTTTGCTAGAGCTGTATATATATTGTATATATATATATATATATATATACATACACACACACGCAGTACAGACCAAATGTTTGGATACACCTTCTCATTCAAAGAGTTTTCTTTATTTTCATGACTATGAAAATTGTAGATTCACTCTGAAGTCATCAAAATTATGCATCAACACATGTGAAATTATATAATTGACAAAAAATGTGATAAACAACTGAAAATATGTCTTATATTCTAGGTTCTTCAAAGTAGCCACCTTTTGCTTTGATTACTGCTTTGCACACTCTTGGCATTCTCTTGATGAGCTTCAAGAGGTAGTCACCAGAAATGGTCTTCCAACAGTCTTGAAGGAGTTCCCAGAGATGCTTAGAACTTGTTGGCCCTTTTGCCTTCACTGTTCGGTCCAGCTCACCCAAAACCATAAGACATATTTTCAGTTGTTTCACACTTTTTTGTTAATTATATAATTCCACATGTGTTAATTCATAGTTTGGATGCCTTCAGAGTGAACCTACAATTTTCATAGTCATGAAAATAAAGAAAACTCTTTGAATTAGAAGGTGTGTCCAAACTTTTGGTCTGTACTGTATATATGAAATGGCAATGAAATTGGGCTAAGAAAACTTTGACAGAAGTATACTTTTTGTAGCAGTCATAAAATTAGTCGCCTAAATACTTTTTTCGATCGGCAGAAGATTTAGCAGGTGAACAAGTCTGATGGACTATTGCCGTTTCGCGCTGCTGTGCTTCTACGGGTCCAGGAACAGCGTGAAAAGGCCGTCGTCCATCAGACTTGTTCACCTGCTCACTCCCCTGTCTCCTGCACACCGCACCATGCACTTTATTGAGATGTTGATATCATCTAATACGGATTAAAGGAATTCAAGAAGAAAGACTGGTTGAGTGCTCCATTTCTTTTCTTCTTGTCTGTGCAATATTCCAGTACTTTATGTGTAAGCACCACCCAAAAGAAGTCTTTAATACTATAAATATGACGTACCACTTGAAATGAAAGAAGCACAGTCATCAGCCGATATATTTGGTGCCTAATCTACTAAGTGGATATATATTCAGTTAAACCTAGTTGAGCTGCAATACCAGGCTGAAATTCGACAGTGCTGTTTCCAGTAGGAAGCAGCTATTTTTATATAATCTCATACAGCCCCTTTAACATAACAAAGGGCATTGGAATAAGGTTAAATGGGTAAAAAAAACACTTTAGTTAATAGCACTAAAAATTCAACAACCCCCAAAAAAACACTTTAGTTAACAGCAAGCAGAAAATTTTTCATAATTCTGTATATATTTGTTCCAGCCACCCATCTAATGTGAACTACGGAAAGAGTACATATGTTTCAAATTAAATGTAAATATGCATTTTTAGTCTTTTCTTTATAAATACAATTGTTCTGTTTTCTGTTTTTTATTAGCAATAATGACATAAACAAAACATTTCTGATTTTACGGCGCCTAAGGATACGCCAGCTCTGACAATGAGCAGCAGCTGCACAAGCTTTTAGTAAACAGACTTTGGAATGTATAAATCACAAAACAATTAGTTTTCTATTGTACTCTTTAGGGCATTGCATATACAGGAATTACGGAGGAAAGGAATATATATACGTAAAGTGAACAGAGAGGCTTTGCACCTGCTGTTTGGTTTGTGATTGGAATCATAATATTTTCTAAATAACAAATCCTATTGTTTTTTGATTATAAAAGATTATAAAAGGAATTAGGTTAGACTAATTTAGAGTGACTATGCTGATTTTACTATGTGTGTCTAGCAATGTTATTTTCATTGTGCACAAAAAATCAACTCTCTCTGAAGTGACAATCCATGTGCACTGATGACTGAAACAAATATCCAGTGATCAACAGATAGAATCCAGTACTGTTCTTCTGTCACTAGGTCAAAGTACCCCATACACGGGAAAGAAAAGTTGAGTGAGCCCGCTGCTGTGTGTGGTGCAGGCAGACCAGCCAAAGCCTTATTCATGCGTGCGTGTTTAAACATGTACGTGAACAAATTATACCAGTGTCATCAGTGTTTTGGATCAGTGTGTTATCCGTGTGCCCATTTTTACTATCAGTATCCTCAGTAGTTTTCACGGATGGATAGATAAATAAATTACAAACTTCTGCCATCCGTGTGCTAGGCTCTGTGCACACGGTGTGGATTCTGCCGCGGATCTGCAGCAAATTTGGCCCTGTGGATTCGCAGCAGAACTGCATGTGATGTACAGTAGCATTAAAGGTTATGTAAAACAAAATCCACAGTGCACATGATGTGTTTTTTTCTGCGCAGATTTGGTGAGGAATGAAAAATGCAGCATGTGACTTCTTTTGTGCGGTTTTGCTGCAGTTTTCCACCTGCTCCATTCTAGAAATCCGCAGGTGGAAAACCGCAGTGGAAAACCACACAAAGCATGCAGTAAAACTGCACAAAAAAAGCACTAAATCCACAGGAAAAATGCAGGTCATTTGACCTGTGGATTTAGTCAAATCTGCGCGGAAAATTCCAAAGCAGAATACGCACCGTGTGCACATAGCCCTATGCATGTTTTTCACGGACCCATAGACATGTATTGGATCTTATCATTCATGATGCCAGGAAAAAGCCAACATGTTGTGGGACAAGTTGTACTTTTAAATGACACCATTGATTTTACCATGTTGTGTACTCGAAAACGGGAAAAAAAGTGTAATCCCACACTGTTTTTTTTTTTTGCTTGGCTTTTTTGCTAGGTTCACTAGATGCTAAATCTAACCTGCCATTATGATTCTCCAGGTCATTACAAGTTCATAGACACCAAAGATCTCTATGTTCTCTTTTATCTAAGTGGTGAAAAAAAATCCAAAGTTTGCTAAAAAAAAAAAAAAAAAAAAAAAAAAATTGCGCAATTTTTTGAGACCTGTAGCGTCTCTATTTTTCGTGATCTGGGGTCGGGCGAGGTCTTATTTTTTGCGTGCCGGGCTGACGTTTTCCATGACGCCACTTTTGTGCAAGCACATTCTTTTGATCGCCCGTTATTGCATTTTAATGCAATGTCGCGGTGACCAAACAAATGTAATTCTGGCATTTTGAATTTTTTTCTCGCTTTGACAGCGGGATTTAACTAGTTACTAGGCGCGGGCGGATGGCGATTCCGCTCGCGTCTATTGCAGGCACATGTTAGCTGTTCATAACAGCTGACATGTCACAGCTTTGAGGTGGGCTCACCACTGGAGCCCACCTCAAAGCAGGGGATCCTTACCGATGACGTACTATTCCGTCATCGGTAAGGAAGGGGTTAAGGTTGGAGATACATATAAGTCCATCAAGTTCAACCTATAATACTGTTGTACATATGTTCAAAAGCTGTCAGGTTCAGTTATGAAATGTGTCATTTCATAATGATTTTGACCTCCTGAATTCAAATCTGAAATTGAAAGCTTTTAGTTGGCACTTGTTTCTGACATCAAAGAGTTTGCACTACAAAATTTGGTCCTCATTCAGTGACAAATCTTATTTCCTTATCTTCATCTCTTACAATTGTCTAAAAATAATCTGCAAACATTGATGGATTCCATTTTCCTTTATATATTTTCCCTCTAGGCCACAATATCTTGGTGAAATCTCTCACCGTGCTGGTCACTCACTGCTCTGCAGTTTGGTGAAGAAAAATCTAGATGTAAGAAATGAAACTTTAATGGCAACCTGTCAGCAGGATTGTGCACAGTAACCTACAGATGGTGTCAGGTTGGCGCCGTTATACTGATTAAAATCATAACTTGGTTGAAATCTGTCTTCTGGTTGCTGTTTAATCTTTGTTTACAGTTTTCAGTTAATGATATGCTCGTGCTCTGTGGGGCCTGTGGGGGGTCTTCATGTAGTGCTCTGATTAGGTAGCCTTCAGTAGGCGGGTGCCATCTGTGTCACCTGTGCTGCTGCATAATTGCATGTGTACTGTATTAATTAGAAATGTGGTTGAGGTTATCCTGATCATAAAAAAAGATCCATTTGAAAATGGCGCCCACCGCGCCTGCACAGTAGTAGCTTTCCATGTATATAGAGGTAATCCGATAGTTGCTATTGCACACATGGCGCCATCTTACTAGAAAGAAAAAAATATTATCTTCCTCCTCCAAGATGGCACCGCTGGCGCCTGCACAATAGCAGCTATCGGCAATCACCAAAAGATGCTGTTGCACAGGTGGCACCATCATGCTAGAGAAGAAAAAAATGTACTCCTCAAAGATGGAGTTTCTTCCACCTGCGCAATAGCAGCTATCGGCAATGCCATCTTGGAGGAGGATTTTTTTTTTTTCTCTAGCAAGATTACGCCGCCTGCTCAACAGCATCTATCGGCGATCGATGATAGCTGCTATTGCGCAGGCGCCGACGGCTCCATCTTGGAGGAGGATTTTTTTTTTCTCTAGTAAGATGGCGCTGCCTGCTTAACAGCAGCTATTGGATCACTTCTATATACATTGATAGCTGTTACTGCGCCGGCACAGCGGGCGCCATTTTCAAATGGATTTTCTTTTCTCGATCAGGGCCACCACTACATTTGTGCTGGATACCTGATCCAGGAATCTTATACGGATAGTCAAAGTAATATCCAATTGAATTAATGCCCCTGTTTTTGAAGTTTGGCTGAATGAGGAGCTTGTAGTGCCTATGATGAATTTTTCTCAACTAGTAACACAAGTAGTTTCTCAAAATTCTATGCAAAATGTCACTTTTAAGAACTACTGCATTATCCAACCCCTTCATGGCAAGTGTCATCAATTAATACTTAGTAGAACATAATTTGGCCGTTATGACCTGCCACACACCATGCACAAACATGATGAACAGAGACTACATTAGGTCTCAATGACCTAACTAAAATATGTACATTCCTCCACAAACTCGAAAGTGCAAGAAGAGTCAGCTCTCTAATATGCTCAAATCAATATACATAAGGCACAAGGACTTTGTTTTGTGGAACAATTATATTCTCTTGTCTGAGGATCAGTGATTCATCTAGAACAAGAAGAAGAAGCATAAGATAAAAAGAACAACCTCTCTGTAGTGAAGCATGATGGCAGTAGCTCAGTGATTCTGTGAGGTTGCTTTCTTTCCTTTGGCACTTGAAACCCATAGATTGGGAAAGTCAAGATCTGTAAGGAAAATGAAGCTTGGGCATCATTGTAACATCAAACATATCAATGATGCCAAGCATATCTCAAAGTTCACTGAGGCATGGATTCCGAATTCCTGGAGGATTCAAAAGTAGCCGTTACAGTCACCTGTCTTGAAATGTTTTTGTTGGGATTTGAAGAAGGTGATTGCAGCATGGAAACCCAATATTAGTGAACTGGAAGTTATTGCATAATGATGAATACTGTAAATAAAGACTCCTAAGCAACAAGATAACCTACAGTCATGGCCAAAAGTATTGACACCCCTGCAATTCTGTCAGATAATACTCAGTTTCTTCCTGAAAATGATTGCAAACACAAATTCTTTGGTATTATTATCTTCATTTAATTTGTCTTAAATGAAAAAACACAAAAAGAATTGTCCTAAAGCCAAATTGGATATAATTCCACACCAAACATAACAAAGAGGGTGGACAAAAGTATTGGCACTGTTCGAAAAATCATGTGATGCTTCTCTAATTTGTGTAATTAACAGCACCTATAACTTACCTGTGGCACCTAACAGGTGTTGGCAATAACTAAATCACACTTGCAGCCAGTTGACATGGATTAAAGTTGACTCAACCTCTGTCCTGTGTCCTTGTGTGTACCACATTGAGCATGGAGAAAAGAAAGAAGACCAAAGAACTGTCTGAGCACTTGAGAAACCAAATTGTGAGGAAGCATGAGCAATATCAAGGCTACAAGTCCATCTCCAAAGACCTGAATGTTCCTGTGTCTAATGTGCGCAGTGTCATCAAGAAGTTTAAAGCCCATGGCACTGTGGATATCCTCTCTAGATGTGGCCAGAAAAGAAAAATTGACAAGAGATTTCAATGCAAGATTGTGCGGATGTTGGATAAAGAACCTCCACTAACATCCAAACAAGTTCAAGCTGCCCTGCAGTCCGAGGGTACAACGGTGTCAACCCGTACTATCCGTCGGCATCTGAATGAAAAGGGACTGTATGGTAGGAGACACAGGAAGACTCCACTTCTTACCCCGAGAAATAAAAAAGCCAGGCTGGAGTTTGCCAAAACTTACCTGAAAAAGCCTAAAACATTTTGGAAGAATGTTCTCTGGTCAGATGAGACAAAAGTAGAGCTTTTAGGGCAAAAGCATCAACATAGAGTTTACAGGAGAAAAAAGAGGCATTCAAAGAAAAGTACACGGTCCCTACAGTCAAACATGGCGGAGGTTCCCTGATGTTTTGGGGTTGCTTTGCTGCCTCTGGCACTGGACTGCTTGACCGTGTGCATGGCATAATGAAGTCAGAAGACTACCAACAAATTTTGCAGCATAATTTAGGGCCCAGTGTGAGAAAGCTAGGTCTACCTCAGAGGTCATGGTCTTCCAGCAGGACAATAACCCAAAACACACTTCAAAAAGCACTAGAAAATGGTTTGAGAGAAAGCACTGGAGACTTCTAAGGTGGCCAGCAATGAGTCCAGACATGAATCCCATAAAACACCTGTGGAGAGATCCAATACTTTTGTCCGGCCCATTTTTGGAGTTTTGTGTGAAATGATCAATGTTTTGCTTTTTGCTTCATTCTCTTTTGTGTTTTTTCATTTAAGACAAATTAAATGAAGATAATAATACCAAAGAATTTGTGTTTGCAATCATTTTCAGAAAGAAACTGAATATTATCTGACAGAATTGCAGGGGTGTCAATACTTTTGGCCATGACTGTATGTATACTCATGCTTTTTTATTTTTTTAATTTTGTGAACAGAGTCTAGCAATTTCAGATGTTTTCATCTGATTTATCAATTGTAACTTTTTAAAAAATCAAAAAAATTGGCAAAACTACTTTAGTTCCTCACTGGAGTGATTTTCTGCACCTGAATAAAAGAAGCTTTTTTGCAAAATTTTAAAAAAGTAGAAACATTTTGCTTAAAAGGTCGAAAAAATTACAAGTGACAGGAAAATGACCATTTTTAACTTTAAGCCAAATTCACTTTGAGGAATTTTGTAAAAAACTATAGGGGATCAAAAGCGAAAAAGGCCATTGGGTGGTAACCTTTTGGGTGTAAGAAAAGTAAAAGGAAGGTTATGTACAGGTGAGATTCTTATGAACGCCTGAAAATATCAGCTGCTTCCTTCCTCAAGCCTGGAGGATGACCTCCTCCTGGATAGTTGATTGATAATGACGATAACACGATATTAGGTAGCACTGCTAAAAATAAGAGTGCTGTCAGGACTCGACCCCAGTGGTGCATGTGCACCAAGCAGCAGCTATTCCCTCTGAGCAATTCAGCTCCATGGACAGTTCCTTGCTAACCCAGATACTATTAACTCTGTTGCTTAATCAAAAGAAAATGCAAAACTGAAATCTGCACTTGCACTTCCTTGATTTAGCTGCCAGCCTTAGCCAAGCTTTCCTTTCACCTGCTGCTTCATTCCAAGATTATATTGCTGTTCCGTGTACCAACCCCTGGCTATTCCTAACTACGCAACCTGCTAATCCTTTAACTACATTGCTGCTCCCGTGTACTGACTTCTGGCTATTCCTGACTACACTATCTGCTGGTGCTGTCCCTAGTTGTTGCAATACCGCTACTCCAACCCAGGTCAGTCTATAACAAAATAATCTTGCGCACAAAATGGAGTCTTATGCAGCCGCTCTGAGGCAACAAGTTGCTGAACTTCAGAATTTTGACGCCACATACCAAGGAAAATTGTCAAAGTTGCAAACACAGGTGTTGGGTCAGCAAAAAGAAATCATTTAGTTCCAGAGGCAACTTCTGGATATGTGCAACTTCTGCCCAGAATCAAACGCATGCATTCCACTGCCCACAAAGTTCAGTGGGGTACGCTATCATTCCAGTATATTCCTTAATCAAAAGAAAATACTAAACTGCAATCTGGATTGTTTAGAATGGTAAATTTAGAAAATTGGAACTGCATTACTGCAATAGAAAATAGGTATGTGATACATTATGTACATATGGAATTTTGGAAAATTGGAACTGCAATTATGCTATAGGAAAATTTACAGTAAAAAGAAAGTACTTAGCACATAAATTGGCCAATGTATATGAGCCCAACTGCCACCGTCAAGGCATACCTTTGTTGGCTCACTGTCCTGATCAGACACCTCTCTTGGACTAAAAAGCCCACAATTTTGGGCGTTGGAATGAAGCAACTAATTAAAACCACCCGTGGTAGATGGAAATGGGAGTAGGAGTGCACATGTAGGAGTTTGCTTAAAACAGTAAAACTGACCTGCTCATCCCAACTAGTGTGAACAGGTGCCAGATAATATAATTATTCCTTAATCAATGCTATACCTATTTTCAGATGCAATCTTCTCCATTTACCAGTGACAGGAAAAATGTTCTGTTCATCATTAATCTCCTGACTGATGAGGCTCTTGCATGGACCTCACCTTATGTGGAAAAGAATTCTGTCCTTCTTAATTACTTAGTTTCCTTTATCACAGCTGGGAATTAAGTGTTTGATGACTCGAATGGTTCAGCTACAGCTAAAACCAAGTTGAATAACCTACGTCAAGGACGGCGCTCTGGAGCTAAATAAACCTCAGGCGATGATGAGGCTCAGAAAGCTCAACTGAACAAACACTGTCTCTGTCAATGGTGTGTCAGAGTCTGCAGACCATCGCTTTGCATCTGGCTGCAGATGGTCTCAACAGTTTGTTTTACAGACTTCTTCCTGGTACTTCTGACTCTAGTACCCAGTGGAAACTTTCCCCTGGTTCTAGTTGACACATCTGGACCAGGGTGTTCATAACTTCCAGCTTGCTGCTGGAGGTTGCGGGTGAAATTTCTAGTTCCCTGTTGCGGCTTGGAGCTAGTGCAGTTGGCTATTTTCCTCCTTGGTGTTGCTGGAGGACATCTGTGTTTTACCCTTCGCCATGACAGCACCCACTGGAGGTAGCGGTATCCGCCCCATAGGAACAGGAAACATACAGAAAGATAAAAGGGAGCGGTCCACCTCTCCTCCTCAGTTTTGGTTTCCTGTTCCTAGGGGAACCTCAGGAAGAATCCTTCAGACGGACATACCTGGGCCAGTGCACGCTGCCTGTTCAGTGTCTGAGAGAATGGCAGGGGCTGCGGTCCAGAAGCAGCGTTGGGGGAGTTTCCGCTAGACGGCTCCCCCCTCATCTGGTGAATGGACTGGAGTGATGACCGGGTCCGGGGAGGGCCGCCCGGTCTCACTCAGGAGCACACCGGGTGCGCCACATGGAGCACCGGGACAGCCGCCGAATATGTTCAACGGTGACACTGGGACCATGAAAGAGCTGCCACAGTGGGAGCAGTAAGATCACCAGTGATGCAGAGGAAAAAAAATGCAGCAGCGGCAGCTTTCCGGGGCTGGGGGACGCGGGCCGGTGTACAGAGCGGGGCCTGCACATGCGCCGCCCGACATAGATGCTCCAGGCCCCAGAAGTAATGGGTGAACTTCCGGGGCATGATGGCTGCGGTGCAGGGCGCCCACAAGCGCTACTTTGACCCGGAACTAGAAGGGGACTTCCGGCTTGGGGCACTAGAAAAAAAAGAGGCCGTATTTAAACGAACACCGCAGAGCAGTTGGCGATGAATCATGTCGTCCCCAGGAGACGTGCATCCTCCAGCGGGGACTCTGCGGGTGGTGGCACCTCCCGAGACTGCTCGGGCAGAGGATCCACAGACATTGCTCGCAGAAGTGACGCAGGAGAATCAAGATCCAGGACTGAACCTCAGCCATCTGATCCGGTACCGTAAGCTTCACTGGGTGAGTGCACAAAAAGATTCTCTGCCTATTAAGCTGACACCCTCTTTTTTTCTCGCCATGTCTCCCCCCTCTTTCCAGGCTAAGAAAAAAGAGAAATCTAAACACAAAGAATGCGCTTTGTTCGCGCTCAGTCTCTCCCTGACTCCTACCCCAAAAAACTCTGCAAGCAATGCATTAGGAAGACCAGACAGAGAGCCGCAGTGTCATCTAAGGACTTACGGACCATCATTAGAGAGGAACTACAGGCTATTGCCCGTGCTAGTACTCCCTCAGAGGGTAGGAGCAAAAAACAAGTGACTTTCAGCTCAGATTCGGAGGAGGAACAAGAGATACCCTCAGACTCCTCAGTCACGACATCATCATCATCATCGTCATCAGAAATTGAGGCACGATCATGTTTTCCCTGGATAGTGTAGATAACTTGGTCAAATCCATAAGAAACACTATGGGTTGTGAGGAGACAAAGAGTGCCCAAACCACGCAAGATATAATGTTTGTGGGTTTGGCAGAGAGAAAAAGGAGAGCTTTTCCGGTAATACCAGCGAATAAGGCCCTAATAAAGAGAGAATGGGAAAAACATGATCAGAGAAGTTTTCTCACATCGGCCTCAAAAAGGAAATACCCATTTAGTGACGACGAGCTACTAAAATGGACGAAAATTCCTAAGGTTGACACTGCTGTGACCTCCACCTCTAAACAATCTACTCTTCCGGTAGAGGATGCGGGCTTACTGTTCGACCCACTAGACCGTAAAGCGGAGTCATCATTAAAAAGGTCATGGGAAGCAACTACGGGCATTTTTAAACCAGCAGTAGCCAGCACATGCACCGCCAGATGAATGCTCGTATGGTTAGACCAATTGGAGCAGAAAGTGTCTAGGGAAAAGCTACGTGCCGCTATCCCATTAATTAGAGGAGTAGCAGCCTTCATGGCCGATGCATCTGCAGACACCCTATGCCTAGCAGCAAGATAGGCGGGTCTTGTGAACAGCGCCAGGCGGGCACTATTGATGAAAAGCTGGAAGGGGGGCGCACAATCAAAATCTAAGATCTGCGCAATCTCGTGCGAGGGTGTGTTTCTCTTTGGGATTCCCCTAGACGACATACTCACCAAAGCTAAAGAAAGGAAGAAGGCTTTCCCTGATTCTTCTATCCCTTTCTACAGGAGAGCCTTTAAAAGGCAGCCATTTGGAAAGAGGAGACAAAAGGATAGATCAACAAGATGGCCCACAAAAGAAGAGAAGCAAAAGGGTAGCATGTTTAGAAGTTCAACATTCCGAAAAGAAAATAAATACTGAACGATCAGTCCCCCCAGTAGAGGGTAGACTGAAACTTTATTTTCCAAAATGGGAAACAATAACATTGAGTTTGTGGATTCTAAATATAATCAAAGAAGGAATAAAATTAGAATTCCTTCATATTCCCCATGACTCATTTATTATAACCTCCCTTAACTCAACAATACAACAAAAAACCCTTCAAAATGGAAATTCTGAGTCTACTATCCAAGAGGGTCTTAGTAAAAGTCCCAGAGGGACAAGAGGGTAGAGGGTTCTACTCTCCTCTATTTTTAGTTCCCAAACTTGATGGTACGTTTAGAACAATCATAAATCTGAAAAAGCTTAATACGTTTATCAAAAATTATAAATATAAAATGGAATCAATCAGGTCCACCATTAGACTTCTTTTCCCGAACTGAGTAATGGCAGGCATTGACTTAAAAGATGCTTACTATCATCTCCCTATTTATGACAGATACCAAAGGTACTTAAGGGTCGCTGTAGCATTTGAAGGCAAGATCCATCACTTTCAGTATACGGCCATGCCCTTCGGTCTCTCTACAGCACCGAGAATCTTTACCAAAGTCATGTTGGAGGTGATGGCCTATCTTCGTCAAAAAGAAACCTTGATCGTGCCTTACCTTGATGACTTCTTAGTTATCAGGAACTCGATCACCCAGTGTGCTAGACGTGCAGCTGATACGGTCTCATCTTTGCAGGATCTAGGCTGGATCATCAACTTCCAGAAGTCCAGACTTGTTCCACTCTCCCTCCAGACGTTTTTAGGGTTCCAGTTAGACTCTATGACCCAGTGGTGTCTACTCCCTCAGGTAAAAATTATGCTCATTAAGAATAAGGTTAGAACAGCAATGGACAGACCACGCATGGCTCTGAGAGAGGCAATGTCGCTATTGGGGTCGCTCATCTCTTGTACCGTGGCAGTTCAGTGGGCCCAATATCACATCCACACACTGCAACATCACATCCTCCAAGAGGACAGACGGCATGGCGGTCACCTCGAGAACAAGATAACCCTATCCCAGGAAGTCTTGACTTCTCTAGGATGGTGGCTAGATAGTAATTATTTGACCGCGGGAGTTCCATGGGTAATATTACCATCCCATACTTTAACCACCGACACTTGCCCCCACGGCTGGGGAGCCCATATGGGGAATAGCTTCTGTCAGGGAAGGTGGAGTAAGGAGGAACTACAGTACTCATCTAACTTAAATCAGCTGACGGCAGTAGATTATACATTACATCATTTTCTTACACAGCTCCAGCAGAAGCATGTCAGGATCTTATCGGACAACACCACCACAGTGGTATATTTAAACAGACAGGGAGGTACTCAATCAAAAACTCTGATGTCTTCCGCAGCAAGAATCTTACGCTTAGCCAAAAATTATTTGTTGTCCCTTTCTGCCCTCCACATCAAGAGAAAAAACAACCAAGAAGCAGACTTCTTAAGCCGACACACACTTCGGCAAGGGGAGTGGCGCCTCAGTCACCGTGTCTTCAAGGACATAATAGCTCTATGGGGGCAAACTCAAATGGACCTCTTTGCCACAAAAGAGAACAGACAAGTAAAAACAATTTGCTCCCTTGTCGGATCATCCAGACATATCTAAACGTGTATTCTAAATGTGAAGGATACCCTGGAGTCATGAAAACTTAAGAACTACTGTTTTGTTCTTTTTGGTGCTCTAATTGTAGGAAGGATTTCAGAAAATGTTTCCTCCTGTTTAACATGTGCACAGAACAAGATGTCATGATCTTCTCCTCTTGGACTCCTTCAACTTCCTCCAGTTCAATTGAGGCCTTAGGAATCAATCTTAATGGATTTTATAATTGACTTACCTCCATACAAAGAAATCACTCTCATCCTTGTTATGGTGGATCAGCTCATAAAGATGGCCCATTTTATTCCAACTAAAGGTATTCCTACCAATGAACAAACTGTAGAATTAATGGTCAAAGAGATATTTAGGCTGCATAGAATTCATGAGAATGTAATTTATGATAGAGGTGTTCAGTTTACATCAAGATTTTGGAAAAGCTTCTGTACAGCTTTAAGAGTTACTATCAATTTGTATGCTGCCTTCCACCCACAATCCAATAGTCAGACTAAAAGAAGTAACCAAACTCTCGAACAATACCTGTGCTGTTTTATTTCTTACCTACAGGATGACTGGGTGGACTATTTACCAACAGTAGAATTTGTCTATAATAATTCTAAACATAGTTCTACATGCCAAGGTCAAGTTTTTGCTAACTATGGCTTGCATTCAGTATTTATTCCTAATCTTCCATTTAATATTTCAGTTCCTGCTGTTATAAACAGACATGCAGAGTTACAGAAAGCTCAAAAAGAATGGAGATGTTACAAAAGGCCCCAGAAGATTACAAAAAAACAGAAGATAAACATTGCAAAGTCCCGCCTACCCCTCAGGTTGGTGACATAGGCGTCAGGTTCCTGTCTCTGCACAAGAGGAATCCCGAGCCTTACCTTCTGTGGTCTCCCATTCAGTCCCGACGACAGACGAGGCTGCTCACCAAAGACGTTGATCCTGGCATCTTGCCCAAGCTAGTGCTGTCGGTCTGGTTGCTGCAGCTCTAACAACCTGCACTGGCCAGCAGCGAGCAGCTCCTGGGACTAAGTCCTTCTTTCGGGCTACTGAGCATGCCCGTGGGTCGACCTCTCATTGGAGGTCGGGGATCACATGCTCAGGTCCTATTGCTTCCTCAATTGGTCCACGGGTAAGGTCTTGGAAGGACGCTGCTATAAAACGTTCACATGGACGCTCGGACATGCGCTAGTATAGACAGTATTTTGTACCCATGTGTGTGTGATGACGGATGCATGTGTTTAGGTGAATTACTCATTATGATTCCCTCCCTCTGGTTGTGCTTGTTTATAGGGTATTGGAGTTAGAGTCAGTGCCTACTAGTGGCATCGCTTACGCCACCATGCTCTCAGTTATCAGCACCTACTTAGCGCCAGATTTTGCCATTCAGTACAAGGCACTATCGTATCGCGTCAAGTAGCAGCACCTGCCAATGCGGCGCTGTGCGCAAGTTGTGCGATTTCCTAGCCTGACTTTGGGTGGTTAGTGGCATTTGCTAGAATGTTACTGTGCACACTTGCGTGTTATATCTTTAGTTTACTCTTCTGTTGGCTCGGCAGTTGCGGTGCCGAGTGCTAGTGGTCTAGAGGGACTCTATCCCTGTGTACTTGGGGCAGAGTCCTGTGACTGTACACTAGCGCTTACTCTGGTGTTTATATTCCGCAGTTCTGTGCAGTAGCAGAATCTGCATCTGTACACACTGGGTGAAGCTAACCCGCCTGTGTTCAGTTATTATATTGCCATATAGCGTCTGCCATTACCGAGCAGCAGGTAACATCTCTGCACGGTGGACCCGGGGAGCGAACGCACCTTGATACCATCGTTTATTACTTGGTGTGCTCCGCTAGCCTGAACACAAGGTTTTGCTTTCTACAAAAATATCTGAAAATGAACGTAGAGTTTTCTAAATTCTTTCCGTTTAAAACTTCCTAACAGCCTGAAAATTCAACCTGTGTTCCATGTATCCTTGCTGAAACCATTCAGTGAGAACCCATTTTCAGGAATAACTAAGCCACCTTCTCCAGCAGAAAAAGTCCGTGATGTAGAAGATTACATTGCAGATGAAATTCTGAAATCTAGAAGATTTAGAGGAAGATTACAGTATTTGGTGCAATGGAGGGGTTGCGGGTAAGTAGATAATTCATGGGAGTCGCGGAGGGCAATGGTCATGTACCCAGGCATACAAAAGCTTTTCACCAGAAACATCCAGAAGCCAGTACCTGAGATGTCCAGAGGTCATCCTGGAAGGAGGGGTGTACTGTCAGGACTCAAACCCAGCAGCTCTTGTGCATCAGGCAGCAACTCTTCCCTATGAGCTATTCAGTTCACTGGACAGTTCCTTGCTAACCCAGATACTAGTGCCTGTGTTGTTACTGACTGTCTCCACCCTGAATGAACACCCTACTTAAACTAGGCATTACACTTCCTTCCTTGATTGAACTCCCAGCCTTTAGTCAAGCTTTCCTTTCACCTGCTGCTTCATTCCAAAATCATATTGCTGCTCCATGTACCGACCTCTGGCTATTCCTGAATACACAACCTGCTGATCCCTTAAGAAGATGAGTTGAATGTTTTTATTTCCACAATGTGCTTCAATGCTGGACTAGCATCTTTTTCAAGTGAAAAAAAACAGTTGCCCAATTTTAATAGCGCAATGAACTTCAGCAAATACCACAAAAAAATAAAAATAGAAGTGGCTTGGAATAATGCAAATGATGAATCCGTGCCACTCCCTTTTTCTATTCAGGCGATAAGTTAGCAAAGAGATAGCACAATCAACTCCCATAAGGTTAAAAAGTTTTCTATAGTGTTGAGTATTGCATACAAATGACAATAAAATTGATGCATGTAACAATCAAATCATTCCTAACCTCATCTTTTTTCCCAAATCGAGTTTAGGTAAGCTTGTTACGGGCCACGGCATCCATTTCTATTACTACCATTCAATTTCTGCTACACAGAAGAACTTGAATCCTTAAAAGGGAAGCAGTATGATTCAGAGCCTGTCTGCACTATTTTAGCCAAGTATATTTTCTTCTGAAATACTCCTGCAGGTGATTTATAGATCTCTCCCTGATGAATACACAATCTTACGATAATTTCTTTGAAAGGCTGCAAAAATGTGTAAATATATACCTAGGTGCAATCATTAATAAAGCCAAATAGCCCAATACTTTACAAAAGACAAAAGGCAGTGACCTAAATATATGGTCTGCCATAATCAATGGTTCCACTCCATGGATATATGTAAACAGAAGGAGGAGGCGGAATGACTGAATCCAACAAATAGGTTAATTATAAAAGTATGAAAATTTATTATATTATATATATTTAATATAATAAATTTTCATACTTTTATAATTAACCTATTTGTTGGATTCAGTCATTCCGCCTCCTCCTTCTGTTTACTAGGTGCAATCATGCAGCCTGTCTCCAATGGTTTAGGCAGCATGAATCAGCTAACAGGTCCCCTTTAACTCTGCATCTGGATCAGAAAAAGGTTGATGTCTATCTATAAGTACAACTATTGTTTATTTCTTTTTAAACCACCAATAAGGACATAACTAAGACACTAGCTGTCCTAGAAGGAATTCTGGCAGCATGTTGCCTTTAACAGGTTCTTAGCATTCTGCATGAAACTTTCAATATAATTTGCACTTTAAGCCTAATAGTTTAACCCTTTCTATACCCCTTTTCTTGTGTAAAAAGGGGTGGAGGATCTAAATAGAATTAGCTACAATCTGTCTTTGCTTCCATGCTCCCTCTGCTCAGAATTGTCATCCTGATCCATTGCTCAAGTTTACACATTTCTCCGCTAGATTTCTAAAACTTAATATAGACAAAACAGAATTAATCATCTTTCCCCATCTCAAGTGACCCACCCAACGGACCTATCCATTAAAGTAAACGGCTGCCCACTCTCTACAGTCCCACAAGCTCACTGCCTCGGGATTATCCTTGACACTGATCTCTCTTTCAAACCACATATCCAAGCCCTTTCCACTTCCTGCCAACTTCAACTCAAAAATATTTCACGGATCCGTACATTCCTCAACCAAGAATCTGCAAAAACCCTAGTCCATGCCCTCATCATCTCCCGCCTTGACTATTGCAACCTACTGCTCTGTGGCCTCCCCTCTAACACTCTCGCACCCCTCCAATCTATTCTAAACTCTGATGTCCGACTAATCCACCTGCCTCCCTGCTATTCCCTGGCCTCTCCCCTCTGTCAATCCCTGCACTGTCCCCATTACCCAAAGACTCCAGTTCAAAACCCTAACCATGACATACAAAGCCATCCACAACCTGAGTCCTCCATACATCTGTGACCTCGTCTCCCGGCACTTACCTGCACGCAACCTCCGATCCTCACAAGATTTCCTTCTGTACTCCCCTCTTATCTCCTCTTCCCACAATCGCATACAAGATTTCTCCCGCACATCCCCCCTACTCTGGAACTCTCCACCACAACATATCAGACTCTCGCCTACCATGGAAACCTTCAAAAAAAACCTGAAGACCTACCTCTTCCAACAAGCTTACAACCTGCAGTAACCACCGATCCACCAAACTGCTGCACGACCAGCTCTACCCTCGCCTACTGTATCCTCACCCATCTCTTGTAGTTTGTGAGTCCTCACGGGCAGGGTCCTATCTCATCCTGTACCCGTTGTGACTTGTATTGTTTAAGATTACTGTACATGTATGTATTATGTATACGCCTCTTCACATGTAAAGCGCCATGGAATAATAATAAATGGCGCTATAACAATAATAATTGCTCAAGTTTACACACTGTGGAAGATTTACTAAGCAACAAAAAAAAATAACTGGGTCTATAAAGTAGAAAACATAGCACACCCAAATCCTAGTGTTTGTTCCCAATAGTGTCCATAACAAAGGGTGCTGTGTGAAGTCAAAAATTTATTAGAAGTTGGCAAAGAGGTATAGATTCAACTAAAAAAAATTTATTCTCCTGTCCAGGCTCTAGCATATGACTTTGCATCTTGCTACCCTTAAGGCCAGCAGGCTCGCTTAGGTGCCAGCTCTGGAAAAAAAAACTTCTAAAGAAATTCATGTAGAGGTACAATTAGTATTTTGAACCCACAGATTTTTAGATTTTTATAATATTGGAATGTGAAAATAAAAAATACATTTTTAGTATAAACATATTATATTAGTTGCAAATGCTTCATTTTATTAGAGATAAAACATAAAAACACACAATTCAATTTGTCACAATTTCTCCCAAATATGGTGATACTCAAAACTACTTTACAGTCTGGTCACAAGGCAGGGAAGGATAGTCATTCGACTTTTGCAATGCAAATTTGCTGTAGTAGTTTGAAGGCACCTTTTGCAAAGCCCCAAAAGTTACCCCATTTTGAAAATTAGATGCCTTTTTTTAATTTATTTATGGGTGCCATGACTATTTTGGCCCCAAAGGTATTTTCCAGATAAATAATGGTTTACAGCTTTCATTGGTATTTTGTTGAGGTACATAATATTATATGTTTTATTTAGAATTTTTGTACATGGAACAATTAAAACCCCACCAATTGTTTTTATTTATTTATTATGCCATTCACTGTGTAGTCAAATTGATATGATAGCTTTGTTTTTCAGGTCAGTACGATTGCGTTACCATGTTTATTTAGCTTTTTTGTTATGATTTGCTACCTTGCACACTAAAAACAATGTTACACATACACACCATGTATTTTTGTTTGTGCAACCATAATCTGAGAGATGTAACTTTTTAATTTTTCTGCTCACAAATCCATTTGAAAACTTGATTTTTAAGGGTTGAGATGATGTTTTCAGCTATTTTTTTCTACATACAACTTTTAAATAACTTCAATTTCATTTTTTGCATGTCGGTATTTTAGAAAAGCTACATTTTTGGTTCGCTTTTTATTTATTTTTTTAAGGGTGTTCACCGTATGGATAAATAATGTGACAGTTTTATAATTTGGGTCATTCAGGACATGGCAATACCAGTTATGCATATTTTTTGTTTATTTTTGCTTTTACACAAAATCTGCTTTTTTAGATGCAAATCTGTTTTTCAACATTTTTTGTGCCTGTTTGCTTGTTTTTTTCTACCTTTTTACTAATTTTATTTACCATTTAATTTTTATTATTTTATTTTACATCTTTGGTTGAATTTTTACTTTGAGACTGGTCTTTTAGATTACAATACTTCTGTACTGTAGTACATGACACCTGTCAGAGAAACCAAGAACCAAGGCACAACAATTGTTAAAAACATTTAAAAAATTGAAAGGCACAATCTAATCATGCCACAAAATTCTGGCAATGACAACCCACAGCTATTCCCACAAAGCATTCAGTGAATTCAACTAAGGCTCAAGGGCAATTAGCAATGATGATATGTCATAAATTGTGACAAAAAACAAACAAACAATGGCAGCACAATCAAAAAAGAAGAATATAAACTTTCCTACCTTTTCACAGCACCATATGGATGAAAAAAATAAAGAGATCCAGAGAAAGGAAACATAGTATCAAAGAGTATGTGCTCCATGATACTGGAGGTAAACTGAACCACTGTGCAGTCACAAAAATTGTAAAGGAAGATCAAGTTCACATAACCTGTAAAATGCAAAATAGCCCAACCAATTCCCGGGAAATAACAGAAAAAGGAAGACCCAATGATCTGAAAAGAAATGCATCCAGTAGAGAGCCATTGGAGCTAGGGGAAATAGATTGGGGTAAACACCTGTCAGTTTCATACAGGCACAGCCTGTTAGACCCTGCTTATAAAAGAGCCTAACAGTATTTTGGCCTCAGGATGTCGTGGCAACTATGGGGACCTACAATTGTGGGGTCCTGATAGGGCTTAATATGAAGCAGCATATTGGTGGTTAAATGGCTGTAGTCATTGCTTAAAAACAATCTAAACAATGCAGTAGCATGTCCGGAATAATATACAACTGACGGCCACTATATTTTCGATTGTCAGCAGCATTGAGGATAAAGGCCCTTTATTGACTGCCATAAAAGGCAGTGTTTGCTAAGGAGTTAATAAGGCAAGTATTACTTGTACTTATATTTTACAGCATTTACTGCTTTTAGACAAATTTTTGTTGATTTTAGAAAATCCTGTTTTATTAGCATATGAACAATAAGATTAGATGTTTATTCTGACCCTCTTTGCATTGAAAATACACTTTGCAAGTTTCTGTATATACAGTACCGGCAATCCAATATTTAGCAAGCTTGTTTATTTCCATTTCTTGAATGAACTAAAAAAACAGAATCTGTATTATTGAATTCCACTCGGCTTGATGAATGTTGTCACACTCTCTTTGTTTGATTTTGTAAATGTCAGCAGGAGTTTGGTTTAAAGATCTTCATTACTTGCTCACTGCATATTTAACGTTGCTGAAAATCTACACAGCATTAACAGATACTGTATATTATTATCATACAACAGAATTTGTGTATATACTTGTACAGGAGTAAACTAGACTGAGAGTACTTGTAGGAATAAGTGTTCTTTTATGTACATACTGTGCTTGGTATGTGTGCATGTATGCACCTTAGGAGTATCTGAATATGTGTGCAGGAATGTTGGTGTAAGGGTATTCGTTATGCATGTATGATTGATTGCCAATATTTCAGCAATTATTCCAATTACACTGATCAACATTAAAATTATAACACCAAAAAGGAAAAGTTGTGAATTTTCAATGAAAGTATACAAACGTTAATATAATATATGCAAATATTCAATTGATGAAAACCTATAATAAAAGTTTTCAAAAACATCTCAATTTATTCAGCATCAAGTATGGTTGCACAGAGCTACACTCACTTACATTCCTTATTATGCTACAATAAGTTTACGAATAGCTATCGGAAGATTGTTCTGCCTCACTGAATGTACTTACACATGCAGTAAAATTCACTACTGGCAGCTCTCTTTGCAATCACTGGCCATTGACATCCCAGATAAGCTCGATGGGAGAAAAAAATGGAGATGCTGTAGGTCATGGTAGCAAGTTTAGGACATGCAGATTGCTCACAGTAGCACCAGCAACATGTAGTCTGGTGTTATCATGTTGAAACATAGTTTCTGGATCACATGGGAGAAATGTTTGTACCACTGGTTTCAAGAGCCTATCTATATAACATTGAGTTGTTTGTGTACCCGGTAAGAAAACTAGAAAGGTCAGCTGCCGTAAAAAATGCCAGCACACCTGATAATCCAGGAAGTTGAATCAGTGTTATGTTCCCTCTTGAAGACCACTTAATGATGTTGCCTCCATGGTTTTTTCAGATACAAAAAATAGCATATAGTGATCTGTCCTGTATTGCAAGTGAAATCAGACATTACTTATTAACCCTTAACCTAAAAATAGTGGGTACATAAATGGTTAGAAGGTGTTAGCACAACGATGGGCTATGAGTCAGATACAGAGCTGCAGGTGTTCCATTAATCTCTTACCTCGACTTTGATTTCAGAGCAAGACAGCATTGGAGGCCAGAGTGGAGATCTTTTGTCTTCAGTAATGAGTCCTGCTTTTGTCTTGGATACAATGGTACCTGAAGATTGTTCTATTGTTTTCAATAAGACAATGCCATGGCTTGCAACATCTTTTGTTGCCAATTGAGCACATCTGGAACATTATTAGTCAGCAATTCCATCAGGACTTGATGATTTGTGTGTCAAAGTGCATTCAGTCTTGTAGAAGACACTCAGGATAAGCAGCATGTACACACTGCCGCAGCACATGGGGCTCCTCCAGAATGTTCATTATTACCTGTATCCTTGTGCACACTGCATTCTGTGTGACTGATGAAGGTCATTATAGAACCTAAAGTCTTCTTTATTTTTGGATTGCCTGCACACAATAAAATTATTTTCTTACAACATTTACCTGAGTGACAAGTTTTCGACAAGACTTACTTGGGATAGGACCCTACTTGGACACAATGCACAATAGTGCCATAATTACTATTTTCAAGTACATTCAGGCTATGTGCCCACGTAGCGTTTTATTCCGGACACTAAAAACCGGACTCCTTCCCAGAAATCGCGCTTTTTTCGCGCGATTTCACCGCGATTTTGCCGCGATTTTCGCATGCGATATTCAAGCACTTTCCAAGCGATTTGAAGCATCGCTTGGAAAGTGATTGACAGGTTGGTCACACTCATCAAACATAGTGTTTGACAAGTGTGACCAGCTTTTTACTATTGAGGCCGCCTGTGCGGCCTCAATAGTAAAAGATAGAATGTAAAAAATAATAAAAAAATAAAAAATCGGGTATATTTACCTTCCGACGTCCCGCACTGCCATCCCGGGCCTCAGCGTTCCCAGTAATGCCTTGCGAGACCTGTGATAACGTTGGTCTCGCATTGCTATAGCGATCTCGCGAGACCGCTAGAGTCACGCGAGACTACGTCATCACAGGACCTTGCCGCAAGGCATTACTGGGAACGCTGAGGCCAGGAATGCAGCGTGTGATGCCGGAAGGTAAATATACCCCAATTTTTTATTTTTTATTCTTTTTTTTACAGGGGTATGGTAGCCAGGGCCTGGAGGACAGTCTCCTCTCCTCCACACCGTGGGTACCAACCGCACATGAGATGCTTAACTTCCCGCATGGTGGGCATAGCCACATGTGGGAAGTAAGCGATTCTCATGCATTCCTATGGGTGCGGAATCGCGGCAATTCTTTGCGATTCCGCACAAAAGAATGACCATGCTGCGATTTTTTCCGCGATGCGATTCCGCCGCGGAAAAAGCGCAGCATTAGTACAGCATGTGTGGAATGCCATAGGAATGCATGGGGGGCATTCTGTACACGATTTTTAAACGTTTTCGCAGCATTTTCGTACCGAAAATTGTGGCAAAAACGCTTAAAAATTGCCACGTGGGCACACAGCCTCAATGTGCCAAAATATACCTCACAAAATCATTAGTGACCTCATTGATAGCGTGACAAGGCCTACCAGTATGTGAGTTTCTGTAGGTGACGCTCATAGTCAGTATAGAAAAATTTGAAATGTTTTTTTAAATGTTTTTAAAACAATGTTTCCATTTGTTTATCATTTGTACAGCATTAACATTCTTATCTATGCTATGATTTTCACGATTCAGTGAATTTTCTTTGTTGGTGTTGTATGTGATTTGTTTTAGAAAAATCCATGCACATATACCGGGAGCAACACAGTTAGGGTATGTGCACACGTTGCGGATACTGCTGCGGATCAGCAGCGGATTTGGCTCTGCGAATCCGCAGCAGATTCTCCTGCGGTGTACAGTACCATTCTAATCAATGTAAAACAAAAAACGCTGTGCATATGCTGCAGATTTTTTCATGCAGATTTGCTGCAGATTTTATTCCGCAGCATGTCAAGTCTTTGTGCGGAATCCGCAGCGTTTTTATACCTGCTCCATTATAGATATCCGCAAGTGTCAAAACACAGAGGAAATCCACAGAAAATCTGCACTAAATCCACAGGTAAAACACAGGTCATTTTACCTGTGGATTTAGCAAAATCCGCGTGGAAAAATCCGCAGCAGAATCCGCAGCATGTGCACATACCGTAAGGCTACATTCACATGACGCAACTTGCTTAATATATATTAGCCTGATTGTTCTTTATAGCTCAAATATGCCTCTGCATGTTATCTGTTTGAGGTATCTGTTTAGTGGGTACTTCCTGGCATATACATTATATGGAGGCCATAAATATAATGGGAACATAGTCTTAGATGTGTGAACAGTAGTAGAAATTTTCATGACATGTGAAACTCTCATCAGAAGGTTTGTATGTTGTAGTGTTTGTGTGGCATTGAGCACATTTCCATCTCTAGAAATCTAGGGCACATAACTTATTACACTCAGGAGCATCCAGTTTCCAGTTAATCACTTTTAGCAAATTCACACAACTTCCGCAGGCAGAGAGCTGCATGGTTTTATTATTCTTGCAGCAAATAAATCTCTGTGATATATTCATCGGTTCAATATTGTCACCATTTGAGACACTGAGCAAAAGCAATTATTTAAAAAAATACAATATATATACTGATTGAAATGTTCTTCCAAAATTAAAAAAGTAGTTTTATAAGAAGACCTAAAAAATTAGACTACTTGAAGGCATACAATATGAAAATTATAATCCTTAAGGGTTCTCAAATCAAACTCATATATAAATCCCTAAAACAATACTTTATTATTTAAAAACCACAGATGTGGTACACACCGGAAAAATGTGACAGTAATAGAAAAAATGAAAAATAAGTGTTCAAAATTAAACCCACACTAGGGTAACCCCTACGAGTCCCTATTAGGTAACTATGCTGTACCCTGCCTGGCTGCGGAGGTTGGCACCCTAAGGGGGGAACGTTGTGGCGCCCCCGCTCACGATGGCTATCCCTGGGGGCCCTGATAAACCCTACAGCCACTGGTGGTCCCTTCTACCCAATGTAAGGGAACCCCTCGTTCTAGACAGAGATCAGACCTGCTCTATAGAGGACCCTGTGTCCCAAAAAGAGAGGTTAAAAACAAATTAGAACACACATGGCAAGAAGTGGCATATTTGAAGTCCCACAGAAAGATACAGGCAAACTTCAAGGCAGACCAGTGGGGTATCTCAGTTCAGATCATGCCTAATTCTTATATACACAATAGGGAGAGGCATCTTTTACAGAAATCGATGTAGAAATAGCTGAAAGATGCCATCAATAGTCTCCCACTCATGAAAATTTATATGGGAAACGCAGAGCTGCAACAGCGGTACTTATCTGCGTTTTTCGCCACCTGCCATCAATTTATGAATGCCTCAAACAAATTAGAACACACATGGCATCGAGTGGCATATTGAAGTCCCACAAAAAGATACAGACAAACTTCAAGGCAGCCCAGTGGGGTATCTCAGTTCAGATCATGCCTAGTTCTTATATACACAATAAGGAGAGGCATCTTTTACAAAAATCGATATAGAAATAGCTGAAAGATGCCATCAATAGTCTCCCCCTATTGAAAATATATGGGAAACGCAGAGCTGCAACAGCGGTACTTATCTGCGTTTTTCGCCACCTGCCATCAATTTATGAATGCCTCAACGCGTTTCGCCTTCCAGGGCTCATCAGGAGGCCCGATGCTACGATATTTGGTGTCCAATATAGGTGCACATAGCTTACCGATATTCCATAAGTCTCCACTCTTATAATCTGCCGCGCAGAGCCTAAGCTCCGCCCACTGCAATCCCATTGCCTCTTGCAGCACCACCCATTTTCTGCTGCCCCAATCGGTTACCAGATCTCTGATGCACCGTCATGCTAACCAATCACGTGTCCTCACACACAGGGTTCCCCATAGCTCCCCTGTCATCCTGGCTTAGATTGGTTTCTGCACCTAGCCTGCATGCAGCGTCACTGCTGACTCACCAATCCCATATCTTTAGACGGAGAGTCTCTCAGCAATCACCGATCACTGCACCTAAGGCATATTATCATCTCTGCACTTTAACCCCATATGTGCAGCAAACGTTCCACAGACCAGGCGTGTATGCCCACATCGCTACATTTAGGAGCTCATGTCTGACGATCTCATTTAATGTGTTATATTGATCATGATAATTAGCGTTCTGCTTGATATATATATATGTATACAAAACCGCATCATCGCCCACAGCAATGTGAGCAGGCGTCTACAGCTACCCATCTCAATATATGTAAACAACATCTGATGTATATACCTTTTAATATAACCAGGCGTCGATATGCAACTACCCCATCAAGTTCAAGATATCTAATCTCCCAAGAAAATCACTGTGAGGCAAAAATATACAGATATCTATCTTCAGATAATCTATGCAATCTACAGATGATCCACACTAAAATAATATGCAACCGCCCCGTCAAAGTAATATAAAGAGGCAGCAAGGGTTCAGATTCAAAAATGCTCCTGAATCATATGGGAATATATGTCTGGGGCAGTAAAGAGGGACTTTCTATATAAACAATATTCCACGCCAATACATGGAGATTCCACTACAACAGGGAACCAATAGAACAAAATCAAGGAGGCTGGTATCCTCTAGAAGAGGAACATATAATTCAATTGTGGCTCATAAGAAACAGGCATATGACAATTGCTCATTCAGTCCCTCTTAAGAGAGGTATTCCGAAGGGACAATTCCTACGGTTGAGGAGGAATTGCTCCAGGAATGACCTGTTCCAGAGGCAAGCTGGGGATATGTTCTGTCGGTTTAAGAACAAGGGTTATCCGCAACATGTTCTAGACACTGCATATGATTTTGCAAGAAAAGCAGATAGGTCCAAATTGCTGCAGAAACGTGAGATTAAAGACTCGACGGAATTAATAAGAGTAATTGGGACATTTGACGTCAACCATCAGGAGGTCAGAAAGGTCCTATCTAAGCATTGGGATGTCCTCAGGTTGGATCCAGATTTGAAGAATATAATTGGCGAGCGTCCCAACATAACCTTTAGAAAGGGTAGATCTATTAGGGACATGTTGGTCCACAGCCAATATAGGAGACCATTGGCTGGTGGTACCTGGTTGGATAGGCGACCATGTGGTTTTTTAAATGTGGGGACTGCAGTTTTTGTAATTATATGAGACCGGGGAAGTCTTTCTGCAGTGCGAGCACTGGTAGGATATTTTTTCATCGTGGCTTCTCAAACTGCAAAACCACAGGGGTCATCTATATGGCTACATGCTCATGCCCTAAAAATTATATAGGAAAGACCAGGAGAGAATTCAGAAGAAGAGTAGGAGAACATCTTGGAGACATCAGACATAAAAGAGAAACCCCGCTCGCAAAGCACATGTGGATGCATCATAATGGTGATCTGGGTGACATAAAATTCTGTGCTGTAGAAGTAGTCCATGTAAACCCAAGAGGAGGAAATATGGATAAGGTGATGCTTAGGAGGGAGTGTGAATGGATATTCAGGATGGAGTCACTCGAACCGAGAGGGCTGAATGAGCAATTGTCATATGCCTGTTTCTTATGAGCCACAATTGAATTATATGTTCCTCTTCTAGAGGATACCAGCCTCCTTGATTTTGTCCTATTGGTTCCCTGTTGTAGTGGAATCTCCATGTATTGGCGTGGAATATTGTTTATATAGAAAGTCCCTCTTTACTGCCCCAGACATATATTCCCATATGATTCAGGAGCATTTTTGAATCTGAACCCTTGCTGCCTCTTTATATTACTTTGACGGGGCGGTTGCATATTATTTTAGTGTGGATCATCTGTAGATTGCATAGATTATCTGAAGATAGATATCTGTATATTTTTGCCTCACAGTGATTTTCTTGGGAGATTAGATATCTTGAACTTGATGGGGTAGTTGCATATCGACGCCTGGTTATATTAAAAGGTATATACATCAGATGTTGTTTACATATATTGAGATGGGTAGCTGTAGACGCCTGCTCACATTGCTGTGGGCGATGATGCGGTTTTGTATACATATATATATATCAAGCAGAACGCTAATTATCATGATCAATATAACACATTAAATGAGATCGTCAGACATGAGCTCCTAAATGTAGCGATGTGGGCATACACGCCTGGTCTGTGGAACGTTTGCTGCACATATGGGGTTAAAGTGCAGAGATGATAATATGCCTTAGGTGCAGTGATCGGTGATTGCTGAGAGACTCTCCGTCTAAAGATATGGGATTGGTGAGTCAGCAGTGACGCTGCATGCAGGCTAGGTGCAGAAACCAATCTAAGCCAGGATGACAGGGGAGCTATGGGGAACCCTGTGTGTGAGGACACGTGATTGGTTAGCATGACGGTGCATCAGAGATCTGGTAACCGATTGGGGCAGCAGAAAATGGGTGGTGCTGCAAGAGGCAATGGGATTGCAGTGGGCGGAGCTTAGGCTCTGCGCGGCAGATTATAAGAGTGGAGACTTATGGAATATCGGTAAGCTATGTGCACCTATATTGGACACCAAATATCGTAGCATCGGGCCTCCTGATGAGCCCTGGAAGGCGAAACGCGTTGAGGCATTCATAAATTGATGGCAGGTGGCGAAAAACGCAGATAAGTACCGCTGTTGCAGCTCTGCGTTTCCCATATATTTTCAATAGGGGGAGACTATTGATGGCATCTTTCAGCTATTTCTATATCGATTTTTGTAAAAGATGCCTCTCCTTATTGTGTATATAAGAACTAGGCATGATCTGAACTGAGATACCCCACTGGGCTGCCTTGAAGTTTGTCTGTATCTTTTTGTGGGACTTCAATATGCCACTCGATGCCATGTGTGTTCTAATTTGTTTGAGGCATTCATAAATTGATGGCAGGTGGCGAAAAACGCAGATAAGTACCGCTGTTGCAGCTCTGCGTTTCCCATATAAATTTTCATGAGTGGGAGACTATTGATGGCATCTTTCAGCTATTTCTACATCGATTTCTGTAAAAGATGCCTCTCCCTATTGTGTATATAAGAATTAGGCATGATCTGAACTGAGATACCCCACTGGTCTGCCTTGAAGTTTGCCTGTATCTTTCTGTGGGACTTCAAATATGCCACTTCTTGCCATGTGTGTTCTAATTTGTTTTTAACCTCTCTTTTTGGGACACAGGGTCCTCTATAGAGCAGGTCTGATCTCTGTCTAGAACGAGGGGTTCCCTTACATTGGGTAGAAGGGACCACCAGTGGCTGTAGGGTTTATCAGGGCCCCCAGGGATAGCCATCGTGAGCGGGGGCGCCACAACGTTCCCCCCTTAGGGTGCCAACCTCCGCAGCCAGGCAGGGTACAGCATAGTTACCTAATAGGGACTCGTAGGGGTTACCCTAGTGTGGGTTTAATTTTGAACACTTATTTTTCATTTTTTCTATTACTGTCACATTTTTCCGGTGTGTACCACATCTGTGGTTTTTAAATAATAAAGTATTGTTTTAGGGATTTATATATGAGTTTTACTTGAAGGCATACACCAAATATATATAGTGCTCTTAGTGCACACATAATTAGCTCAAAGTACACATGAACAAGGACTAATTAAGCTGCTGTACAGAAACTTTCAAAAATTACATCTATATTTTGTCTAAAAAAGCTCAATAGTATGAATATATATTTGTAATGGCAATAACCCATAGAACAAATATACAAAAAACTATCTTACAAATATATCAGTAGCAACATAGGAAACATATATATGATTTTTGAAATAGAACAATAAAAAAAGCCCAAAACATGTTAAGTCAACCCATTGTGTATAACAAAAAAGTAATGGCAAAGAGAATTCCAGCAGAAAAGTTTATGAGCCACTGTGGAAAACCTATAATAGAGATATTTCCCTACTATGTAATTAAAAAATGTTGGTGTCCCTTTATTTAACTATTGTGATCCTTAGGCATCTGTATCCAGAAACAACTGGTATCACATCTAACTTTGGATTTTAAAGACAGGACTCTACTTGCAACACAAAGAAGTTTATTTTTCTACCTTCTCTATCACTTCTATTCAGTTATTTTAATGTAAAAAAAAAAAAGCTAAGTTGGTAAGCTGTGTTGAATGTATAGCAATATTTTATTCACAACAAATAAACAGAATACATAGCAAAAGGTAAAAGTTAGACATTTTTCCATTTCATTGGTTTAGCAAAAGAAGAGTTTGGGTGGTGAACGGGTTGCCTTCAGTCCAGATCTTTCACCAACATAAAACATTTTAAATGTTAACAAGTATATAAATCTGCCAAAGAAGACCTAGGACTCATTAGTAGCTATGGTGAAGTTAGTTTTCCACCAACTAGTGAACAGGACTGCCCCAACATTACCAGTGTTAGGTGTCAGGCGCTGCACAGCAGAAATCCCAAGCCTTGCCATCTGCAGTCTCCCATTCCCCTCCGGCCGCAGTGGAGCCTGCTCAGCAGACTCCACAATCCCGGCGTTCGGCCCACGCCAGCATCATGGGTTCGGTTGCTGCAACCACCTCTGGTCCAGTTATGGCAATGCAGTCTGTCCAGCAGCAAAAGACTCCAGAGTCTAAGTTCTCCCTTTGCTCCACTGAGCATGCTCAGGAGACGGTCTCCCATTGGGGATCGGTAGTCACATGCTCAGGTCCTTCTCCCGTTCCGATTGGTCCATCTGGAGGATCAGGAAGGTCCCGGAAGGGCACGGCTAGAAAAGGCGTGCATGGCTGCCCCGCCATGCCCTATGATAGACTCTGAGGCTAATGCATTTAGTATATGTGTGATGATGGATGAATGAGCCTGGTGACTGACACATTTTAATTCCCCCCTCCTTGGATATTATGTATGTGTTAGGGAGAGGGATTAGAGTCAGGACATTAGCTCTACACTGCATAGCGTCACAGTGTTGCTCCACATCCACTGCTAGCGCCTAGGGCGTCGGCTAGTACAGGCCTCCTTGGCCACTGCTATCGCAGCGTCCACTAGTTACGCCATGTGTTTTATCAGCGCTTTCCAGCCCGGTTATTACGCTGGTTAGTGGCATCCGTTAGGGTGGATACTGCACACGTTGTAGCAGTGGTTCACACCCCGTGACCTGTGACATTACCAGGTTGCGGTTGTTCGCAGGCAGGCACGTCTTACGTGAAGTAACGGTACATGTGTTTGTTAGCACCAGTTCAGTGGTTACGCACTGGTGTCCGGCTTTACTCCTACACACCTTTCCATCATTGTTTAGCAGCAGTTGGTCACCTCTGCACGGTGGGCCCTGGGTTGCGAATGCACCTTATATATTATTTCATCTTTATTATTTGGTGCGTTCTGCCAGCCCCGTAACATTATAATAGCACCAGGGCCTGGCTAACATTGACGGATGAGCAGTGCCTGCAGCGATATGTCCAGCAGCTGGAGGGCAGGTTGTCCACTCTCGAGCGCTCAGCCTCAGCTGCGGACGTCACTGCAGTCGCTGTCCAGGCGGTAGCAGAGGCGGACTCCCGCGCCTCTACGTCCATTCCTGTCCCGACATTATCCCGTCTCCCGTTGCCCGACAAGTTCTCGGGTGACAGCGCCACCTGTAGGGGATTCGTGAGTCAGTGCTCTATCCAGCTTGAGTTACTGGCCACGCGATTCCCTTCCGAGCGGGCTAAGGTTGGGTTTATCATCTCCCTCCTGTTGGGCATGGCGTTAGAATGGGCCACTCCACTGTGGGAGCGTGGTGACCCCGTCTGCTCTGTTTCTAATGTCCCTAAAGCAGGTCTTTTTTGGGCCACGGGTAACTCACAACACCTCTCTCCAGTTATTAGCACTAACACAGGGATCCCTCTCGGTCAGCCATTATGCCGTCCGCTTCTGGACACTGGCTTCCGAGCTGTTATGGCCTGATAAGACACTCGTCCGTGTGTTCTGGAGAGGTTTGGAGGAGCATGTTAAAGATGCTTTAGCTACCAGGGAGGTTCCCATTAGTCTGGAGGAGCTGATTACCCTTTCCACCCACATAGATCTCAGTTTTACGGAGCGCAGGTTGGAGCGTGCACAATCCAGACAGAGGGTTAGGTTGGCTCCCGCCTTCTCTAAACCTCTTGAACCCACCGCTATGGGAGTCATGCCTCCAGAGCCTATGGAGGTGTCTCGCACCGGTCCCAAGTCAAGCCCGGTGTGAATATCCGCACGCTGTTACCAGTGTCGACAGTCTGGTCATCTGGCTAACAGGTGCCCTCAGTGGTCGGAAAAACAATTGCGCCAAGTGGTAGTTGGAGGAGGTCTACTTGGTAAAGGAACTTTCTCCTCCAAGCTGTCTTTCCAAGGGACATTAGAGAGCGGTGCTTCCACCTGGGAGGTAGAGGTCTGCGTGTACTCCCGGGCAGAGGGAAACTTTATGTCCTCGACCTTCGCCCAACAGCACGCAGTTCCTTTGGTGCCACTTCCTTACCCCGTGACTATCAGGGTGGTCAACGGTTCAACCCTACTGTCCCAGATTACTCATCAGACAGCACCCTTAGAGCTCTCAATCTCGCCATCCCACTACGAGACGTTGTCTTTGCTCATTATGCCCGAGGGCATTGACCAGGTTCTCCTAGGAGTTCTCTGGCTCCCTTGCCACTCTCCTCATATTGAGTTGTCCTCGGAAGAATACTGGGTTGGGGCAAGGACTGTGAGGGAAGGTGCATGAGGGGCTGCATTCAAGTAGCCTCTACCAAAGTGCCCGCGGATCACTCAGCGCTTCCCAGACACTACCAGCAGTACGTGGACGTCTTTTCTAAAAAATTTGCTGAGATGCTTCCACCTCATCACCCCTACAACTGTCCGATAGACTTTTTGCCAGGCGCGGAGCCTCCTCGAGGCCACGTGTACCCTCTATCCCTCCCGGAGATGGAGGCCATGTCACAATATATTTGGGAGAACCTGACAAGAGGGTTTATTAGGAAGTCGGTGTCACCAGCAGGGGCAGGGTTCTTCTCCATACAGAAGAAGAGTGGAGAGCTGCGTACTTGCATTGATTACCAAGTAAGAAAGTACCCTCTTCCCCTGATCTCTGAGCTGTTTGACAGGTTGCGGGGGTCCGGATCCTCACTAAGCTAGATCTACGGGGGGCTTACAACTTGATCCGCATACGGGAAGGGGACGAGTGGAAGACAGCCTTTGATACCAGGGATGGCCACTATGAGTATCTGGTCATGCCCTTCGGCCCCTGTAACACACCTGCTGTCTTCCAGGACTTTGTGAATGATGTCTTTAGCGATATGCTCTCCACCTCGGTGGTGGTCTATCTGGATGACATCCTCATCTTCTCTCCAGATTTGGCCTCTCACCGGAGAGACGTCTGTCAGGTCTTTGACTGTTTCTGGGTGAATTCTCTCTTCGCCAAGTTGGAAAAGTGTCAATTTGAGCAGGAGTCCTTGCCGTTCTTGGACTATATCATCTCGGCCCAGGGGTTGGCTATGGATCCTGCCAAATTGCAGGCGGTAATGGACTGGCAGGAGCCCCACTCTCTTAAAGCGGTGCAGCGTTTTTTGGGCTGCGTTAATTATTACCATCAGTTCATTCCCAACTTCTCCACACTGGTGGCTCCTTTGGTCACCCTCACCAAAAAGGGAGCCAATTCAACGGTTTGGTCGGAACAGGTCTCCGCGGCCTTCTCATCTCTTAAGATCCATTTTGCTGGCGCTCCTATCCTCCATCGTCCCAATGTGGATAAACCCTTTATCCTAGAGGTAGATGCCTCCTCCGTCGGTACAGGGGCAGTCCTTTTCCAGAAGGATGCCCAAAGTTGGAAGCATCCCTGCTTCTTTTTCTCCAAGACCTTCTCACCGCCAGAGAGAAACTACTCCATCGGGGACAGGGAGTTGCTGGCAATGAAGTTGGCCTTCTCCGAATGGAGACATCTCCTGGAGGGAGCCCGGTTTCTCTTCCAGGTATACACCGACCATAAAAACCTGGTGTACTTACAAACGGCCCAGTGGTTAAACTCTCGCCAAGCCAGGTGGTCACTTTTCTTCTCCCGCTTCCGCTTCACCATGCACTATCTGTCTGGTGAGAAGAACGTCCGGGCTGATGCTCTCTCTCGCTCAGTGGTGTCAGAGGAGGAGGCTGAGCCTCGGCTAATCATCCCTTCTGAGAGTCTGAGGACCGTGGCCCCGGTCGCTCTTGAGTCAGTGCCGCCGGGCAAGACCTTTGTCCCTCCCCGCTGTGCTGCTGTGTAAGGCACCCTGGATTCCTCCTGCGGGCACTAAGTGCTGTATCTGTTTGCAGAGCCTGCACCCCTAGCACTGCTAACCCATTCCTGTAGCCCTGCTTTATCCAGTCACATTAATCCAACTCCAACCAGATAGAATCGTGCTCCAGCCTCTATATAATACCAGCAGCATAGACTTTGCTACCACCTAAGGATATCTATTACCCTATCTGTATCTTTTGCAGTTTTCTACCAAAAGAAACCAAAAAAAACCTTTCTGATGAAGGTCTGTTGTTGAACCGAAAACGTTCATACGATATGAGTCTATTTTTGTCTGGATGCTAAATAAAGAATATACTGCTTCTTCATTTTTGAGTGCCAAGTATTTTTGCACATATTTATGGGTTGGAAACCTTACTTGAGCAATGAACAACCTTCCTTTTTCTCTGGAGTGCCGTGTTCATTTGCCTCCTCAGAATGGTTCTGCCTAAGCTGATGACCGCCTGTACGACACCCAGCCTGGGGCCCCTTCCTGCCTTAGCAGCATTATCTCCATGGCTGGCAGACTGTCTCTCTTCACTGCTGCATCCTGACTAACTCCAACCAGGAAGTCCCTACCTATATCACAATGTTGTATGCTGAATTACTCTATAGATTCTCCCAACTGTCAAACATCTAATGCTCACTATATCAACTCTAGACTTTGATTCTCTATCACTAATGTGCCCCAGTAATCTAACCCTACTATTGTCTTAAGCTATCTTATACACTATTCCTAATTCTATACATAACACATATCACATACATCCACATTACAGTACATAAACAATACAGCAACATTATGTTAACATTAATAAATGACAAGGTGTTGCACGGGATACATGTGTACAGTGTCCACAGGGGGAAGACATCTGACGGACTCTGTTACTTCTTTACAGATGAACGCTCTGTAGGAAGATTGATCTTGTGCAAGCCTAGATAGGTCCACCAGGGTCTTCACCGTTATCTTGGTTGTATTAAGATATTGGGTTGCTTGTTTTGCTCTTCGTTTTGTTCCTTCTATTCTTCTGAACATTATGTCCTTCTCCGGTGATTGCTCTCTTCGCATGTGGTGTCCAAAGTAGACAAGTCGTAGCTTGGTGATCCTTGCTTCGAGTGACATGTCTGGCTTGATTTGTTCCAAAAAAATTTTATTTGTTCTTCTTACCATCCATGTATTGATAGCATCCTTCTCCATTACCACATTTCAATGGCGTTGTTACTTCATCTGTCTTGCTTTTCTATCATCCATGTTTCACATCCATATGTCACTACAGAAAAGACCAGACTATGTATGAGTTGTATCTTCATCACCAGTGAAATGTTCCTCAATTTGAAGACCTTGTCCAGTGGCTTCATTGTTAATTTACCCATAGCTACAGTTGAGCGACTTTAGTCGGATCGGGTTTCATGAAACAAAATTCGTTTCAGATGAAACTGGTCCGACTAGGGCAAAAAAAAGTCGGAGTTTCGTCCGAAACCCGACCCCAACGCAAGTCAATGGGAAATAAAAGTCGGCATTGAGTGGATGACATTCAGGTCAGTAAGTGGTTTAGCAATCTGTGAAAACCCCTTGATAAATTTTCTGTAATAGTTGGCAAATCCCAGAAAATGCTGCAAAACCTTAAGATCATGAGTTTGAACCCAATCAATTATGGCCTGCACCTTCCCATGGTCCATCTTAAACCTTTCTGCTGACATGATAAACCTCAAGAAAGAGATTTCTGGCAGAGAAAATAACACATTTCTCTAATTTAGCAAACAGAAAGTTCTCCCTTAGCCTCTGTAACACAACGCGGACATGTACCTGGTGAGTGTCCAAGTCTGGCGATAAAATTAACATGTCGTCGAGGTATATTACAACAAATCTTCCAATACAATCAGAGAAAATATCATTCATAAAATTTTGAAACATAGCAGGTGCATTAAATCATCCAAAAGGCATGACAAAGTATTCAAAAATACCCTCAGACGTTAAAAACTCAGTTTTCCACACATCACCCTTCCGGATGTGAATCAAATTGTAAGCCCCTCTAAGATCAAGTTTAGAAAGCACATTGGCCCCCAGAAGCCGATTGTATAGATTGGGGATGAGTGAAAGTGGGTAATTATTTTTAATCGTGATCTTGTTTAGTTCTCGGAAATCAAGGCAAGGACAGAGACCCCCAACTTTCTTTTTCACAGATGGTTCATCTGTGCTACTGAGCAATTTATTAGCCATTAACAACTTTTCATTGTCTGTAATGGTGGGATCAAAAAACGATAATCCCACCAACTCTGCATTTAAATACCACAAATGGTTCGAAAATTTGGTCAGGGCTATTTCTGCAATGTTGTTGTCACATTCTTTATAGTCTAACAGACTATGCAAAATACCTAAATCTTAAAATACCTCAATTTGGATTTTTTCAAACTTTGAGCGACGAGCGGCACGGGTTAACGTTGTTTGATCGAGCTCAAATTTTGGCTCTCTCAATATCTGGAAAGGGGAATCGTTTTGTGGGGTCCAGACGAACAAGATTCTGACATTTTTTCCCCCCCATATGAGATCCGGTCACCCTAGTGGGCACTGACATACCACTACAATGAATGTGTGGCTTTTTTTTGTCTTTGGGGCTAAATGCTGTATTTAAAAAAGGTACAGCTAGCCTGAAAAAATGAAACAGCCGTAAACTGGCTATAGTTTGAGCACGCACAGATATGAGCCGGCACCGACATACCACTACAATGAATGTGTTGGGTATTTTTTATTTTTTGGGGGCTAAATGCTGCTGTATTTAAAAAAAGGACAGCTAGCCCGAAAAAATGAAAGAGCCGTAAACTGGCTATAGTTTGAGCACACACAGATATGAGCTGTCACCGAGATACCACTACAATGAATGTGTTTCTTTTTTTTTATTTTTTGGGGGGCTAAATGCTGCTGTATTTAAAAAAGGTACAGCTAGCCCAAAAAATGGAACAGCCATTCACTGGCTATATTTTGAGCATGCACAGATATGAGCTGGCACTAAATGCTGCTGTATTTAAAAAAGGTACAACTAGCCCAAAAAATGGAACCGCTGTTAACTGGCTATAGTTTGAGCATGCATAGATATGAGCCGGCAACGACATACCACTACAATGAATGTGTGGCTTTTTTTAATTTTTGGGGGGCTAAATGCTGCTGTATATAAAAAAGGTACCGCTAGCCCAAAAAATGAAAGAGCCGTAAACTGGTTATAGTTTGAGCACGCACAGAAATGAGCTGGCACCGAGATACCACTACAATGAATGTGTTGGGTATTTTTTTATTTTTGGGGGGCTAAATGCTGCTGTATTTAAAAAGGTACAGGTAGCCCAAAAAATGGAGCAGCCGTTAACTGGCTATAGTTGGAGCATGCACAGATATGAGCTGGCACCAAGATACCACTACAATGAATGTGTGGCTTTTTTTAATTTTTGGGGGCTAAATGCTGCTGTATTTAAAAAAGGTACAGCTAGCCCAAAAGATGAAAGCTCCGTAAACTGGCTATAGTTTGAGCACACACAGATATGAGCTGGCACCGACATACCACTACAATGACTGTGTGGCATTTCTTTTTTGTTTTTTGGGGGCTAAAATGCTGTATTTAAAAAAGGTACAGCTAGCCCAAAAATATGAAAAAGCCGTAAACTGGCTATAGTTTGAGCACGCACAGATATGAGCTCGCACCGACATACCGCTACAATGAATGTGCGGCATTTTTTAAAATTTTGGGGGGGCTAAATGCTGCTGTATTTAAAAAAGGTACAGCTAGCCCAAAAAAATGAAAGAGCCGTAAACTGGCTATAGTTTGAGCACGCACAGATGAGTTGCCACAGATATACCACACCAAAAAATGTGCGGCCTGTATTCCAATTGCACCTGGGGCTAGCTATATATGGCTAATATAGCCCACAGGTGGCAGCAGCAGCAGCACCAGAAAACAGGAAGGGAATGGACCCTCTTGATGTATGCAATGCTCTATATACACACATACAGTGCCGCAGGCCTTGCACTGATGTGTATAGAGCGATGTACACTACCCTGCCTGCCTAATACTGGAACCTATATACTCCGGAATTAGTCCTCAGAAGGACTGTCGGTTTAGCTGGATGTGAGGATATAGGATGCTAGACCCCACACTAACTAATAAAGCACCAATTCTGACTATATATTGGCAGCAGCTCTCCCTACTCTCTCTGATTCCGGATGTGACTGCGATGAGCATGGCCGCGCCCGGTCTCTTATACTCCTGATGATGCTGTGCGGCCAGCCAATCACTGCACGACCACAACAAAGATGGCTGTCGCATTGCATAGCCTGGCAGACAATCCCTGCAGCATGATTGGGTCTCTAAAGTCTGCTAAAATTGCTGGGTGGAGACACGAGTTCCCGCCGAGCAATCCCGGAAATGCTCGCTGCTCGCCAAGTAAACGGAGCACACTAATACTCGGGCGAGTAGCGAGTAGTGGCGAGCATGTTTGCTCATCATTAGTGAATAATACTGGTTGGTCTCCATATTCTGGGTTGGCTGTAGTGGTAGACGTGTAGGTATCCATTATACATTTGCAAAAATAAAAAGAGAAATGCAAAAATTGAGCTTGGATTAATTTGGTATACATGCAGCACATAAATGCATGTTCACATTGGCCATAAAGCGCACAAAACCAACAAGAAACAAAATGAGCAAAAAACCCTGCTGTTACAAAATAAGTTAAAAGCAAGCAAGTGCATTTAATTAACTAATTGATGGAAATGTGAACACTCCTGGTTGGGTCTACATCTGCTGGGTTGGCTGTAATGGAAGAGATGTCACTCCCCATTACAATATTTCAGTTCTGATGATTAGAACAATGAAGATGGGTCGTGTCTAGTGTTGAGCGATACTTTCCGATATTGAGAAATATCGGATCGGATTGGATTGGACCGATACCCAAAAAGTATCGGGTATCGCCGATTTCGATACCGGAAGTCCCATGCAAGTCAATGGGACAGAAATATCGGAATTAAAAAAAACCCTTTCTTTACTTGCATATCCAGCTCGGGAGGGGGGAAGAGTGTGGGCAGTGCGTGGGCGGACACTGTGCGTGTCTGTGTGTGCGGGCGGGGTCTGTACGGGCCTCTCGTGGGTCTGCTTGATGAATGCATTGATGCAATGGATTGGCCTGCCCCTTACTCATACCTGAATCTAATTGAGCAGATCTGGGACATCATGTCTTTTTCCATCCGCCAATGCCACGTTGCACCACAAACTGTCCAGGAGTTGACTGAAGCTTTAATCCAGCTCTGGGACGAGAACCCTCAGGAGAACATCTACAGCCTCATCAGGACCATGCCCAGGCATTGAAGGGAGGTCATATGGGCATGTGGAGGCCACACATACTACTGAGCATCATTTCCTTGTCTTGAGTCATTTCCAATGAAGTTGAATCAGGCTGTAATTTGATTTTGCACTTTGCTTTTGAGTATCATTCCAAATTCTGACCTTCATGGCATATTTTACATTGATCATTTTTATGTTTTATTGTTTTCAATGCATTCCAGTATGTAATGAATAAAGATTTTCAACTGGAATATTTAATTCAGTAATATCTAGAATGTGGCATTTCAGTGTCCTCTTTATTTTTTTGAACAGTGTATATTCAGTAGGAAATTTTGCCTCCTGGAAGCAGGTGGACCACAGGACAGTATTATACCAACTGTCCCTCAGTGTCCAACCTACTACATGACACAACTCCTAGATCTTATGATTGTAATCTGCATACTGCAGGGTAGATCACATCACTTTTCACTGATTTTTTTAAGACAGGTTGCATAAAAAGGCTAATTATACGGAAATGGAATGGAGTATCTGCTCTCTTTTTAGGTGTCAGTTTTGCATTATTAAAAGTTAAGTCCTATTATAAATTTCACAATTGTGATATATATAAGATCCTTAAAAAGTATAATAAAATATTACCCCACTCACTTTGAGCTAAATATATTATAGGACAAATTCTAAATATAATATAATTTTAAAAAAACAATAACGGGGTTGCCTGGTCTAAAGTGACAGGTCTACATAAAGTGACTGCAGGCTTGTGAATCTTCACCGTGCACGCACTGTGCGCTGTGAGGATTCTCCAATGTAAGTGTTGGGAATGCTGGGAAAGATATGTATGCTCCCAGCCAGAATACTACTAGACTTGTCATGATCCAGCCTGAATCTGACAGGTTAAATGTACAAAATTAGCTTTTTTTTTCCTTTGGCAAGGTGCCAAAGTGGTGTGATTGTCCTCGGTGGCCATTAAAATTATTACACGTGGTGTCGTTCATTCTAAGTTGCCCCAGTTGTGGTGAGTGGTATCACACTTTAGTTTTAAGTGCACGTAATTACCAATCAGGTGTGAGGCTCTATAAAAGAGTGTTAGGTGTGTTTGGTCACCGTGGGTGATATTGAGAGTTCGCATTTGGGAAGCAAGCCTGGGTGATGAAGGAGCAGAACAAGAGTCCTGGGCAGCCCATTCAGAGGGGTTGAGTCAGCTATGGAGTCTGCAAGGAGTGCTGGCATGGATTGGTGGAGTTCAACAATGGTGTCTGGAAGAAGGGCTGGCATGGTGTGGTGGAGTCGCAGTTTATGGTGTCGGCAGGAAGTGCTTGCATGGCTTGGTGGAGTGGCGACTATGGTGAGAGTTGCACTCAGCATGCTGGACTTGGTTGCTGAAAACTGGACTCAAGCATGTTGGACTTCTTGGCAGAAAAGTTGGACTCGAGCTTGATGGACTTTTTGGCAGAAGCTGGACTCAGCCTTGAGACTCTGTTTACTGGGCAGCTGCAACTGGTGGTGGACTCTGCTCCAAGGCTGCACTATGGTGATGGATCCAGTTATGGTGATGGATCCGGGTGGAGGAGAAGATGCACGCAGGTGGTGGGCTCAGTTGCTAGGAGCATACGCAACAGAGCTAAGTGGTGTTTCCCCTGTTTTGTCATCTTTCCTCATGTGTGTTTAGTGCAGTGGTGGGATTAGTTTCCGCACCGACCAATTCCCTAGGGAGGGTTTAGGTGCAGGGCGAGCTAGGGTTTTTAGGTTCCTGTGCGTCGCCCGGTGCGGAACCGGCATAGGGAACGTTAGGAGTGCAGGGACACAGGCTCAGGGGAGTACAGGAGGTCTCCACATCCCTATCCCCTATCACAGGGCCCAGCATTGTTAATGTTACCCAGGTTTCCCTTTATTATTTAAATTCGCCTTACTGGAGGCCTTGTTTCCAGACTACTGCATATATAACGTGTATTACCTAAATTCACCTGTTGGAGGAGGTGTATCCAGCTGCATGTCTTTTTATTTAAATTCACCCTATTGGAGGCGCTGTATCCAGGGTCACGTGTGTCATATGGGTTCGCCTTGCGGTACTCGCTGTGTCCAGACACACGTGATCGTGACATTATCACCAACCCTACATTTTTTTTTCTGGTGAGCCTTGGCCATGTGGAGACCTGTGAGCAATTGCTGCTGGGCCTCACTGAGGTGTGTGAGAAGCTGCATGGTGTTGAAGCAGTTCCAGCAGCAGTTATCAGGGTCTGGGGCCTTCCCTTTGGCTTCACCAGAAAATCAAATTGCAGCGCTGGCAAAAAGCCCCCTAGAGTCGTTGCTGGGGAGTGGGACTTGTTCATACTGGCGGACGTACCCAGACAGGTGGGTGGAGTTCCCCGAGGTGAAGGGGTGCGTCCCAGTATTGAGCAGACTGGTGTATAGTCCGCGGGGCTCACACCAAATCTTCAATACCACCGAAGAAGTCGCCCCTCCTGATCGTGTGGAGGCGACCAGCGAGTGTATATTTCCTCCATATTCCTGTCCCCTCCTCCTCCAGGTGTTAGCAGCAGGTGTGCTGCGGGGGAGTAGGGACAAATCTCAACCCTCGCCATTAGCCAACCCTGGGAGGTGCAGACCTCATGGTGAAAGGGTTGGAGGGTGGTGTCCCTTGGTGAATAGCGGGGGTTTGAGTGTGGTGACACAGGGGGACGCCTCTGTTGTCGAGTCCAGATTGAGTTCACTAAATATGACAAATAAATGTGTGGCAATAAACGTTCAGGTCCGGACCTGTGTGTGAGCGAGCATGCATGGGTGGCCACCAAAAAACAACTTGTGGAAGTGTGTTGTGGAGTCTGATCAGCTCATAACAAACATACACATTCATAAACTCGTTCCCCAGGTCGGCTCTGTGGAGACGAGTGGTTCCTCCAGAACATATATTGCCAATACCAACGGTGCGTTTGTCATTAACCTGAAGTGTCAGGTAGTGGTGGGGTGAACTCAGGATTTGGGCGTCCCCGCTGTTGGTGTTTCCCTAATGAGGAGTGGTCTTGAGGGTCCAGAGGCCCCTCATTAAGGAGGGGGTACTGTCATGATCCAGCCTGGATCTGACAGGTTAAATGTACAAAATGAGTTTTTCTTCCTTTGGCAAGGTGCCAAAGTGGTGTGATTGCCCCCAGTGGCCATTAGAATTATTACACGTGGTGTCATTCATTCTAAGTTGCCCCGGTGGTGGTGAGTGGTATCACACTTTAGTTTTAAGTGCACGTAATTACCAATCAGGTGTGAGGCTCTATAAAAGAGTGTTAGGCGTGTTTGTTTACCGTGGGTGATATTGAGAGTTCGTCATTTGGGAAGCAAGCCTGGGTGATGAAGGAGCGGAACAAGAGTCCTGGGCAGCCCAGCCAGAGGGGTTGAGTCAGCTATGGAGTCTGCAAGGAGTGCTGGCATGGATTGGTGGAGTTCAACAATGGTGTCTGGAAGAAGGGCTGGCATAGCGTGGTGGAGTCGCAGTTTATGGTGTCGGCAGGAAGTGCTTGCATGGCTTGGTGGAGTGGCGACTATGGTGAGAGTTGCACTCAGCATGCTGGACTTGGTTGCTGAAAACTGGACTCAAGCATGCTGGACTTCTTGGCAGAAAAGTTGGAATCGAGCATGCTGGACTTTTTGACAGAAGCTGGACTCATCCTTGAGACTCTGTTTACTGGGCAGCTGCAACTGGTGGTGGACTCTGCTCCAAGGCTGCACTGTGGTGATGGATCCAGTTATGGTGATGGATCCGAGTGGAGGAGAAGATGCACACAGGTGGTGGGCTCGGTTGCTAGGAGCGTACTCAACAGAGTAAAGCTAAGTGGTTTTTTCCCTGTTTTGTCATCTTTCCTCATGTGTGTTTAGTGTAGTGGTGGGATTAGTTTCCGCACCGACCAATTCCCTAGGGAGGGTTTAGGTGCAGAGCGAGCTAGGGTTTTTAGGTTCCTGTGCGTCGCCCAGTGCGGAACCGGCATAGGGAACGTTAGGAGTGCTGGGGCACAGGCTCAGGGGAGTACAGGAGGTCTCCACGTCCCTATCCCCATCCCAGGGCCCACCATTGTTAATGTTACCCAGGTTTCCCTTTATTATTTAAATTCGCCTTACTGGAGGCGGGGTTTCAAGACTACTGTATATATAACGTGTATTACCTAAATTCGCCTGTTGGAGGTGGTGTATCCAGCTGCACGTCTGATTATTTAAATTCGCCCTACTGTAGGCGCTGTATCCAGGGTCACGTGTGTCATATGGGTTCGCCTTGCGGTACTCGCTGCGTCCAGACACACGTGACCGTGACACACTGTTTCCAGTGCACTCAATGCGAGTTTATTGCACAAAGCCGAAAACAGTTTAATTGGATTCTGACTGGGAGTATGCATATTGCATACTTGTGGTCATGTGTGGTCATGAGACTGCCATTGCTGGCTCTGACACCAGAGAATCTTCACAGTGCGCAGTGCATGTGCTGTGAGGATTAACAAGTATGCAGTCACATGTTGTTACTGCAAACTTAACGTTTTAGATGTGACAACTAGAGTTGAGCGAAACGGGTCGAAAAAATTCAAAAGTCGCCGACTTTTGGCAAAGTCGGGTTTCATGAAACGAAACCCGACCCTAGGATGAGGTCGGCCACGAGGTCGGCGACTTACGCGCCAAAGTCACGTTTCAAAAGTTTGTTTTGCGCTCTTTTTCAGCCAATCAGGATCCACGGACACTGTGGGCAACGTGATGACATAGGCACGGGTCACCACCATCTTTCAGAAGGGCATGCAAGTGATTGGCTTGCTTTGGTGGGCGTCACAGGGGGTATAAAAGGGCGTGCACGCCGACCACCATGTTACTCATGCTGATCTCAGAATAGAGAGAGCTGCTGCTGCTGCTGATTTTGTAGGGGGAGCGTTAGGCAGGGAAGAAGACACCAAAAACTGCTTCTGCTGCTAGCGATTTTGCCTGTACAACACACCAGTCACTGTGCAGTGCAAGGGGAGGCTATATAGTGGTGTATCAGTGGTGTTGGTTGTTGGGCTGCCTTCTAAGGCTTCCTGACATTCCTGCATTGCTGTTTACCCACTGCTCCGCAAACTGCTTTTTTAAAAGCAATCCCAATTTTTTTTTTTGTCCTGCTGAAAAGAAGAAAAAAAAACTGCTTCTGCTGCTAGCGATTTTGCCTGTACAACACACCAGTCACTGTGCAGTGCAAGGGGAGGCTATATAGTGGTGTATCAGTGGTGTTGGTTGTTGGGCTGCCTTCTAAGGCTTCCTGACATTCCTGCATTGCTGTTTACCCACTGCTCCGCAAACTGCTTTTTTAAAAGCAATCCCAATTTTTTTTTTGTCCTGCTGAGAAGAAGAAAAAAAAACTGCTTCTGCTGCTAGCGATTTTGCCTGTACAACACACCAGTCACTGTGCAGTGCAAGGGGAGGCTATATAGTGGTGTATCAGTGGTGTTGGTTGTTGGGCTGCCTTCTAAGGCTTCCTGACATTCCTGCATTGCTGTTTACCCACTGCTCCGCAAACTGCTTTTTTAAAAGCAATCACAATTTTTTTTTTTGTCCTGCTGAGGTACTGAGCGTGCATTTTTTCACACCATACAGCAGTGTACGCTCCTCACACAGTACCGTGTAACGGCTGTTATCACAGCCACAGTGAAGCTATCAGTGAGTCACTCTGTGAGAATAAGTCGAGGACATGTTCCGTTTTTACAGACCTGCACTCTAGGGAGATTCCAATTCTGCCCAATTCTACATACACCTTGTAGTTTGTGATACAATAGCCAATTTCTGCCTGTGACATAGCGCTCAGATATTCAGTGGGCCTCACACAATCCATAAGTGTCCAGTGTCCACAAGTGTGTGCAGAAATTAAAAATCTCCCTTATCCTCTAGTCACTTTGGTCACAGATCTGCCATCGAGCCTGTGACAGAGCGCTCAGATACTCAGTGGGCCTCACACAATCCATAAGTGTCCAGTGTCCACAAGTGTGTGCAGAAATTAAAAATCTCCCTTATCCTCTAGTCACTTTGGTCACAGATCTGCCATCGAGCCTGTGACAGAGCGCTCAGATACTCAGTGGGCCTCACACAATCCATAAGTGTCCAGTGTCCACAAGTGTGTGCAGAAATTAAAAATCTCCCATTTCCTCTAGTGACTTTGGTCACAGCTCTGCCATCGAGCCTGTGACAGAGCGCTCAGATACTCAGTGGGCCTCACACAATCCATAAGTGTCCAGTGTCCACAAGTGTGTGCAGAAATTAAAAATCTCCCTTATCCTCTAGTGACTTTGGTCACAGCTCTGCCATCGAGCCTGTGACAGAGCGCTCAGATACTCAGTGGGCCTCACACAATCCATAAGTGTCCAGTGTCCACAAGTGTGTGCAGAAATTAAAAATCTCCCTTATCCTCTAGTCACTTTGGTCACAGCTCTGCCATCGAGCCTGTGACAGAGCGCTCAGATACTCAGTGGGCCTCACACAATCCATAAGTGTCCAGTGTCCACAAGTGTGTGCAGAAATTAAAAATCTCCCTTATCCTCTAGTCACTTTGGTCACAGCTCTGCCATCGAGCCTGTGACAGAGCGCTCAGATACTCAGTGGGCCTCACACAATCCAAAAGTGTCCAGTGTCCACAAGTGTCTGCAGAAATTCAAAATCTCCCCTGTCCTATAGACACCTTGTACCTTGTTTTACATTACTATATAGTTTGTTGGATTTTGTCTACATTTCTACCAAAAATGAGGAAGGCTGGTGGAAGAGGCCGTGGAATTGGGCGGGGGTTGGCAGCTGGTAATGATGGTGTTGGTGGTGGATCTGATGGTAGTGGCAAGAGCAAAATAGGACCGAATGCAGGAGGTGTTGAGCCTGCGTCATCGTCTGGCTACATAAGGCCTCGAACGCTTAGTTTTCTAGGAGTTGGCAAACCGCTTTTAAAGCCAGAGCATCAGGAAAAAGTTTTGTCTTACATTGCTGACTCAGCCTCCAGCTCTATCGCCTCCTCTTCTTCAGTTGTAAAAAGTAAAAGCACTGAGTCGTCATTGGAGGCTCATGTTCATGAACCACACCTTTCCTTGTGTCCTTCACCCCAACCAAGATTGAAGGATGACGCAGGCCATACTACTGATTACTCCATGGAGCTGTTTTCACATACCCTGCCTGGATTATCAAGTGAAATGGTGAATTACCCAGGCCAAGATGAATCTGACATGGAGTGCACTGATGCACAGCCGCTGATGGATAATTCTGCTGGTACATTCACTCAGAGCACTACATTGTCCTCGCAGTGTACAGAGCCAGATTCTGACCCTGATGAGACTCAGGTGCCCCTTCCCGCACACTATACCACCATACACGGTGACACAGAGGAAGGTGCACATGACATAGAAGAGGAGGTGATGGATGACCCAGTTGTTGACCCAGATTGGCATCCATTGGGGGAAGAGGGTGCTGCTTCCAATAGCTCAGATGAGGAGCATCCACAGCAGACATCGACATCGCAACAGCTGTTATCTGGCAGGCCCGGAGCACTCCAAAGACAGGTTCCAAACATCAAAAGAGTTGCTGGACAGCTTGTCCAGAGGGTCAAAAGATCACAGCGTGCTAGGCCGCAAAATGTCTGCCAAAGTAGGAAGAGTGCAGTGTGGCACTTTTTTGAACAAAATCCTCATGATCAGGCCAAGGTTATCTGTAAGAAGTGCGCAAAGACCTTTAGCCGAGGGAAAAATCTGAAAAATTTGAATACCAGTTGCATGCTTAGACATTTAACCAGCATGCACTTGCAAGTGTGGACACAACACCAAACCTCAAGTGCCACATGTGCAACTGATCACAACGAAGGTAGTCAGCAACGCTACATTGTTTCCCCCACTGTAAGCCCACCGGTTAGCACAGCAGCAAATGTTGAGGTGTCGTTGCAATGCCACAGCAGTCAGGGAATCCCACTGTTATATCAACGAAAGACTGATTCTAGGCCATCAGAAAGAACAACAACTCCATCACCATCATCAACCCTCTCTCAGTCCGCCCTGTCCACCGCTACTTCCACCATATGCAGCTCTCAAGTCCAGCTCACCCTCCCAGACACTATGAGTAGATCAAGAAAGTACTCAGTCTCTCATCCGCGTACACTGGGTTTGAACGCCCACATTGCCAAACTAATCTCGTTTGAGATGATGCCCTTTCGGTTGGTGGAAAGCGCAGCTTTCCGCGAACTCATGGCCTATGCAGTACCACGCTATGACCTACCCAGTCGCCACTTCTTCTCTCGCAAAGCCATCCCAGCCCTCCACCATCATGTGAAAGACCGCATTGTCCATGCACTCAAGCAGTCAGTGAGCGGAAAGGTGCACCTCACAACTGATGCATGGTCCAGTCGGCATGGCCAGGGCCGTTACGTGTCCATCACTGCGCACTGGGTTAATGTGGTGGATGCAGGGTCCACAGGGGACAGCGGTGGTGGGACAGTGCTGCCTAGCCCATGGTATAGGAAACAGTTGGCTGTAGGCATTCGACCCGCCTCCTCCTCCTCCTCCAGAAGCGAAAGCTCGTCCACAGAGCGCAGTCGTACGAGCTCTCCATCTGCAGCTGCCACTGTTGCACACGAGGTGTCCCCCTATCGAGCAGCTAGTGGAAAGCGTCAGCAGGCTGTGTTGCAGATGATGTGTTTGGGCAACAGACACACCGCCGAGGTGCTGGCCGAGTACTTGAAGCGACAAACTGAGTCATGGCTGGGCAGTGTACATCTTGAGGCAGGCAAGGTAGTTAGTGATAACGGCCGTAATTTTGTGGCAGCCATAGCCCTTTCAAAACTCAGCCACATACCTTGCTTGGCTCACACCTTGAACCTGGTGGTGCAGTGCTTCCTCAAAAATTATCCGGAGTTAACAGCCCTGCTCCAGAAGGTGCGAAGACTGTGCGCGCACATCCGCCGGTCGCCTGTACACTCCGTTCGTATGCAGAAGCTGCAGTGATTGCTCCACCTTCCCAACCACCACCTCATTATCGACATTGCAACAAGGTGGAACTCCACCCTGCACATGGTGGAGCGGCTGTGCGAGCAGAGGCAGGCCATAATGCATTTGTGGGAGGATACACGGCCAGGCACTTTGAGAGCAGACATGGAGTTGACAGGTGTGCAGTGGTCGAAGCTGAAAGACCTCTGTAAAGTCCTTCAGTGTTTTGAGGAATGCACACGGCTGGTAAGCGCAGACGACGCCATCCTAAGCATGAGCATCCCACTTATGCGTCTGCTCATGCAAACTTTGACGCACCTTAAGGAGCAGGCTTCTGCAGCCAATGTTGATGAGGAGGAAGAGGAGGAGTGATTCCTTGATGACATTCAGACATTGTCTGCTCAGGGACCTCTCCTGGACGAGGTGGAGGAAGAAGAGGAGGAGGAGGAGGATGGGGATGATTACTTAGGGGAGGAGGATGCATCTCGTGGGGCAAGTGAAAATGTTGGCGTGGCAAGGTCTGGTACAGGGTTTGTGCGTGACTGGAGGGATGTGGATTTGCCAGAAAGTGCTCCTCCAACCAGCACTCGCAGTGCATCATTGACACCGGGAACATTGGCCCACATGTCAGATTATGCCTTGCAGATCCTTAAAAGGGACCCCCGCATTGCCAAAATGATGAACGATGACGACTACTGGTTGGCCAGCATCCTGGATCCACGCTATAAAGGCAAATTACAAAACATCATGCCACAGGAGAACCTTGACCTAATATTGGCTAATAAACAAGCAACTCTGGTAAATCGGTTGCTTGAGGCATTCCCAGCACACAGCAGCGGTGATGGTTCTCACACGAGCCGTACGGGCCGGGGGCAGCTTGGCAGAGGTGTTCGTGGTGCACACAGCAGAAGTGGCGTTGGAGACAGGGGTTTCATGACAATGTTGTGGACTGATTTTTCAAGTACCGCTCACACAACTGGTAATACTGCATCGATGGAAAGTGACAGGAGACAGCAGTTGTCAACTATGGTTACAAACTGCTTTTCCTCCCATATCGATGTTCTCCCACACAGGTCATTCCCCTTTGACTATTGGGCCGCTAAACTGGACACCTGGCCTGAATTGGCCCAATATGCCTTACAGGAGCTCGCTTGCCCAGCTGCAAGTGTGCTATCGGAAAGAGTCTTCAGTGCAGCTGGATCAATCCTGACAGAAAAAAGGACCCGTCTGTCAACCCAAAATGTGGATGATCTAACCTTCATTAAAATGAACCATGCATGGGTTTCCAAGGATTTTGTCCCACCTTCCCCTGATGACACATAGGGTGACAGAAAAATGGCTTGCTTTGGTCCACCTCTTCCTGGGACTTGACCTATTTCACCTTTTGCATCAGCTGAATGTCCAACATCAACATATGCCACTTTCTAAAACTCCCTAACTGTGCTGCCTCCCCCCCCATGGCCGGGGTCACCACCTAGCGCACGACACCGTGCGAGTGCCATTGCCCTGGACAGGTGGGTAGGCCGACTCTTGGGCGCGGGCACTGGCACAGGGTCCCTCATAGTGCAATCAAGTGTCTCTGATGGTGGTGGTGCACACCTGCCGTCAGACACACCGCCGTACTATGAGGGGCCCAGTGCCAGTACCGATGCCCACAAGTGGGCCCCCCTTGCTTGGGCAGGGCCCCAGCATTTGCAATCTTTACCTCTCCCTGCTCCTCCGCTGTGTAGTCTGGGCCGTCAAATCCATACTGTGCCTGACACCGTTTGAGCCTGCCTCCTGATGTATAGACATATATTTTGAATGTGTACGCTATCCATACATGTTATCTGGGGATACGGTACCCTTTCTAACCTTTGTGCAATCACGTGCAATCCATACTGGGCCTAACACCGTCTGAGCCTGCCTCCTGATGTATAGACATATATTTTGAATGTGTACGCTATCCATACATGTTATCTGGGGATACGGTACCCTTTCTAACCTTTGTGCAATCACGTGCAATCCATACTGGGCCTAACACCGTCTGAGCCTGCCTCCTGATGTATAGACATATATTTTGAATGTGTACGCTATCCATGCATATTATCTGGGGATACGGTACCCTTTCTAACCTTTGTGCAATCACGTGCAATCCATTTTGGGCCTAACACCATCTGAGCCTGCCTCCTGATGTATAGACATATATTTTGAATGTGTACGCTATCCATACATGTTATCTGGGGATACGGTACCCTTTCTAACCTTTGTGCAATCACGTGCAATCCATACTGGGCCTAACACCATCTGAGCCTGCCTCCTGATGTATAGACATATATTTTGAATGTGTACGCTATCCATACATGTTATCTGGGGATACGGTACCCTTTCTAACCTTTGTGCAATCACGTGTAATCCATACTGGGTGTGAGAACGGCTGGCGAGCTGTTAAGCAAGCTACAGCACCTGTGGTTTGCATACGTAAGTTTTTCATTTTTTCAGGAATGACGGTTAGGCCTAATTCCGGAACTGCGGTTGACCTGCACTTACTGGGAAATTATTGTTCGCGGGTAATAATTGTAATCAGTGATCCCCATCACTAACGTCGTTCAGCGGGTTATCTGCACCTGTAAGCGACAAACGCTGGCCTTTTCAGTGTAGCGCACATGCAGCCACGGACATGTAAGGGCATGACACACCAGTTATTGGCCAATCTCATGTGCCAGAGCCTCACGTGTCCCTCTAGTAAGCCGGACTCGGACCGTGGGGCATGACGGAGTCTCGTTCGTTAACGGAATTAAGCTTGCAATGTGTGCATCTGTTCTGTAGCTGGCATGGTTGAGGTTTCCCAGGTGGAGTCGAATTTAACCGTAGGCTCCACTCCTGGTGGTGCCCTTCTGGACATTCCTTTAAGGTTCAGCTTTGCAACCATACTGCCCACGTAAAACAAACACTTTGCCTTCATGAACGCTGTTTGGAGGGTCATGACTCGTGGGAATAACGCCGCCCAATCAGTTAACCTGCTAGAGAGATCCTTTGTTGCTCCCAAGCATGACATCACACTCCCTAGGAAGAAGGTAATGCCACTGTGGCGACCGTACTCCTGGGGGCGACACAAGTGCACTGATGCCCAGCCACTGCTCGATGAATCTGCTGGTACATTGACCCAGACCACTACATTCCCCTCGCACGCTACACGGCCTGAATCTGACCCTGATGAAACTCAGGTTACCCTTCCCATATACAGTTCCATCTTACACGGTGACAAAGAGGAAGCTGCAGATGAAAGTGCAGGTTCGGCCCACCCGCCATCAGACACACCACCGTACTATCAGAGGCCCTGTGCCAGTGCCATCGCCAACGAGTGGGCCCCCCCCTGCTTGCTCAGGATCACAGCACTTGCAAGGTTGAAATACTGTGCAGTGAGATGGAAGATGGGGACGACGAGGAGTCCAGACTAGTACAGGGATTCCCTAGCGAGGAGACTTATTTGATTGTTTTCAATGTTGGGACAGCAATTTTTGGGGAGCACTATACTCTGGAGAATGATAGATGGGGCCCACCATACACTGGAACATTCCAAAGGTGGACATCAGACACTGGAGCAGCATTTACAGGGCCCATTATACACTAGAGCATTAGAAATGGGGCCCATTATGTTTGGAGCATTATTTGGGCCCATAAGACAGTGGAGCTTCATCCATGGGGACCAACATATACTGTAGCATTATGTGGAGCTCATCATATACTGTTTCAAACATTATATGGGACCAATGATTCTGTATGGAGAAATAGATGGGCCTTGTCATGAGATGTAAAAAGTGAAGTATTTTTCATTGTACTATACCGCTATTTCTCTGCCGTATCGGAGCATGATGAGTTGTGGTATGTGTTAAAGGGGCGCTCTTTCGCCCAGGGCACATGAAAACCTGGAGCCAGCCCTCCCCCCCACAACTTTAGCCAAATAACCCCCATTTTTCAGTGCGTAACTTGTATTATGAAGTTAATTAAGGTTGACAAGCTTAAGTAAGAAGAATTGATGCTTTTGGCATTCAAATGGGCACTGTAGGTGTGTTTCCTGTCCTCCTCTCACTGCTGACTTTTATTCCCCATTGACTTACATTGGGTTTCGTGTTTCGGGACGACCCCGACTTTTCCCTATAATCCAACGATCTTGCTCGACCCGACTTTTGGAAAAGTCGGGTTTCACGAAACGAAACTCGACCCTAAAAAAACAAAAGTCGCTCAACTCTAGTGACAACCCCTTTAAGTAAAGTGCTTTTAATGATAAGAAAAAAATTATGCAAATTCTATGCTAATATGGCTATCAGTAAATGGTCTCTGCCATGTTCTGACATACAAATCAAAGACAGAAACATAATGATTAAATACCCTGCAGTAAATAAGTAAATAGCATAGTGCATGAAAATAATATGCAGTAATTAGTAAACATGTTTTTTGAATAAACAAATGTGAAAGCCATCCCATCTGATCACATTGACCGTAACTGAGACAGTCCTAACTCTAATATTAAAAACCTTACCATTTATCAAGTGACATGCATGTGGATGGACAAACAACTGTTAGATGAATTGATCACCAAGTCAATATTTACAATTCTGACCAGTATCACTTTATGAAGTTATACCTCTGGAATGCTTCAATGTATCCCACTGATTCTGAGACTGCTTTTTCGTGACATATTGTATTTCATGATAGTGCTAAAATAGTGGTAAAATTTATTTGATATAACTTGTGTTTATTTATGAAAAATGGAAATTTGGCAACAATTTTGAACATTTTGCAATTTTCAAACTTTTAATTTTTGTACCCTTAAATTAGAGAGTGGTATCACACAAAATAGTAAATAAATAACATTTCTCACATGTCAATTTTACATTAGCACAATTTTGGAAACATATTTTTTTTGTTAGGACATTATAAGGGTTAAAATTTGACCAGCGATTTCTCATTTTTCAACCAAAGTTTATAATACCTTTTTTCATGGACCACCTCACATTTGAAGTGAGTTTGGGGGGTCAATATAATAGAAAATAGCCAAAAGTGACACCATTCTAAAAACTGCACCCCTCAAGGTGCGCAAAACCATATTCAAGAAGTTTATTAACCCTTCAGGTGCTTCAGGAGAACTAAAGCAATGTGGAAGGAAAAATTAACATTTTACTTTTTTCACAAAAAATTTAATTTAGAACAAATTTTTTTATTTTCACAATGGTATTAGAAGAAAATGGACCACAAAATTTGTTAGGTGATTTCTCCTGAGTACGCCAATACCCGTATGTGGGGGAGAGCCACTCTTTGGGCACATGGCAGGGCTCAGAAGGGAGGGAGCACCGTTTGACTTTTTGAACGCAAAATTGGCTGGAATCATTGGTGGTGCCATGTCACGTTTTGAGACCCCCTGATGTACCCAAATAATGGAACCCCCAATTCTAACTCCAACCTTATCCCAACACAGCCCTAACCCTAATCCCAACTCTAACCACAATCTCAACCATAACCACATTCCTAACCCTAGCCCAACCCTAATTTTAGCTTAACCCTAACTTTAGCCCTACCCTACCCCTAGCCAAACCCTAAATTTAGCTCAGCTGTAACCGTAGCTCAACCATAACCCTAGCCCCAACCCTAATCCTAGCTCCATCCCTAAAGCTAGCCCAACCCTATCCCTAGCCCAACCCTAACCCTAGCTCTTGCCCCAACCCTAACCTTAGCCCCAAACCCCACAATAGCCATAGCCCAATTCTAACTGGCTGGATGACGTCAGCATTTAGCATGCACCTGTGTCAGAGAGAGGAAGCTGGTGGGAGAACAATGATTAAGGTGGGAACAAGGCAGTGGGGAGAACAATGATTGGGATTGTGGATGGTGGAGAGGGCAATGATGGAGGTGGGGGAGAGGGTAATGATGGAGGTGGTGGAGAGGGCAATAATAGAGGTGGTGGAGAGGGCAATAATAGGGGTGGTGGAGAGGGCTATGATGTAGGTGGTGGAGAGGGCAATTATGGAGGTGGTGCAGAGGGCAATGATGGAGATGTGGGAGTAGACAATGATGGGGGTGGTGGAGAGAGCAATTTTGAGGATGGTGGCAAGGGCAATGATGGAGATGAGGGAGAAGGCAATGAAGGGAGTGGTGGAGAGGGCATTGATGGAGGTGGGGGAGAGGACAATGATGAGATATGGGGGAGGAGGACAATGAGGGTTGTGGGGGATTTGGATGGGAGTAAGGGGGACTTATAATGGACTTATAAACAGGGGAGGGGGAGGAGGACATTATATATGGATGTAAAATGAATTGGGTGGTGGAGGAGGGTGCTAAGCACTTGATTGCAAACTCCACATCTCACAATTTATTGTGATGCTATCAGGGACTTAAAATGTATTAGGGATTGGGAGAGGAGGCGATAAGGTGCATAGGTCCATTTATAATGAATTGAAAGGTGAGAGAAGACTTTGTCAGGGACTTGCAATTAATTGGGAGGAGGTGGAGGATGCTCAGTACTTGATAATGTCTTCTCCCACCCCCAAATTCATTATGATGCTATCAAGTAGTTAGAATGAATGGGGGGAACACAGGACAGGGACTAAGGCTATGTTCACACGTTCATAGTTTACAGGAGAAAATTCTGCTGCATATCCTAATGTGTTGGCAGGAAGAATGCTGCATAAAACACATTTACTTTTTTGCAATGTTTTTGCCATGCTTTTATTATGTATTTTCCCCACTCATTAACATGGGTGAAACATGGTACAAGAACTGACACTATGCAGATTTTAATCTGATGCAAATCTGCAGGGAAAACTAAGCAACGTGCGCATGAGACTTCAGGGATCTCATTCACTTTACTTGTACAGTAAAACCTTGCATATTTTCCATGTGCACATAACCTTACAGTTAATTGGGGAGAGTCACGGAGACTGAATAATATATATTATTGGGAGGAAAATATTATAGGCAGTGGGGGACAAAGTGCTGCTTATCACTTTATATTTGGCTTCCCCAATATTTTTATTAACATTTTGATAATACAACACGTTAACAGTATTAGATTGTATAGCATTTTGTTGTCTTTCAGGCATATTAAGTAAGGTTAGTGCAATGCTATATGGAGGTACAGGGAAGGGTAGGGTAGGGAAAGGATAAAGAAAGGAGACAAGCAGGGAACGGAAACATTAGAGAACTCTAATAAGATAAAGATTATTACGTCGACTTTGGTATATAATATAATATTTTTTAATGGTGGGGTATATATCTGTATTTAGAGGGGAGGCACAAATATGTGTTTAATATATGTGACCTTGTTATTTTCATCGTGACAAAAAGTTGAGTCATGGCTTGGAGATGCCAACATTAAGGTCTGACCAGTTGGAGAAGAAACAGCAGAAAATGGCTCTTATTAGACGAGACGTCAGTGGTAATTGCCTGGATGTACATATTATTCTGTATGTGTTCTGTATGACTTGGAATAATAATGTTATCTGTAAAATCCCCTATTCTGCATTCTCACATTTGTGTGAAATGTCCGTGTGCTTCAGACGGCACACAGACTCATAGAGTTTTATAGGTCTATTCACACATCCGTGAAAATCATAGATCTGAGAATGAGTTCCGTGAGGATTAGAGAATGTCCTGTTCTGATCCGATTATGATGATCAGAATGGGACATGCTCAATGCATCTGTAAAACTGAACTCTGATTAATACACTGCCAGGCATGTGACATAATGCACTTCACTATCATTTGGATGTGTGTAGGGCAACAAATGGAGCCCACATCAAACTTCTCTGAATAGGTATGAAACTGGGATAGTTTTTATTTTATTTGGAGCAGATTTCACATTTCTATCATCTTTTGTTGCTTTCCAGTGACTGGTCAAAAGTGCACCATGACTTTACAGACACACTGTATATAGCACAGTCAGGCTAGTTTCACATTAGCGTATCTTCACGCAGCGCACGGCGCCGCTAAGCCCTGCCCCCTGCCCGCCCCCTCCGGTCATCTCCTCCCTACTATCACACAGCTCTGCATGCGATCTGCGCACCCTATGTTTAGGATAGGGTGCGCAGACTGTGCACTGGCCACGCGCTAGTAGGATTTTTGCATGCGCTGCGCACTTTTGAAGGTGCGCCGAGCGCACCAAAATGCAACATGGTGCGTTCGGCGCACATCGGCGCACCTTCAAAAGTGTGCAGCGCACGCAAAAATCCTACTAGCGCGCGGCCAGCGCATGGTCTGTGCACCCTATCCTAAAGATAGGGTGCACAGATCACATGCAGCGCTGTGCGATAGTAGGGAGGAGATGACCGGAGGGGGCGGGCAGGGGGCGGGGCTTAGCGGCGCCGTGCGCTGTGTGAAGATACGCTAGTGTGAAACTAGCCTCAGTTACTATACAGTGTACTCATTTATTATGTATAGCACAGTCCCTTAGTATATAGTGAGCTCATTAATTATGTATAGCACAGTCCCTTAGTATATAGTGTACTCACTTATTATTTACAGCTCAGTCCCTTAGTTTATAGTGTGCTCACTTATTATGTATAGCACAGTCCCTTAGTATATAGTGTGCTCACCTATTATGTATAGCACAGTCCTAAGTTACATAATTTCCCTTTATTATGTATATCACCATCCCTTATTACGTACCATCCTCTCTAGTTATACAGTATATAGCTTGTTCTGCTGTTATGTACACCACTGTCTCTTACATAGCATATTCTTGTTATTTTTGTTATTCACAGCGTCCTCTCTTATTACATAGTTCTCCCTTGTTAAAATATAAAATGACTGCTGATGGAGGAGCCGGTAACTAGAACACTAGGCCATCAGCTCCTCCATTAGAATAGAAGCTTTCCCATGCTCTATCCGCCGTCATTGCATTATATATCTAGCAAGGATGATATGTACAGTAATAAAAAACAGGGCTCTATATAATACGATATGTAAGGGACGATGCTGTACGTAACAAGAGGACACTGTGTAATAAGGGATGGCAACATACATAAAGGAGACTACTGTATGTTAGATATCTCTACAACTAATATAAATCTGCAGCTTTGTCACCATAGAAGGAGGGGGGCCCAGAAACAATTCTTGCACAGGGGCCCCAAAATGTCAGTGTCCTCCCCTGAATCCCTGAATACACATGTAGTATCTGCATAGATTTTAAAGTGTCTTTCATTGTGAGTTGATGCCGGAATCATGTTACTAGCATTTATTTCCTTAAGAAAAATACATTTAACTTAAATGTCCATCATTTGCAGATTAGTAAGAAGACATGTTAAAAATGTGAAATTACTTTTAAGTAATTTCTCAGTAAATTCATTTCTGTTGCAGTGCTGCAGGAACTTTCTGCTGAGTAAAGTCATTGCTCTTGGAGTAGATTGCAAAATTTAACAAGGAAAGCCTTGAGTTTGGATTTTAGTACTGATATGTACTCTCCATTAAAGTTGGGAAATTGCATAAAGTACAATTTTTCCTGCAGTTAAGTTACATTTTGAACACCTTCAAAACACGTATTAACCCAACCTATACAGCAATATGCTGCTAAAAAAAAATTCATAAAAAATATTCACCCATAATGAAATAATAATGAGATTAAAAAAAATAAACTAATATTTTGTTATTTGTTAACTCCTAATGATGCACACAAAAATAATGTCTAAAAATGTCACAGCAGATAAGGGAAAATTTTAATTTGCCTGTTTCATTGAATTTACCAGGGAAAGTCCTGTGGAATTTATTGTCCCTTAATATGTTATGGTTTCTTTCTAGACCCCAAAGCATAACAAATGTAATGTGTAAAAATGAAAAAAGAAATCATTAACTCACATCACTATTTATCTCTATGGCACTTCTGTTCCTCTCCATCATCTGTCCAGTACTCACCACATGTTCTGTTCCTTGCCTCTTGCTCTGAAATCCATGGGCCTCTCACAGTAAGATGAGACTTATGGCTCTGATGAGGACTGGGAAGAATTCTGCATTCTCAGTAACTGTTGGGAGGTCATGATGTCATACTGTGCACTATGACCATTTGCGCACATGCGTAGAAGCATTTTGACCCTTATCAGAGTCCAAAGTCCCACTATGAAAAGATTGGGGATTTCAATGTGAATAGTGATCATTAGTTAATATGGCAAGGTTCGACTGTACAGAATGATGTCACAATTTGTCAGCAAAATGACCGAAGTGTAAACTAGAGATGAGCGACTTTGCCTTTTTTCGGGTCGAGTCGGGTTTCATGAAACCTGACTTTCGCAAAAGTCGGGTCGAACACAATCGGCCGATTATCGTGAAAAGTCGAAGGCCGGCTGAAACACGAAACCCAATGCAAGTCAATGGGGAAGAAAAGACGGCAGTGAGTGGAGGACAGGAAGCACACTTACAGTGCCCATTTTAATGCCAAAAGCATCAATTCTTATTACTTAAGCTTGTCAACCTTAATTTACTTTATAATAATAGTTAGGCATTAAAAACTGGGGGTAATTTGGCTAAAGTTGTGGGGGGGTAGGGCTGGCTCCAGATTTTTGTGGGCTCAGGGCCAAAGAGTGTCAATGGGCTCCTTTAACACATGCCACAATTCATGATCCTCTGATACGGCAGAGAAATAGCGGTATAGTACAATGAAAAATAATTCACTTCTTACATCTCATGACTGATATCCATTTTAAATTCTCCAATAGCTCCAAAAATGGACAGTATATTACTCCATACAGTATTATTTTGTCCACCGTATAGTGTGCCATACAGAGTAATGAGGCCCATATATTTCTCCATACAGAATCATTGGTCCCATATAATGTTCGATTGAGTATATGATGAGCTCCACATAATGCTACAGTATATGTTGGTCCCCATGGATGAAGCTCCACTGCCTTATGGACCCAAATAATGCTCCATATATAATGGGCCCCATTTCTAATGCTCCAGTGTATAATGGGCCCTGTAAATGCTGCTCCAGTGTCTGATGTCCCTCATTTGGAAAACTCCAGCATATGATGGGCCTCACGGATGATGCTTTAATGTACGATTGGTCCAAGTAAGGCTCCATATATAATCTGCCCTATTTACAATACTCCAGTATATGATGGGCCCCATGGATGATGCTCCAGTGTCTTATGAGCCCAAATAATGCTCCATATATAATGGGCCCCATTTCTAATGCTCCAGTGTATAACGGCCCCTGTAAATGCTGCTCCAGTGTCTGATGTCCACCTTTGGAATGCTCCAGTGTATGGTGGGCCCCATATATCGTTCTCCAGAGTATAGTGCTCCCCAAAAATTGATCCCAACCTTTAAAACAATTAATTAAGTCTCCTCGCTAGGAAATCCCTGTACTCTGGACTCCTCGTCATCCCCATCTTCCATCTCTCTGCACTTGGACTGCTTAGGCAGAGGGTGTACAGACATGATGTCATCGCGCTCTCTTACCAGAATGTCACTGTCAGGAAATGTGGAAGACATCACAGCGGTCGAGCAGGGAGAGGTAAGTATTTCAACTTTGCAAGTGCTGTGATCCTGAGCAAGCGGGGGGGCCACTCATTGGCGACGGCACTGGCACAGGGCCCCTCATAGTACGGCGGTGTGTCTGACGGCAGGTGGGTGCCGTCGCCCATAAGTATGCCACCCCACCTGCTCAAGGAACCTGCACTTTCATCTGCATCTTCCTCTTTGTCACCGTGTAAGGTGGTATAGTATGCGGGAAGGGGAACCTGAGTTTCATCAGGGTCAGATTCTGGCTGTGTAGAGTGCGAGGGGAATATAGTGGTCTGGGTGAATGTACCAGCAGAATCATCTAGCAGTGGCTGGGCATCAGTGCACTTGTGGCGCCTCCAGGAGTATGATCTCCACAGTGGCATTACATTCCTCCTAGGGAGTGTGATGTCATGCTTGGGAGCAACGAAGGTTCTCTCTAGCAGTTAAACCAACACACAACACAGTTCCCACTCCAGGCCAGCAGGGAGAGCTCTGAACCTGAATGCTGAGGAGCTGCTCTCAGTGGTCGGGAGGAGGGAAGTTAGGGCAGTCTGTGAAGGGAAGGGGAAGTGTGTGGATGTGAGAAGGGGAGCTGGAGGATTAGCAGAGTTAAGGCTCACTCCTAGCTGGAGCACATGGTCCGGATTCCGGTCTCTGAGCTTGAAGGGACACTGACGGTCCTGCTGCAGAAACGGGAGGAAGTAGCAACTGTAAATGCTCTGTTCCCAACTAAGGCTTGGAGGCCCCAGCAGTGAAGTGTGGGAGCCAGAAGGAAAAGGCTACGGCTGCCTGCCATACGACAAAGTTCCAACAGAGAGTCAAGAGGGGAAACTTCAGTGAACTCAGTACTGCGAGTACCTCTGATAAGCGCTAGAACGGAGGCCACACTACCTATCTGCAGAGAGAGAATTCCTAATTTGCTTCCAGGCTGACCAACTCCTTCTCCATCTGTACTCTGGGTCCTGTACGGCACTTACCAAGTACAGGTAAAGGAACTGCACGACTGTGTCATCTTTCTCCTGCGCCTGGCGCACGGCTCTGCTACATCCTGCACTGCACACCATCTACCAACTCTTTCATCTGCCCTCTGACTACGGCCCTACCTGTGCTTGGCTTCTACATCTTAGCTGCACCACAACATCTGTCCCAGAGAAGCGACACTGCAGGGCTGGTCAATCTGATCAGAAACCACAGGTGGCGTTACGTATCATTCACCTATTAACGTTATTCACCCCTTTGCATGGATGCCCAGGGCCACGGACCGGGTCACCACCACCGTGACACATCCCTCTGAGACACTGGCCCGGTACCGATTAACTGCACTGCCCTGGCTGGCGACCAACACTCCATGTCACATTCATCTTGGACTGGGGAATTCATGATTTGACTTGATAACCCAGGCATGGTATGTGAGAAAGAGCTACATGGACTAATGTGAAGTGTGGCCTGCTGCATCTTTCACTTTTGGTGGGGGTGAAGGACACAACAAAAGGGGTTCTTCCTGACCAGGAGCCAGCACTTGATGACTCAGTGCTTACATTTTTTGAAACTTCAGAAGAGGAGGGCATATTAGCTAGAGTCTGTTTCGGCAATGTAAGCCAAAACCACTTCCTGATGCTCCGGCTTTAAAAGCGGTTAACCTACTACCAGAAAAGGTAGCCTTCCAGGTCTTCCGGAGCCAGACCATGATGCAGGCTCAACACCTCCTGCCTTAGCTGCTATTGTGCTTTTGCCACTACCAGCAGATGCACCACCACCATCAGTACCAGCTGGCCCTCCCACGCCCATTTCCGAGGCCTCTTCCACCATACTTCCAAATTTTGGAGAAAATGTACCCAAAATAACATCAGATATATGGTACTGTATCAGAAGCGTACAGCTGCATACAGTCAAAGGATAATTGTAAATCTCCCTATATATTTCATGAGTCACACAGAGATGCTCACAGGCTCAGTATGGATTAGACAAGAATATAAAAAGTAGAAAAAGGGTACAATATCATCAGATAGCAGGTATATATAGTATAGTTTAAACATTCTAAATCTCTGTATATATTTCAGGAGGCAGGCACAGACGCTCTCAGGCTCAGTATGGATTACAACACAATATAAAAAGCCGTAAAACGGTAATGGATCTGAAGCGTACAGCTGTACACAGTATAGGGGTCATTGTCAGTCTCAGTATTTATTTCCAGAATCAGAAACAGACTCTCACTTGGTCAGTTTGGATTAGACCAGAATATAAAAAGCAGTAAATGGGTAATGTATCACAAGCATAGAGCTGTATACAGTGTTGGGGTAATTTTTAAATCTACATATAAATTGCAGGAGTAACCCTCAGACTCTCACACGCTCAGGATGGATCACACCACAATATAAAAAGAAGATCCGCAGGAAATAATCACACATGTGGGCCAATGTTCCTGGTGTCAATGATACACTTAGATTGGTGGGTGGAGGAGGACTTCCTGGCAGAAAGGGTACAGTATCACCAGATACCAGGTATATATAGCATAGTTTAAACATTAAAAATGTACATCTATATATCAGGAGTAGTGTTGAGCCACCCCGCTAGTGTTCGAGTTCGGTTCGGTTCATCGAACAGGAGGCAAGTTCGTCAAATGTTCGTCGAACGTTCGATGAACACCGTTGAACCCCATTGAAAACAATGGCAGACAAACACATACAAACACATAGAAAACACATACAAATCACCTTAAAAGGTGTCCCAAAGCAGACAAAATGCTCAGAAGGCACAAATAACATATGGAAAAGGGAAACTACATATAGAAAAGAGGTGGAAGATTAAAAGGAGGAGGAGGAGACACAGATATAGGCATGTCATGCCCTTATAAAGACAGGAAAGGCTGGAATAAAAATCTAAAATAAAAAATTTCTAAAATTCTAAAATCGAAGACGATCATATACCGTCAGACTTCCCACCATAAATTATGCCAACTGCCGATCGGGCAGCGTTATTCCCACGACCCTCCAAACAGCGTCCATGAAGGCAAAGTGTTTGGTTTCCGGGGGCAGTATGGTTGCAAAGCTGAACCTTAAAGGAATGTCCAGAAGGGCACCACCAGGAGGGGAGCCTGCGGCTTAACTGGACTCCACACGGGCAACCTCATGCCAGCCACGGGAAGGATGGACAGATTGCAAGCTTTCTCGATTCTGTGTGTGGTGGTGCATGGCCGTTTTTAGTTGTGCGAGCGATTTGTCGGCTTCATTCCGTTAACGAACGAGACTCCGGCATGTCCCCGCGGTCCGCATCCAGCTTACTAGAGGGACAAGCGAGGCTCTGGCACGTGAGATCGGGCAATAACAGGTCAGTCATGCCCTTACATATCTGGGGCTGCACACGCGCTACACTGAAAGGACCAGCGTGTGTCGCTTACAGGTGTGGATAACCCGCTGAACCCCGTTAGTGATGGGGATCTGGGATTCCAATTCTTCCCCGCGAACGAGGATTTCCCAGTAAGTGCAGGTCAACCGGAATTCTGGAATTAGGCCTAACCGGCATTCCACAAAGAATTTGAAAAAATTAAGTGTCCAAACCACAGGTGCTGTAGCTTGCTTAACAGCTGGGCTCTTCTGCTGAGTATCACACAGTTTTTACATAAACAGGCGGCATAGCTTGGTTCACAGGTGGGCAACTCTGCTGAGTAGCAGACAGTGCTTACATAAACAGGCGGCATAGCTAGGTTCATGGGTGGGCTCCTCTGCTGAGCAGTAGACACAGGTACTAGGCCCAAAGTATTTACTGGGCTAAATGGAGTTAAAAAATGGTTCTTACATAAACAGGCGGCACAGCTTGGTTCACAGGTTTGCTCCTCTGCTGAGTAGCAGACACAGTTACTAGGCCCAAAGTATTAACTGGGCTAAATGCAGTCAAAAACTGGTTCTTTCAAAAACAGGCAGCATAGCTAGGTTCACGAGTGGGCTCCTCTGCTGAGTAGCAGACACTGTTACTAGGCCCAAAGTATTAACTGGGCTAAATGCAGTCAAAAACTGGTTCTTTCAGAAACAGGCAGTATAGCTAGGTTCACGGTTGGGCGCCTCTGCTGAGTAGCAGACAGTGCTACAAGGCCCAAAAGGATTTTCTGGACAAAATTTGGTAAAAATTTTTTATAAACACACACCGTGTAGCTCCTTGACAGGTGTACTACACCGCTGGTTGCCAGACACCGCTACTATGCCATGAAACTGTCTATTAATATTGAAAACCATTATTAATGTGAAAATAAAGTTGCGCTTTTGGTGAACAAACCGTTTTTGAACGGAACCTCGAACAGCCGAATTTTAAGCAAAGTGTTCGAGTTCGAAGAATGGCTCGAACACTGCCCAAAACAGCTCGAATTTGAACTTGGCGAACAGTTTGACTCGAACACCGCTCATCTCTAATCAGGAGGCAGACTCAGACGGTCTCAGGCCCAGTATGGATTCGACAAGATTGTAGAAAGTTGAGAAAGGGTACAGTATCACCGGATACCAGGCATATATAGCATAGTTTACACATTAAAAATCTATGTCTATATATCAGGAGGCAGACTCAGACGGTCTCAGGTCCAGTATGGATTCGACAAGATTGTAGAAAATTGAGAAAAGGTGAAGTATCACCGGATAACAGCTATATATAGCATAGTTTAAACATTAAAAATCTCCGTGTATATTTCCGGAGTCAGACAAAGACACTCACAGTCTCAGTATGGATTAGACAAGAATCTAAAAAGTAAAAAAAAGGGTAATGTATTTGAAGCATACACCAGTATACACTGTTGGGGTATTTTTAAATCTTCATATAAATTTCAGTCTCAGTAAGACAGTCCAGACTCTCCGCTAGAGGAAACGAGATGGATAAAAGTACAGACAGAAAGTTGAGTGATTGCAGAAATTTTGGAATTACTAATCATGGGAAAAACTCCCGAGAGAATTCTCAGAGCCGATGCTGACCCTCAATTACTTTGTCTGTGGAGAGAGCGAAAACAGTTCTTTGTGAAGAAAGGGTTGCTGTATCGCAGTACCGTGGATCCCATCACCGTTACTCATCTCCATCAAATTGTGATCACAGGGAGAGATGTAGACATGGTCCTCACTGCCTATCATGATCTGTCAGGTAACTTTGGAGCGCAAAAGACAGAAGCCACAGGCTGTAGGTGATTCTATTGGATTAGCATGAGAGGACACATTTAAAAATGTGGGCAGGAATGTCACACGTCTGTGAGTAGGAAAACTGTGAAAGCTGATGATAAACCACCACTGCATCTCATTGTGAGTCGACGTCCATAACAAATGGAAGCCATTGATCATCTAAAGATAGAGCCCAGCAGGACAGGGCATAGCTACGTCTTAACCATCATCTATCAGTTCACCAAATTTGTATTGGCAGTCCCAGTGAAGAATTTAACAGCCCAGACTACACAGCGGTGTAGCAGGGAGAGGTAAGTATTGCAAGTGCTGGGGCCCTGAGCAAGCAGGGGGGGCCCACTCGTGGGCGGCAGTACTGGCACAGGGCCCCTCATAGTACGCCGGTGTGTATGATGGCGGGTGTGCACCCCCACAGTCAGAGACACTTGATTGTACTATGACGGACCATGTGCCAGTGCCGTCGCCCAAGAGTGGGCCCACCCACCTTTCCAGGGCTATGGCACTCGCACGGGTGCATGAGCCAGGTGGTGACCCCGGCCCTGGGGGGGAGGCAGCCCAGTTAGGGAGGTTGAAAAAATGGCATATGTTGATGTTGGACATTCAGCAGCTGCAAATGGAGGAATTGGAAAAGTCCGAGAACGGGGAGGACAAAAGCGAGCCATTTTTCTGGCAACCTACGTGTCATCAGGGGACAAAATCCTTTGAAACCCATGCATGGTTCATTTTAATGAAGGTTAGATCATCAACATTTTGGGTCGACAGATGGGTCCTTTTTTCTGTCAGGATTGATCTAGCAGCACTGAAGACTTTCGGATAGCACACTAGCAGCAGGGCAAGCGAGCGCCTGTAAGGCGTATTGTGCCCATTCAGGCCAGGTGTCGAGTTTACAGGCCCAATAATCAAAGGAGAATGACCTGTGAGGGAGAACATTGATATGGGAAGAGAAGGCGTTTGTAACCATAGTTGACAACTGCTGTCTCCTGTCACTTTTAATCGATGCAGTATTACCAGTCATGTGAGCGGTACTTGAAAAATCAGTCCACAACATGGTCATGAAACCCCTGTCTCCAACGCCACTTCGGATGTGTGCACCATGAACACCTCTTCCATGTTGCCCCCTACGGCTCGTGGGAGAACCATCACCGCTGCTGTGTGCTGGGAATGCCTCAAACAAACGGTTTACCTGAGTTGCTGGTTTGTTAGCCAATATTAGCTCTAGGTTCTCCTGTGGCATGATGTTTTGGAATTTGCCTTTATAGCGTGGACCCAGTCATCGTTCATCATTTTCGCAATGCGGGGGTCCCTTTTTAGGATATGCAAGGCATAATCACACATGTGGGCCAATGTTCCAGGTGTCAATGATGCACTGCGAGTGCTGTGGAGGAGCACTTTCTGGCAAATCCACATCCCTCCAGTCACGCAAAAACCCTGTACCTGACCTTGCAACGCCAAAATTTTCTCTTGCCCCCTGAGAAGCATCCTCCTCCCCTAAATAATCATCCCCATCATCCTCCTCCTCCTCTTCCTCTTCTTCCTCCACCTCGTCCAGGAGAGGTCCCTGAGCAGACAATGGCTGACTGTCATCAAGGCTTCCCTCCTCCTGTTCCTCCTCTGCTGCAGATGCCAGATCCTTAATGTGCGTCAAACTTTGCATGAGCAGATGCATAAGTGGGATGCTCATGCTTATGATGGCATCGTCTGCTCTTACCAGCTGTGTGCATTGCTCAAAACACTGAAGGACTTTACAGAGGTCTTTCAGCTTCGACCACTGCACACCCGACAACTCCATGTCTGCCCTCAAACTGCCTGCCCGTGTATCCTCCCACAAATGCATTATAGCCTGCCTCTGTTCGCACAGCCTCTGAACCATGTGCAGGGTGGAGTTCCACCTTGTTGCAATGTCGATAATTAGGGGGTGCTTGGGAAGGTGGAGCAATCGCTGCAGCTTCTGCATACGACTGGAGTGTGCGGGCGACCGGCGGATGTGCGAGCACTGTCTTTGCACCTTAAGGAGCAGGGTTGTTAACTCCGGATAATTATTGAGGAAGCACTGTACCACCAGGTTCAAGGTGTGAGCCAGGCAAGCTATGTGGCTGAGTTTTGAAAGGGTTATGGCTGCCACAAAATTCTGACCATTATAACTAACTACCTTGCCTGCCTCAAGATGTAGACTGCCCAGCCATGACTCAGTTTGTTGCTGCAAGAAATTGGCCAGTACCTCCGCGGTGTGTCTGTTGTCGCCCAAACACATCATCTTCAACACAGCCTGCTGACGCTTACCACTAGCTGTTCTATAGTGGGACACCTTGTGTGCAACACTGGCAGCTGCAGATGGAGTGCTTGTGCGACTGCACTCTGTGGACGAGCTTTCGCTTCTGGAGGAGGAGGAGGAGGAGGGTCGAACGCCTACAGCCAACTGTTTCCTATACCGTGGGCTAGGCAGCACTGTTCCACCACCGCTGTCCCCTGTGGACCCTGCATCCACCACATTAATCCAATATTCAGGGATGGACATGTAGTGGCCCTGGCCATGCCTACTAAACCATGCATCTATTGTGAGGTGCACCTTTCCACTCACTGATTGCTTGAGTGCATGGGCAATGCGGTCTTTCACATGCAGGTGGAGGGCTGGGATGGCTATTCGAGAAAAGAACTGCCGACTGGGTAGGTCATATCGTGGTACTGCGTAGGCCATGAGCTCGCGGAAAGCTTCACTTTCAACCAACCGGTAGGGCATCATCTCTAACGAGATTAGATGGCAATGTGGGCATTCAAACACAGTGTACGCGGATGAGAGGATGAGTACTTTCTTGTTCTACTCAGAGTATCTGCTAGGTGAGCTGGACTTGAGAGCTGCATATGGTGGATGTCATGATCCCAGTGCAGGTTTTTGAGCTGCACGTCAGGGGTTAATGTCTGGAGCTCAGTGCAGGTTTGACCTGCACACATGGGGTTAAAGATGGTGGCCTCTTTCTGGTTCTGGGAGAGCTTCTTAAACCCCTGGGAAGCTTCAATCCCTGTCAGTTATACTTTTGCCTTTGGCCTAGTGTGCTGACCTCTGTGTGCCTGTGCCTATTTGTTGTTATAGCTTGTTTATATGGTTCTGCCTCGGTTCTGTTTCCCGTTGTGAGTTTGCCTGTTCATTCTGTACTGGGTTATTATCTCTGTGTATGACTCATTGCTTATGACCTGACTACTCTCTGCTCGCCCCTCTTGTACCTTGCAGCTATCTCTGTGTGTGACTCATTGGCTACGTCCTGACTATTCTCCCTGTCTATGCCCCTTGGTAACTTTGTCTCACAGTTACCCTGCTAGGCGTTCTCTTGCTGCTCCTAGCTCCCTGGAGTTTAGGCCATGCCCCTAGCAGTCACGTGCTTCAGGTCCTGCAGCTCTGAAGTACGCATCTACTCAGCTGCTGCCCGCTCCACTGGTATCATTGAGCACAGTTCGCTTTACTCAGGACTCGTGCACTGGCTCAGTGAGCAAGTTCATTGCGGTGTTCCTGACATTATAACTGGCCTGCAATTTTTTACTCTTTCCTCACTTCTGCAGCATGGACCCAATATGTGCTTTATCTGAGCAGGTGAAATGCTTGACTCAGTCACTGCAGAAGCTTAGTTTGGAACACCAAGCTGTGGCCCAGTCTCAATGGCGGGTTGAGGACTCAGTTCAGGGGGTACTTTCTGCAGGCTTCCAGCAGGTGGGGAATAGAGATGTCATTTTGGTCCCACCCGAATCCCCGGTTAAATTGCCAGATAGGTTTTCTGGTAACAAAGATGATTTCAGGGCATTTAAGGAGGGCTGTAAGCTCTTTTTCTCTTTGAGACCCCACTCCTCTGGGGATGAGAAACAGAGGGTGGGGGTGGTTATGTCCATGCTTAGGGGGTCCCCACAAGCCTGGGCAATTTCGCTTTCCTCTTCTGCCCCTGAGAGAATGTCTGTTGATGCGTTTTTTGAAGAATTAGGGCTTATTTATGATGAGCCTGATAGAGTGCGGTTGGCTGAGGACAAGGTGATGAGTGTCTGTCAGGGGGAGCACTCGGCCGAATGGTTCTGTACTGAATTCAGACGTTGGGCAGCAGAGATTTCCTGGAGTGATGACGCCCTTTGGGGGCTGTTCCACAGAGGCCTGTGTGAACGTCTGAAGGATGCTTTGGCACTCCATCCTCTGCCTGACTCCCTGAAGGATGCCATGACCCAAGCGGCTCGCATGGATCGCAGACTGCGGGCTAGAGGCATTATGCAACGGGAAACATCATTATTCTCCAGTGGAGTTGAGATCCAGACTCTTCCTGTGGCTATGGAGATGAGCGCTGTCACCTGTGAGGAAAAAGAAAGAAGAGGTCTGGGTAGTAGTCGAGGAGGCTACCCAGACCTTCAGGTACAATTTTCCTCACGTGCAAAAATGGTGCTGAAGGTGGAACTGGAACTTGGTAATGGTCCTGTTCAGACTACTGCTTTTGTTGACTTTGGTTCTGCTGTGAATCTGATTGATAAGAAAGTTATGACTCTCAATAAGATAGGGACAGTCAGGCTTCAGGATCCTGTTAAACTTGTGGCAATTGACTCGTCTCCTCTTACCCAGGGCGGTATCTGTTGCAGGTCTGAACTTTTTTCTCTAAAAGTGGGTTCTGCCCATGTGGAAAAACTAAGTTGTCTTGTGCTAGATAACTTGCCTGCAGGACTGGTACTGGGGATGCCTTGGCTTCAACGCCATAATCCTACCATTGATTGGGTTACATGGGAAATCACTCAATGGGGATGCAATGAAAAATGGTACCCTGGGACATCTTGTTAACACTGTTAAATCAGTGTCTGTGTCGTCTGTTGGTCTGGAAGGTATTCCGGAATACCTGAAGGATTTCGAAGACATTTTTCCGAAAGTGAGGCTGAGGCGCTGCCACCACATAGACCCTACGATTGTGCCATTGATTTAGTACCCAGAGCCAAGTTACCTAAGGCTCGATTGTTCAATTTGTCTGGGCCTGAGCGCCAAGCCATGAAGGAGTACATAGCTGAGAGTCTCCGCAAAGGGCATATCAGGCCTTCTGTGTCACCTGTGGCAACAGGATTCTTCTTTGCGAAGAAGAAAGATGGTGGTTTGCGGCCGTGCCTCGACTTTCAAGAACTTAACAAGATAACGGTTAGGAACACTTACCCACTTCCCCTCATCCCAGATCTATGTAACCAGTTAGCGGGGGCCCAATGGTTCTCCAAGTTAGATCTGCGGGGGGCCTACAATCTGATAAGGGTTCGGGAAGGGGACAAGTGGAAAACTGCATTCCTCACATCAGAATGACTCTTTGAGAACCTGGTTATGCCGTTTGGGTTAACTAATGCACCCGCTATTTTCCAGAATTTCATCAATGTTGTGTTTTCTGACCTGATAGGCCGTGTTGTTATTATTTATTTGGATGACATTTTGGTGTATTCCCCGGACAGTCAATCTCACTTGCAACATCTAAGAACAGTTCTCCAGAGACTCAGGGAGAACCAATTGTTCGCTAAATTGGAAAAATGTTCGTTTTTTGTACAGGAACTGTCTTTTTTGGGGTTGATTGTGTCCTGTGAGGGGTTTCGTATGGATCCTAAGAAGGTGCTGGCGATCGCTGACTGGGTCCAGCCTCGAGATCTCAAGGAGCTCCAGCGCTTCTTAGGATTTAAGAACTATTATTGAAGATTCATTAAAGGTTTCTCACAAGTGGTTAAACCACTCACGGATGTTACCCAGAAGGGCACTGATGTAAAAAATTGGTCTGTACTCGCTAAGAAGTCCTTTTCAGCGATTAAGAAATGTTTCATGTCTGCCCCGGTCTGGGTACAACCAGACCCGTCCAAACCATTCATTGTGGAGGTGTATGCTTCTGAAGTGGGGATGGGGGCTGTGCTTTCCCAGGGTCCGGCCACCCTTACCAATCTCAAACCCTGTGCCTTCTACTCCTAGAAGTTCTCCTCAGCGGAGAAAAACTATGATGTAGGCAATAGAGAAATTCTTGCGGTCAAGCTGGCGTTTGAGGAATGGAGGCACTTTTTGGAAGGGGCGGCTCACCCTATCACGGTTGTCATGGATCAAAAAAATTTGGCATACCTTGAATCTGCAAAGAGGCTTACTCCTAGACAGGCCCGTTGGTCACTTTTTTTTCACGATTTCAGTTCTCCATTACTTTTCGACCGGGGTCCAAAAATGTTAAAGCGGATGCCTTGTCCAGAAGTTTTGATCCAGTGTCTCCCCCTGAACCGCCGTCCTCCATTCTTCCCCCAGGGGTGGTAGTAGCAGGGGTCTCAGCGGAGTTGGAACAAGAAATTCTAAGGGCTCAGGCCCTAGCTCCGGCAACCAGGCCAGGGGATAAACTGTTTGTTCCAGATTCATTGCGGCCTAGACTTCTGCAGGAATTTCATGAGTCTAGGCTGAGTGCTCATCCAGGTATCACGGCCACTAGAGAGGCAGTAGCCAGGGGTTTTTGGTGGCCTTCACTAAGGTCCAATGTCAAGGATTTTGTTTCTGCTTGTGGCATGTGTGCCCGTTCCAAAAGCTCACATAACCGACTGGCTGGGGAACTCATACCTTTACCGATTCCTGATAGGCCATGGACTCACCTTTCCATGGATTTTATTACCGGCCTTCCAACTTCCAGGGGTAATACCGTGATCTGGGTGGTGGTAGATAGGTTTTCTAAACAGGCCCATTTCATTCCCTTGGCAGCATTACCCTCAGCAGAAACATTGTCAAGGTTGTTTGTGCAGCATGTGGTCCGATTGCATGGGGTACCCCTGAATGTTGTGTCTGAAAGAGGTGTGCAGTTTGTGGTCAAATTTTGGAGGGCGTTCTGTATGAAATTGGGCATCTCACTCTCCTTCTTGTCGGCATACCACCCGGAGAGTAATGGTCTGACAGAACGCACAAATCAATCTCTGGAACAAATTCTCAGGTGTCTGACCTCCGCCAGACAGGAGGATTGGTGTGATGCGTTACCATTGGTGGAATTCGCTTTTAACAATCGGGTGAGTCAGTCCACCAACATGTCCCCATTCCTGATTAACTATGGGTTTAATCCGCATTTTGGGGAGTTTTCATGGGTGGATTCCGGTTGTCCAGGGGCAGAGGGGTCCGCTCAACGGTTAAAAAACCTCTGGGCTGAAGTCTGGCATAATATCTCTCGGGCCCAGGGGAGATACAAATATTTTGCTGACAAAAAGAGAACTTCGGGAGACATGTTTCAGGTGGGAGAGAAAGTCTGGCTCTCCACATGTAACATCAACTTAAAGGTACCATCAGCTAAGTTGGGACTAAAGTTCATTGGTCCATACGAGATTATGGAGATTGTCAAACTAGTGGCATATAGGTTCCATCTCCTCGCCTCTTTAAAAATATCCAATGTGTTCTATAAATCTCTGTTGAAACCCACAGGGTCTGTCAAAGAGGACTCCGAGCCAGTTGTTCCTCTAGTGCTGGTGGAGGGTCAATTGGAGTATGAGGTCGGACATATTGTGGACTCAGGGCAGCTGCGCCGCTCTTTGCAGTACCTGGTCCACTGGAAGGGATATGGACCAGAGGAGCGCTCATGGGTCCCTGCTCGCTCTGTACATGCAGATCACCTCATTCGGGCTTTCCATGCCAAGTACGCGGGGAAGACTGGGGGTCCAGAGGCCCCCCATTTAGAGGAGGGAACTGTCATGATCCCAGTGCAGGTTTTTGAGCTGCACGTCAGGGGTTAATGTCTGGAGCTCAGTGCAGGTTTGACCTGCCCACATGGGGTTAATGATGGTGGCCTCTTTCTGGTTCTGGGAGAGCTTCTTAAAACCCTGGGAAGCTTCAATCCATGCCAATTATACTTTTGCCTTTGGCCTAGTGTGCTGACCTCTGTGTGCCTGTGCCTGTGTTGTTATAGCTTGTTTATATGGTTCTAACCCGGTTCTGTTTCCCATTGTGAGTTTGCCTGTTGATTCTGTACTGCGTTATTTTCTCTGTGTATGACTCATTGCCTGTGACTTGACTACTCTCTGCTCGCCCCCCTTGTACCTTGCAGCTATCTCTGTGTGTGACTCATTGGCTACGTCCTGACTATTCTCCCTGTCTATGCCCCTTGGTAACTTTGTCTTGCAGTTACTCTGCTAGGAGTTCTCTTGCTGCTCCTAGCTCCCTGGAGTTTAGGCCACGACCCTAGCAGTCACGTGCTTCAGGTCCTGCGGCTCTGAAGTACGCATCTACTCGGCTGCTGCCCGCTCCACAGGTATCGTTGAGCACAGTTCGCTTTACTCAGGACACGCGCACTGGCTCAGTGAGCAAGTTCAGTGCAGTGTTCCTGACAGTGGAACTAGCGGTGGACATGGCGGACTGAGAGAGGTTTGGTGATGGTGTTGGTGGTCTTGCTGATCGCCTAGATTCAGTCTTTCGTAGCAATAACATTGTGATTCCCTGACTGCTTTGGCCTTGCGACGACACCTCAACATTTGCTGCTGGTGGTGTGCTAACCGGTGGGCCTACAGTGGGGAAAGCGATGTAGCGTTGCTGACTACCTTCATTCGGAGCAGGTGCACATGTGGTACGTGAGGTTAGGTAGTCCGTCCATGCTTGCAAGTGCATGGTGGTTAAATGTCTTAACATGCAACTGGTACTCAAATTTCTCAGATTTTTCCCTCAGCTAAAGGTCTTTGCGCACTTCTTACAGATAACCTTTGCCGGATCATTAGGATTTTGTTCAAAAAAGTGCAACACTGCACTTTTCCTACTATGGAAGACATTTTGAGGCCTTGCACGCTGTGCTAATTTGACCGTCTGGCCAAGCTGTCCTGCAAATCTTTTGGTTTTTGAAACCCGTTTTTGGACTGCTACGCGCCTGCCAGATAACAGCTGTTGCGATGTCGGTGCCTGCTGCCGATCCTCCTCTTCTTCTGAGCTATTGGCAGCGGCACCCACTTCCCCCAATGGATGCCAATCTGGATCAACAACTTGGTCATCCATCACCTCCTCTTCAATTTCATGTGCACCTTCCTCTGTGTCACCGTGTAAGGTGGTATAGTATGCGGGAAGGGGCACCTAAGTTTCCTCAGGGTCAGATTCTGGCTCAGTACACTGCGAGGAGAATGTAGTGCTCTGAGTGAATGTACCAGCAGAATAATCTAGCAGTGGCTGTGCATCAGTGCACTCCATGTCAGATTCATCTTGGACTGGGGAATTCACGATTTGACTTGATAACCCAGGCATGGTATGTGAAAAGAGCTCCATGGGGTAATCTGTAGTGTGGCCTGCCGCATCGTTCACTTTGGGTAGGGGTGAAGGACACAAGGAAAGGTGTTGTTCCTGACCAGGAGCCTCCACTGACGACTCAGTGCTTTTATTTTTTGAAACTTCAGAAGAGTAGGCGATAGAGCTGGAGGCTGTGTCAGCAATGTAAGCCAAAACTTGTTCCTGAAGTTCCGGCTTTCAAAGCGGTTTACCTACTCCCAGAAAAGGGAGCCTTCGAGGCCTTGTGGAGCCAGACGATGATGCAGGTTCAACACCTCCTGCCTTAGGTGCTATTGTGCTTTTGCCACTACCAGCAGGTGCACCACCACCACCACCACCATCAGTACCAGCTGGCAACTTCCACGGCCTCTTCCACCATACTTCCTCATTTTTGGGAAAATCTACCCAAAATACCACCAGCAATATGGTACTGTAAAACAAGGTACAAGGTGTATATAGTATTGGGGAGAATTTGAATCTCCCTAGAGATTTTAGGAGGCTGAACAATTATCTCAGACCCACTATAGATTACACCTCAAATTAACAGGCTGAAATAGGCTGGTGTATGACAAGGTACAAGGTGTATATAGTATTGGGGAGAATTTGAATCTCCCTAGAGATTTTAGGAGGCTGAACTATTATCTCAGGCCCACTATAGATTACACCTCAATTTAACAGGCTGAAATTGGCTGGTGTATGACAAGGTACAAGGTGTATATAGTATTGGGGAGAATTTGAGTTGAGCGAAACAGGCCGGTCAGATTCATAAGTCGCCGACTTTTGCTGAAGTCGGGTGTCATGAAACGAAACCCGACCATAGCGTGAGGTCGGCCACGAGGTCGGCGACCAGAGCGCCAAAGTCGCGTTTCAAATTATGCTTCCAGCGCCCTTTTTCAGCCAATGATGGAGGACGCACACAGTGGGCAACGCGATGACATGGGCATCGGTCACCACCATCTTTGAGAAGGGCATGCAAGTGATTGGCTTGCTTTGTGTGGCGTCACAGGGGCTATAAAAGGGCGTGCACGCCGACCGCCATCTTTCTTCTGCCGATATTAGCATTAGGGAGAGGTTGCAGCTGCTGATTCTGAAAAAGGGAGAGCGTTAGGCAGGGAAGAAGAACAAAAAAACTGCTTCTGCTGTTAGCGATTTCCACTGTACAACACAACAGTTTGTGTGCAGTGACAGGGGAGGCTATATTTTTTGTACATCAGCTCTGTTGGTTATTAGGCTGCCTTGCAAGGCTCCCTGATAGCTGCATTGCTGTTTGCAGACTGCTGTGAAAACTGCTTTTTTAAAAGCAAAAATACTTTTCTTCCTCTTTTCTGCACAGTTATAAAACATTCATTTTTTCATATTTTTGTGTGCAGAAGTCCTGCTTATTAGGCTGCCTGCTGCCATACTTGAGCTGAGAGCATCATTGTCAGCCTCCTAAAATCTCTAGGGAGCTTACAATTCTCCCCAATTCTATATACACCTTGTACTTTGTAATACACCAGCCAATTTCAGCCTGTTAAATTGAGGCGTATTCTATAGTGGACCTGAGATAATAGTTCAGCCTTCTAAAATCTCTAGGGAGCTTACAATTCTCCCCAATACTATATACACCTTGTACTTTGTCATACACCAGCCAATTTCAGCTTGTTAAATTGAAGTGTAATCTATATTGGGCCTGAGATAATAGTTCAGCCTCCTAAAATCTCTAGGGAGATTCAAATTCTCCACAATACTATATACACCTTGTACCTTGTTTTACAGTACCATATTGCTGGTGGTATTTTGGGTTCATTTTTCCAAAAATGAGGACGTATGGTGGAAGAGGCTGTGGAAGTGGGCGGGGGTTGCCTGTATGTACTGATGGTAGTGGGGGTGGTCATGCATATGCTGGTAGTGGCAAAAACACAATAACACCTAAGGCAGGAGGTGTTAAGCCTGAGTCATCATCTGGCTCCACAAGGCCTCGAAGGCTCCCTTTTCTGGGAGTAGGTAAACCGCTTTGAAAGCCGGAGCTTCAGGAACAAGTGTTGGCTTACATTGCTGACACGGCCTCCAGATCTATCGCCTCCTCTTCTGAAGTTTCAAAAAATAAAATCACTGAGTTGTCATTGGAGGCTCCTGTTCAGGAACAACACCTTTCCTTGTGTCCTTCACCCCTACCAAAAGTGAAGGATGCGGCAGGCCACACTACAGATTACCCCATGGAGCTCTTTTCACATACCATGCCTGGGTTATCAAGTCAAATCGTAAGTTCCCCAGTCCAAGATGAATCTGACATGGAGTGCACTGATGCACAGCCACTGCTAGATTTTTCTGCTGGTACATTCACTCAGAGCACTACATTGTCCTCGCAGTGTACTGAGCCAGAATTTGACCCTGATGAAACTCAGGTGCCCCTTCCCGCATACTATACCACCTTACACAGTGACACAGAGGAAGGTGCACATGAAATTGAAGAGGAGGTGATGGATGACCAAGTTGTTGATCCAGATTGGCATCCATTGGGGGAAGAGGGTACCGCTGCCAATAGCTCAGAAGAGGAGGAGGAGGATCGGCAGCAGGCATCGACATTGCAACAGCTGTTATCTGGCAGGCCCGTAGCAGTCCAAAAATGGTTTACAAAAATCCAAAGAGTTGCAGGACAGCTTGGCCAGATGGTCAAATTAGCACAGCATGCAAGGCCTCAAAATGTCTTCCATAGTAGGAAGAGTGCAGTGTGGCACTTTTTTGAACAAAATCCTAATGATCAGGCAAAGGTTATCTGTAAGAAGTGCGTAAAGACCTTTAGCCGAGGGAAAAATCTGAGAAATTTGAATACCAGTTGCATGCTTAGACATTTAACCACCATGCACTTGCAAGCGTGGATGGACTACCAAACCTCACGTACCACATGTGCACCTGCTCCGAATGAAGGTAGTCAGCAATGCTACATCGCTTCCCCCACTGTAAGCCCACCGGTTAGTACACCACCAGCAGCAAATGTTGAGGTGTCGTCGCAAGGCCAAAGTAGTCAGGGAATCACAATGTTATTGCTACGAAATAGTGAATCTAGGCCATCAGCAAGACCACCAACTCCATCACCATCACCAACCCTCTCTCAGTCCGCCATGTCCACGGCTAGTTCCACCATATGCAGCTCTCAAGTCCAGCTCACCCTACCAGAGACTCTCAGTAGGATAAGAAAGTACTCATCCTCTCATCCATGTACACAGTGTTTGAAGGCCCACATTGCCAAACTAATCTCGTTAGAGATGATGCCCTACTGGTTGGTTGAAAGCGAAGCTTTCCACGAGCTCATGGCCTACGCAGTACCATGCTATCACCTACCCAGTCGGCACTTCTTTTCTCGAAAAGCCATCCCAGCCCTCCACCTGCATGTGAAAGATCGCATTGTCCATGCACTCAAGCAATCAGTGAGTGGAAAGGTGCACCTCACAACAGATGCATGGTCCAGTAGGCATGGCCAGGGCCATTACGTGTCCATCACTGCGCACTGGGTTAATGTGGTGGATGCAGGGTCCACAGGGGACAGCGGCAGTGGGACAGTGCTGCCTAGCCCAGGGTATAGGAAACAGTTGACTGTAGGCGTTCGACCCTCCTCCTCCTCCTCCAGAAGCGAAAGCTCGTCCACAAAGTGCAGTCGCACGAGCACTCCATCCGCAGCTGCTAGTGTTGCACACGAGGTGTCCCACTATCGAACAGCTAGTGGTAAGCGTCAGCAGACTGTGTTGAGGATGATGTGTTTGGGCGAAAACAGACACACAGCGGAGGTACTGGCCGACTACTTGCAGCGGCAAAATGAGTCATGGATGGGCAGTCTACATCTTTAGGCAGGCAAGCTAGTTAGTGATAACGGCTGGAATTTTGTGGCAGCCATAGCCCTTTCAAAACTCAGACACATACCTTACCTGGCTCACACCTTGAATCTGGTCGTGCAGTGCTTCCTCAATAATTATCTGGAGATAACAGCCCTGCTCCATACGGTGCGAAGACTGTGCTCGCACATCCGCCGGTCGCCCGTACACTCCAGTCGTATGCAGAAGCTGCAGCAATTGCTCCACCTTCCCAAGCACCACCTAATTATCGACGTTGCAACAAGGTGGAACTCCACCCTGCACATGGTTCAGAGGCTGTGCGAACAGAGGCAGGCTGTAATGCATTTGTGGGAGGATACACGGGCAGGCAGTTTGAGGGCAGACATGGAGTTGTCTGGCGTGCAGTGGTCGAAGCTGAAAGACCTCTGTAAATTCCTTCAGTGTTTTGAGGAATGCACATGGCTGGTAAGAGCAGACGACACCATCATAAGCATGAGCATCCGACTTATGCGTCTGCTCATGCAAACTTTGACGCACATTAAGAAGCAGGCGTCTGCAGCCGAGGAGGAAGAGGAGGAGGGAAGCCTTGATGACAGTCAGCCATTGTCTGCTCAGGGAACTCTCCTGGATGAGGTGGAGGAAGAAGAGGAGGAGGAGGATGATGGGGATGATTATTTAGGGGAGGAGGATGCTTCTTAGGGGGCAAGAGAAAATGTTGGCGTGGCAAGGTCAGGTACAGGGTTTGTGTGTGACTGGAGGGATGTTGAATTGCCAGAAAGTGCTCCTCCACCCAGCACTCGCAGTGCATCATTGACACCTGGAACATTGGCCCACATGTGTGATTATGCCTTGCAGATCATAAAAAGGGACCCCCGCATTGCCAAAATGATGAACAATGACGACTACTGGTTGGCCAACATCCTGGATAAACTCTGGTAAACCGTTTGTTTGAGGCATTCCCAGCACACAGCGGCGGTGATGGCTCTCCCATGAGCCGTAGGGGGCAACATGGAAGAGGTGTTCGTGGTGCACACATCCGAAGTGGCGTTGGAGACAGGGGTTTCATGACCATGTTGTGGACTGATTTTTCAAGTACCGCTCACACGACTGGTAATACTGCATCGATTGAAAGTGATAGGAGACAGCAGTTGTCAACTATGGTTACAAACTACTTCTCCTCCCATATCGATGTTCTCCCTTACAGGTAATACCCCTTTGACTATTGGGCCTGTAAACTGGACACCTGGCCTGAATTGGCACAATATGCCTTACAGGAGCTCGCTTGCTCTGCTGCTAGTGTGCTATCCGAAAGAGTCTTCAGTGCTGCTGGATCAATCCTGACAGAAAAAAGGACCCATCTATCGACCCAAAATGTTGATGATCTAACCTTCATTAAAATGAACCATGCATGGGTTTCAAAGGATTTTGTCCCACCTTCCCCTGCTGACACGTAGGTTGCCAAAAAAATGGCTCGCTTTTGTCCTCCCCTTTCTCGGACTTTTCCAATTCCTCCATTTGCAGCTGCTGAATGTCCAACATCAACATATGCCATTTTTTCAACCTCCCTAACTGTGCAGCCTCCCCTCCCAGGTCCGGGGTCACCACCTGGTGCACGCACCCGTGTGAGTGCTGTTGCCCTGGACAGGTGGGTGGGCCCACTCTTAGGTGACGGCACTGGCACAGGGTCCATCATAGTACAATCAAGTGTCTCTGACGGTGGGGGTGCACACCCGCCGTCAGACACACAGGCGTACTATGAGGGGCCCTGTGCCAGTACCTCCACCCATGAGTGAGCCCCCCTGCTTGCTCAGGGCCCCAGCACTTGCAATACTTACCTTTCCCTGCTCCACCGCTGTGTAGTCTGGGCTGTTAAATCTTTCAATGGGACTGCCAATACAAATTTGTTGAACTGATAGATGATGCTTAAGATGTAGCTATACCCTGTCCTGCTGGGCTCTATCTTCAGATGATCAATGGCTTCCATTTGTTATGGACGTCGACTCACAATGAGATGCAGTGGTGGTTTATCATGAGCTTTCACGGTTTTCCTACTCACAGATGTGTGACATTCCTGCCCACATTTTTAAATGTGTCCTCTCATGCCAATCCAATAGAATTGCCTCGGCCTGTGGCTTCTGTCTTTTGCACTCCAAAGTTACCTGACAGATCATGATAGGCAGTGAAGACAATGTCTACATCTCTCCCTGTGATCACAATTTGATGGAGATGAGTAACGGTGATGGGATCCACGGTACTGCGATACAGCAAACCTTTCTTCACAAGAACTGTTTTTGCTGTCTCCACAGACAAAGTAATTGAGGGTCAGCATCGGCTCTGAGAATTCTCCCGGGAGTTTTTCCCGTGATTAGTAATTCCATCTCGTTTACTCTTGCGGAGCGTCTGGACTATCTTACTGAGACTGAAATATATATGAAGATTGAAAAATACCCCAACAGTGTATACTGGTGTACGCTTCGAATACATTACCCTTTTTCTACTTTTTAGATTCTTGTCTAATCCATACTGAGGCTGTGAGTGTCTTTGTCGGACTACGGAAATATACACGGAGATTTTTAATGTTTAAACTATGCTATATATACCTGGTACCCAGTGATACTGTACCCTTTCTCAACTTTCTACACTCTTGTCAAATCCATCCTGGGCCTGAGACCGTCTGAGTCTGCCTCCTGATTAGAGATGAGCGGTGTTCGAGTCAACATGTTCGCCACGTTCAAATTCGAGTTGTTTTATGCGGTGTTCGAGCCGTTCGTCAAACTCGAACACTTTGCTTAAAATTCAGCTGTTCGAGGTTCCGTTCGAGAACGGTTCGTTCACCAAAAGCGTAACTTTATTTTCACATGAATAATGGATTTCAATGTTAATAGACAGTTTCATGGCATAGTAGCCAGCGGTGTAGTGCACCTGTCAAGGAGCTACACCGTGTGTGTTTCTAATAATTTTTTACCTCATCTTGTCCATAAAATCCTTTTGGGCCTTGTAGCACTGTCTGCTACTCAGCAGAGGAGCCCACCCGTGAGCCTAGCTATGCTGCCTGTTTATGAAAGAACCAGTTTTTGACTGCATTTAGCCCAGTTAATACTTTGGGCCTAGTAACTGTGTCTGCTACTCAGCAGAGGAGCCCACCCGTGAACCAAGCTGTGCCGCCTGTTTATGTAAGAACCATTTTTTAACTCCATTTAGCCCAGTGAATACTTTGGGTCTAGTACCTGTGTCTACTGCTCAGCAGAGGAGCCCACCCGTGAACCTAGCTATGCCGCCTGTTTATGTAAGCACTGTCTGCTAATCAGCAGAGTTGCCCACCCGTGAACCAAGCTATGCCACCTGTTTATGTAAGAACTGCGTGCTACTCAGCAGAGGAGCCCAGCTGTTAAGCAAGCTATAGCACCTGTGGTTTGGACACTTAATTTTATCACATTCTTTCTGGAATGCCGGTTAGGACTAATTCCAGAATTTCGGTTGACCTGCCCTTACTGGGAAATCCTCATTCGCAGGGAAGAATTGGAATCCCAGATCACCATCACTAACTGGGTTCAGCGGGTTATCCGCACCTGTAAGCGACACACGCTGGTCCTTTCAGTGCAGCGCGCATGCAGCCCCGGACATGTAAGGGCATGACAGACCTGTCATTGCTCGATCTCGAGAGCCAGAGCCTTGCGTGTCCCTCTAGTAAGCTGACGCGGACTGCGGGGGCATGCCGGAGTTTCATTCGTTAACAGAATTAAGCTGACAAATTGCTAGCAGAACTAAAAACGGCCATGCACCACCACCCACAGAATCGAGAAAGCTTGCAATTTGTCCATCTTTTCCGTAGCTGGCTTGAGGTTGCCTGTGTGGAGTCCAATTAAGCCGCAGGTTCCACTCCTGGTTGTGCCCTTCTGGACATTCCTTTAAGGTTCAACTTTGCAACCATACTGCCCCCGGAAACCAAACACTTTGCCTTCATTGACGCTGTTTGGAGGGTTGTGGGAATAACGCCGCCCGATTGGCAGTTGGCAAAATTTATGGTGGGAAGTCCGACCGTATATGATCGTCTTTGATTTTAGAATTTTAGATTTTATTTTTTATTTTTCAATTTTAGTCCAGCCTTTCTTGAATATATAAGGGCATGACATTCCTATATCTGTTTCTCCTCCTCCTCCTTTTACTCCTCCACCTCTTTTCTACATTTAGTTGCCCTTTTCCATATGTTATTTTTGTCTTCTGAGCATTTTGTCTGCTTTGGGACACCTTTTATTATGTTTTGTAATTGTTTTCTATGTGTTTATATGTGTTTGTGTTTGCCTGCCATTGTTTTCAATGGGGCTCGACGGTGTGCGTCGAACGTTTGACGAACACTCGACGAACTTGCCTCCTTTTCGACGAACCGAACCGAACTCGAACACTAGCGGGGTGGCTCAACACTACTCCTGATATATAGACGTACATTTTTAATGTTTAAACTATGCTATATATACCTGATATCTGGTGATACTGTACCCTTTCTGCCAGGAAGTCCTCCTCCACCCACCAATCTAAGTGTATCATTGACAGCTGGAACATTGGCCCACATGTGTGATTATTTCTTGCTGATCTTCTTTTTATATTGTTGTGTGATCCATCCTGAGCATGTGAGAGTCTGTGGGTTACTCCTGCAATTTATATGTAGATGTAAAAATTGCACCAACACTGTATATAGCTCTACGCTTGTGATACATTACCCATTTACTGCTTTTTATATTCTGGTCTAATCCAAACTGACCAAGTGAGAGTCTGTTTCTGACTGTGGAAAGAAAACTGAGATTAACAATGACCCCTACATTGTGTACAGCTGTACGCTTCAGATCCATTACCATTTTACGGCTTTTTATATTGTGTTGTAATCCATACTGAGCCTGAGAGCGTCTGTGTCTGCCTCCTGAAATATATCCGGAGATTTAGAATGTTTAAACTATACTATATATACCTGCTGTCTGATGATACTGTACCCTTTTTCTACTTTTTATATTCTTGTCTAATCCATACTGAGCCTGTGAGCATCTCTGTGTGACTCATGAAATATATAGGGAGATTGACAATTATCCTTTGACTGTATAGAGCTGTACCCTTCTAATACAGTACCATATATTTTATGATATTTTGGGTACATTTTCTCCAAAATTTGGAAGTATGGTGGAAGAGGCCGCGGACGTGGGCGTGGGAGGGCCAGCTGGTACTGATGGTGGTGGTGCATCTGCTGGTAGTGGCAAAAGCACAATAGCAGCTAAGGCAGGAGGTGTTGAGCCTGCGTCATGGTCTGGCTCCAGAACGCCAGGAAGGCTACCTTTGTGGGAGTAGATTATCCTCTTTTAAAGCCGGAGCATAAGGAACTGGTTTTGGCTTACATTGCCGAAACAGACTCCTGCAAATATGCCCTCCTCTTCTGAAGTTTCAAAAAATGCAAGCACTGAGTCGTCAAGTGCTGGCTGCTGGTCTAGAAGAACCCCTTTCCTTGTGTCCTTCACCCCCACCAAAAGTGAATGATGCAGCAGGCCACACTTCACATTAGTCCATGTAGCTCTTTCCCACATACCATGCCTGGGTTGTCAAGTCAACTCGTGAATTCCCCAGTCCAAGATGAATCGGACATGGAGTGTAGGTGGCCAGCCAGGGCAGTGGGGTTAATCGGTACCGGGCCGGTGTCTCAGAGGGATATGTCACGATGGTGGTGACCCAGTCCGTGGGCCTTGGCATCCATGCAAAGGGGTGAATAACGTTTATAGGTGAATGATACGTGACGCCACCTGTGGTTTCTGATCAGATTGACCAGCGCTGCAGTGTCACTTCTCTGGGGCAGATGTTGTGGTGCAGCTAAGATGTACAAGCCCTGCATAGGTAGGGCCGTAGTGGCAGGGCAGATGAAAGAGTTGGTAGATGGTGTGCAGTGCAGGATGTAGCAGAGTCATGTGCCAGGCGCAGGAGAAAGATGACAGACACAGTCGTGCAGTTCCTTTGCCTGTACTTGGTAAGTGCCGTACAGGACCCAGAGTACAGATGGAGATGGAGTTGGTCAGCCTGGAAGCAAATTAGGAATTCTCTCTCTGCAGATAGGTAGCGTGGCCTCGTTCTAGCGCTTATCAGAGGTACTCGCAGTACTGAGTTAACTGAAGTTCCCCCTGTTGACTCTCTTTTGAAACTTTCTCATATGACTCTTCCCCTTCCCTTCACAGACTGCCCTAACTTCCCTCCTCCCGACCACAGAGAGCAGCTCCTCAGCAGTCAGGTTCAGAGCTCTCCCTGCTGGCCTGGAGTGGGAACTGTGTTGTGTGTTGTTTAACTGCTAGAGAGATCCTTCATCGCTCCCAAGCATGACCTCACACTCCCTAGGAGGAAGGTAATGCCACTGTGGCGACAGTAATCCTTGGGGCGCCACAAGTGCAGTGATGCCCAGCCACTGCTAGATGATTCTGCTGGTGCATTCACCCAGATCACTACATTCCCCTCGCACTCTACACAGCCAGAATCTGGCCTTGATGAAACTCAGGTTCCCCTTCCCGCATACTATACCACCTTGCACGGTGACAAAGAGGAAGATGCAGATGAAAGTGCAGGTTCCTTTAGCAGGGGGCATACTCATGGGCGACGGCACTGGCACAGGGCCCCTCATAGTACGCAAAAGTGTCCTACCCGGGAGGGCCCACCCACCGTCAGACACACCGCTGTACTTTGAGGGGCCCTGTGCCAGTGCCGTCGCCAGCGAGTGGGCCCCCCCTGCTTGCTCAGGATTACAGCACTTGCAAAGTTGAAATACTTACCTCTCCCTGCTCCACCGCCATGACGTCTTCCGCATTTGATGACAGTGACATTCTGGTCAGAGAGCGCGATGACATCACGTCTGTACGCCCTCTGCCTAAACAGTCCTAGTGCAGAGAGATGGAAGATGGGGACGACGAGGAGTCCAGACTAGTACAGGGATTCCCTAGCGAGGAGACTTATTTAATTGTTTTAAAGGTTTGGAGCAATTTTTGGGGAGCACTATACTCTGGAGAATGATATATGGGGCCCACCATACACTGGAGCATTCCAAAGGTGGAAATCAGACACTGGAGCAGCATCTACAGGGCCCATTATACACTGGAGCATTAGAAATAGGGCCCATTATATATGGAGCATTATTTGGGCCCATAAGACAGTGGAGCTTCATCCATGGGGACCAACATATACTGTAGCATTATGTGGAGCTCATCATATACTGTATGGAACATTATATGGGACCAATGATTCGTTATGGAGAAATATATGGGCCTCATTACTCTATATAGCGCACTATGCGGTGGCCATAATACTGTATGGAGTAATATACTGTCTGTTTTTGGAGCTATTGGAGAATTTAAAATGGATATCAGTCATGTGATGTAAGAAGTGAAGTATTTTTCATTGTACTATACCGCTATTTCTCTGCCATATCAAAGGATCATGAATTGTGGCATGTGTTAAAGGAGCCCATTGACACTCTTTGGCCCTGGGCCCACGAAAATCTGGAGCCAGCCCCCCCCCCACAACTTCACAACTTTAGCCAAATAACCCCAGTTTTCAATGCCTAACTATTATTATAAAGTAAATTAAGGTTGACAAGCTTAAGTAATAAGAACTGATGTTTTTGGCATTAAAATGGGCACTGTAGGTGTGTTTCCTGTCCTCCACTCACTGCCGACTCTTCTTCCCCATTGACTTGCATTGGGTTTCGTGTTTCAGTCGGCCTTTGACTTTTCACGATAATCGGCCGATTGCGTTCGACCCGACTTTTGCGAAAGTCGGGTTTCATGAAACCCGACTCGACCTGAAAAAAGGCAAAGTCGCTCATCTCTAGTATATAGTATTGGGGAGAATTTGAATCTCCCTAGAGATTTTAGGAGGCTGAACTATTATCTCAGGCCCACTATAGATTACACCTCAATTTAACAGGCTGAATTTGGCTGGTGTATGACAAGGTGCAAGGTGTATATAGTAATGGGGAGAATTTGAATCTCCCTAGAGATTTTAGTAGGCTGAACTATTATCTCATGTCCAGTATAGATTACACCTCAATTTATCAGGCTGAAATTGGCTGGTGTATGACAAGGTACAAGGTGTATATAGTATTGGGGAGAATTTGAATCTCCCTAGAGATTTTAGGAGGCTGATAATGATGCTTTCAGTCCAAGTATGGCAGCAGGCAGCCTAATAAGGAGGACTGCTGCACACAAAAGTGTGGAAAAATGAACGCTTGGTAACTGTGCAGAAAAGAGGAAGAAAAGTATTTTTGCTTTTAAAAAAGCAGTTTGCACAGCAGTGTGCAAACAGCAATGCAGCTATCAGGGAACCTTATAAGGCAGCCTAATAGCCAACAGAGCTCATGCACACAAATATTTCCTCCCCTGTCACTGCACACAAAGTGTTGTGTTGCAAGTGGAAATCGCTAACAGCAGAAGCAGTTTTTTTTTCTTCTTCCCTGCCTAACACTCTCTCTTATTCAGAATCAGCAGCAGCAACCTCTCCCTATGCTAAGATCGGCAGAAGTAAGATGGCGGCCGGCGTGCACGCCCATTTATAGCCCCTGTGACGCCACACAAAGCAAGCCAATCTCTTGCATGCCCTTCTCAAAGATGGTGGTGACCGCTGCCCATGTCATCGCGATACCCACAGTGTGCATCATTTGAAACGCGACTTTGGCGCTCTGGTCGCTGACCTCATGGCCGACCTCACGCTATGGTCGGGTTTCGTTTCATGAAACCCAACTTTAGCGAAAGTCGGCAACTTATGAATTTGACCTACCCGTTTCGCTCAACTCTAGTGTAAACCAATTATCACAGTTGTCATTGCTCTACTTCTGTTCAAGTCAAACTGTTAATTTATTTAAGGCTATTGAAACCACCAAGCTTGTTTCCTCATGTAAGACTGTAAACATCAAGCATGTTCTCTTAATTAATAATGTTCTTGATTGACATCTGTTTCCATCTTACCCGCTGCTATCTCTGAGTGTGGAATCACTTCACCACCAACTGTCACAGAATGTCACTATTTTATTTATTACATTTAAAGAGTCACACTATCTCATCCTATCTTATAATGGAGTCCCTGCACCTTCACCGAAACTCTAGTTGCCAAATAACAACCCCAAAACCTAATGCTGCCTCCACAAAATCGATGGGAACAGTGCTCAAATGACATGGGAACAGCATGGGGAAGACTCCTGAAACATTTCTGACTCCCAGGTCACTGCTGTGAACACTGTTGTCAGAGTCTTAGGGTGTGTGCACACGCTCCGGATTCTGCTGCGGATTGATCAGCGTGGATTTTGCAAAATCCGCAGGTAAATCCGCAGGTCCAAAGACCTGCGGTTTATCTGCGGATTAGCCTGTGGTTTTCCCCTGTGGTTTTTCATCTCTACAATGCAGGAGATGGTAAACCACAGCGGAATCCTCAGAAAGAATTGACATGTCAATTCTTTCTGCGGTTTACAAACCGCAGCAAATCCGCGTGGAAAAATCCGCACAGTCTGCACAGCGGTTTTTGATTTCCATAGGTTATAATGGTACTGTACACCGCAGCAGAAACTGCTGCGGATCCGCAGGACCAAAACCGCTGCGGATCCACAGCAGAATCTGCAGTGTGTGCACACACCCTTATGCCACTTTTACAGACTCACAATAAAACATACAAAAACAAAATGGATTTTCCTGGGAAATATGTTAAGGAACATCCTTTCCAGGATAATGACTTGCATCGTGGACCACAGTTACCAGGGCTGCCACTAAGAATTTTGGGGCCCCACACTGGCAACATTTTTGGGGCCACCTTGAGACTCCGCCCAGGCTCCACTCCAGCCCCACCCTCCAACCCTTAAGCTGTCCACAGTCCCATCGCTGTCTCTCAGAAAAACTCCACTTCTCACCAATCACACATTAACAGTTCCCATCTCCAGATCACATACATAGCCAGCAGCTTTTGTTTTGGCCAAAAGATTTTTTAAATCTGCCACCACAACAAGGTAGACTCTTTTGGCTGGGCCCTACTCTACTCTACCCTATTAAACATTTGTTAAAATATCCAATACAATTTAGGTATATTTTTTATTTACTTTTCAATTTTTAAAATGACCAATAATATCACATCCAAAGGGACAAATACCACCGCACCATGACCAGACACCATATTACCACCACATGGTGAGCAATAATACCATATACAAGGAACAAATACCACCACACCATGGCCAGACCACATATTACCACCACATGGTGACCTATGATACCACATACAAGGAACAAATACAGCCACACCATGACCAGACCACATATTACCAGCACAGTGACAGAACAATAGCACATACAAGGGACAAATACCACCGCACCATGCCCAGACCACATATTATTACCACATAGTGACTGAATACTACAATACTGATCATTAATGAAAAAAATAATACTATCACCATAAGTGCCATTATACACAGGAGATCTGTACTTAGTATGCAGTGTCTGTGTACTGGTAATACAGTGATCATCAGTGACATTAAACACACGGAGCTCTGTATATACACGGGGCAGTGACATCTCTAGGTAAAGTCCTTCAGCTTCGCTTTTCATTTTTCATCCAGCACAGACAGCCATCACAGCCAGGGCTTGTCTCTGCAGGAAATAACACAGTTATCTAGAGCAATGCTTGCAGAACACATTACTTAATTTTTTTCCCAACTTCTACACTACACCAGATGACGAAAAAAAGGTGTCATAGTGTCACTGCACAGTAACAGGACCTCCCCGCATTTAAACAGTATCCTTAAAAAAATAAAATAAATACATAGCTGTAGTAATATTATCCCTTAATTAGCCCCTATGGTAATAATATCCCCCATCCTGGCCCAGTGTATCTCATTTCTGGCTCCAGCCATATGTTCTCCCATCCTGCCCTCATGAGTATCCATTCTACCACCATATGCTCTTCTGATCCTGCCCCATTTGTCCCATGATCTTGCCACCCCATCTATCTCCATCCTGCCCCATGATCCTGCACCATGTGTCTCGCATCCTATCCCCTCCTTTGTCTCGCTTCTTGTCCTCTCCTGTGTCTCGCATGCTGACCCCTCCTGTGTCTCACATCCTGCCCCCTCTTGTGTCTCGCATTCTGCCCCCGTGTTTCACATTCTGCCTGTGTCCATTCTGCCCCCTCCTGTATCTCACATTCTGCGTCCGTGTCTTTTCTGCCCCCTCCTGTGTCTCACATTCTGCCCCGTGTCCATTCTGCCCCTCCTGTGTCTCACATTCTTCCCCCTCCTGTGTCTGAAATTCTCCCCTGTGTCCATTCTCCCCTCCTGTGTCTCACATTCTCCCCCATGTCCAGTCTGCCCCCTCCTGTGTCTCACATTCTGCCCCGTGTCCATTCTGCCCCCTCCTGTGTCTCACATTCTGCCCCGTGTCCATTCTGCCCCCTCATGTTTCTCACATTCTTCCCTGTGTCCAATCTGCCCCTCCTGTGTCTCACACTCTGCCCCGTGTTCATTCTGCCCCGCCTGTGTCTCACATTCTGCCCCATGTCCCACATTCTGCCCCTACTGTGTCTCACATTCTGCCCCCTCCTGTGTCTCACATTCTTCCCTGTGTCCATTCTGTCCCCTCCTGTGTCTCACATTCTGCCCCCAGCTTGCCGCTTTCAATAAAAAAACACTTTCTCCTTACCTTGCCATGTTCTTGCAGTGAAACTCACTCGACGCCGTTGAAGCGCGCACTCGCCGGCGAATGACAATTACTTCATACGCCGGCGATGTGCACGCTGACGTCAGCTGCCAGCCTCCAATTGGCTGTCGGCTTTTAACTATTGAAGTGCGGGCCCTGCCCGCATGTAGATAGAGTTTAAATGTCGCTAGGGCCTGGTGAGCAGATGAGACGAGGCCTGATGCGGACCCCCTTTGCCCACCGGGTCCTATACGCCAGTCAGGGCAGTAATGCCCTGATGGCAGCCCTGACGGTTACTCTGGTGATATGGTGGTGAAGGTTGAGGATGAGGAGATGGAGGAGGACAACAGCAAATAGACAAAATCAGGAAGCGTATGCCCATGTGTGAAGAGGTGCTTGGCAATAGACCTCCCAAGAAAAGACACTAGATTTGAGTTTATGTTACGCTGCTATCATTCGGTGGTGTTAAGAAGTCTGTCCCAATCCAGCCTTTGTTTATTTTTATAATAGTCAGCCTGTCAGCATTTTCAGTTGACAGGCGGATGTGCTTATCATTTATAATTCCAACATCAGCACTGAAAACCCGCTCTGACAAAAAGCTAGCGGCAGTTCAGCCCAGGACCTCCAAGGCGTAGAGCCAGTTCATGCCATGTGTCTAGCTTGGATACCCAATAATTATAAGGCACAGAGGAATCACAGAGGATGTTTGTATGGTCAGCAAGGTACTCCCTCAGCATCTTCCAAAACTTTGCACTCCTTGTGAGAGTACCCTGCACCTCAGGGCCTGTGCGATTGGAGGGTCTGAGAAAACTCTCCCAGAAGTTTGCCAGTGTTCCCCTGCTTTAGAGTTGTGTCTCTCTCGCCTGTACTCCTTGGATGTCCAACGAACTGTGACCTTTGCCGCCAGCGTTTTGAGATGGGAATTTTTTAACAATTCCGCAACAAGGGCCCTCTGGTACTGCTCCATTTTAGCAGACCTCTCCACCTCGGGAACAAGAGATAGAAAGTTCTCCTTGTAGCGTGGGTCTAGAAGTGTCACCAACCAGTATTGACTGTCACTCAAAATTTGAGTAATGCGAGGGTCACAGGAAAGACAGCGTAACATAAACTCAGCCATGCGAGCCATGCATGTATCACCTGTAGAGTGGATTAGACTAGTGCATGATGCCAGTGTGAAATTTTCAGGAAAATATCTAAAAATCTCTGTACCGTCCTGAAACAACAACTTATAGCAGATGAGACAAATACCACCTCATCTGCAAAGCCAAAGATGAATTCAAAGAAAAGCAAAATTATATTCAGCATGTTTTGGATTTTGCAGCAAAAGTGCAAAGTTTACAAAATTTTCCATGTTGCAATGTAGCCACAATATGTAAACACAGCCAAAGCTCTGTCTTTATATCTGCTATGCGTCCTGAATCTACTGCCTCTGGCTCAAAAAATTGCAAAGAATTGCATGTGTGATTGTAGTCTTACCATTATATGAAAGAAAAAATATGATGTTTATTATATCTTGACAAATGTAGAATAAAATGTCTAGCATTCTTACCTCTGGGATGACTGAGATGCATGATCTGAACCACCCCTTTAAGACTGTTGTCAAACATCCAGAGAGAAAAAATGAATTCAATTTATCGTAATGCACGATATCGAGAAATTACCAGAAACAATCAGATTTGTAATATTTCTATTTTACTGTTATAAAAGGTGCATTGTAGATAAATGCTATTAAAAATAAATTTGAGAAATGAAAGTCTAACAGTATACAGCATTATTTTAGGTGAAATTTGCTAAACCCAGTTAGACATTTTTGCACATTACATACTGTAATAAACATCCCCAGATTGGCAGTGTTGGCAGGGTGATAGCATCTTGTACCATAATTAACATACTGAGCATGTGTCAGGCAGCGACTGCCAAGGCAGATCAGGTGTTAGCAATACTGACACAAGTAGGTTTTAAGAATGTGAATGTGCCCAAGTTCTGCTGTATAATTTATAACCCAAACAACTACACTTGGGGTTATTTTATTAACATTTTTCTACTGCCATTTGCTGGCCTGTATTCTGCAGTGAAATTCATAGAAAATAAACGTTCATAAAAAAAATAATACCTACTGTATATATTTTTAATATTTCATTTTTTATTATTTATATTTTCTTTAGTTCTTACTTAGTTTTTTACAGTGTTGTCATTGTTTTATGCTTCACTTTTTTTTTGCACATCTTATCTAATATATAAAGCTCAAAGTGTGTATGTATGTATGTGTATGTGTGTATATGTGTATGCGTCTAAGTCCGGGATAGGCATCCGCACCGTCACAGCTACAGCCACAAAATTTGGCACAGTCACACGTCTGGACCCCGAGAGCATCCTAAGCTATGTTGTGAGGCAAAATTTTAATTTTAATTCCAATTCACCAAACAATTTTGCCCCTATCTACATAATGGGGAAACAGTGTGTGCATATCAAGCCCCGCCCCTTATTATGATGTCACAATGGTTGCCATGGCGACGCTGATGTCATCAAGCCCCGCCGCTCATTATGATGTCATAATGGTTGACTATGGGATGGAGGATGTGTGATGGGTATATGGGCACTGGACTATGGGATGGAGGATGTGTGATGGGTATATGGGCACGGGACTATGGGATGGAGGATATGTATGATGGGTATATGGGCACTGGACTATGGGATGGAGGATATGTATGATGGGTATATGGGCACGGGACTATGGGATGGCGGATATGTATGATGGGTATATGGGCACGGGACTATGGGATGGAGGATATGTATGATGGGTATATGGGCACGGGACTATGGGATGGAGGACGTGTGATGAGTATATGGGCACTCGACTATGGGATGGAGGATATGTATGATGGGTATATGGGCACGGGCCTATGGGATCGTGGATATGTATGATGGGTATATGGGCACGGGACTATGGGATGGAGGATAATTATAATTTGCTATAACTAACCACAGTTAGTTACTATGCCCAGGCAGCGCTGGGCTCTTCAGCTAGTTATTACATATATGTAACATTGCTTTTCAAATAAAGAACTATGTTAAGCTACGTGAACACAGAGTTTTCCAAAGAGTTTTTGGAGTTGAAACTAACAGGAAATTGAGCAGAAACTCCTTGATTCCTCCTCAAAAGTCAAAACTCTACTGACTCATCTGTGTGCACAAACCTTTAGGCTATGTGCACACAACCCCACAGTGAAGCAAAACTACCCCATAAAATGAACATTTTGCACTGCAATGTCAAACCCCTTTGCTGTGTACATTTTCCATCTTTTGTCACCTCTTTTAACTCTAAAGCAGTTAAAAGAATTGAGAAGCTTATTCTTAGAGAAGCTTCCATCCAGAAGCAGTCAATTCTCTTTACTTTACTGGAGCGGTCGTAAGAATGACACTAAAGCCACCGGCAAGGCCATTTTAGTACAATGACTGTTGGCATTTCCTAAAGAAGCTTTATTTGGGAAAACTTGGTGGCTGCATCAGCATCTAAAAGACGCTATTTGCACAGGGTATGTACACAGTGACGACCCGATTCATCAAAGTTTTTGTGCCAGACTTCTGCCAGAAAAAGCTTAAAAAAGTCATATAATTGTGGAGCAACTAAAGGCTGCACAAAAACTATGCAACTTTTGCCATTCTCATACCATTTTCATTGAGCTCCAACAAATTCATGATGAGTGGTAATGTGGCAGCATGGATTGAAGTAGGATTTGTGGCAAGCGCACATTGAGGTGTACGTCACTCATCTGGTACTCTTGATATATGAAGAGGCATATGCCTGTTCATGAATCAAGGACGACTGACTCCCGCAAGCCCACTTATCTGGCCCGGTGTGAAAACGCTTGTCTTGATGAATCTGGCTCTGAGTCTTTTTGCTATGTTTTTGGAGAGGAAACTGGCAAACTCCAGGGGTTTTGAATTTTTGAGGAAATTCTATGATTTTTACATACAGAATCTTTATGATGCCAGTGAAACAGCAGAATTTTTCCAAGCCGCTTCAAGAAAAAGTTGGCGATCTTTTTCCTTTGCTGCGGCTTTCTCTATAATTTCCACTAAGTAAAGTACGTAGCTTCCAAGTGAAACTGCCAGAAGAATGGGCATATTTCTTTTAACCACTTCAAGTTTTCCAAACTCTGAAGTGGATAAAAAAGTGACAAAAAATGGAATATGTGCTCAGCAATGTCAAGTAACATTACTTTTGTGTTATATTTTGCAGCACTTTGTCAGGTGGATTCCTACTGTAAAAAAATGTACTCCAGTTAGGAGTACATTTCTGTAGTAAGTTATGCTACTAAAGTGGTTTAACTTTTAGTGAATTTGATGTAGCCATGCTCTATCTTACCCCTGTCACGCCGATATTTCAGAAGCTGACATGTAACACCAAATGTTGCAATATTCTAGTGCAACTTTACAGTTGTGCAAAAATATTGTGATATACTATGGTGTTTTACAACAGAATTCTGGCATAGTTATTTACTTTAATTGTATGTCTTTGGAGTGTGGGAGGAAACCAGAGAACACCCAAGCAAACACAGAGAGAACATACAAAATCCTTGCAGATGTTGTCTTTGGTGGGATTTGAACCCAGGATCCAGTGCTGCAAGGCTGCAGTGCTAACCACTGAGCCAACGTGCTGCCAATTCATAAAGGCATAAATACTTTTATGAATCGGACTTTAGTGTGCACTTAACTTTAGTAATGCTGGATTACACAGAGGCCAAACAGATTATGTGCTCCCAGACCTCCATTACCTTTGAGACCTAGTGGACTTAGGCAACCTATTTTTCTTATCCAGAACTGTTCTTCTGATCTTTTTTATAAATGCACCTGGGCTTGGAATATCAGTTGTTTAACAGCTTAAAGGGTTTGTCCAGGCTTGAGAGAAAAGTCTGTTGTTACTTCAAGTGAAGTGCACATGGTAGAATCATTATAGAGAACGATTCCCCAGTATTCTTGGTGCAAGCGATTGGTCACGTGACTGCATTTATGAAATTTTCCTACTCGCACAGGGGATACTGAGAAAGTGATACCGTGAGCACAGCACGCTGTTACTATTCAGAAGTCTGCAGTCACATGGGATATAGAACAGCATATATAGCGGTTTTCTTACAGCAGCAGCTATTATTTATTTACAGTTTCCTTTGCTACAAATTGACAATGTATCTGTAAAAAGCGAATGTTATACTGTGACTCCATATGGCATCCAATTTTTTTGAATGGGTGAGTGTTAGGCATTGAGTTCCCACCACTGCACAGGGGGAATCTCAAGCCATGTCCTCTACGATCTCACATTCTTCTTCAGCCACAGAGGTTCCTGCTCAGCAGAGATGTCGGTCCCAGCATCTTGCGCAGGCTAATGCTATGCATCTGGTTGCTGCTGCCGCCCCAGGTTCAGCTATAGCATTCAGCATTAATCAGCGGTGAGCAGACACCCCTGGGACTAAGTCCTGCTTTTCTCCATCTGAGCATGCCCGTGAGACGACCGCTCATTGGTGGTCGGAGGTCACATGCTCAGGTCCTCAAACAGCTCAGACTGGGCCATCAGCAAGATCCTGGAAGGCTGCGTTTACAAAAAGGGCCACACGGCCGTGTGCTAGTATAGACTATGTGGAGTGCTGCATGCACGAATGAATGTCTCTGGTGAATGACTCATTATGAAACCCCTACCATTGGAATGCATGTGTTGTTCAGCCTTGCCAGGTAGTGCCTAGGCTATTAGTGCAGGTAGGAGGCAGAGTCGGGGACTAGCATCAGCGCCAAGTAGTGGCTTGCCTGTAAGCCACTGTGCACTTTGCACTCCACGGTAGCCAGCGCCTATTATTGGCATTCGCAGGTGTGATGATGCATGCTTAGTGGGTCTATTGAGGCTCTTACAACGCGTCCTTGGGGCAGAGTCTTGTCAACAGGGTATGGCATCTGCGTTCTGCGGTTCCTTGGCTCTGTGAAGCAACAGAGCACGTCTCTACTGCACACTGGGTGGCGTTTAACCCACGTGTGTCCAGTGCGATACCGCCATTTTGTGTCCGCCATTGCCAAGCAGCAGTTAACATCTCTGCACAGTGGACCCCGTGCTGCAAACGCACCTTATTAGCATCTTCATAATATTTGGTGTGTTCCGCCAGCCCTAACAGTGAGTCTCATCTGGGTTGGGAGAAAAATTGTGCATGCAGCTAATTTTTTTCGCACAAACTGTAGATTTGGTCAGTGAAAAAGATCAGCCATTTGCACTGCCCAATTAAATTACATTGTTCCGAGTTTGATCCGTTATTTTATTGGGTAGCAGTCGACTGAAAAAATACAGTCGTGTGCACGAGCCCATAAAGAAAACCCTGAACAGTGTTCATTTTAATTTATTTGTTGTGACTTTTGCAAGTACCGTAATATAGTGTCTACTATGCAAACAGAAATAGAAGACAATATTGAACAATAATAACTGTGGGCTTGAAGTTTGTGTCATTATTTCAAGGTCTTATATTTGTTTTACTATGACATGCATTTAGCTATTTGAGCTCGTAAATGGCATTATCATAGAACTGCAAGAACAGATGAGATTGGCAATACCAGCACCACTGCTCCTTTTAGCGTGTATGAAGGACGGTAATGGAAAATCCATAAAAAAAATAACCCACAGATTTCTCATAACCTGACCCAGCATTACAGCGCCATTGATTTAATTGTTCTTCTTAAGATATTGCTTGTCCATTCATTCTTGGCAAAACAAGAACAGAAATAATCACAGACATATTTTCTAGGCACATAACATACAAATACTTTCATTAAGAGCTACTGCTCCAAGGTGTTGCTTAATTAAATCTCTATTTTGGTCACCCAGGTCGTTTTCACAGTTACAGCTGATAAATGTTTGCTGTTTGTAATCAACAGTTTTATTAAATGTAGAACATATTTTGTCTATGGAGAAGACCCATAACTGGTCAGGTCACTTGGATGTACGGCATGAACTCTTTTCAGAATGGTAAGCATTATTATATTAGTCTTCAGTCCTCACTTCCCAATAAATAGTCTGGTATATTCAACATAGTCTTATGCCCAATTTATTGTCTAAGGGTATAATGATACCTGGAGGGCAGAAATGTGCCCGCAAGATGGGGAAAAAAGTAGGATGAAACTAAGATGACGGATTATGATGGGGTAAGGGCTAGGAAATGTTTTACCAGTACTGTATAGGTAAATTAAAGGTTGAATGTATGTGCTGTAATATAGGGGGACGACAGAAGTTTGAAACCCTGTCAAATGATAAACGAGGGCTCAAGAGATGCTAAACCAGAATTTCTTTTATTACAACTTTTCTTCTTTTTGGAGGGGCACAGTGACTTAGTTTTTTTAATCATAAGCAGCAATTTCTATAGAAAGCAATACTTTTGCAACTGGACTCCCAGAAGTTAAAAGCTACATAGTAAACCCTTAGGCTACGTTCCCATCATGAGCTTTTGGTGAGTTTTCGACGCTGCAGAATTTCTGCACCTACTATTTAAATTAGGTTAATTGCGTTTTTTTATTGCGTTTTTGTGTGCGTTTTTTAACATATGTTTTCATCCCGTTTTTGACACTGCATTTTTTTGTCTCTTTTTGGTGTGTCATGTTTTAAATAAATCTTTTTGGTGCCTCCTTGGCTTTGACCAAGCTTTATTGACACACTTAGCTACGGGTTACATGCGTTTTTAATGCGTTTCCGCCTCAGAAATGCAATAAAAATATGCTTGTGCGATTTTTACCTGCAGATTTTCCACATCTCATGAAAGTCTATGGTGAAAAGCTGTACATAAAACTCAACGTATCAGCAAAAGAAATTGACATGTTGCGGATTTGAAACACACATCATAGGTTAGTTTCCGCTGAATAAAATAAAAGCACAGTGGGCAGGTGATTTCTGTAAATCCCATCCACATTACTGGGACTGTAAGACACTGTGTTTTTGATGCAGTAAAAATACACAGTGTCAAAAATGCAACCAAAAGTTAATTGTGGGAATGTAATTTTAGGTGGAACAAGAGCGCTACCAAACCCTTCTATTGAAAGAATAAACCCCACTCCAACACATGGGCATTTCTGCTTTAAGATTGTGACTGCCTGTCTAGAATAGGGTTTCCGTCCGGGTTGGACAGCCAGGACAGCCCATAAAAATAAGGCATGTTTTTGCCCTGTCCGTAAAAAATTTCAAGGATTCATGATTCTTAAGGATCTGAAGAAAACTCTCCAGATGTCATATACTTGTAGTAGCAGCAGAGAGAGGAAGTTCTTTTTCACTGTCACCTTGGCGTAATCTGTTAGGTAAAATCATTGCAACAGCACTTCATTACCATAGTGTCTCCTTCTCTCTATTCCCTTAAACCCTAAAGGCACCAATAACTGGCCACTGCACAGCAATGTGAGGTGTACTAACCTCAGCTTCATCTGCACACCATGCATGCGCTTTGTGATTTTTGATAACTTCATTTTAAACTTTATATTGAAAAGAACAACTTAAAAAAGGGAATTTTTAAAAAAATATTTTACTGAGAGGTGTAATTGTATGATTTAGGGGTAGAAATACCGTGACACAATTCCCTTTAATCTCACTATTACTCAAGTCAATATTGCCTGTTGATCTTGTGTAGGTTCTGTAAGGTAGCACCTATTGTTCATGTTGAGGAAAACTCACTTGGCAGCAGATAAACCAGATCCGGCACTGGCTTTTCACATAGCACAGTCCATACGGTTTATTGAACATGGCATAACCCATAGCAACATGGAGAAAATGATAGCAGTCTTACAGCAGACCAAACGAATGTTCATAGTTGAGCTCCCCTCCCTTAGCCCTGTGGTCACACAGGCTGTGCTTTGTCCAGCAATCAGGCTTTACAGTCTCAGTTAATTCCTCCTGTCCGGGGTTACCTCTTAGCTGATTCTCAGTCCTAATGTCCCTTCCCTCCTGAGGACTGTCCAGTACTCACAGGCTATTACACACAGGCCGCACACATTCAGCAGCGTCCACATGTGCGCTTCAGGAAGGCAGCCCACCTTCCGCACGACAGCCTTTCGGGACCTTTCCACATGGACCAATCAGATCCAGGCACTCACTCGTGTGACCTACCCTGGTCACCTTATATGGTCCGTAGCCATACCCACAGCATCACATGGCTATGACCTCATTGCAGGTCCTTCAGATTGACAACCACACACATAGGCTTTACTTCAGACACACGCCCCTGGGTGGGTTTGTAGGTGACTCGTTCCACCTGTCTCACCAGCCACCTGAAAGCTCTCCCTGATACACTGTAACAAAACCCTCAGCAGTACCTCTGCTGATCAACATTCTTTCAAGCTTCCATCCCAGGGCCACCCACCCTGGGATACATGACAGTCATTTACCAACCTATATCCATTACCACAATGGATATGCCTGTGTGCATGACCCATACAGCACCTCCTAGCTGTCACAGCAGTCACTGCACCACAGTTCATAGAGATGTGACGTGCCATACATACACATGACTTCTGCAGCCAATCATTAGCCTTAGAAGTGATGAAAGGATCTATAGAATTAGACTGGTGAGATCTGTGTTTGGCTGCAATAGTCACATGCCAGTAAATATTTTTTTTTCCCTAAAAAAAAAACTTTTGAATTTGCCTGCCTTCATGGTTGCTAAGGTAGTAGTGAGCAGGTATAATTGTGCTGATGAACAACTTTCCATCCACTTGTAATTTGCAAGTACATGGCCAGTCTGGTTCAGGTATACACAGACATTGCAAACACACTGCACTACATATACAGAACACATAGTAAACACTACACGTACACTATATGCAGTAGTAACATATAAATCATGCACTATACACATAGTATACATTACTCACAAAGAATATATTACACACTATAGAGGATCAAAACACACTGCATTATAGATTCATTACATATCCTACATAGATACCCCCCCAGATGCACTGTATACCTTAATCAGGTACATTGCACACATAGCATACTGTATACTACACAGGTACACTAAACAAACACTGTAAACACTTGCCTATAACACTCTCCCTCCTCTGCATTGCTTGAGTGCAGGACCTTTATCATATAGATAAAGGAATCCAGCTCACACGCATGTAGACTCTTGAGGTCTGGAGCAGTGACAGCGTCTGTGCCTAGATGCAGGGTAAATCCAACAAACGAAAGGAAGATTTCTTAATTCAGTGTTAAAGATTATAAAAAATCAGTGCAAAAAATGTAAAGATATCATGATAGAAAATAAGACATCTATGAGTTTCAGGCTATTTACCCTTAGTCATACATGATGATAAAGTGTGAATAACATGAAATGTGTCAATGTTTTATTTTCTATCATGATACTTTACATTTTTTGCCCTGGATTTTTGTACTCATTCATACTGTTAAAGAAATATTTTGGTTGCATGGAACTGGACTGCCTTTCATTTGTTACCTTTATCATGTGAACTTGATATAATTAAATATTCTGCATCCTACTTGTTGTCCTGGTGAAGGACTGTGCTCCGAAATGCGCGTTGGGGAATATGCCACACCATTAGCCACCATCCACCAGGTAAAACGTGATACATGTATCCTACTTTTGTCAGTGCAATCCATGTTGGCACAGACTGCTGTATTATGCTTATACCTTACTCGGGCATGCAGCAAGCTTATTGATTATATCAATCTCTACTTCTTTAGACAGCCTGCATATCTATATAGCAGCTAATAAACATTGATAATACGAAATACTACACCATTAATGCTTTCTATCTTCAGTAGGTTCACATTATTAACAAAAACTTATTTATACCATTAGCATCTACATTATTTCACCTGGTGTTTTCCTTTTGGCTATTTTATTAATTTTACAGTGTAACAAATATTTTTTATTAATTACTGTGTTAGCACACTTTGGTTATGGTGCTACCATTTACCATATTTCTGTACTAATAAAGGTATTTTAATGTATCTAATATCTCATGTATATTTTTTGACCATATGTTCAATTCTCCTTCTATCGGTAAATTTACGTTTTCCAAATTGTCTGCAATTCTTTTCCTTTGCAAATATATATCATGGACACTGTAATTAATGGCATTTACCGCTTTTGTTAGGTGTCTGTATATATATATTGCAACGTCCAACACGTGTTCCAATCCTACTACTTGTAGTTGTACTGTATCATAATTATCAGCACAACCTTGCAAAATGCTGCCTTTTACCATGATTTTAGTAATAGTAACTAGCCCGCTAGATCCCTTCTGAGTGGTTTAGGCTGTGGGGCAGCTTATGCAATGTCCATTTACTGCGTTCAGTGGTAAGCAGAACAATAACTTTCATGCAAACATAGTTGATTATATTCAAATCTGGTATCAACCAACCTTATTTTTGTACACACACATAATAAATATATACAGTGGTTTGTGAAAGTCTTCACCCACTTGGCTTTTTACGTATATTTTGTTACATTACAACATGTATTTAAATATTTTTGTGTATGATGCATAACACTAAACAGTGAAGTGAAGTGAGAAAAATATAGGAATAAATTAAATTCATGGCATCAAATAGCTAAAAATTGGCATGTGGATATGTATTCACTACTTTTGCTATGAAGCCCCTAAAAGTTTCTGATGCTAGCAATTACCTTCATAAGTCACATGCTTAGTGAAAGGAAGCCCACCTGTGTGCACTCTGTGTGCACATGGTCTGTCATTATATAAAGAAGAAAAGAAAAGAAAGTGAACCTTGTGCAGATCAAACAGACCTGGTAGAAACTCTGTGTTGAAACTGCTGGCTGCTGCTCCCCACGCTGGATCTAACATGAAGCCCAGTGGAAATCATATAGAGAAGAAAGGAGGAAGCCGGTGGTTTAAATCGATGCAGGATTGAATTCCACTAGCGATGGTTTGTGTTAAAAAACTTTTTAAAAAAAAACTTTATCCTAAAGTCTGCCAGCATATACACACCTTTTCTGAAAGGCCACATCACCATAACACAAGAGGCACCACTAACCAAACAACACCATGAAGATCAAGGAGATCTCAAAACAAGTCAATGAGAAAGTTGTTGAGAAGTACAAGTCAGGGTTGGGTTATAAAAAGATATCCCAATCTCTAATGATCCCCCAAAGCACCATCAAGTCTATTATCATCAAATGGAAATAACATGGTACCCCAACAAACTTTCCAAAACAGTGCTAACTACCCAAACTCTCAGCCCGTGCAAGGAGGGCATTAATCAAAAAGGCAGCACAGAGACGAAAGGTAACCCTGAAGAAGCTGTAGAGTTCCCAAGCAGTGACTGGAGTATCTGTCCATATAACCACTATAAGTTGTACACTCCATAGAGGTGTCCTTTATGGAAGAATGGTCAGAAATTAATTTCCTTTACTTACACACAAAAAATTTAAAACTTGTGGAAATGTGGGAGACTCCACATATGTATGAAGGAAGTGCCGTGGTCAGATAAGACCAAAATTGAACTTTTTGGCAAACAAGGTAAATGCTATATCTGGCGCCACACCAACACAGCTCATCACCCCAACACCATCCCCACAGTGAAACATGGTGCTTGCAGCATCATGCTGTTGGGATGTCTATCAGGCAGTGGGGGCAGAGATAATGGTCCCAGTCAATGGGAAGATGCATGGTGTGAAATACAGGGATATCCTTGATCAAAACCTGTTTCAGTCTGTCAGTGATTTGAGACTGGGTTGGAAGTTTACCTTACATCAAGACAATGACCAAAAGCATACTGCTAACGCAACAAATGAGTGGTTTAATGGGAAATGTGTAAATGTTTTGGAGTGGACTATTCAAAGCCCAAACCTTAATCCACTTGAGAGTTTGTGGTCAGACTTTAAGATTGCTGTTCACCAGAGAAAACAATCTAACTTGAAGGAGCTGGAGCAGTTTTGCCTAGAGGAATAGGAAAAATTCCTGCTGGCAAAAAGTGGAAACCTCATAGAAGCTTATCCAAAGCAGCTTGTAGTAGTAATTGCCGCAAAAGGAGGCTCTACAAAGCACTAACTTTAGAAGGGTGAACACCCTGAAGTTTTCAGTTATTTTGTCCTGTTTGTTGCTTGCTTCACAATGGAAAGAAAACCAAATGTTCACAGGTGAAGGCATGTTCTTTGCATGAACTGATGCAAACCCTAAAAAAATCATTGAAATTCAAGGTTGTGAGATAGCAAAACACAAAAAAATGTAAGGGGGAGGACCTAGCTGCACATAATATTAATTTGCATGATGTTAATTTCAGGTATATTTTGGCTGGGTCTTACAAGAAAAAAAATTTAAGCATGCGGCAAATGTGCATCATAAGATGTGGACTTTTAGAAGCTATCCCTTAGGCTCTGGCATACTGTCAACTTGTTAGCATTTAGTGCAGTATTTAGTTGTGTGAGCTGAGAGACGCAGGAAAGGCTCCGAGGAATGGAATTAAAGGAAACCTTCCAGATGTCTTCATTAAGCATGGGCTAATTCTTGTTAGCAAACAACTCATATATGAATTTTCAATTTTTTTACCATATAAATACATGCAAACATGAATACTAAATTTAAATTAAATTAAAAAAAGCAATAATCAAAATTTTATTTTACACTGAAAGAGGCTCAGTCATACTTTTCCATCTTTAATTTTGCCATGGCTATATCTGAATCCACAGACAATACTTTTAGTGATATTTGAAGCGTATTTATCATAGTCATAATACGTAAATTTTTTGACACATAGTGCAAAGATAAAATAATTATATCTGCCATATTATTCAGATCCTACATTATTTTAGTGCATAGCCATGGTAATAGTGTGAATTTGCAGTAAAATAGCGACCGTAATTCATAAATACTGTAGATGTGACAGTTGTGCATGGAGGCAGCAATGAATCGACTAATAAATCAATGACAGCTAAAATGCATGGAGTCACAATATCAATTCTAATGTTTACATAAATTTTACCAGACAAAAATATCTTAATAGTATCAATATGCAGAACTTCCCGTGATGCATAGAAATTATGCCCCAAAGAGTGCACAAATATAATATTACCAATAAAACATTGGTAAAAAAATAACACCAAGTTTTGTAGCATATATTTTTGTCTAGGTTGCTTCCCTATTCTGCATTAAAAAATATCATCACCTTATAATCATCATCAGTATAAACGATTTAAATAATGTTGCCATATTTTCCCCAATTTACTGTAATAAGGGCACAATTTGCTGGGCTTTACCAGGAGCTGGAAACAGTTTCCTTTGGCCCAACTTCCGTTATCATAGGATAAAGTCAACCTGTCAGCAGGATTGTGCACAGTAACCTACAGACACTGTCCGGTCGGCGCCATTATACTGATTACAATGATACCTTGGTGATGAAATCCGTCTTGTGGTTGTTATTTAATCTTTATTTTCTGTTTTGAGTTAATGAGATGTTCGTGCTCTGGAGCGGCCTGTGTGTGTGGGGGGGTCTTCAAGTTGTAACAGTCGCTCTTAAGTTGCATTTTTTTCACTTTAGAGTGGCTGCAATATATGATCAAATTGATTTATTGTGAATAGAATTCAAGTCGAATTTAATGAAATTCACATGTACAGCGAATTCAAAGAACCATTTATTTAGTGAGATCACTTGTTAAGGCTGAATTTGCATTAAAGACACTGAAAGTGGTTGGATACAGACCCTCTTATGATTAACAGGCTTGATTATAACATGGCTCTGTCAGTGGTCGCCTGTTAGCTAAATACAATGGCTAACACGGACCGGTTTAGCAAAATCCATTCCATTTACCTATTGCCCTGGACTCCAGCCTTTAACCACAGTACAGAGATATGGACTTTCACAGGGACTGGGTTGGGGCAATGGAGTTGGCTGCTTGCCAGTGGTATAGTTTGGCAGAAGTGGTAAACAGGCCGACGTCAAAACCAAGAGCACAGACAAGGATTGAAATCAGAAAACAGAAATATACAGTAGTTAGAAAATGGTTCAAGATCAAAATGGGACTATCACAGGCTAACAAGAGCTGGATAAGTATATTTTGTGGCTGTTCAACAGCCACAAAACATGCAGAGATTGCCTAACAAACAGGTAATCCCTGCATATGTTGCGGCTGTCGAACAACCATGAGACACGCAGCTGCGGGGACTAGAACATATTATTCGAGCACGCTTATTTCACTTGGTTAGCACCTGAGCATGTTTCATGAAAGAAAAAAAATTCGGCACTGCTATGTCTCACTTAGTAGAGTCCCGTGATTATGGTACAGATCCACACACCTAGACTGTATGCCAATTCCACCTGTGGAACAGGTGCTCAATCTAGCAGATGCACAAAACTTTGTTGATGTGCAAGATGTGGACAACGGCCGTTTCACGCACTTGCGCTTCAATGGGTCAAGTGCATGAAATGGCCGTTGTCCACATCTTGTACATCCCTCCTGAGCCTATGCTTCATATCCAATAAAAATGTTCACGACAGAACGGTGAGTGCCATCCTTTCTTTCTCTTTTACAACACAGACCTGAGCATGTTTGGATAATGCCTTATCCAAGCACGTTCACTCATCACTATTTATAATATAATTGTATGGAAATCACACCACAACACAGAATATCAAGCAGCATTCTTGTTCATATCTTTTGAAACAGCACAGTCATTCATGAAATGACACAATATAAACATGTACAAACAGAACATTAATTTTAAGACTTCCCATTTGGCATTTGCATCATTTACGTGCACAATTAACCCTGCTAAACTATTTCTTGGTGATTAGGTTGGCACAAGTTGCCTAGTAAAGCAAACCAAAATGCAAATTTGCTTTATTGCTTGCCCACGGCATTTGCATGAAACTTGTTAGCTTTGTGTTTAATAACAGCTGGAGGGTTTTAAGCCAATCACATCTGATGTTTTCTTAAGCATCAAAAGAAATTACTAAAGTTTATATTTTTTATTAGCTACTTAGACCAAATAATTTACTTTTATCTTTTCACAAAATTTAAAGGATTTATTGTTTGTAATGCTGGAAAAAAGTCACTGTCATGAAGATCCCCCGAAGTATCATATGGAATACTAGGGCAGAGGTAAAGCCACTGCTGGCCATGACAACATAGGAGCCTTATCCACCTTTTCTTGTTGCTCTGCAAGGTACTTTTCTATTAGCTTAAAGAAAAGTTATTTTTCAATGAGGTTATATACAGAAGATTTTTATTTGAGATCATACACAAATCTCACTGCAAAAACCACTCTTATAGACAAAAGAAATGGGTAGTGATGATCATGTGCGATGATTCTCCGATATCACTCGAGTATCGGATATGTTCGGCACTCGTCGAGCATTGGATGGGGCTCATATTGAATGACCTAATCCCTGCCCCACATGTTTGGCTCCTAATAAACAGCCAATAAACGTGCAGGGATTGCCTGAAAGTCACTGTAATGCAGTAGTCATCTTAGTAATGGCACTACTGTGATTGGCTGCTTGCAATACCTTATCAGAGGTTATAAAAGGACTGGCCCCGCCACAGTCATCTCACTGATGCCATTGCACAGCTCAGGGAAAATTATGATTGGAGGGAGAGAGCAGTTGTCCAGGCCTGTGTGTGCACAGTTTCATTTATCAGAGGTCTCTAGTGGTGCTATTGGTGCTCATGCTGAACCATCATTCTAAAAATCCTTCTAAGGCCTTATCTGGTTCTTTAGCTGTTTCTATGCAATACATTCTGCACTTAGCCTAGGGACACCTGCTGTAGCAGAGAGTGGCTGAATACAGCCTGTAAGCAGGGCTTAAGACTTTGCAGTCCGTTGCTAAATATATAGGAGCTGCATGTGACCACATTTTTTGGGGGGGAGGTGAAAAAAAATTACTATATTGTCATCCATATCTTATCCTGCTACAGTCCACAATTTTTTTTGTTCTAAAAACTGACATTTGACATCCATACAGTCGAACTTGCTTTGTGTAAATTTATGGTGGTTTAAACTTTTGAAGTACTGCTTGGACGAAAAGTCAAACCAGAACACGTAGAGGTGGTTTGAAAGTGCAGATTCTGAACCTGCGGCCAATGGGCATCTGTCTTCTACCTCACCCCCCTTGCAAATCAGGCAAGCAGTCTGAACCTCAAGTTATGCAGCAGTCACTTATGCTTTTTAATTACTTTGCTGGCTTTAGTTCGATGGGCAATCCACCTGGACCTGGCCAACTATTGGAAGAAAATTTTAGTGCACTGATACCCAGCCACTTGTTCTGTTGGAGTAGGAGTATGTGCAAGGGGTAGTGCAAACGGTAATTAGACAACCACAGCACATTTCTGATGATGATGAAACATAGGTGCCTACTGCTGCAGCTTTCGGGTATTTGTAGTGTGGCATGTCGAGAGGTTGTATGCAAAACACAAATAGAAATTACAGTGAACAAACTAATAGTGACAGCTACAGAGGGGATAGGACCCTATTCTTGCGACCTTACATTCTACAGGATAATGGGGAAGAGAACAGTAGGTTTGCGGGCTGCAGCATCACCAGTGTTGGTCAGGTGGCAGCTGGGTTATTGCATTTCAATAAGCTCTTTTGAAGAATGTAGGGCATAATCGATGTGTTGTGCCAGAAAGGCAGATTTTAAGGGATTCAGAAAGAGAATTGGAGGGATCCAATGGCTGGATATCCTTAAAGACAAAAATGTCCAGGAAGGATGGGAAATCTTGATAAATGAAATTCTCAAAGCACAGTTGTTAACAATTCCGAAAAGAGGGAAGAATAGGAAGCATTTAAGGAAACCAGGATGGATGAACACAGAACTTAAGCACATGCTAAAAAGGAAGAAAAAAATGTTTATAAAATGGAAAGAGGGAGGCATATCTAAAGAAGAATATAATGCTGTCTGCAGAGCCTTCAGGGCACAAATCAGATTATCTAAAGCTGAAAATGAATTGAGGCTTGCAAGAGATGTCAAAAGCAATAATAAAGGATTTTGGGGATATGGTAAAAGAAAAGTCAAAGATGCTGTAGGATTTTTACAGGATGAAAATGATGAAATGGTAAGACAGGATGTTGAGAAGGCTGAACTTTTAAATTCCTATTTTGCATGTTTTCTCTCAGAAAGGAAATGTAACATCAACTGTTCTTCACTGTCCTATTAAGGGAATAGAAGAATCCAGGATATCTATAAACAGAAAGATAGTGAGGAAACACTTATCTAACCTAAATGAATTCAAGTCTCCAGGTCCAGATGAATTACACCCCAGAGTACTGAAGGAGATAGCAGAAGAAATTTTTGAACCACTCTCCATAATCTTTGAAAATTCTTGGAGAACAGGAGAAGTCCCAGAAGACTGGAGAAGAGCAAATGTTGTTCCTATCTTCAAAAAGAGAAGAAGGTGGACCCAGGCAACTGTAGGCCGGTGAGTCTGACTTCTATACCAGGAAAGATCTTTGAACAAATTATTAAACAACATGTATGTCAGTACCTGGATAAGAATGAAGTGATTAAACAGAGTCAGCATGGGTTTGTAACTAATAAGTCATGTCAGACTAACTTAATTTCCTTCTATGATGGAATCACTGATTGGGTGGATCAAGGAAATGCTGTAGATATAGTATATCTTGACTTAAGCAAAGCATTTGACAAAGTCTCTCATACAATCCTTATTGAAAAAATGACTAAGTATGGAATGGACAAGGCAACTGTTAGGTGGATTCATAACTGGCTTAGTGATCGGACCCAAAGAGTGGTCATAAATGGCTGCACATCCAGTTGGAAGAATGTCTCAAGTGGGGTACCACAGGGCTCTGTCCTGGGCCCTGTATTGTTCAACATCTTTATCAACGATTTAGATGAAGGAATTGAGGGTAAACTGATTAAATTTGCTGATGACACAAAGCTAGGAGGGATAGCTAATACTAGAGAAGAGAGAGAGGATTCAAAAAGATATAAATAAACTGGAGAAGTGGGCAGCAACTAACAGAATGGTTTTTAACAGGGAGAAATGCAAAGTACTACATCTGGGCAATAAAAATGAAAAAAGCATATACAGAATGGAAGGAATAGGGCTAAGTGACAGCACATGTGAAAAAGACTTGGGTATACTAATAGATCACAGACTGAATATGAGTCAACAGTGTGATGCAGCAGCAAAAAAGGCAAATGCAATTCTAGGATGTATTAACAGAAGCATACAGTCTAGATCATGTGAAGTCATTATTTCCCTCTACTCCTCTTTGGTCAGACCTCATCTGGAATATTGTGTCCAGTTTTGGGCACCACATTTTAAAAAAGGCATCAACAAACTGGAGCAAGTTCAGAAAACAGCGACCAGAATGGTGACCGGTCTGCAAACCCTGTCTTATGAGGAAAGGTTGCAGGATTTGGGAATGTTTAGTTTGCAAAAGAGAAGACTGAGAGGAGACTTAATAGCTGTCTACAAATATCTAAAGGGCTGTCACATTGTAGAAGGATAAACTTTATTCTCATTTGCACAATGAAAGACTAGAAGCAATGGGATGAAACTGAATGGGAGGAGAAACAGATTAGATATTAGAAAAAACTTTTTGACAGTTAGAGTGATCAATGAGTGGAACAGGCTGCCACGAGAAGTGGTGAGTTCTCCTTCAATGGAAGTCTTCAAACAGAGGCTGGACAGACATCTGACTGGGATGATTTAGCGAATCCTTCTTTGAGCAGGGGGTTGGACCAGATGGCCCAGGAGGTCCCTTCCAACGATTCTATGATTCTATGCCACAGAATTCTACAGCAGGGTTCCCCAACTCCAGTCCTCAAGGCCCACCAACAGCAATACTAAGGAAATCTTGAGAACATGATCTGTTGGTGGGTCTTGAGGACTGGAGTTGGGGAACCCTGTTCTACAGGATGGGGATACTCAGGAGAAATCTTGCAGGCAATTGGATGAGGAATGTAGGTCTTAGAAAGGCCAGCAATGAAAGGAGACAAATTTGTCACCACTACAACCACCTTAGTATAGCACCATTGCATGAGGTGCAAATTCACATACCTGGACTGAACGCCAAACACCCACATAACGGGTACTCAATCCAGAATAGACACACAAGACTGTTTCATATAAAAAAGAAGAAAGAGGATGGCACTCACCGTTCTGATGTGATAAATTTATTGCAGGATAAAAATCATTGGCTCGGGAGCAATGTGTAGACTGTGGACAATGGCCGTTTCACTCACCTGCGCTTCAACGGGTCCACTCAGGACACAGATTAGGTAGCAATGAGGACATGGAGACTGAGGAGGAGGAACAGGTGTTGGCTTCGAGAGCAGAAGAGACTAGTACCCACACAAGCTCTCATATGCAGATGGGCTGAGGGGAATGAGGAGGAAGAGAGGGAGGAGGAGGAGATGGAGCATCATCATCATGGTGGAGACAGGGAAGTGTTAGCTGTAGGGAGCTTGGCACATTTAGCTGAATTTATATACCGCTGCCTTTCTTATGACCCTCGCATTGTGTTTCACTTGACCAAAAAACAAGTACTGGTTATACACCCATCTAGACCCACGCTGCAAGAAGAACCTTGCATCTCTCCTTCCTGATGTGGACAGTTCTACTAAAATTGTGCTATACCAGAAGGCCATTGTGGAAAATATGTTGAAAGAATTCCCATCAGACAACGCTAGTGGCACACTGCAAGCTTCCTTCCTCGACCAAGGAGGAGAGGTGAGGGAGAAACACACCAGGTACAGCAGAGGCATGGGTACACTGGCAAAGGCCAGGGCCTATTACATGACACCCTCCCAGCATTCAGGCCCTTATGTCTGGGTATTTTTGACAAGGGGGAAACATTTTTAAAGATGTTCAAGCAATAACTGGACGACAAAACCAGCATACTCTCTAATTCCTCTGCGACCTTCAACTATTGGGTCTCAAAGCTGGACACCTGGAATGAGCTGTCCCTTTATGCTTTGGAGGTGTTGTGCTATGCTTCCACTAGCGTCTTGTCAGATAGAGGTTTTAGTGCTGCCAGGGGGGTCATAACAGATAGGCGCTTTCACCTGTCAACAGAAAATACTGACAGGCTTACTCTGATAAAAATGAACAAAGCCTGGATTATTCTCAGCTTCTCCAAACCACCAGATTACAGCAGCACATATAGTGTTTTTAATCTTCAATATTTTAATGAGGCCCTCCAGTTGTTGCTTTCTGTGATGTATGGATGACCCGCCTTATATTTTTTCTGGCTTTGCACTGTGTGCAAAGCCTTTATGAGTGAAGAAGTACCAGAATATTTGAATGATATACTACAGCTGGTGCGTTAAAGGGTTGTGTGGATGACCCTGCTTGTAATTTTTTGGCAGGCTTTGCACTGTGTGCAGAGCTTTTATGAGTGTGGGAGTACCACAACTACACTTTTTTCACAATATTTGATAAAAATACTACAGTTGTTGCCTTCAAAGGTAAATGGATGACCCTGCTTCTCATTTTTGGCAGACTTTGCTCTTAGTGCATAGCCTTTATGAGTCTAGGAGTACCACTACATGACAATTTAAACAGATTGTATTTCTTTAAAATCCTTTTTAAAATTTGCCTTAAATACAAGTCACTATACAAGAAAGAATGCTTCTTAACTTTTTTTTTCTGTAAACCCCAATTTTTCATTGATTTTGAATGTTTTATTGTCAGTCCTTAAAATGGAGTTAAAATGTGATGTCATTGGTCTCTGCAGCGATATGGTAGTCAGAGCTGCTTCCAGGGGTCTTACCCATGCTGTTCTCCTTCAAAACAGCCAAAACAGCATTTTTTTCATCCATTTCAACATTTTCACTTCTTGTAAGGTCTGCCTGAAAAATGCTCAGATTTCCTAGCATTAGAAATTGCTTTGTTTTGAGTAACGAGCATCCGAGCATTTTAGTGCACGTACATCCCTAGACATGGGACTGTCTATTATAAAATCCATGGCACATCTAGATGGAAAGCACAACAGATATCTTGTGGTGCAGGTTTGAATATCAGCACAGATTTTATACAGTTTTCTAATACACTATTCCCCCAATTCATCAAGACTGGCATTTTGCACATGAGCTGGGAGTATGATGTGCCAAATTCATTAAGAAGCATTAACTTCTTAATGAATTTGGCACAACTTTAAGCTGCCATACACCACCGCAAAATATCTATATCAAGAAATGTTTGCAAGAAATGTCATAATGTACTCCAGTTTTGTGGAATAAATTATGATGAATTTGATAAGTCACAAAAAGAAAAAAAAAATGTTTGCACAATTTTGACATTTGCAAAAATGTTGGAATACTTCAAGCAATTTTGTGCTACAAACCTTGCGTGAACTGCATCATGAGTCACCCACAACAGTCTACATTTCTGTTTGCTGTCAGTGAATGAGAAAATTCTTGTTCATATTGTAGGGGTTCACGGTCAGCAGTAGGGTAGTGTTTACACAGGCAATGCAGTTTGGTCTGAACATGTGTAGTTTTCCTTAAAACTCAAAGGGATTCAAAAGCAAAAAAGGGTTTCTTCTGGGCACAAAGGTATAACAGCAAATAGTTTATTCAGCAGGCACATACTGTATATGTCAGTGCAGGCTCCCCGAATACATTAGAGTCCTTTCTTCCGGAATAAACTTTAAACACAGAAGAGGTATGATCCTACCAGTCTCAGTATCACCTTCAGGGTACATACTAATTTGCGAGAAAAAAAAAGTTCCAATATCAGGACCGAAAAAAATGGACGAGTGTCATGCGAGTACAATGAGACTTTTCTTAAATAACATCTGTATGACATCCGTTTGCCGTGCGATTTTTTTTTTCACACCCATTGACTTGCATTGGCGAGTCTCGTCCGAGATACACTGCAAATCGCAGCATGCTGTGATTTTTTTCTCAGTCTGATTTCAGCTGAGAAAAAAATTGCAGATGAGATCTAACTCACTGAATAACATTGGTCAGAGTGCAATCCAATTTTTTATAGGATTGCACTCGTCCGTTTTTCTCGCAAATGAGTATGTACCCTCAGTCTGAGTTCCAGCAACTTCCAGCGTCAAACAGAATTTTTCAACTCCATGCACAGTTCACACAGGCTACTGCTTCCACACGTTGCTCTGCAGCTCCAACACACAGACTGCTCAGCTTTCGCAGCTGAACCATGCGGTTCATTTAGGCCGGGGTCAGACATGCGGGAAACTCGCACGAGTCTTGCATGTCAATATCCGGCACTGCCACCGGCACTCGGAACTGGAGCGTGTGACTGCATAGAAATACATGCAGCTGCACCCTCCGGTCGCAAGACTTGTGCGAGTTTCTTGCATGTCTAACCCTGGCCTTAGAGAGAGACTTTGGCTTGTCTCTCTCTTTACATCCAAAATAGTCGAATCTCCTCAGCTTCCTCCAGGAGACTGAGAACTTCCAAGTGAACACATGTCCTGGGTCAAAGTCAAGACCTGCAGTACTTGGATTTAACCCTAGCCTTCCTGGCTTTGTTACAGCATCCAGAATCTAACAATGAAGTACAGACTTTGTTCTGCTCACAAGTGAGAAGTTGGACGTATCAGGTTTCAATATACAGTATGCCTCACAGATTTCACTTCAGGCTGATAGATTGCATTTGTACTGATTAATTGTGAAAAACTATTTAATTTCATCAAATCTGAACTGTGATCTATAATATCTGGATGGGTTTTCCACCTTTGAATGTAAACTAGTATCTTCCAGTTCCTTACCAGCAAACATAAGGCTTGAGAATAATAACTAATTGAAACATTATGTACATTTAAAATAAAAAAAATAGATTTTATATAAACAGATGTTTAATGGTTTTTAGTAGCATTAAAAATGGAAAATGTTTTATTAGGCAAATTACAAATATTTCCAAGTAAATAGAGCAATATGGTTCAAAAGAGATTAACTTACATAGGAAAATGTGATGCAAATGTTTCCTCCTATAAACAGTCAAATGACCCTGTTTAGAAACAATTATTAATTATCACCACACCAAATTCTTATAAATTAGTGTTAGTTCAACAGTTGAGCGGGTCTATAACAATACTACCAAATACAAGTAAAAAATACCACTACACCATGACCATATGCTATTACCCATAGTGTCTGACTATAACCATCGTCGTGTTGCTGAGTAAAACTTACTGTAACATCCCTGCCGGCATCACTGCATGGTTTCCCAGCTCCCATCTTACTCATTACTTCAGGCCATGCTGTGAATTCTGTCCTATGCTGGCTCCATGCTCTGGGCCTTATGTCCTTGCTTGCTGTATGCTTAGGGAGGCGGCCCCAGCACTTCCTGGTCCTTATAGGGACAATGTGCACATTCCTAAGGTTTCCCCAGCCAATTGCCAATAGGCATCAGGTACTTAAGGCATCCCATAGGTGGATGCCTGAGCAACAAACTTGTTCAGTCTGTCTTTGGCTACTGAGTTGCCATGTCCTGTCCTGCTGTTTCTCTTGTTCCACCTTCCAGGGGCTACACACCTGTATCCTGTGTCTTGTTTTCCGCCTCCCTGAGGGTTGCATACTCAGGCCTGAATCCTCTATCCTGTAGTTGTCCCGTGTACATCCTTGTCTGTACTGAGTTCTATACCTGTACCTTTACCTGACCCTGTCTGTACTAAGTCCTTTACCTGTGTCCGTTTGTATCTCTCTCTGTAGTCTTCCCTATTCCGCTGTGTGTTTCCTGGTGTTCACTCATTCTGCCCTTTTCTCCGCATCCTGCGGTTCTGCCCTTTGCTCCGCATCCTGTGGTTCTGCCCTTTGCTTCCCATCCTGCAGTTCTGCCCTTTGCTCCACATCCTGCGGTTCTGCCCTTTGCTCCACACCTTGCGGCTCTGCTCTGCTCTCTGCAACTTTGCTCTGCTCCCACTCCGCTTCCTGTGTATCTTTGTCTGTATTGTCTGAACTGGTTCCTAATGGACTGCTCCTCCAGTCTGAACAGGTCACTTCCTGTCCCTATATACCACTCATACCTGTCCATGTTACTGTCCCTTCCGAATCAGTTCCTGTCCCTCTAGTCCGAGCCGTGTCAGCCGTAGCCGCCTGACTGCCAGAGTGCCAGCCATGCCCGCCTGCCTGCCAAGAGTGTCAGCCGAGCCCATCGGTTCTTGCCCACACCTGCTATTGGTGCTCAGTCCCTCAGTGGGATCAGCTGCTACAGCCAGACTCCACCCTGGAGTAGTACCTGCTGCACAAGCCTGATCTATCAGAGGCTCCAGTGAACACCAAGGTAGCTGCTTAGTCTTGCCCCTTCCAGGGTAGTCTGGTTGTGGCACAATGGGGCCACAATCCCACGCTTGTGCCATCCAGTCGGGGCGCGAGCGCTACACTTACTATACCAAAATAATTTTTTTTTACTTATATAGCACCATTAATTCCACAGCGTTTGACAGACATCATCTTAGCAGTCCCTATTAGTGACACATCTAATTTCCCTATTAGTATGTCTTGGACGCATGAGAGGAAATTGGAGTACATGGAGGAAACCCACGCAAACACAGGGAGAACATACAAACTCTTTGAAGATCTTGTCCTTATTGGGATATAAACCTAGCACCCCAGCTCTGTAACATTACCAATAATATAACATGAAAGGGTTAAATACCACCATGCATATTAATACCTCATATTGACTGAATAATATCACCATCATTATTATTATTAACAAAAAAAACAGTATTAACACTAATTTTACCTCCATACAATGTTCTATATTGTATTATTATTTTTTTCCACCTGGCACAGACTGCTCTAAATTCTTCTGGCCATGATACTTCTCTGCAAAACATAACTCATATATTTAAGCATGATCACTTTCAGAACACCCTCCCCCCTTTTCCAATACTTCTGTACTAATTGTACATCCCTTTTACAGTAACTCATAGCAAAAATATCTCCATAAATAAAATTCAATACAGTAATGATATTCCCTATGTATCAACCATACTGTAATAATGTTTATGAGCCTTTTGTGCCCAAATACACTAGAATTGTCACCACTGTGTTAGCACCACCCCGGAGTCCTGCTCTGACATGCTGGGTCTCTGGCGTGTCTCTTCAGTCACCCATACTGCAGTCAGTTCTTCCTTTCCCCATGCTCTGCATGCTTCCAGCAGGTCCTCTAGTCACATCCTTAGGGCACGAGTGCATGCACTCCTGCCCTTTTAAAGGGTCAGCGTGTGCACTTGCTATTTCCTCCCCAGCCAATAGCTGTAGGACATTAGGTATATATTACTTCCTCCCCACTGGGGAGGTGCCTGAGCAACCTTCCTGTTCTGCAGTTTAAGTTGTGCAAGACTGCATACCAGTCCTTGCTGCATTCAGGTGCAGAGCCTGCCTGCTGAACTCTGGTGCAGAGCCTGTCTGCCTGCTGCATTCTGGTGCAGAGCATGTCTGCCTGCTGCATTCTGGTGCAGATCCTGCCTGCTGCACTCTGGTGCAAATCCTGCCTGCTGCACTCTGGTGCAGATCTTCCCTGCTGCACTCTGATTCGATCTCTGGCTGCTGCACCATCCAGTCTGTCCTTCTGGGTCCAGATGCTGAACGTCCGTTGGTCTGTCCTGAAGTGGCACCTGTCGATTATCAGGAGCCAAGTCTAACCTCACCATCAGAGGCTCTAATGAACAGTCCAGTACTTGCTTAGTCATGCCCCTCCAGGCTCTCCGCTGTCCAAGGCACAGTGGTTCCAAAAATCAAGGAAATAGCATGGCTGAGGAAATAGCAATTGCATGCGCTGTTCCTTTAAGGACATGGCCTCTAAGGATATGTCTGGAGGCCTGGCTGAGAACTCTGCTGGAAGCATGCAGAGAATGGGGAAGGGAATTACCAACCGCAGCACGAGTGAGTGAAGTGACACACCAGAGGCCCTGCCTGTCAGAGCAGTGATCCGGTGTGGTGCTAAAAGTCCCCCCCTTATGCCCCCTCCTCTTCAAGCCATCAAGGAAGTTCCGGAGGAGAACTGGAGAGTGAATTTTCTCCTTAAGCTCCCAGGATCTCTCTCCGGGACCAAATCCCTTCCAGTCGACAAAGAAGGTATTGCTTCTCATCTTCTTCATCACCAAGATGTTCTCCACCACTTGGAATTCTGGGATACAGTGACATCTGGACAGAACAGGAAATGAATCCATTACAAGGCAATTATATAGATTAGAAAATCAGGGAGATCTGGAAGTTATGGTATGACCCCCACAGATCTCAACGTCATCAAGCCTATGTGGGTATGCATAAAGATATAGGATTTTCCAAGCCTCCAACCACAGAAGAACTGTGGTTAATTCTCCAAGATGGAACAATTCCTTCAAACTCTGTGTGCAGTGTACTTAAAAGAACCGATGCTGTTTTGTCAGCTGAGGTGAGGGGCGGTCACAGCAAATATTAGTTTGATTTATATTTCTCTTTTGATCATCTACTTTGCATTTTGTTCATTGATAAATATAAATTATTACTAACACTTCTATTTTTTAAAGTATTCTCACTTTGTGGAATTTTTCACATCTGCCTAAAACTATTGCATGGGTTGTGTGTGTGTAAAAATGTGTATTACAGCAGGGATGTACTACGTCGCTTCGACAGACATCTAGTCAAGCTGACCTCAGGTTTTTCACTTGACCTGTAGTAATGTCACACTAAAGAGCAATCAGTAAGAATAAATCTCCATAGTGACATAACACCAGCCACCATACAATGTCTATGCAATGCTTCCCCTTCTGAGATGACCCCAGGTTACTCCTCCAGCTCAGAGCTGCTCATTTCCACTAACTCACTACCCAGCCCCTCTCAAAAAAGAACAAGTCTTCCTCTCTAAGCCCCCCTTCTGGCAAGAATAGACTAGACACAAAACAAGAGTCTGTCATCACGAGAGCTGCAGCAGTGGAGCCAGCAGCCCCTTCCCCCGCTGCACGGACTCCTGACAGAAGGAGGAGAGCAGCAGACAGAGGGAGATGCTGTAGGCAGCGGGGACACCGAGCAGCCTGTCCTCCTCCTGCTGGAGCTGTGCAAGGTGCTGATTCCTCAGTCACCACTTCTCCAGAGCCAGGAATGCAGTGACTGAGAGGAGGGATGCAGTGCCCACCCCTCCCCACTCACCCTGGAAGGTGCTGACCCTGGTGCTGATCCTGAGGGCTGTCCTACAGACCACCAGCAGCACTTAACACCTTTCTTCTGCTCTACATGAAGAGGAAGTCTGACATGATGAGAACCCAAGCAAATTTCAGGTATTACCAACACTTATCTCCCCTACATCAATACTCTTAACACCTTCACACTAGAAAGTTTCTGCCTACTTGCCTGTCTTCCAAAAGTGCAGTGTCCCATCGCTTTAGAACTTTCCAGGTCGCTCCACTACTAGGAATATTTACCATTTTAGTGTCACATTTGATCTTTTTTTTTAACTGATAAGCTGCATATAAAATTTTCTACGTAAAGTCCATATCCAATACTTTTTCCTACCTTAGTGTAAGGTTTTATGTGATTTATCCTAGTTTAGTAACTATAATAATTGATGACTTCAATGTTTCTACATTCCAGTGCATGGATGTAATTCTGTAGCTATGTGAACATTCCCAGTTGTCTTCTCCACACTCTTAAGATCTTGATGAAATAAGCTCCTGTAGTCGATATATATATATATATATTCAAACCAGGAACTGTTTCCCTTGGGTGTCTCTTGTTATTGCTCTTCTTTTTTTTGTGATATGTTTTATTTTATTTCATTTTAATTAAAATATCCTATATGTAGCATGGATGCCCTCTTGTGTTTTTTGTTTTTAGCTGTCCTATTTTTAATTGATTTACTAGACAATTAACGCAAGGGTCCTTATTTCTTTCCTTTTCCGTGCACGCAGACCTGCGAGTTACAATATTGAGACATCAGGCTCGCATTGTATGTGTGTTTCTTAAAGATTGCAAATAAATCAAGCAATTGATTTTTCCAGGTTCATCTTCTTACCGAGTGGTAGTACTGCTCTGAGGGAAACTGAATTTTCAAATGGCCAAAAATATGTCACTTGTCTTAAGGAGGCTTTCTTCACTTGATAATTATGAGAGTGATTTATTGCAGGCAGAGTTCTTACTGCTGTATTTGGGAGGCAATTCCACAGGAGACAAAATCATTCACTGGTGTTAGGAATGCATTTCTGCCATAGCTCCGCATATCCGAGGAAATGAACAGTTGAGAATCAATATAAGCTAGTAAAGTGTTGTGATCATCAGACACCCTGGAATTCCTAGCAGGAAAAAAAAATCAATCAATTTAGCAAATGTCAGAACGAGCTTGCTTTTTCTGTTTAGTAAACTCCCTTTTGTTATCAGACGTTATGAAGCAAAGATATAATAGCGAAATTAACAATACAGTAACACTTCACAATATTCATCCACTTTAACAGGCGTAAGTAGTTTACCGGTTGGCAGCTGGTTTATTCTTATCGGTTGTCACATGTAGCATTAGAAATCCACAAGAGGCTGTTAGAATCCAATTTGTGATACAGAATGCAGCTGTAAATCATGGATGGACTGCCTTGGGATTTATCACTACTTCTTAGTGAAGATTCCTGTCATCGATGGGGATATTTGGACAAGGTGGGTTCATTGATGAACAATATTGACATTCTCCTTCTTTGTAAATATAGGTTTAAAAAATATGAAGACTTGCAACCGTCATGTACAACATACTCAAAACATATGTATCTGTCAGTAGTTAGTAGAGATGAACGGATCAGGCTAAACTCGAATTCAACCTGTTTGTGAAGTTTTTTTTCTAGGAAATTTGACTTTTTGAGAAGTTATCACTTCAAATATAGAATGCAAAATAAGAGAATTCACTGTTCCTTATTTTCTTCAGGGGTCACTTCAGACCTCAGAGCATACTAAATACAAGATATAAAAAGTAAAAAAAGCCCTAAAATTCACATTACCACTCACCTGGCCAGTCCTTGTTGCATCTTATCATTGAATGCCCTGGACCTCCAAATACTAGGCCAGGACTTTCGGCTCTTATGAGGCCCGGTAAGGTTTTGCATAAACACGTGTTAGGTCTTTTGAGCTTCATCAGAGCTGGAAGTCCCAGCCTAGGGTGAGAGGCCCTGGAATTTCAGCTCTTGTTGGTGATAAGGAAATGAGACGAAGACCAAATGAGTGATGGTGAGGAGCTGACGGGTTAGGCAGTGAGTGGTAATGTGAGTATAACTATTTTTTGTCATTTTTTAACCTTTTGTTGACCCTTTACAGTTCCTGAAATTGCCGCCAGCAACCACCACTTTGCTGAATCTGTGCAGAAGCGAACTACTCATACAAAAAATTAGCATTTAGAAAAATACAGATTGTGATATACAATTAGTATTCAGTACCACTTGAATGTATTCACTGCTTCCTACTAGTTACTAGATTTGACATAATGTGATGAGAATTTCAATTTTACCATTAGTCCCCAGCAACAAGCCCGCTGTCTTCGGGTCATACTTGATTCAAAGCTTTCATTCACCCCCACATCAGAGCACCGGCTCGCTCTTGTTATCTGCACCTCAAAAACACTTCTAGAATTTGACCTTTTTCTTACTTTTGACTTACCAAACTCTCCCCTCTCCAATCTGTCTTGAATGCTGCAGCCAGGATCATACTCCTAATCAACTGCTACTGTACACCGATGCCTCTACCTTGTGCCAGTCTTTGGAATGGTTACCCACCGACTCCAGAGTTCAATATAAACGTATCACTCTCACCCACAAATGCTCCATGGTTCAGCACAACCCTACATCTCCTCCATCATCTCTGTCTGCCACCCTACCCATGCCCTCTGTTCTGCTAATGTCCTGAGGTTAACATCCTCAATAATCAGAAACTCCCACTACCATTTCCAAGTCTTCTCACATGCTGCGCCAATTCTTTGAATGTACTACCCAGGATAATTTTGATTAATCCCCAATACTCACAGTTTTAAGCGTGCTCTAAAAACACATTTCTTCAGACTGGCCTACCACCACAACACATTAATTTAACTATCTCTGCGTTGCCCACGCAAAATTTTCTTCATAACCAGAATCCTCACTGTTAGGCATCAGGTTTCTGCGTCTGCTCTGTAGGAATCCAGAGCTTCACATTCCGCGGTCTCCTGCTATCTACTGCAGAGAAGATTACTTTGCAGCAGACCGCTCCAGAGACTAAGTTCCTCTGTGCTCCTACTGGGCATGCTCATGAGACGATCTCCCATTGGAGATCGGGAGTTATGTGCCCAGGTCCTGCTCCAGATCTCATTGGTCCATCTCGGAGATCTTGAAGGTCCCGCACGGCTATAAAAAGTGCGCATGACCGTTCGGCCATGCGCTAGTATAGACTATGCTTGCTATGTGTGAATGGTGACGGATGTATGTTTCTGGTGACTGACTCATTATAAAACCCCTTCCCTCTGATATTACGCATGTGGATAGGGAATTAGTTTAGCAGTCAGCGCCAGTCAGTGGCAAGCCTTAAGCCACTGTGCACACCGCACCGCTGCGCTAGCGTCCGACATTGTGCTTGCTTTCTGGCTTTGTCGTTGAGCGGCAGTGTCCTACGCCGCGCTGTAGTTGCAGCCCTTCTTGGCACTCGCAGAAGCGACGCCGCACACACAGTAGGTCTAGAGGGACGCAGCTCCTCTGTCTTGGGTCCTGCTCCTGTGACCAGATACTGTGTGTGCATTTACCTGAGGCCTGTGTCACTAACAGGTTCAGCATTTTGTACGTTTTTTTTGCGGCACCTCTGTGTGTGAACAGAGCCCGCTCTGCGCACTCCGGGTGAAGTTGAACTTGTGCTCATCATACCGCCATATTGCTCCTCTGTCACTACTTAGCAGCGGTGTAACACCTACTGCACGGTGGACCCCGAGCGGTGAACGCACTTTATTATTTATTTTTTTATTTAGTGCGTTCCGCCGTTCCTAACACTCACATCATGTTCTCACACGATTTATGTATTTAATAGCCCTCTGTGTCTGTACTTTTACATATTGTGGCGGAAAACCAGTTCATGCAGCACTACATGAACACCTGATTTCTTACATTATGGCTGGTCAGAACAATGAAAGCAATTGTTACCACCCACCTTTCGTGTCTCCTCTATTTCCTCAAGGATTGTAAGCTTGCGAGCAGGGCCCTCATTTATCTAGGTATCTGTTGTTTATGTGGTTATTGTTATGCTGTAATGTCTTTTATTGTCTGTACAAGTCCCCTCTAAAATGTAAAGTGCTGCGGAATACGTTGGTGCTATGGAAATAAAATTATTTTTATTATTATTAATAATAATATTAAGAACAATAATAAAATATTGTCATTCAAAGTTTTTCTACGCCTGTGGCTTTCAAATATCCCTACTTATAGGGTCACAATCTTGATATTTTTATGTAGTCATTAATTTATTTTTTTATATCTAAATACAATTTTGACTCCAATTATGTACATTTAGTGTAGTATCAGGCTAAGACTCTACAGGCATCTTGGCAGAATGTGAGGCATAATAGATATTTTTATTCCAAAATCTGAGAACAATCATACATTATGTTCATATGTGCATGTTAAACACATTACTGCTAATAATTAGCAGGACATTAATACAGACTCTTATGTAAGACCTCCATGGCTGTAGTTGTGGTGTACCCTTTTGAATATAGTTTTGAATGTACTGTCCAAGAGTGATGAAGGGGTTTCCCACTCAGTGATGGTGTAAGGATGTAATTACACAGATGTCATTTCAAGAACTTTACTCACAGCAAGGCAATGAGCTTGATGGTTGCGTAGTCTTTCATGAGACAACATGCATGATGGTTTCACCATTCTCATAGGAGGTAGCAGGTTGACTTAAACAGAGGGTGTCAAAATAGCTTTTGAAACGGTGTTCTAACACTTTTATGACACTTGGGACAGTCTCTGAGTCATTCTATTTGTGGTTCTGCACAGATTCACTGCACTGGTCACAGCTACTCTCATGGTCACCTCACTTCGGCAGCAGTGTCCTGCAGTAACTGGTCTGGTGCTTTGTAGTCATTTGTAGATTACGGTACTTCTCACAGTCATCTCGTCACACTCAGACACCAGTTACATTGCTATGTGTGGTGAGGCACTCCTCTTCACATAAGGAATGAGCTAAAGAAGGCCATGCATGCAGTGTGTTAATAAACAAAAATATGTTATTACATACAATATTGTCCAAATTCACCAAAGCAGACCACATATAAAAACATTTTAAAAAGTGCACTAAGCATAATCTATCATACATCATATTGCATTCCTCCCAATGAAACCAAAATAAGGGATGTCTTATCAATGTGCAAGAAAATTGTTATGACAAAGAGATGTCACAAAAAGTGTCAATGGGAAAGAAGATATCCACATAACAAAATTTGGACTTTAAGAATAGCAGACACAGAGGTTTCCTACAAACTGAATAATGTCCCCTTTCAAGTGAGACTTATATTAAAAGATGCTTTCCAAAATACAATATCAGATTAATTCCTACTATAAATATCATCCAAAAAAGGAGGCATGCTGCCTGGAATAGAAGGGGATGACAATATGACAAGGGGATCTTATGCCTTGAGTCATACATTGCAATTCATCTGTATTGTAGTGTAATATTGCCTGCCGGTGTTAATATGACTGGTGGGCTATTAGGCATCTATGCATGGTCTATTGTTAAGCTACAGCAGCCCATTGTTAGGAGTCAGGTTCCTGCCTCTGCACAGGAGGAATCCCGAGCCTTGCCTTCTGCGGTCTCCCATTCTGCTCCGGCCACAGAGTAGGCTGCTCAGCAAAGGCGTCGATCCTGGTATCTTGCTCTGGCAAGTGCTGTCAGGTTGGTTGCTGCTGCCACCTCTGATTCAGTTTTAGCAATATGCACTAGCCAGCAGCAAGCAGCTCCAGAGTCTAAGTCCCTTTTGCAGCCTATGAGCATGTCCATGGGACAACCTCTCATTGGAGGTCGGAGGTCACAGGCTCAGGTCCTCAAGCAGCTCAGATTGGACCATCAGGAAGGTCTCAGAAGGACACTGCTATAACAGGTTTGCATGGCTGCTCGGCCATGCGCTAGTATAGACTCTTAATGTATTTTGAATGAGTGATGATGGATGTATGTATCTGGTGACTGACTTATCATGACTCCCCTCCCTTGGATACACATGTTATAGGGCTATTAGAGTCAGAGTCAGCTCCTACTAGTGGCTTCATCTGCACCACCGTGCTTCCACCTCTCAGCACCTCACTCAGCGCCATATGGTGCCGTCCAGCTCTGGGCACCTCAGTACCGCATTAAGCGGCTGCATCCACCAGTGCGACATCGTGCGTAAGTCTAGCACTTTCCTCCCAATTCCGGGTAGTTCGTGGCATCCGTCAGAGCGGTGCAGAGCGCACGCTGTGCACTACATTTCATTCAACCTCTATTTGGCTCCGCAGTTGCGGCGCCCAGCTCTACTGGTCTAGAGGGACTCCAACCCTGGGTCCTTGGGGTAGAGCCCTGTGACTACACACTAGCGCTCACCTTGCCGAGCCCTGTGAGTGTTAACAGGCTCCGGTGTTTATTTTCCACGGCTCTGTGTAGTAACAGAGTTCGCCTCTGTACGCATCGGGTGAAATTAACCCGCCTGTGTTCTGTTAGTATATTGCCATACAACCTCCGCCATTTCCAAGCAGCAGGTAACATCACTGCACAGTGGACCCCGGGCTGCGAACGCACCTTGATTCCATCTCTTTTTACTTGGTGTGTTCCGCTAGCCCTAAAACCCATTTACATTTCTTGATTGCATTGTCTAAACCTTAAGATCAGACTTATCTCCGGTCTGGAGCATTAAAGGGGTGTTCCAAAACAGACTTGCTGATGACAAGCTTTTCTAGTCACCTGACTACCGCAGCCAATTACAGTTGAAGCAGGCATTACTTTTGGATCTGGCTCAAACCCTCAGAGCAACCTGTGCTGTATCTATGGGGGCGCTGGGAAGTGAGTGTGCCACGTTTTTTTTTTATTTCAGATGTATGTATGCCTTAAAATTTTTCTCTATATAATATGTCCTTTATAGAGCAGAGCTTCAGCTGTATAATTTCTTTTATTACAGTAAGTCAGCCTTATTTAATATACATTTTGTATGAAAAAAAGAAGCAATTGAAGCATAATCCATGGTATTTTGAATAATATTACTTTTCAAAAATTAACTACTCTTTTTCCATAAATTGCAAAAGAAGTAGGACAGTTATAAGTAAGGCAGCCATTTGTGCCATTTACTTATAAGGAATGTAGTGATTTTCATATGTATTTTTATGAAGCAAAAGTATAGTACTAGCTTCTGTAGTGAAAATTGCAGTCACATTATATTTAAATAGATGGGACTCATTTTCTTGGATATCTGTTAGCTAGTATTTTTAAGATATTTTAAAATATGTCCTTTTGTAACTGTGACTATAAAAAATGAGAGAATGAATGGATATTTTTATACAGCATTATTTTTTACCTTAGTTTAGATTGGTAATGTCAGGTATAATTGAGGTCCTGGCACAGGTATATTCTTTATTTCTGCTAAAAAACGTATGATTTCTATAGTTGGAGAAAGGAAATGATTCAAGTTGTGCTCTTTACTATGAGCTTCAATTGATACATTTATTAAGCATCAATTTTACCTACTCATTCATCATTAAAGTTTTATTATAAAATGTCATTGCTTTATGTTATTAGAGACTTAAAGGGAATGTGTCACCACATTTGACCTATCTAAACCATTAATATAGGCTTACAGGTTAGAGACTGCTGAGGAGAGTCCTACCTGTATGGCTCATATCAGGTGCCTTGTTGCTGATAAATCCTCATTTATCACATTATATAAATGACCTCTTCAAGGCTATGGGGAAGATGTTGCCTGGAATATAAGTTTGCCTCTGCACTTCACTTCCCTACGTATCACCTCCACCAGCGTTATTCTGTCCCTATGTCACAGGGAGTTGTTCGAAAATCTCATCCCTGCGCATTCCATCTCCTATTGTTCCTCTTCAGTGTTCCACCATCCTATTGGCATAGGCATTCCTTCTGAGTTGGTGACAGCAAGTCACTAGTACTTGTGTTTGTGAAAGTTCCTGCATGCCAGAAAACACTGGGCGCAGAAGTGTCAGTGACTTGCCGGCACCTGCACAGTAGAACATGTACCCTATGCGCATAGGAAGGCAGAATACTGAAGAGTAGAGTTGAGCGAAATAGGTCGGCCAGATTCATAAGTCTACAACTTATGCCAAAGTCAGGTTTCGCCAACCGAAACCCGACCACAGCGTGAAGTCGGCCATGCAGTCAGCAAAACGAGCGCCAAAGTCGGGTTTCCGAGAATGCTTGCACATGACTTTTTTTCAGCCAATGAGCAAGGACGTACACTGTGGGCAATGAAATGACACGTGGGGCATCCGGGGAGAGAGAGAGACTTTGTTTCCCCATTGACTTTCGTGTTTCAGTCGGACCTCGGACTTTTCCCGATAGTTGAGAAAGTCGGGTTTCATGAAACCCGACTCGACCCTAAAAAAGGCAAAGTCACTCATCTCTACTGAAGAGGAATGCCAGGAGATGGAATATGCAGGTACAAGATTTCTGGACAAGCACTTAACATCACAGGGACAGAGTGACACTGTGGGAGATGATATATAAGATAAGGAAGTTGGGAGGCAGAAATCTCTTCCAGGCAGCATCCTCCCCATAGTCTGGAAGAGATCAATTAGATAATTGAATAAAAAGTGAATTTCTCAACAACAAGGCATGTTATATGACATAAACAGGTACGACTTATTAAAGCAAGCTATAGCCCATATTCCTATATTAATAGATTAGGCTGGTTTCACACTTGCGTTTTTTTGCGCTGTATTTTAGCGCTAAAAAACGCATGCGCTTTTTTTCCCTATATTTTGCATGAGATGCACTTATGTGCGCATACACATGCGATTGTATGCGTTTTTACGCGCATGCGTTTTTTTGTGGTGTGCACTCGGGCACACAAAATGCATCCTGTTGCATTTTTTGGGTGTCCGACTTGCCTCAAAAAAACGCATGCGCGCAATGCGTTTTTTTACAGCAAGACACCCATTGTAAGTCTATAGGTGCGCATATGTGCGCATTGGCATGCTCATGTATGCGTTTTCTTGCGCATGCGTTTTTTGTTGACCATTGGTTAGTAGAGTTGAGCGAAACAGGTCGAACAATTTCAAAAGTCGCCGACTTTTGGCAAAGTCGGGTTTCATGAAACGAAACCCGACCCTAGGATGAGGTCGGCCACGAGGTCGGCGACTTACGCACCAAAGTCGCGTTTCAAAAGTTTGTTTAGCGCTCTTTTTCAGCCAATCAGGATCCACGGACACTGTGGGCAACGTGATGACATAGGCAGGGGTCGCCACCATCTTTCAGAAGGGCATGCAAGTGATTGGCTTGCTTTGGTGGGCGTCACAGGGGTTATAAAAGGGCGTGCACGCCGACCGCCATCTTACTTCTGCCGATCTTAGCATAGGGAGAGGTTGCTGATTCTGTAGGGAGAGCGTTAGGCAGGGAAGAAGACAAAAAAACTGCTTCTGCTGCTAGCGATTTTGCTTGTGCAACACACCAGTCACTGTGTGTGCAGTGCAAGGGGAGGCTATATTGTGGTGGATCAGCGGTGTTGGTTGTTAGGCTGCCTTCTAAGGCTTCCTGACAGCTGCATTGCTGTTTCCCCACTGCTCTGCAAACTGCTTTTTTAAAAGCAATCCCAATTTTTTTTTCATCCTGCTAAGGTACTGAGCGTGCATTTATTCACACCATACAGCGGTGTACGCTCCTCACACAGTACCGTGTAACGGCTGTTATCACAGCCACAGTGAAGCTATCTGTGTGTCACTGTGGAAGGATAAGTGGAGGACTTGTTCCGTTCTTACAGACTTACACTCTAGGGAGATTTCTATTCTGCCCAATTCTACAATTCACTTTTTTCACACCTGTGCCATCGAGCCTGTGACATAGCGCTCTGATATTCAGTGGGCCTCACACAATCCAAAAGTGTCCAGTGTCCACAAGTGTCTGCAGAAATTCAAAATCTCCCTTATCCTGTAGTCACTTTTTTCACACCTGCTGCATCGAGCCTGTGACATAGCGCTCTGATATTCATTGGGCCTCACACAATCCAAAAGTGTCCAGTGTCTGCAGAAATTCAAAATCTCCCTTATCCTGTAGTCACTTTTTTCACACCTGCTGCATCGAGCCTGTGACATAGCGCTCTGATATTCATTGGGCCTCACACAATCCAAAAGTGTCCAGTGTCCACAAGTGTCTGCAGAAATTCAAAATCTCCCTTATCCTGTAGTCACTTTTTTCACACCTGTGCCATCGAGCCTGTGACATAGCGCTGTGATATTCAGTGGGCCTCACACAATCCAAGTGTCCAGTGTCCACAAGTGTCTGCAGAAATTTAAAATCTCCCTTATCCTGTAGTCACTTTTTTCACACCTGTGCCATCGAGCCTGTGACATAGCGCTGTGATATTCAGTGGGCCTCACACAATCCAAGTGTCCAGTGTCCACAAGTGTCTGCAGAAATTCAAAATCTCCCAGAAATTCAAAATCTCCCTTATCCTGTAGTCACTTTTTTCACACCTGTGCCATCGAGCCTGTGACATAGCACTGTGATATTCAGTGGGCCTCACACAATCCAAGTGTCCAGTGTCCACAAGTGTCTGCAGAAATTCAAAATCTCCCAGAAATTCAAAATCTCCCTTATCCTGTAGTCACTTTTTCACACCTGTGCCATCGAGCCTGTGACATAGCGCTGTGATATTCAGTGGGCCTCACACAATCCAAGTGTCCAGTGTCCACAAGTGTCTGCAGAAATTCAAAATCTCCCAGAAATTCAAAATCTCCCTTATCCTGTAGTCACTTTTTTCACACCTGTGCCATCGAGCCTGTGACATAGCGCTGGGATATTCAGTGGGCCTCACACAATCCAAGTGTCTAGTGTCCACAAGTGTCTGCAGAAATTCAAAATCTCCCAGAAATTCAAAATCTCCCTTATCCTGTAGTCACTTTTTTCACACCTGTGCCATCGAGCCTGTGACATAGCACTGTGATATTCAGTGGGCCTCACACAATCCAAAAGTGTCCAGTGTCCACAAGTGTCTGCAGAAATTCAAAATCTCCCTTATCCTGTAGTCACTTTTTTCACACCTGTGCCATCGAGCCTGTGACATAGCACTGTGATATTCAGTGGGCCTCACACAATCCAAGTGTCCAGTGTCCACAAGTGTCTGCAGAAATTCAAAATCTCCCAGAAATTCAAAATCTCCCTTATCCTGTAGTCACTTTTTTCACACCTGTGCCATCGAGCCTGTGACATAGCGCTGTGATATTCAGTGGGCCTCACACAATCCAAGTGTCCAGTGTCCACAAGTGTCTGCAGAAATTCAAAATCTCCCAGAAATTCAAAATCTCCCTTACCCTGTAGTCACTTTTTTTACACCTGTGCCATCGAGCCTGTGACATAGCACTGTGATATTCAGTGGGCCTCACACAATCCAAGTGTCCAGTGTCCACAAGTGTCTGCAGAAAATCTAAATCTCCCCTGTCCTATAGACACCTTGTACCTTGTTTTACATTACTATATAGTTTGTAGGATTTTGTCTACATTTCTACCAAAAATGAGGAAGGCTGGTAGAAGAGGCCGTGGAATTGGGCCGGGGTTGGCAGCTGGTAATGATGGTGTTGGTGGTGGATCTGATGGTAGTGGCAAAAGCAAAATAGGACCGAATGCAGGAGGTGTTGAGCCTGCGTCATCGTCTGTCTCCATAAGGCTTCGAAGGCTTAGTTTTCTAGGAGTTGGCAAACCGCTTTTAACGCCAGAGCATCAGGAAAAAGTTTTGTCTTACATTGCTGACTCAGCCTCCAGCTCTATCGCCTCCTCTTCTGAAGTTGTAAAAAGTAAAAGCACTGAGTCGTCATTGGAGGCTCATGTTCATAAACCACACCTTTCCTTGTGTCCTTCACCACAACCAAGATTGAAGGATGACACAGGCCATACTACTGATTACTCCATGGAGCTGTTTTCACATACCATGCCTGGATTATCAAGTGAAATGGTGAATTACTCAGGCCAAGATGAATCTGACATGGAGTGCACTGATGCACAGCCGCTGATAGATGATTCTGCTGGTACATTCACTCAGAGCACTACATTGTCCTCGCAGTGTACAGAGCCAGATTCTGACCCTGATGAGACTCAGGTGCCCCTTCCCGCACACTATACCACCATACACGGGGACACAGAGGAAGGTGCACATGACATTGAAGAGGAGGTGATGGATGACCCAGTTGTTGACCCAGATTGGCATCTGGGTCAACAACTCGACCTTTAGCCGAGGGAAAAATCTGAAAAATTTGAATACCAGTTGCATGCTTAGACATTTAACCAGCATGCACTTGCAAGCGTGGACACAACACCAAACCTCAAGTGCCACATGTGCAACTGATCACAAAGAAGGTAGTCAGCAACGCTACATTGTTTCCCCCACTGTAAGCCCACCGGTTAGCACAGCAGCAAATGTTGAGGTGTCGTTGCAAGGCCACAGCAGTCAGGGAATCCCACTGTTATATCAACGAAATACTGAATCTAGGCCATCAGAAAGAACACCAACTCCATCACCATCATCAACCCTCTCTCAGTCCGCCCTGTCCACCGCTACTTCCACCATATGCAGCTCTCAAGTCCAGCTCACCCTCCCAGACACTATGAGTAGGTCAAGAAAGTACTCAGTCTCTCATCCGCGTACACTGGGTTTGAACGCCCACATTGCCAAACTAATCTCGTTTGAGATAATGCCCTATCGGTTGGTGGAAAGCGCAGCTTTCCGCGAACTCATGGCCTATGCAGTACCATGCTATGACCTACCCAGTCGCCACTTCTTCTCTCGCAAAGCCATCCCAGCCCTCCACCATCATATGAAAGACCGCATTGTCCATGCACTCAAGCAGTCAGTGAGCGGAAAGGTGCACCTCACAACTGATGCATGGTCCAGTCGGCATTGCCAGGGCCGTTACATGTCCATCACTGCGCACTGGGTTAATGTGGTGGATGCAGGGTCCACAGGGGACAGCGGTGGTGGGACAGTGCTGCCTAGCCCACGGTATAGGAAACAGTTGGCTGTAGGCGTTCCACCCTCCTCCTCCTCCTCCTCCAGAAGCGAAAGCTCGTCCACAGAGCGCAGTCGTACGAGCACTCCATCTGTAGCTGCCACTGTTGCACACGAGGTGTCCCCCTATCGAGCAGCTAGTGGAAAGCGTCAGCAGGCTGTGTTGCAGATGATGTGTTTGGGCGACAGACACACCGCCGAGGTGCTGGCCGAGTACTTGAAGCGACAAACTGAGTCATGGCTGGGCAGTGTACATCTTGAGGCAGGCAAGGTAGTTACTGATAACGGCCGTAATTTTGTGGCAGCCATAGCCCTTTCAAAACTCAGCCACATACCTTGCTTGGCTCACACCTTGAACCTGGTGGTGCAGTGCTTCCTCAAAAATTATCCGGAGTTAACAGCCCTGCTCCATGAGGTGTGAAGACTGTGCGCGCACATCCGCCGGTCGCTGCAGCGATTGCTCCACCTTCCCAACCACCGCCTCATTATCGACATTGCAACAAGGTGGAACTCCACCCTGCACATGGTGGAGCGGCTGTGCGAGCAGAGGCAGGCCATAATGCATTTGTGGGAGGATACACGGCCAGGCACTTTGAGAGCAGACATGGAGTTGACAGGTGTGCAGTGGTCGAAGCTGAAAGACCTCTGTAAAGTCCTTCAGTGTTTTGAGGAATGCACACGGCTGGTAAGCGCAGACGACGCCATCCTAAGCATGAGCATCCCACTTATGCGTCTGCTCATGCAAACTTTGACGCACCTTAAGGTGCAGGCATCTGCAGCCAATGTTGACGAGGAGGAAGAGGTGGAGGGAATCCTTGATGACATTCAGCCATTGTCTGCTCAGGGACCTCTCCTGGACGAGTTGGAGGAAGAAGAGGAGGAGGATGATGATGGGGATGATTGCTTAGGGGAGGAGGATGCATCTCGTGGGGCAAGTGAAAATGTTGGCGTGGCAAGGTCTGGTACAGGGTTTGTGCGTGACTGGAGGGATGTGGATTTGCCAGAAATTGCTCCTCCAACCAGCACTCGCAGTGCATCATTGACACCGGGAACATTGGCCCACATGTCAGATTATGCCTTGCGGACCCTAAAAAGGGACCCCCGCATTGCCAAAATGATGAACGATGACGACTACTGGTTGGCCAGCATCCTGGATCCACGCTATAAAGGCAAATTACAAAACATCATACCACAGGAGAACCTTGACCTAATATTGGCTAATAAACAAGCAACTCTGGTAAATCGGTTGCTTGAGGCATTCCCAGCACACAGCAGCGGTGATGGTTCTCACACGAGCCGTACGGGCCTGGGGCAGCTTGGCAGAGGTGTTCATGGTGCACACAGCAGAAGTGGCGTTGGAGACAGGGGTTTCATGACAATGTTGTGGACTGATTTTTCAAGTACCGCTCACACAACTGGTAATACAGCATCGATGGAAAGTGACAGCAGACAGCAGTTGTCAACTATGGTTACAAACTACTTTTCCTCCCATATCGATGTTCTCCCACACAGGTCATTCCCCTTTGACTATTGGGCTGCTAAACTGGACACCTGGCCTGAATTGGCACAATATGCCTTACAGGAGCTCGCTTGCCCAGCTGCAAGTGTGCTATCGGAAAGAGTCTTCAGTGCAGCTGGATCAATCCTGACAGAAAAAAGGACCCGTCTGTCAACCCAAAATGTGGATGATCTAACCTTCATTAAAATGAACCATGCATGGGTTTCCAAGGATTTTGTCCCACCTTCCCCTGATGACACATAGGGTGACAGAAAAATGGCTTGCTTTGGTCCACCTCTTCCTGGGACTTCACCTATTTCGCCTTTTGCATCAGCTGAATGTCCAACATCAACATATGCCACTTTCTAAAACTCCCTAACTGTGCTGCCTCCCCCCCATGGCCGGGGTCACCACCTAGTGCACGACACCATGCAAGTGCCGTTGCCCTTGACAGGTGGGTAGGCCGACTCTTGGGTGCGGGCACTGGCACAGGGTCCCTCATAGTGCAATCAAGTGTCTCTGACGGTGGTGGTGCACACCCGCCGTCAGACACACCGCCGTACTAGGAGGGGCCCAGTGCCAGTACCGACGCCCACGAGTGGGCCCCCCTTGCTTGGGCAGGGCCCCAGCATTTGCAATCTTTACCTCTCCCTGCTCCTCCGCTGTGTAGTCTGGGCCGTCAAATCCATACTGTGCCTGACACCGTCTGAGCCTGCCTCCTGATGTATAGACATATCTTTTGAATGTGTACGCTATCCATACATGTTATCCGGGGATACGGTACCCTTTCTCACCTTTGTGCAATCACTTGCAAGCCATACTGGGCCTAACACCGTCTGAGCCTGCCTCCTGATGTATAGACATATCTTTTGAATGTGTACGCTATCCATACATGTTATCCGGGGATACGGTACCCTTTCTCACCTTTGTGCAATCACTTGCAAGCCATACTGGGCCTAACACCGTCTGAGCCTGCCTCCTGATGTATAGACATATCTTTTGAATGTGTACGCTATCCATACATGTTATCCGGGGATACAGTACCCTTTCTCACCTTTGTGCAATCACGTGCAAGCCATACTGGGCTTTACACTGTCTGAGCCTGCCTCCTGATGTATAGACATATCTTTTGAATGTGTACGCTATCCATACATGTTATCTGGGGATACGGTACCCTTTCTCACCTTTGTGCAATCACTTGCAAGCCATACTGGGCCTTACACCATCTGAGCCTGCCTCCTGATGTATAGGCATATCTTTTGAATGTGTACGCTATCCATACATGTTATCCGGGGATACGGTACCCTTTCTCACCTTTGTGCAATCACGTGCAAGCCATACTGGGCCTTACACCGTCTGAGCCTGCTTCCTGATGTATAGACATATCTTTTGAATGTGTACGCTATCCATACATGTTATCCGGGGATACGGTACCCTTTCTCACCTTTGTGCAATCACTTGCAAGCCATACTGGGCCTTACACCGTCTGAGCCTGCCTCCTGATGTATAGACATATCTTTTGAATGTGTACGCTATCCATACATGTTATCCGGGGATACGGTACCCTTTCTCACCTTTGTGCAATCACGTGCAAGCCATACTGGGCCTTACACCGTCTGAGCCTGCCTCCTGATGTATAGACATATCTTTTGAATGTGTACGCTATTTATACATGTTATCCGGGGATACGGTACCCTTTTTCACCTTTGTGCAATCACTTGCAAGCCATACTGGGCCTTACACAGTCTGAGCCTGCCTCCTGATGTATAGACATATCTTTTGAATGTGTACGCTATCCATACATGTTATCCGGGGATACGGTACCCTTTCTCACCTTTGTGCAATCACTTGCAAGCCATACTGGGCCTTACACCGTCTGAGCCTGCCTCCTGATGTATAGACATATCTTTTGAATGTGTACGCTATCTATACATGTTATCCGGGGATACGGTACCCTTTCTCACCTTTGTGCAATCACTTGCAAGCCATACTGGGCCTTACACCATCTGAGCCTGCCTCCTGATGTATAGACATATCTTTTGAATGTGTACGCTATCCATACATGTTATCCGGGGATACGGTACCCTTTCTCACCTTTGTGCAATCACTTGCAAGCCATACTGGGCCTTACACTGTCTGAGCCTGCCTCCTGATGTATAGACATATCTTTTGAATGTGTACGCTATCCATACATGTTATCCGGGGATACGGTACCCTTTCTCACCTTTGTGCAATCACGTGCAAGCCATACTGGGCCTAACACCGTCTGAGCCTGCCTCCTGATGTATAGACATATCTTTTGAATGTGTACGCTATCCATACATGTTATCCGGGGATACGGTACCCTTTCTCACCTTTGTGCAATCACGTGTAACCCATACTGGGCGTGAGAACGGCTGGCGAGCTGTTAAGCAAGCTACAGCACCTGTGGTTTGCACACGTAAGTTTTTCATTTTTTTCAGGAATGACGGTTAGGCCTAATTCCGGAACTGCGGTTGACCTGCACTTACTGGGAAATCATCGTTCGCGAGTAATAATTGTAATCAGTGATCCCCATCACTAACGTTGTTCAGCGGGTTATCTGCACCTGTAAGCGACAAACGCTGGCCTTTTCAGTGTAGCGCACATGCAGCCATGGACATGTAAGGGCATGACACACCAGTTATTGGCCAATCTCATGTGCCAGAGCCTCACGTGTCCCTCTAGTAAGCCGGACTCGGACCGCGGGGCATGACGGAGTCTCGTTCGTTAACGGAATTAAGCTTGCAATGTGTGCATCTGTTCTGTAGCTGGCATGGTTGAGGTTGCCCGTGTTGAGTCAAATTACGCCGTAGGCTCCACTCCTGGTGGTGCCCTTCTGGACATTCCTTTAAGGTTCAGCTTTGCAACCATACTGCCCACGTAAAACAAACACTTTGCCTTCATGAACGCTGTTTGGAGGGTCATGACTCGTGGGAATAACGCCGCCCAATCAGTTAACCTGCTAGAGAGATCCTTCGTTGCTCCTAAGCATGACATTACACTCCCTAGGAGGAAGGTAATGCCACTGTGGCGACCGTACTCCTGGGGGCGACACAAGTGCACTGATGCCCAGCCACTGCTCGATGAATCTGCTGGTACATTGACCCAGACTACTACATTCCCCTCGCACGCTACCCGGCCTGAATCTGACCCTGATGAAACTCAGGTTACCCTTCCCATATACAGTTCCATCTTACACGGTGACAAAGAGGAAGCTGCAGATGAAAGTGCAGGTTCGGCCCACCCGCCATCAGACACACCACCGTACTATCAGGGGCCCTGTGCCAGTGCCGTCGCCAACGAGTGGGCCCCCTGCTTGCTCAGGATCACAGCACTTGCAAGATTGAAATACTGTGCAGTGAGATGGAAGATGGGGACGACGAGGAGTCCAGACTAGTACAGGGATTCCCTAGCGAGGAGACTTATTTAATTGTTTTCAATGTTGGGACAGCAATTTTTGGGGAGCACTATACTCTGGAGAATGATAGATGGGGCCCACCATACACTGGAACATTCCAAAGGTGGACATCAGACACTGGAGCAGCATTTACAGGGCCCATTATACACTAGAGCATTAGAAATGGGGCCCATTATGTTTGGAGCATTATTTGGGCCCATAAGACAGTGGAGCTTCATCCATGGGGACCAACATATACTGTAGCATTATGTGGAGCTCATCATATACTGTTTCAAACATTACATGGGACCAATGATTCTGTATGGAGAAATAGATGGGCCTGGTCATGAGATGTAAAAAGTGAAGTATTTTTCATTGTACTATACCGCTATTTCTCTGCCGTATCGGAGCATGATGAGTTGTGGTATTATGTGTTAAAGGGGCGCTCTTTCGCCCAGGGCACATGAAAACCTGGAGCCAGCCCTACCCCCCCACAACTTTAGCCAAATAACCCCCATTTTTCAGTGCGGAACTTGTATTATGAAGTTAATTAAGGTTGACCAGCTTAAGTAAGAAGAATTGATGCTTTTGGCATTCAAATGAGCACTTTAGGTGTGTTTCCTGTCCTCCTCTCACTGCCGACTTTTATTCCCCATTGACTTACATTGGGTTTCGTGTTTCGGGACTACCCCAACTTTTCCCTATAATCGGCCGATCTTGCTCGACCCGACTTTTGGAAAAGTCGGATTTCACGAAACGAAACTCGACCATAAAAAAACAAAAGTCGCTCAACTCTATTGGTTAGACAATGGAAATTAGGGGTTTGGGTTAGAGTTAGGGTTAGTTAAGGGGGTTTAGGGTTAGGGTTTGGGTTAGGGTTAGTATGGTTTGGTTAAGAGTTAGGGTTTAGGGTTAGTTAGGGTTTAGGGTTAGGGTTAGGGTTATGGTTATTAGGGTTTGGTTAAGGGTTAGGGTTAGGGTTAGTATGGTTTGGTTAAGGGTTAGGGTAGAGTTAGGGTTAGTATGGTTTGGTTAAGGGTTAGGGTTAGTATGGTTTGGTTAAGGGTTAGGGTTAGTAAAGTCATGGTTTGGGTTAGTGTTAATCCTAACCCTATCTTGATTTTTTTGGTGAGGCCAACTAATGTTGGAAAAAAATGCAAACGTAGTAAAAACGCACTAAAAACACATACAAATGCATAAAAACGCTGCGTTTTTTTCATGCATGCGCATAAAAATGCTTGAAAAAAACGCAGCACTTGTATGCGTTTTTTCCATGCGTTTTTTTTGCGGGAAAAAAGCGCTGCAAAAAGAAGCAAGTGTTAAAGTACCCTTAGATAACTAAAATGTAGTGGCAAATTCAAATTCCCTTTAGGTTGTGTGTACACATTGCATTTGTGCTGCACTTTTATTGTGTTTTTTTAAGTGCAGATTTGACAAAAATCCTGAAGGTTTACCTGATGCTAACAAAGTGAATGAGAATCCTGAAGTGTCATGCACACATTGCTTATTTGTGACTCACAGATTTAGATCTGCAGCATGTCAATTCCTTTTGAGCTTTTGCTGCAGATTTCACCCATACTAATGAATGGGGAAAAATGTCCACCAAAAATGCAAATGAAAAAAGTAGAAAAAATGCTGCAAAAAAAAGCATGTTTATGCCTCTGAATTTTTCCTACCAAGAAACCCAGAAATAGTGCCGAAATTTCTGCACCTAATACTTAATATGTGCACATACACTTGTCTCAAGACAAAACCACTTTTTGATTCCTTGTAATGGTATTTGAATAAATTCTACTCTTGGAACTCCCTACTGTTATCCAAAATGGAAAGCACCTTTGTAAGACCAGCTTTTCCTCTGGAAGGTTTTTGTAAAACAAATTTCTAGATGTGTGGCTTGAGATTGCCAGCTTTTAGTGATACTCTATCTTGAGATATCTTTGTTATTGGACTGGCCAACCTGTGGTTGTGATTGCAGCCTGTTGAGGGTTTTTGCGAGCATCCTTGAATTTCTTTCAAGAGAAATTGGAATCCTTAAGCAAACTGAACATTTCTGGTCAACTGCTGTATTCAGCTAACGCCAAGCATTAGACACCCAGAGCTATGGTAGCTAATTAAAAAAGATCTGCTTTGACCAGAAAACTTCTTTAAATTATTACAGATGCCAAAGTGAAGTGTATTAACCAATATAGAAATTGAGAAATGTAAGGTTTTAGTCAATGGATGTTGAAAATTTATTTTTTTCAGTACAGATTACCAAATTTATTGTAGCATTTCCAAATTCCATAACAGTAACAATTAGTATTAGTAGTTTTTCTATGGTGGACAGCGGCACATCTGTACGACTGAAAGCCGGCAGCTTCCGGTAGGAGCAAATATAATTTTCTCCTAGGTGCAACACATTCACTTCAGCAGCCCGGCACCTTTTAATGCTTTTAACCCAATGATTAACACTGTATCTATAGATTACTAGCATTATTCGACCTGCCAGTTTCCCTTTATCGAAATACAATTTTCATTTTAAATTATTTCTGCCTTCTGAAAATAACAGATGCATCCAATATTGCTGTGCGAGCCAAAGTAGACTTGTATAATATATTCTTTGTGAATAATCCTTCCCATGATTTTCAGCAGACATTAACACTTATAGTTTGCCAGTTGTTTGCCTTATTTTGTCGAAAATATGGTTAGTTAAGACTTAAGAAGACATTTTTTGCTTTAAAAAAATCCAATAACACATTTGAGCAAGTCCATGATTATTTACATTCTGTGAATCACACAACTTGATGCCACGTTGTTCCCGTTGAGAAATCTTGTTGCACTTTTGGCTGACAAATTAACAACTAAAGCTTTAACAGCTGTTTGCTCATATTTTGCCTGTGTGCATAAACTTTGATTCTTAATATGTAAATTGTTATGCATTGGGCAGAAATAAAAATAATGCAATATGATAATATGATAGCGCACCTTGTCTGCATTCTAGCAAATGTTATGCGATCATTGTCTTATATTAAACAGTAGCATAGCGTTATGGTAATAATTAAAACATAACACTATATAGTATAATCCTGTACTTGTAACAGAAAGTTTAATAATTATTGTTACACAATTATCACATAACAAAGACCATTGAAAAACTGTTCTTTCTACTAATTACATTTTTTTCTGATATGTTGCAAATTTGTGCCAGAATAAAAAACTTTTACATATTAAAATAGTCAACTTTATTAGAGCAATAGTTAAAAACAACCCCATACATATTTATAGCACATTACAATACAGTGACAGTACTTCAAATAGGAAAATAATATCAATAATGATATATTCAGTGAGTAATAATCCAATATTTCCCAGGTGAATGGGACAAATGTGGGAGAACAAAGATGAGCGTTAATGTTTATAGACCCAAAGAAGACTAAGACGATTGGTACCTGCCTTACCATGGAGGTTGGCACCTTAATGCCGAGATCACGCATGTGAGAAACACGGCCGAGTCTCGCATGTTAATACCCGGCACTGCCGCCGGCACTGGCATAGCAATACATGGAGCCATATGCTCCGTTCCTGAGTGCCGGCGGCAGTCCCGGGTATTAACATGCGAGACTCGGCCGTGATTCTCACATGTGTGATCATGACGTAACATGTGATGTGACACCCCCACTCAAAGTCGTCTAAGCTGTCCCTAAGTATTTCCTTATATAACATATAGATACATAACAGTATTAAACAGGGTTATATTTAGCGTTATATTTCATGAGAAGCAATGTAACGTTCTATTTTAATGTAAGGGATCAATTTTAATTATTACTGTAATAAAGATTATTATTTTAACATTTTTTCTGGCTCACTTTTTGAGATTGTATACCTTATTATTCTACTATCTGTTAGCTCTAATGATATGTAGCAAAGTAAAAGATTCCTTGTTTGCATTTGTTTTATCTTTGGCTTATCTGCATAGGAACTTCCAGAAATTAGAAAACCACTTGTTGAAAATCATACCTTCCATAGAACAATCTAGATTAAAGCTGGGATTATTTTCCCATATTCTTTTCTCATACAAAATTAAAATGCATGTTGCAGTGATACAATCAAGTTTTTGGAATATGTATCTTAAGGTCTACAAAAATGAATATAACTTTTCTTTCTTATTTGACATATCCATATAGTCTTCACACTCCATTGACTGTAAAAAGAGAAGCCTAAATTCATTGCAAACGTTAACTAACCTTAAGATATCATTAGGGACAGTTTCTAGTATGCTAAGCTGTCAAGTAGCTCACCGGGGAGCTGTAATGGTTCTCTATGTATTTAGAGATGAGATCACTTTGAGGAAAATTGAAATCACCTCGAATCTCACAAAATTTAAGAGCCAGGGAGTTGAATATTTACATAGTTACATACATAGCAAGGCCGAAAAAAGACATTTGTCCATCCAGTTCAGCCTATATTCCATCAGAAGAAATCCCCATATCTACGTCCTTCTAAAGAACCTAATAACTGTAATATACAATATTGTTACGCTCCAGGAAGATATCCAAGCCTCTCTTGAACCCCTCAACTGAGTTCTCCATCACCACCTCCGCAGGCAAGGAATTCCAGATTCTCACTATCCTAACATGAAAGAATCCTCTTCTATGTTGGTGGAAAAACCTTCTTTCCTCCAGACGCAGAGAGAATGCCCCCTTGTGACCTTCACATTCCTTGGTATAAACAGATCCTCAGAAAGATATTTGTATTGTGATCTTACATACTTATGCATGGTTATTAGATCGTCCCTCAGTTGTCTTCATTTCTAGACTAAATAATCCTAATTATGCTAATCACTCTGGTTAATGTAGTTCCCCCATCCGCTTTAATAATTTTGTTGCCCTCCTTTTTACTCACTCTAGTTCCATTATATCCTTCCTAAGCATCGGTGTCCAAAACTGTACATAGTTCTCCATGTGCGGTCTAACCAAGGATTTGTACAGAGGCAGTATAATGCTCTCATCATGTGTATCCAGACCTGTTTTTATGCACTCCATGATCCTGTTTACCTTTGCAGCCGCTGCCTGGCACTGGCTGCTACAGGTGAGTTTATCATTAACTAGGATCCCCAAGTCCTTACATTTATCATTGTTAAACTGCAGCTGCGACCTTTCGGCCCAAGTTTCCAACTTATCCAGGTCCATCTGTAGCAGAATACTATCTTCTCTTGTGTTGATTGCTTTACATAGTTTTGTATCATCTGCAAATATAAATATTTTACTGTGTAAACTTCTACCAGGTTGTTAATAAATATGTTGAAGAGAATAGGTCCCAACACTGACCTCTGTGGTACCCCACTGGTCACAGCCACCCAGTTAGAGAATTTACCATTTATATCAACCTTATGCTTTCTATCACTAAGCCAATTACTTACTCATTTACACACATTTTCCCCCAGACCCAGCATTCTCGTTTTGTGTACCAACCTCTTGTGTGGCACGGTATCAAACGCTTTGGAAAAATCAAGATATACAACATCCAATGACTCCCCTTGGTCCAGTCTATAGCTTACCTCTTCATAAAAACTGATTAGATTGGGTTGACAGGAGCAATTCCTCATAAACCCATGCTGATGTGGAGTTAAACAGTTATTCTCATTGAGATAATGTAGAATAACATCATTCAGAAACCCTTCAAATATTTTATCAACAATAGAGGTTAGAATTACTGGCTTATAATTTTCAGGGTCACTTTTAGAGCCTTTTTTGAAAATTGTTACCACATTTGCTATGCGCCAGTCCTGTGGAACTGACCCCATCTCTATTGAGTTCCTAAATATAAGAAATAATGGCTTGTCTATCATATTACTTAGTTCTCTCAGTACTCGTGGGTGTATGCCATCCAGACCCGGATTTATCTATTTTAATCTTATTTAGCCGGTTTCGCACCTCTTCTTGGGTTAGATTGTTGACTTTTAATATAGGGTTTTCTTTGTCTCTCGGCATTTCACCTAGCATTTCATTTTCCCCCGTGAATACCGTGGAGAAGAAGTTGTTTAATATATTAGCTTTTTCCTCGTCATCTACAACCATTCTTTCCTCACAATGTTTGAAGGGGCCTACACTTTCACTTTTGATTCTTTTACTATTGATATAGTTGAAGAACAGTTTGGGAGTAGTTATCAATGTGCTTCTCTGTTTCCTTTTTGGCAGCTTTAATTAGTTTTTTAGATAAAGTGTTTTTCTCCGTATAGTTTTTTAGAGCTTCAACAGTGCCATCCTGCTTTAGTAGTATAAATACTTTCTTTTTGCTGTTAATTGCCCCTCTTACTTCTTTGATTAGCCACATTGGGTTTTTCCTCTTTCTTGTCCATTTATTCCCATAAGCTATAAACCACTTACAGTGCCTATTTAGGATGTTCTTAAACATTTACCATTTATTATCTCTATTCTTATTTCCAAGGACATTGTCTGAGTCATCCAGATTAAGGGCATCTCTAAGCTGGTCAAACTTTGCCTTCCCAAAGTTCAGAGTTTTTGTGACTCCCTGATATGTTCCCCTAGTGAAAGACAAGTGAAACTGTACAATATTGTGGTCGCTATTTCCTAGATGCCTGGCGACCTGCAGATTTGTTATTCTGTCAGGTCTATTAGATAGTATTAGGTCTAAAAGTGCTGCTCCTCTGGTTGGATTCTGCACCAATTGTGAAAGATAATTTTTCTTGGTTATTAGCAGAAACCTTTTGCCTTTATGGATTTCGTAGGTCTCTGTTTCCCAGTTAATATCCAGGTAGTTAAAGTCCCCCATAACAAGGACCTCATTATGGGTTGCAGTTTCATCTATCTGCCTTAGTAGTAGACTTTTCATGATTTCTGTTATATTTGGGGGTTTGTAACAGACCCCAATGAGAATTTTGTTACTCTTGTTCCTTCCATGTATTTCGATCCATATGGACTCAACATCCTCATTCCCTTTGCTAATATCCTCTCTTAAAGTGGACTTTAGACAAGACTTTATATAAAAACAAACCCCTCCTCCTCTCTGATGTTTACGATCCTTTCTAAACAGACTGTAACCCTGTAAGTTAACTGCCCTGTCATAGCTTTCATCTAACCATGTCTCGTTTATTCCCACTATGTCATAGTTACCTGTAGATATTTCTGCTTCTATTTCTTCCATCTTTTGTGTCAGTCTTCTGGCATTTGCAAGCATGCAGAATATTGTTTTTTTATTTGATTCAATGCACATTTGTTAAGCTACATGGTCTGAAGAGATCTCAGAGCATAATAAGACGCATTGTATTCGATATGAATGGCATTTTTCAGTCAAATTTGAATTTAGGCTTATTCACGCATTACTAAAATATTTCCTGATAAAACATAAATGCATTTGGGGTACAGCATATATTTAGATTTTAATAGCTTGTATTTTACACACATAGCATCATTTAATTTCCAAATGATGCAACATTTCTTACCACCTCCTACCGACCAAACTGACAGAAATTCTCTTTGTTACTGCACAATTGCAAAACTTAAAGGGATAGTTCAGGCAGAAGCTATCGAAGTCCTATACATAGAACAGGTCATAACCATGAGATCTGTGGGGTTCTGACACCCCTATCTGTTGAAAACAGATCCAGTGGCCATTGGATGAAAGCCCAACCAGAGCTGTTTTCACTTGATCGTTGGGGGTATGGTTTTTGAAACTCACATCGATCTCAAATTGATGACGTATTTACAGATAGGTCATCAATAATGTCTCACAAGACAACCACTTTAGCCTTCTTTACAATCTGTTTTTCATATGCCTCACAATACATCTGTCATCAGCAAACTGTGTATTTTATCTTTTGTGTAATTTTAAAGACGCTGTCCAGTAAAAACAAGTCATCTTACAGTAAGCTCCTTAATGATCTGATTGCTGGGACTATCACCAGTAAGTAGAATTGGAATTTTTATCCCTGATGGGGAATTTTTTTCCTCATTACAAAATGGAAATGCTGGTCGGAGTAGACAACCGCACAATTAATTCTATACAGGGCTGCCAGAAAAGGCAATGCAGTGTTCGGTAGCCCTATTGGGAATGAATGAAGCAGCAATTGAGCTATTCCATCCTAACAGGGATTAAAGAGACCCGTTATTCTGATCAGTGTATATCCTAGCTCTCGGACCCCAATGATTAATAAGTTGCCACCTGTACTTCATATAGAAGAAAATTTGTTTTCAATGGAAACCTCTTTAAACCCCATCTTTTTGACTGTCTCAGCTTTCATGAGATGATGCAACTGTAATGTCTTCTGACATCTCTGCATGGTTTCCCCTTCCACCCTCCATGCGGTGATGCAAGCATATTCACTGCCCAAGCCCAGGTGTAATCCTAGGGGTGCTCCTGCCTCTTGCTCCCTGCTTCTATTCACGCTGCACAGAGTGTCATTGGCGCAACTAGAATGCGTGTGCATGCTCCTCTGTTCTGGTGCTTCGTTGGGGATGACTGAGTCACAGGAGGTGTCTGGTCCCCATATGTCCAGATCAGTCAGCAGTGTCACCATCTACTCCACTAGGTCTGCTAATTGCCGATTCGCTTTGTGCTGGTGTCTCGAAGGAAGGGAGGTGGAGGCGATATCCCCACATAGTCCCAACGATTGTTCCAATGATCTGGCCCCCGGAACCTCTCCACCTCGTGGGCTTGTCATCTTGGTGACCAGGCTGAAGATGGACCCAGAGGAGGTATCTTCAGTTTCTAGTAGGTCTGGTGATGAGATCGTCAAGCTGGTGGCAACTTACAAGTCTCAGCCATCCATCAACCAGGCGGAGGAGCTCCAGTTGGTCTTTGAATTTTCTGGCATGGTACTTGATCTCTATGAATGGAGAGAGACTTTTCAATACACAGTTCCTGGTACTCTGCCTGCTCTGTCCTTTGCTGAGGATGGCTTGAGGGAAAGAAGCACCTTAGTAGTGAAGATTGTGAGAGATGTCTCTTTTCTTCTAGTAGACATAAGAAGTCATTCTCTGTTATGAATGAGTCACCGAAGGAGGAAAAAAACAAAAATACAAGCTAAGTCCAGAAAACCAGAGAGGTTGGTAGCTATCGGATTGCAGACCCCTGATCCTATCCACAACAGCTAACAGTAGCCATGGGGGGTTCCTACGATGCCCTAGACCCCTCGATCACAGCCGGAGAACTAAATAGGCCTAAAGAAAGAAAGGGGAAATCTAAACTGCCCCAGAGCAGACCCCAAAGCAATAGGCAGTCCCCAACATATAATGACGGTGAAGCAAGATGAAAACACTAACACAGATAGAAAGATAGGTTGAGCAAACGATGGAGCCCATGCTAACTAAAAAGGACAGGAAAGAAAAGCTGCTGTCTGCAATCCGCAAAAAGCCCTACCAAAAAATGTCCCAACCGTCTGATAGGAAAAACAGGCCCTGAAGTCGCTAGGACTTCAAAAAGACTATATCAGCACTCAGGTAAATTCTGAAGACAGAGCAAGGAGACAAACTGATCAGAGACAAAAATGGAACTCAGCACACCCCCGACCGAGGATGGCTGAACTCCAAAAAACAAGGTAAACAAAACTAATAAGTTCACTAGCAGAGCAAAAACTTATCTTTGGGAAGCAGGAATCAGACTGGTCTCCAAGAATCCAGCAGAGAAATCACCAGCGACTCACAAGGGCGTCGGCTGCCTTATATCCAGTCAGAATTTCCTGTTACCCAGTCATCATCTACCAGATCAGGTGTTTGGTAATCAGCCTCACTACCTTCCTTCACCAGAAGAGGGAGTTCATCAGACATCGACGGTGAAGGGGAAAATGAACTCACAACAATTCTCCTAATGAGAAGTCATGAGAGTCCTTGAAGAGGTGTGAGCCTATAACTTCTCTGCAGAAAGTCCTCACGGGCTTGAAGAAGAGGGAATGTAAAGGTGGAGTATTATAACATCTGTTGGTATCTCTGCATTGTTTCCCCTTCCCCCTCTATGTGGTGCCGTCAACTTACCGCCCTGGCTTCAAAGTGGTCCTTGGCATGCTCCTGCCTCTTGCTACTTGCTTCTGTGCATGTTGAACAGAGTTAGCGGCAACTAGTACGCACATGCACATACTCCCTGCTCTTAAAGGGGCAGCACACGCGTATACTAAATACCCTCAGCTTGTTGCTGGAAGGCATTTAGTATAATGTAGTACATCTGTTAGATGGCTCCCAACCAAAAGCTGGGAGGCATCTTGTATAAAAGACTCCCTCACCCCTAGAGAGTCGCCTGAGCAACCACTATACTTTAGTGTTAGGGTTGTGCAACTATATGTTGGCAGGCCCCTCGTTCTTGGTCTGATTACCTTGTTCCCATATCCTGTGTCCCGTTAGCTCAGTATAGTTAGTTCTTGGTCCTGTGTCTGCTTTGGCTGTGTCTGTACCCTGAAACTGCATCAGCGTTACCTGAACTGTTTCCTGAGATCAGTGGGTCTAACCTACCCCTGTGCCTGTCCAGTCTGAACCCATCCCTGTGGCAGTCTCGTCTGCTCTCTGGAGACTGCATAGTCTAAACCTGTCGCAGTGGCCATCCTGTCTGCTATCCCGAGACTGCATAGTCTGAACCTGTCCATGTGGCCATCCCGTCTGCTATCCTGAGACTGGACAGTCTGAACCTGTCCATGTGACCATCCCATCTGCTATCCGGTGACTGCACTGTCTGAACCTGTCCTAAGTTGCCCTCCTGCCTGCATGGTTTGAACTCATCTCTAGTTACAATCCTGTTTGCACAGTCTGAACTTGTCCCAGTGGATGTTCTGCTCTGTCCAAGAGTCTAAATTAACGGCTTAGACTCTTGAGGGCAACTGCTACTGCCAGATGCAGTTCTGGAGTGATACCTAGCAGCTACCTGCCAGACAAGCCTAGCCTCACCACTAGAGGCTTCAATGAGCACCAAGGTAGCTGCTTAGTCACCCCACTCCAGGATAGGTCTGATATGTGGCACAGTGGGTCCACGAAATACGTGAGTCACCTTCGTGCGTGACAGCAACCTGTTGTTTTACAATTTCTGGAAGTCAATAAATGAAACATTTCATTTCCTGAGTGAGGTGTCTTTATTTACCACCCACTTTCTGCTTGTTCACATCACTGAAAAAAATTAAAATGTGCAATATTTTAGTTATGTTATGATCAGCAGGGACTATATTTAACTTAAGGCTGTAAATTAGTTTTGTATCACTGTGGTTTCTGTGAGAAGCAGCATTTTAAAGAGGATCTGATGGCTCTTCAAAACTGTCTTTGCTAGTAAATAATATAAATTTCTCATAATGCTACAATTATCTCTCTATATAAAAATGAATATGTGTGTGTGTATCACCAACCAATCACAAAGCATCTTTCATTTCACCAGAGCTGGTTAAAAGAAGCTGAGCTGTGATTGGTTGCTATGACCAACAGTTTCCCACTTGACAACACCTCAGCAGACACTGACATGGTGGGAGAAATATAGCATCCCTGGGAACATATGCTCCGAGCCATTGTCTGCCCCCCTGAAAGGAGCAGAGAGCACATGACAGAAATGAATCCCCCCTCCCGTGCCCATATCCCCATCACACATCTTCCATCCCGTAGGCACATCTTCCCTCTTAAAGGGATTGTTGGTATGGAAGTAAGAGCAAATCCATCCAGAGCTTTGGTTTTGACCCCAGGCCTCTCTTAAAGGGATCCCCGGTATGGAAGTTAGGACCATTCCACTCAGTTCTGTGGTTCTGATCCCAGGCTCTCTTAAAGGGATCATTGGTATGGAATTTAGGGCAAATCCACTCTGCGCTTTGGTACTGACCCCAGGCCCTTCTTAAAGGGATCTCCGGTATGGAAGTCAGGGCAAATCCATCCAGTGCTTTAATTCTGACCCCAGGCCTCTCTTAAAGGGATCCCCGGTATGGAAATCAGGGCAATTGCCTTCAAATGCTCTGGTACTGACCCCAGGCTCTTTTAAAGGGATCTCCTGTATGGAAGTAAGGGCAAATCCCTCGGCGCTCTGATTCTGACCCCAGGGTTCTGTTAAAGGGATCATTGGTATGCAAGTCAGGGCAAATCCACTCATGGTTCTGATCCTCTGATCCCAGGCTCTCTTAAAGGGATCCCCGGTATGGAAATTAGGGCAAATCCACTCAGCGCTCTGGTTCTGACCCAAGTTCCCTCTTAAAGGGATCCTCGGTACGGAAGTGAGGGAAAATCCACTCTGCGCTTTGGTACTGACCCCAGGTCTCTCTTAAAGGGATCTCTGGTATGGCAGGTAGGGTAAATCCCTCAGCGCTCTGATTTTCACCCCAGGCTTCTATTAAAGGGATCATTGGTATGGAAGTCAGGGCAAATCCACTCAGCGCTCTGGCTCTGACTCCAGGCTGACGGGATGATGTGGGATATTAGTGGTAGTTGTCCGGTGGCTCTGGCTGATCGGATGATGTGGGATATTAGGAGTAGTAGTCTAGTTGCTCTGGCTGACGGGATGATGTGGGATGTTATGGGTAGTAGTCCGGTAGCTCTGGCTGATGGGATGATGTGGGATATTAGTGGTAGTAGTACAATGGCTCTGGCTGATGGGATGATGTGGGATATTAGGAGTAGTAGTCCAGTGGCTCTGGCTGATGGGATGATGTGGGATATTATGGGTAGTAGTCCGGTAGCTCTGGCTGACGGGATGATGTGGGATATTATTGTGAATGTGTCTATGCAGAGTGGGCGGTGCTCTACACTCAGCTTTATATGTATACTTACATATAATCATTATAATTTGTTATAACTAACCGTAGTTAGTTACTACGCCCGGGCAGCGCCTGGCTCTTCAGCTAGTAGATAATATTTTCTGATAACCTACATTTTAACATTCTTTTGTTATTCCTTTTAGAAATGTATAAATAAATTGCCCACTGGCTGTTATCAGTTGAGGAAGTTGCTCCTACACAGACTGACACTGTCCAGTCAATGCTGTTAGTGCCAGACTCAGTAGAAATACACTCCTTTTACAAGAGGAAGAATAACGCCCAAATGTCTGCTTATTCATGTTTCTTTTTTTTGAGGAATAGCAAAGGAACAACACATAATAAAAAATAATAAAAATAATTTTATATTTTTAGTGAATGCAAGTATTTACTAAAACAGACCTGTCAGGAGACCTGACGGGGACCAATTTAGGCTTCTCCATTCGAGCTCGAAGCATTTCTCTGAAGCTGTAGCAGCTCTAATACTCTTGATTCCAGACAGCTTTAATGCGACTGTGTTCCTGATGATGCAGAGGCAAAGCTGCCTTTTAGGGCTTGTTCAGATGATCATATGCATCAGATGAGTGCTATCCTATGTGTTTTATTTGATATCACTCGGATCAGTGTTACTCTAAGGCCAGGGTCACACTTGCGAGAGACTCACAAGAGTCTCGTGTCTCAATACCCAGCATTGCCGCCGGCTCTTGGGATCGGAGTGTGCAGCTGCATACATTTCTATACAGCTGAGCGCTCCAGTCCGAGTGCTGGTGGCAGTGTCGGGTATTGAGAAGCGAGACTTTTGTGAGTTTCTCACAAGTGTGACCCCACCCTTAGCTGATCTGCATTTTTTCATCTTGCCAATTCAACATGAGTGAAAAAATTGCAGCATGCTGTGATTGGCAGTGAAAATCGGACGTCTTGCACCCATTCGAGACTATGGTTGTGTGGAAATCATTGGACTGCACTTGGAAGAAACTTGAGTGCATACCAATTTCCACAGAATGGAGATGATGGAGAAATATTGTTCTCCATCTTCTCCTCATAGTGTGCTCCGATTCTCTCATTGGAGAGAATTGGAGCAGATTATGCAGACACCTGGATCAAACTCTGATCAGTGTTTGATCAGAGTGTCATTTGTATAATCGCCTTAATTCTCTAAGATAAGAGATTCAATTGTCATGTGAGGAAGCCCTTACTTTTACATCAGGAACATCAACATCAAACTGGTCCGAACTATCAATCAGTCAATCAGTAACATAGTCTTCTGGTGATCCTGAAGGCCGAGGATCAACCCTTTAAGTAAAGGAATAAAATTTAATATGCTGTTTGTAAATTCAAAATCAATTTACAGACAATTTATCATGAAGTTTTAATGACCAGGCTGAATGTTCCATGCTATCCACCCCCAAACAGTGTCTGCAGCCGAAGGAATTATGACACACACTGGTCTCTGGGATAACAGTTGCTTTTACTTCAGCAGGAATGGGAATTATAACTTGGAACAAATAAGGAACAGTCTCTCATCGGTAGTCCATGGCAATTACAGTTCACACTTAGATGGTGAGATGTGATTGGGGTCTGGAGCTTTAAGAGCACAGGACAATGTCTTTTGGTATTTTACAGAGGGAGGGAGGCGCAGCAATTAGAGGTTACAGACCTGTACTTGGGGTTAACTCCACAGTGTGTCACGGCACGTGCACAAGTTCTTATAGGTCAATGTAGAAACTGTGGTGAATCCAGTCAGAAATACTTTACAAGTAGTGAATCCTGTCAGCAATACTTTAGATGTGGTTAATCCTGTCAGCAATACTTTAGATGTGAATCCTGTCGGCAATACTTTAGATGTGGCGAATCCTGTCAGCAATACTTTAGATGTGGTGAATCCGGTCAGCAATACTTTAGATGTGGTGAATCCTGACAGCAATAGAATGATGTCTGTACAGGTTAGAGGGAACTCAGGCTTTTACACCTGCAGGAGATCTTGAGGTAAAAACCTCCTCCTCGTATGTTCTGCTCTCCCTGAAGGCATCTCTCAGACTAAAGAACATTCTAGACTTGCCTGGAAAACAGCTTCTCCTATTGACCATGTGACTAGGAGCTGGCCAAAAGGAGACTGAATTCACATCTCAGGTCCTTACAAAATAATAATTCAGTCATTGTACACTTTCACCATTAGATGTGACAGAACACAGCAAACAAGAAATGTATTGTTTCTAAAATGAAGGTGAGTAGAAATGGAGAATTACAGCTCACAAATAATGTAGAGAGCCAGTTAGAGAGTGAGCAGTAGTGTACAGAAGCTACTCACAATTCAGTATTACTTAAAGGGACAGACACACTCTGGACTGGGTCACTACTTAGTACTGTCTCAGTATTGAATGTTGAATGCAAATAGTGCCATTTTGACTGTCAAAACTGTATAAGTAAGACTGTGAGAAATAATATCATGTATACCCCAGTTTAATTCTTATCTTCTTTATTAAAATATTTTAGCTAATGGGTTACAAGACTGAAAACATCAAGCAACATTGATAATTTTGTAAGGCACTTTCTGTAGAGTGAGCAGTATCTTATTAAGTTGTATCCAGTTAGCATGAAGCACTCTAATTATCTACCTTGCCGCTAGTAGAAATTATATCATATACTAATCCAGACAGCAGGACCACTGGGATTTGGTAATATTAGAATATTTAAGAATGAGATGACACATTAGCAATCAACTACAAGAACCTTGAGATCTTGGAACAAGGACACAGTAAATTGAAAAAAGTGCCTTCACACATACAACTCTTAGGATGATAATGGGAAACCCATGAATATTTCCACAGTTAAGAAGAAAATTAATAAAGAAAACTAACTGCTATTTCATTTTAGGCCTTATTTATGTAAAGGCTAAAAAAGGAGCAATTCGTCTTATCAGCATCCTCATTTTTCATAAATAGGCCAATTTATAGGCAATTCAGCTCTTTAATAGCATCCGGAAATGGTGGATATTTTTTTTTTAATTTAAGGATACCTAATAAAGAAGTCTTTATAATGCACATTAGAAATTGGAAAAATTATTTTATAAAAGGTACTTTTCACAAGGTGTTTCTAGCTATAATTATGGGGGTTATGTGGGACATTGCTTATTTTTTTTACCATGGCCTAAGATTTAGCAGGCGTGTAGCTGCCCAGCGCTGATTTCTGCCAATTTACAGAGGTCAAAGACAGCTACTGCCAGTGAATATGCTGCTTTATTTGGCATCTCTTCTACAAATCAGCTCTTCCTCTTCTGGACTGCTTTATCAATGGGGTGTCACTGCCGATGCCATGCCGATTGACAGCTTGCTACCCGGAAATAGGCAGTGGGGAACCAGTGATGTGGCATTGACAGAACAGAGCTGAAAAAGCTGTTCTGTTGACATCATGTCACTGACAGCCACAAAATCATTTGGAGGGGCGGTCCATGACTGCTGAGAGCCGACAGAGATTGGCATCAGGCTGAACTGCTTGCCTGTAAAATCTTTGCCTCATTTTTCCCAGATAACCTCTTTAAAAACATTCACCAAGAAAGTCATTTTTTCACACATTCAACTGTTATTGTGACAGATGTCCAATCACCCTTAGAATAACATTACAAAAAATGATAAGGCATGCAATACCTTATTACTGGAAGGCAGTGTATGAATTAGCTCAAGCGTCTTCAATGCATCATAAAGTAAGAAACAGAAATTAGAATCGGTGTGAACCGATCCTTGTAAATAACTTCTTGACAGATGGCATACTCTTCTTTTGATTAGCAAGGTGTTAGGAATCTGGGTTCTATGATGCCTATGCGGGAATCCAGATTCTCACATTTGTCTCCAGAGGCTAAGTTCTTTTTCCAGCTTCTGAGCATGCCCACGAGACGAGCTCCCATTGGAGTTCAGGAGTCAGGTGCTCAGGTCCTGCTCCTGATTTCATTGGCTTAGCTCAGGGCTCTGGAGATTTCCGGCAGGTCCCGCATGCTATAAAAAGTGCGCATGGCCGTTCTGCCATGCGCTAGTATTTTTATACTGCTGCTGTGTGAATGGTGATGGATGCTTGGACTGGTGACTGACTCATTAAGAAACCCCTTCCCTTGGTTATTACATCTGTGTGAGTGAGTGGTATTCTGTCAGCACCTGCGCTAACGCCAACGCGCACAAGCTCCATCTTCCAGCAGCTTAGCGTCCTGCATCGCGCTTGCGATATTTGCGGTTGCAGCCTTTCCAGGCGTGCGCAGTTGCGACGCCGAGCACACGTGTACACGGTAAGTCCGCTCGGTTGTAGTGACTATCCTGTGCTGTTAACAGGCTCAGCGACACTATTTTGTGTTATTTTTTCCTGCAGCTCTGTGTGCTTCAACAGGACTTGCCTTATTGCATCTGGTGAGTTAGAACCCTGTGCATATTAGTGCTCTGCCTCTCCCAGCAGCGGATTTGTCATCCACCGCACGGTGGACCCCGAGTGGCAAAGGCACTTTAATTATTTATTTTTTTAGTGCCTTCCGCCACTCCTAACAGAAGGCTGGTGCGATGTGACATGTGCATCACACCAGAACAACAGCATCATGCCAGGTCAGCTAATCAGAAGAAAAGCTGGGTATGCCAATAGGTAAGAATAATTTTCCAGGTATTATTTTGCACCAACTTTTATTTCTGTCTTTTACTGTATGGAGCATTGAAACAGACTGGACTATTTCATACGCTATCTTCCAGTAAAACGTGTGGTGTAGTGACCACTGTGTCCGCTAGGGGGCGCTTTGTGGGTGTTCCAGGATGGATGGATAGCCATGTCCAGAGTGGTAACAGGAGCAGGGTCCTAAATAACCGTTATGTATCCCAAGGTGGGTGGCCTTGGGATGAAGGCTTGATTATGTGCTGATCAGCAGAGCTGATCTTTTGTTCCAATGTGAAAAGCCTTCAGGTGATTGGTGAGACGGGTGGTATCAATCACCTACAAACCCACCGAGTATTTAAAACGCCCATAGTAAAGTTATATGTGTGTGAATGGCTGTATGACCTGCAATGAGGTCATAGTCTTATGATTCGGTGGACGTGACTACGGACCATATAAAGTGACCAGGGTAGGTCACATGAGTGAATGCTTGGACCCGGTTGGTCCGTATGCAAGGTCTTGTCTGGCTGACGTGTCTGCCTTCCAGAGTGCACGGGGAGACGTGTGTCTGATAGTTCCCTGGAGGGAATGAACGTCTGCACTGAGAAGCAGCCATGAGGTAACCCAGACAGAGGATATAACTGTGAGGCTAGAGAGCCTGCATACCGGACATAGCAAAGCCTGTGTGACCGCAGGATTAACAGAGCAGAGCTCTGTCATGGGCGTCATGCTGTATTAATATGAACTTTCTGTTACTATTGATGGTTTATGCTGCATAATAAACCGAATGGACTGAGTTATGTTGAGAAACCTGTGCCGGACCTGATTTATCAGCTGCCTAGCGAGTATCCCCTACCTGACTGACAAGGGCTACCTTACAAAAGGTTTACAAAGTTTTCTTTTTCTTTCCCATATTCTAGCCAGCAGCCACAGATTGCAGACCTTGCTGCTGTACCAGGTCTTGCATATCGATTCACACTAACTTAACATAAACTCAAATTTTACATCTGAACATAAATTGGTCTTCATCAAGTTTATTAGCCTCTTTGAATGAATTTCCCATATGTGTCGATGTTTTACCAGTGTGTATGGTAAATACATATACCATTGACAAAGTGTGAGATCAGAAATATATATTATTTTTAAAAGGAACCTGTCACCAGGTTTTCCCATTATAAACTAAAGCCACCACTACCTTTATCGCCACTTATTAACCCGTAAGTGAAGTCTGTGCCAGCAAATGTGCATAACAGAACCTTGCCCTGCCCTGATGTGCTTGCGCAGGCCTGCGCTTCAACTGTGCAAGTACAATATTTTCAGCACTCTGTGGATGACATAGGATGCAGCATATGCATTAATGAAGCCAGGAAGATGCATTTGTACCCATTAAGGAGGGGCAGAGAAAAGAAAAAGATGCCAATCAGACCAGACCGTGTCTTACACCAGAAGAATATAGGGTATTTTTTGGCCTATGCAGGGGGAGTTCAGGACTTAGATACAGGTCAATAGACTGCAGTAATAGAGCAGATAAAGTTGGTGGCTTTAGTTAATAATGTGAAAACCTGGACACAGGTTCACTTTAAGTTACAGGATATTTGCATATGTTAAGGATCTGCCGCAAAAAATTGTGAAGCAAAACATCTCTTGGCAGGAAAAATACAGCATAAAATATTCAAACTTCTGATGTGTTTTTTGTATGCGTTTTTTTCCCTATTAATTTTATCAGCTGAAGAACGCTGCCCTGAATGTATTACAATTGGTTGAAGGATAGGAGTAGTTGTCTACACTGCTGTGTTAGATTTAAAAAAATCTGGAGGACATAATAATGAATTGTACCATTCAGTTCATTCTCAACGCACTTCGAAGTTCAACAAACTTTGTCATTAGGAGAACAGCGATTTTTCTGAAGAAGTTGGTTCAACTTCGAAATGCATTTACAATAAACTGCATGGTACAATCCATAATTTCATTCCCCAGATTTTTTTTAAACTAGCACAGCAGCGCGGACTAATACTCCTATGCTCCAACAAATTCTTCAGGACGGCAGGATCTCCCGACCTGAGAATACTGCAGAAGCTGTGATAGTTTGACTCCTCAGTTTTGGTGTAAGGGAGGGACAGGACTGTAGTCATAACCTGTATTACTGTAGCAGCTGTGTCCAGTCCTTCCCCTACATGAAATAATACTCTTCTCCTTGGCTTACCTGCATCTCCAGATTCAGTTTCACCCGGGCACTTCCCAGGCCATAACGGTCCCTCTTCTAGGCGACTCACATCAATGGAGACACAGTCCGAGACAACTTTAACACTTTCTTTACTTAAGATTTCATACATTACAACCACAGTTGGTACATCATAACATTTGCTTGCTTCCTCATCTATCCCTTGATTGCTGTCACTTCTGTGCAGTACACGCCGGGAGCGAACTGTCTCAGACTACTTCCCAGTTCCTTCCTTGCCTGACCTTGCTATAATGTAATTTCTTTCAGCCTGTTTCGCCGCAGACACAAATTCATCAGTCACTACATTTGGTGGCCCCTGGTGAAACATCCGTCCCTTCTGTACCGATCTCGTCGAAGCTCCAACTCCCTTCATCTCCTTAGTCCAGCCAACTTCTGCCCTAAAAGTATTGGCCCAGGCAATCAGACACCATATCTTCCTTTTCCTATACTGACCCACTATGAAGACCAGCAGTGGCCGTGGGTAACGTGGGCTATAACGACTTCATTCTCCCTTGAGAAAGCCACTTGGGCAGTGGCGATACGCGTGGGGTTTGTTCCCCCCACTACTTCAACCCACACATGCACCATGCACTTTATTTTTTGGTGTACCACCAGGTCTGCAAGGGTCTTTGATTGCTCTGGCCCCTAGGTTTCCTTTCCTCTCTGGTAACGTATGGTGGTTCTTGCATTGATTCAAACCACTTCAGGGAGTTCTGGGACTTCTGTATATTGGCTTGGTGCTGTGAATAGCCTCATTTTCTGCACATATAAATTGGTAGCATTGAATTATTCCTAATCTTATACATGTTCCTTATGTGCTGTTTTACATGTCAGTATACATTCTGCCTCTACATGTGGGGTTTTGTTGTTGTGGAGGGTTACTATATCATTATTACATGATATGATCTGTTCATGCTTTTGCATTTTTAATTGATTTTATGGGCTAGTGTTGCATCATGTGTGTATTTTTCTTTTGTTCAATAAAGATTTTTTGATTACTATATGCACTATTTGGGTGGTGTTCCCTTTTCATGGGCAAGTTGCTTTCCCTTTTCACTCAAGTACTTTTCCATTAACATGCCCTAGGCGAACCCCCTTTGTCATTCCTTATCACAGCCAGCTGTGCCCTCCTTTTTTTTTTGTTTTACTCCTCTGTGGGCTATAACGACTTAACGTTACGTGGTTTCTGAGCTGTCCAGGTCTATAGCCCATGTGGACACTTGGGCGCCCTGGCCCCATCTGACTCAACCTCTTCAGCACTAACCCTAACTCCCAGCAGCCCCTCCTACAATTAACCCTCTATAAACATTTTATCAGGCCCCACTAGTATACCCTCATCTAGTGGCCCACAACATAATTACATCTACTGGGTCTATGGTGAAACTATTCACTAAGAGTGCCTTCCTCTAATGTCCCAGGAAAGGATGCACTAACTTTCCTTTAATTGAACATGTACAAAAGGCATATAATATCTGCAATAGTATAATACAAGAATACAATGCAATATATTACAGGTTTCTATAAAATGGTAACTAGTGTTGAGCATTCCGATACCGCAAGTATCGGGTATCGGCCGATACTTGCTGTATCGGAATTCCGATACCGACTTCCGATATTTTTTCAATATCGGAATTCGGCATCGGAATCGGAAGTTCAGTTGATTGACGGCCTGACGTCATCATGATGCGCGGTGTGTGCGCATCATGATGCGCCGTCATTTCGGGCCTTCCGGGGGTCTCTGCCGGCCTGCCGGGGGGCTGTGTGGACTGCCCGGGGTCTGTACCGGCCTGCCGGGGGGCTGTGCCGGCCTGCCGGTGGTCTGTGCACCCTGTGGGGGTCTGTACCGGCCTGCCGGGGGGCTGTGCCGGCCTGCCGGGGGGCTGTGCTGATGTCCGGGGGTCTGTGCAAGCATCGTCCGATGGGACTACAAGTCCCATCGGGCGATGCCTGCTACCATGACAGTGATTGACACATTAGCCAATGATGGGACAGTAGTAGTCCCATCATCCGGCTAATGTGTTAAATGTTAAAAAAAAAAAAAAAAAAAAAAAAATACTACATGCATGCTACATACATACTACATGCATGCTACATATATACTACATACATACTACATACATGCTACATACATACTGCATGCTACATACATACTACATACATACTACATACATACTACATACATACTACATATATACTACATACATACTACATACATGCTACATACATACTGCATGCTACATACATACTACATACATACATACTACATACATACTACATACATGCTACATACTGCATGCTACATACATACTACATACATACTACATGCATGCTACATACATACTACATATATACTACATACATACTACATACATGCTACATACATACTGCATGCTACATACATACTACATACATACTACATGCATACTACATATATACTACATACATACTACATACATGCTGCATGCTACATATATACTACATGCTACATACATACTACATGCATGCTACATACATACTACATATATACTACATGCATGCTACATACATACTACATACTACATATATACTACATACATACTACATATATACTACATACATACTGCATGCTACATACATGCTACATACATACTACATACATACTACATACATACTACATGCATGCTACATGCATGCTACATGCATGCTACATACATACTACATGCATGCTACATACATACCACATACATACTACATGCTACATACATACCACATATATACTACATACATACAATACATTCATACAATACATACATAGACATACAGTACATATAACATAGAGTAACATACTTACCAATACTTGTCACATTGTTCCCCGAAGCCATTGTCTATTCCGGGATAAATATTAACATAACAAACCACAAAAATACTCACCCACGATCCGAAGCAGTCCACGAGTGTGTCCCACGACGATCTTGGGTAGAGAACTGCAGCATCAGATGATGCTGCCGTTCTCTACGGGCTGCAGGAATCCAATGACGGAAGGTAGGTATCCTTCCGCACTGTATTCCTCCGCCACTTAAAAAAAAAAAGTCCCTAGTCTCACTTTATGCCATTGCTGTGTGGGAATTTCCCACACAGCAATGGCATAAAGTGAGACTAGGGACTTTTTTTTTTTAAGTGGCGGAGGAATACAGTGCGGAAGGATACCTACCTTCCGTCATTGGATTCCTGCAGCCCGTAGAGAACGGCAGCATCATCTGATGCTGCAGTTCTCTACCCAAGATCGTCGTGGGACACACTCGTGGACTGCTTCGGATCGTGGGTGAGTATTTTTGTGGTTTGTTATGTTAATATTTATCCCGGAATAGACAATGGCTTCGGGGAACAATGTGACAAGTATTGGTAAGTATGTTACTCTATGTTATATGTACTGTATGTCTATGTATGTATTGTATGAATGTATTGTATGTATGTAGTATATATGTGGTATGTATGTAGCATGTAGTATGTATGTGGTATGTATGTAGCATGCATGTAGTATGTATGTAGCATGCATGTAGTATGCATGTAGTATGTATGTAGTATGTATGTAGTATATATGTAGTATGTAGTATGAATGTAGTATATATGTAGTATGTATGTAGCATGTAGTATGTAGCATGCATGTAGTATATATGTAGTATGTATGTAGTATGTATGTAGCATGCATGTAGTATATATGTAGTATGTAGCATGTAGTATGTATGTAGCATGCATGTAGTATGTAGCATGTAGTATGTATGTAGCATGCATGTAGTATATATGTAGTATGTATGTAGTATGTATGTAGCATGCATGTAGTATGTATGTAGCATGTAGTATGTAGCATGCATGTAGTATATATGTAGTATGTAGAATGTAGTATGTATGTAGCATGCATGTAGTATATATGTGTTATGTATGTAGCATGTAGCATGCATGTAGTATGTATGTAGTATATATGTGGTATGTATGTAGCATGCAGTATGTATGTAGCATGCATGTAGTATATATGTAGTATGTATGTTGCATGTAGTATTTATGTAGTATGAATGTAGCATGTATGTAGTATGTAGTATGAATGTAGCATGTATGTAGTATGCATGTTGTATGTATGTAGCATGTAATTTTTTTTTTTTTTTTTTTTTTACATTTAACACATTAGCCGGATGATGGGACTACTACTGTCCCATCATTGGCTAATGTGTCAATCACTGTCATGGTAGCAGGCATCGCCCGATGGGACTTGTAGTCCCATCGGACGATGCCTGCACAGACCCCCGGAGCCTGCACAGACCACCGGCAGGCCGGCACAGCCCCCCGGCAGGCCGGCACAGCCCCCCGGAGCCTGCACAGCCCCCCGGCAGGCCGGCACAGCCCCCCGGCAGGCCGGCACAGCCCCCCGGAGCCTGCACAGCCCCCCGGCAGGCCGGCACAGCCCCCCGGCAGGCCGGCACAGCCCCCCGGAGCCTGCACAGACCACCGGCAGGCCGGCACAGCCCCCCGGAGCCTGCACAGCCCCCCGGCAGGCCGGCACAGCCCCCCGGCAGGCCGGCACAGCCCCCCGGCAGGCCGGCACAGCCCCCCGGAGCCTGCACAGCCCCCCGGCAGGCCGGCACAGCCCCCCGGCAGGCCGGCACAGCCCCCCGGAGCCTGCACAGACCACCGGCAGGCCGGCACAGACCACCGGAGCCTGCACAGACCCCCTGGCAGGCCGGCACAGCCCCCCGAAAGGCCCGTACAGACCCCAGAGAGGCTGTACAAGGGCAGGAAAGGGTTTTTCTTATTCCGATACCGGAAGTCCCATAGACTTGAATGGGACTTCCGGTATCGGAATCGGCGATACCGATACTTTTTTTAAAGATCGGCCGATACCATCCGATACGATACTTTGAAGTATCGGACGGTATCGCTCAACTCTAATGGTAACACATTCACGTGGCAATACCATAAACAATGAGCAGTAATACATAGTTATACATGTAGCAGTACTGCAGGGAATTATCATGAAACACATTTGTAAACATTAAAAACCAGAAGACAATCAGAGGGAAGAGAAACATGAAAGACATGATATCTCACCCCCTTACAGTGAGTTATAAATACCCTAAAATGTGAGCACATTCCTTAATCTCACACCTAGACTTATTTCTCTACTGGATGAAACTCTATTGCGCTTGGTGTCTCCCCTCCTTTCTGCACTGAAAATATTGACATTCTGCATATTTGAAACTGCATCAAATCTGCAAGGATATAGTAAGGAGTATTTTTCAGAAATCTCATTCATTTTGCTTGTAGTGTAAACCGCAGCATTTTGGTGCAGCAGTTTTGGTGCAGTAATATCGGCTGCAAATACTTAATATTTGCACATACTGTTGGTGTTGGAACGGCACATGAGTGATATTGTGATATTCTAATTTCATCATTTCAGGTTCTAATTTCTATTTCCATGCTTTTGAGAAGATTTAAAATAAAAAAACACTCACAGTCACTTTACCACTAACTCTCCAGAACCTCCGTTCCTCACTGTCGTCCCTGTCTGCTCTGTATTGCATCTTTTTATCACACCTGCTTGTGCTGAATTATCAGGCTTCTTCACTCTAGGCTAGCATTTCTGGCTCTGATGAGACCCTGGATGGTTCTGTGCCTGCGTCACTATGTCATAACTAGAGATGAGCGACTTTGCCTCTTTTAGGGTCGAGTCGGGTTTCATGAAACCCGACTTTCTCAAAAGTCGGGTCGAATGAAATCGGCTGACTATAGGGAAAAGTCAGAGGCCGACTGAAACACGAAACCCAATGCAAGTCAATGGGGAAGCAAAGTCGGCAGGGAGTGGAGGACAGTAAACACACCTACAGTGCCCATTTCAATGCCAAAAACATCAATTCTTATTCCTGAAGCTTGTCAATCTTAATTTACTTCATAATAATAGTTACGCATTGAAAACTGGGGGTTATTTGGCTAAAGTTGTGGGGGGGTAGGGCTGGCTGCAGGTGTTTGTGTGCCCTGGGCCAAAGAGTGTGAGTGCGCCCCTTGAACACATACCACATTTCATGATGCTTTGATACGGCACAGAAATATAGGAATAGTACAGTGCCAAATACTTCACTGCTTACAGTTGTAGCCAAAAGTATTGACACCCCTGCAATTCTGTCAGATAATACTCAGTTTCTTCCTGAAAATGATTGCAAACACAAATTCTTTGGTATAATCATCTTCATTTAATTTGTCTTAAATGAAAAAACACAAAAAGAATTGTCCTAAAGCCAAATTGGATATAATTCCACACCAAACATAAAAAAGAGGGTGGACAAAAGTATTGGCACTGTTCAAAAAATCATGTGATGCTTCTCTAATTTGTGTAATTAACAGCACCTGTAACTTACCTGTGGCACCTAACAGGTGTTGGCAATAGCTAAATCACACTTGCAGCCAGTTGACATGGATTAAAGTTGACTCAACCTCTGTCCTGTGTCCTTGTGTGTACCACATTGAGCATGGAGAAAAGAAAGAAGACCAAAGAACTGTCTGAGGACTTGAGAAACCAAATTGTGAGGAAGCATGAGCAATCTCAAGGCTACAAGTCCATCTCCAAAGACCTGAATGTTCCTGTGTCTACCGTGCGCAGTGTCATCAAGAAGTTTAAAGCCCATGGCACTGTGGCTAACCTCCCTAGATGTGGACAGAAAAGAAAAATTGACAAGAGATTTCAACGCAAGATTGTGCGGATGTTGGATAAAGAACCTCGACTAACATCCAAACAAGTTCAAGCTGCCCTGCAGTGCAAGGGTACAACAGTGTCAACCCATACTATCTGTCGGCATCTGAATGAAAAGGGACTGTATGGTAGGGGACCCAGGAAGACCCCACTTCTTACCCCGAGACATAAAAAAGCCAGGCTGGAGTTTGCCAAAACTTACCTGAAAAAGCCTAAAACGTTTTGGAAGAATGTTCTCTGGTCAGATGAGACAAAAGTAGAGCTTTTTGGGCAAAAGCATCAACATAGAGTTTACAGGAGAAAAAAAGAGGCATTCAAAGAAAAGAACATAGTCCCTACAGTCAAACATGGCGGAGGTTCCCTGATGTTTTGGGGTTGCTTTGCTGCCTCTGGCACTGGACTGCTTGACCGTGTGCATTGCATTATGAAGTCTGAAGACTACCAACAAATTTTGCAGCATAATGTAGGGCCCAGTGTGAGAAAGCTGGGTCTCCCCCAAAGGTCATGGGTCTTCCAGCAGGACAATGACCCAAAACACACTTCAAAAAGCACTAGAAAATGGTTTGAGAGAAAGCACTGGAGACTTCTAAGGTGGCCAGAAATGAGTCCAGACCTGAATCCCATAGAACACCTGTGGAGAGATCTAAAAATGGCAGTTTGGAGAAGGCACACTTCAAATATCAGGGACCTGGAGCAGTTTGCCAAAGAAGAATGGTCTAAAATTCCAGCAGAGCATTGTAAAAAACTCATTGATGGTTACCGGAAGCGGTTGGTCGCAGTTATTTTGGCTAAAGGTTGTGCAACCAAGCATTAGGCTGAGGGTGCCAATACTTTTGTCTGGCCCATTTTTGGAGTTTTGTGTGAAATGATCAATGTTTTGCTTTTTGCTTCATTCTCTTTTGCGTTTTTATCTTTAAGACAAATTAAATGAAGATAATAATACCAAAGAATTTGTGATTGTAATAATTTTCAGAAAGAAACTGAGTATTATCTGACAGAATTGCAGGGGTGTCAATACTTTTGGCCACAACTGTACATGACATGACTGATCTATTTTAAATTGTACAATAGCTCAAAAAAGGACAGTATATTACTCCATACAGTATTATGGCCACCACATTGTGCGCCATACAGAATAATGAGCCCCATATATTTCTCCATGCAGAATAATTGGTCACATATACAGTAATGTTCCATACAGTATATGATGAGCTCCACATAATGCTACAGTATATGATGGTCCCTATGGACGATGCTCCAGTGTGTTATGGGCCCAAATAATGCTCCATATATAATGGGCCCCATAGATGCTGCTCCAGTGCCTGATCTGCCCCACTTAGAATGCTCCAGTATATGATGGGCCCCATGGATGATGCTCCAGTGTCTTATGGGCCCAAATAATGCTCCATATATAATGGGCTCCATTTCTAATGCTCCAGTGTATAATGGGCCCCGTAAATGCTGCTCCAGTGTCTGATGTCCCCCATTTGGAATGCTCCAGTATATGATGGGCCCTATGAATGATGCTCCTGTGTATGATGGGCCCTAATAATGCTCCATATATAATGGGCTCCTTTTCTAATGCTCCAGTGTATAATGGGCCCCGTAAATGCTGCTCCAGTGTCTGATGTCTCCCATTTGGAATGCTCCAGCATATGATGGGCCCCATTTTTAGTGAACCCAGGCATGGTATGTGAAAAGAGCTCCATGGAGTAATCTGAAGTGTGTGCTGCCGCATCCTTCACTTTTGGTGTGGGTGAGGAACACAAGGAAAGGGGTTGCTCCTGACCAGAAGCCTGCACTGACGACTCAGTGCTTGCATTTTTTGAAACTACAGAAGAGAAGGCGATAGAGCGGGAGGCTTTTTCGGCAAAGTAAGCCAAAAACAGGTCCTGATGCTCCGGCTTTAAAAGCAGTCTACCTACTCCCAGAAAAGGGAGCCTTACAGGCCTTCCGGAGCTAGACCATGATGTAGCCTCAACACCTCCTGCCTTAGCTGCTATTGTGCTTTTGGCACTACCAGCAGATGCACCATCACCACCATCAGTACCAGGTGGCCCCCCACGCCCATGTACGTGTCCCCTTCCACCATACTTCCTCATGTTTTGAAAAGTGGACCCAAAATACCAGCAGATATATGGTACTGTATCAGAAGCGTACAGCTCTATGCAGTCTAGGGATAACAGTAAATCTCTGTATATATTTCATGAGTCATACACAGACGCTCACAGGCTCAGCATGGATTACACAATAAAATAAAAAGTTGTCTGGTCATTTTAGAGTGCAAAAGACAGAAGCCACAGGCCGTAGGCGATTCTATTGGATTGGCATGAGAGGAGACATTGAAAAATGGTGGAAGGAATGTCACACGTCTGTGACTATCACAACTGTGAAAGGTGATCATACTACAGACTACACAGCGGTGCAGCATGGAGAGGTAAGTATTACAACTTGCAAGTGCTGTGGCCATGACCAAGCAGGGGGGCACACTCATCGTACGCTGGTGTGTCTGACGGCGTGTGGGCCCCCCACCATCAGAGACACAATATTGTACTATGAGGGGCCCTGTGCCAGTGCCGTCGGCCATCAGTGGGCCCATCCACCTGTTCAGAGCAATGGCACTTGCCCGGGTGTGCCAGGTGTTGACCCCAGCCCTTGAGAGGCAGTGGGCAGCCCAGTTAGGGAGGTTTAAAAAATGGCATATGTTGATGTGTAGGCTGGACATTCAGCAGCTGCAAATGGCGGAATTGAGAAAGTCCGAGAAAGAGGAGGACAAAAGCGATGCAGTTTTCTGGCAACCTATGTGTCATCAGGGGAAGGTGGGACAAAATCCTTTAAAACCCATGCATGGTTCATTTTAATGAAAGTTAGATCATCAACATTTTGGGTCAACAGACGGGTCCTTTTTTCTGTCAGGATTGATCCAGCAGCACTGAAGACTCTTTCAGGTTACACACTAGCAGCAGGGCAAGCGAGCTGCTGTAAGGCGTATTGTGCCAATTCAGGCCAGGTGTCCAGTTTAGAGGCCCAATAGTCAAATTGAATGACTTATGAGGGAGAACATCGATATGGGAGGAGAAGTAGTTTGTAACCATAGTTGACAACTGCTGTCTCCTGTCACTTTTAATCGGTGCAGTATTAGCATTCGTGTGAGTGGTACTTGAGAAATCAGTCCATAACATGGTCATGAAACCCCTGTCTCCAATGCCACTTCGGCTGTGTGCACCACGAACACCTCTCCCATTGTGCCCACTATGGCTCGTGGGAGAACCAGCACCGCTGCTGTCTGCTAGGAAAGCCTCAAACAAACAGTTTACCAGAGTTGCTTGTTTGTTAGCCAATATTATCTCTAGGTTCTCTTGTGGCATGATGTTGTGTAATTTGTCTTTGTAGTGTGGATCGAGGATGCTGGCCAGCCAGTAGTCGTCATCCTTTATCATTTTGGCAATGCGCGGGACCCTTTTTAGGATCCGCAAGGCATAATTGCACATGTAGGCCAATGTTCCAGGTGTCAATAATGCACTGCCACTGCTGGGTGGAGGAGCACTTTCTGTCAAATCCACATCCCTATGGTCACACACAAACCCTGTACCTGACCTTGGAACGCCAACATTTTTTATTGCCCCTGAGAAGCATCCTCCTGACGAAAATAATCATCCCCCTCATCCTCCTCCTCCTATTCCTCTTCTTCCTCCACCTTGTCCAGGACAGTTCCCTGACCAGACAATGACTGACTGTCAGCAAGGCTTCCCTCCTCCTCCTCTTCCTGTTCTTCCTCCTCTGCAGCAGATGCCAGATCCTTAATGAGTCAAACTTTGCATGAGCAGATGCATAAGTGGGATGCTCATGCTTATGATGGTGTCGTCTGCGCTTACCAGTCGTGTGCATTCCTCAAAGCACTGAAGGACTTTACAGAGGTCTTTCAGCTTTGACTGCACACTGCACTGCACACCCGATAATTCCATGTCTTCCCTCAAGCTGCCTGCCCATGTATCCTCCCACAAATGCATTACAGCCTGCCTCTCTTCGCACAGCCTCTCAACCATGTGCATGGTGGAGTTCCACCTTGTTGCAACGTCTATGATTAGGTGGTGCTGGGAGAGGTGGAGCAATATCTGCAGCTTCTGCATACGAGTGGAGTGGACGTTTGAGCAACGGATGTGCGAGCACAGTATTCGCACCTTATGTAGCAGGGATGTTAACTCTGGATAATTATTAAGGAGGCACTGCACCACCAGGTTCAAAGTGTGAGCCAGGCAAGGTATGTGTCTGAGTTTTGCATGGGATATGTCTGCCACAAAATTACGGCCATTATCACTGACTACCTTGCCTGACTCAAGATGTAGACTGCCCAGCCTTGACTCAGTTTGTCGCTGCAAGTAGTCGGCCAGTACCTCCGCGGTGTGTCTGTTGTCGCCCAAAGACATCATCTTTAACACAGCCTACTGACGCTTACCACTAGCTGTTCGATAGTGGGACACGTTGTGTGCAACACTGGCAGCTGCGGATGGAGTGCTCATGTGACTGCACTCTGCGGACGAGCTTTCGCTTATGGAGGAGGAGGAGGGTAGAAAGCCTACAGCCAACTGTTTCCTATACCGTGGGCTAGGCAGCACTGTTCCACCGCCACTGTCCCCTGTGGAGCCTGCATCCACAACATTATCCCAGTGCGCAGTGATGGACACGTAACGGCCCTGGCCATGCCTACTGGACCATGCATCTGTTGTGAGGTGCACCATTCCACTCACTGATTGCTTGAGTGCATGGACAATGCGGTCTTTCACATGCAGGTGGAGGGCTGGGATGGCTATTCGAGAAAAGTGCCGGCTGGGAAGGTCATAGCGTGGGACTGTGTAGGACACGAGCTAACGGAAAGCTTCGCTTTCAACCAAACGGTAGGGCATCATCTCTAATGAGATTAGTTTTGCAATGTAGATGTTCAAACACAGTATACGCGAGGATGAGTACTTTCTTGTCCTACTCAGAGTGTCTGGTAGGGTGAGCTGGACTGGAGAGCTGCATATGGGGATGTAGCGGTTGGCCGGACGGAGTGAGAAGGGGTTGGTGATGGTATTGGTGGTGATGGCCCAGATTCAGTGTTGTGTTGCAAAACCATTGTGATTCCCTGAGTGCTTTGGCCTTGCGACGACATCTCATCATTTAGTGCTGGTGGTGTGCTTAATGGTGGCGGTGGTCTTACAGTGGGGGAAGCAATGGAGCATTGCTGGCTACCTTCAGTCGGAGCAGGTGCACATGTGCTACCTGCGGTTTTGTAGTCCATCCACGCTTGCAAGTGCTGGTTAAATGTCTAAGCATGCAACTGGTATTCAAATTTCTGAGTTACTTTGGCTAAAGGTCCTTCCGCACTTCTTACAGGTAACCTTAGCCTAATCGTTAGGATTTTGGACAAAGAAGTGCCACACTGCACTCTTCCTACTATGGTTTACATTTTCTGGCCTTGCACGCTGTGCTAAGTTGACAGTCTGGCCAAGCTGTCCTGCAACTCTTTTAGTTTTTGGTCCACGTTTTTGGACAGCTACAGGCCTGCCAGATAACCGCTGCTGTGAAGTCAATGCCTGCTGCGGATTCTTCTCCTTATCTGAACTATTGCCAACGTCACCCTCCTCCCCCAATGGATGCCAATCCGGGTCAAAAACTGGGTCGTCCATCACCTCCTCTTCAAAGTCATCTGCACCTTCCTCTTTACCTTCCTCTGTGTCACCATGTAAGGTAAATCCTTAGGGATATAAAGTTATTCTCGGGCTTACTGTGCGCTGCTTGACCGGAATGAAATCACCACAATATGAGAAATTTGACCATTTAATTCCCTACGCGTTTCAAAGTGTGAACCACTTCTTCTTCAGAAGAAGAAGTGGTTCACACTTTGAAACGCGTAGGGAATTAAATGGTCAAATTTCTCATATTGTGGTGATTTCATTCCGGTCAAGCAGTGCACAGTAAGCCCGAGAATTACTTTATATCCCTAAGGATTTGCATTGGAGGTCACGCAGTGGACCTTCGGGCGTGCAGCAAGCTGACAGCGAGTTTATATGCTTATACCTCTCTTGGAAAGGGTGAGTAGACTTTTTTCATATCTATTCCATTTATCACCAGATAAGACCCTATTGCGCTCTTTTGTTTCCTAGTTTCATTATATTAATCACCATGTAAGGTGGTATAGTATGCGGGAAGGGGCACCTGAGTTTCATCAGGGTCAGATTCTGGCTCAGTAGACTGCAAGGGCAATGTAGTGCTCTGGGTCAATGTACTAGCGAATCATCTAGTAGTGGCTGTGCATCAGTGCACTCCATGTCAGATTCATCTTCGACTGGGGAATTCAGGATTTGACTGGATAACCCAGGCATGGTATGTGAAAAGAGCTACATAGAGTAATCTGAAGTGTGGGCTGCCGCATCCTTAACTTTTGGTGGGGGTGAAGGACACAAGGAAAGGTGTTTTTCCTGCCCAGAACCCTGCACTGATGACTACATGCTTGCAGGTTTCGAACGTTCAGAAGAGGAGGCAATAGAGCTGGTGGCTGTTTCGGCAATGTACGCCAAAACCTGTTCCTGATGCTCCAGCTTTAAAAGCAGTTTTCCTACTCCAAGAAAAGGGAACCTTACTGGCCTTCTTGAGCCAGATGATGACGCAGGCTCAACACCTCCTGCCTTAGCTGCTATTGTGCTGTTGCCAGAACAAACCGATGCACCACCACCATCAGTACCAGCTGCGCCCCCCTGCCCACGTCCATGGCCTCTTCCACCATACTTTCTCACGTTTGGGAAAATGTACCAAAAATACCAGCAGAGAGATGGTACTGTATGAGGAGCGTCCAGTTGTGTAAGGTGTATTAAAAAATTAAATCTACGTATATATTTTGTTAGTCACAGACGCTCTCCCAGTATGTGTTTGACCGTAATCCAACAAGCAGATATACGGTACTGTATGAGAAGTGTACAGCTGTATACATTTTTTGTGTCTAACAATCTCCGTATATGTATTTACGGAGTGTCACACACACACGCTTACTCTGTATAGATGTGACTGTAATGCGAACAGCAGATATACAATACTAATGGAGATTCAGTGGCTCTTGTCCCTGAGGAAGAAGACAGTTAGTCTTTGAAACATGTTGGAAAGTCCATTGGTCCACGCCGCAACCACCAGAAAGTGAAACCGACGTGGTCATGTGCTGACTCACATCACGAAGGTCCTGTATACCTGGAGCAGCTCACAGACACCGGGAGCATGAGAGGCCGCTCACGTCTGCTCCACAGCTGGAGGTACACTGACAGGAGGCTGATATACAATACTGCTTGAGAATCGGACAGCTCTATACGATGTCTGTATGGAAAATTGTAAATCTCCATCTATTTTATACAGAGTGACACACGCTGTCTCTGTATAGTTTTGACGGTTATCAAGCAGCAGATATATGAAAGTGTTTGAAAAGCGGACAGCTCTATACGGTATAGGGCTGGAAAAATGGAAAATCTCCTCGGTTTGTTTTTCCAGAGTCACACACAGATAGCTTGTATTTGTCCTTGATACCAGCTGGTACACGGTAGTGTGTGAGGAGGGTACACCGCTATATGGTGTCTGTATGGAAAATTTTAAACCTCCATCTATTTTTATACGAAGTGGCACAAGCTGTCTCTGTATAGTTTTGACCATTATCAAACAGCAGATATACGAAACTGTTTGAAAAGCAGACAGCTCTATACGGTGTAGGTCTGGAAAAATGGAAAATCTCGATTTGTTTTTCCAGAGTCACACACAGATAGCTTGTATTTGTCCGTGACACCAGCTGGTACACGGTAGTGTGTGAGGAGCGTACACCGCTATATGGTGTCTGTATGGAAAATTTTAAATCTCCGTCTATTTTTATACGGAGTGACACACTCTGTCTCTGTATAGTTTTGACCATACTCAAACAGCACATATATGAAACTGTTTGAAAAGTGGACAGCTCTATACGGTGTAGGTCTGGAAAAATGGAAAATCTCCTCGGCTTGTTTTTCCAGAGTCACACACAGAGAGCTTGTATTTGTCCGTGATACCAGCCGGTATACGGTAGTGTGTGAGGAGCGTACACCGCTATACGGTGTGTGAAAAAATGAACGCTCGGTAACTGACCAGAACAAAATAATAAAAGTTGGAGTGCTTTGAAAAAAGCAGTTTGAACAGTAGTGTGCACACAGCAATGCAGCTATCAGGTAGCCTTAAAAGGCAGCCTAATCACCACCAGCGCTGCTGCACACAACAAAAATCCTCCCCTTTCACTGTACACTAACTGTACAGTGAAAAGCGCTATCAGCAGAAGCTATTTTTTTTCCTCCCTGCCTAAAGCTCTCCCTATTCAGAATCAGCAACAGCACCTCTCCCTATTCTAAGATCGACAGAAGTAAGATGGCGGTCGGCGGTAACGGCCTTTTATAGCCACTGTGTCGCCACACAAAGCCAACCAATCACTTCAATGCCCTTTTCTAAGATGGTGGTGACCGCTGCCCATGTCATCGCATTGCCCACAGTGTGCGTCCTCATCATTGGCTGAGAAAAGATGCTGGAAGCATTATTTGAAACGCGACTTTGGCGCGCGGGTCGGCGACCTCATGGCCGACCTCGCGCTATGATCGGGTTTCGATCAGTGAAACCCGACTTTCGCTAAAGTTGGCGACTTTTGAATTTGACCCGTTTCGCTCAACTCTAGTCATAACCTTTCTCGTTCTTGCACAGAACCATCTTGGGGCTTAATAGATTGCGAAGTTATGGCCTATTCTTAAGAAGCATTTCATAAAATCATAGAATGTTAGCGTTGGAATGGTCATCATGTCCAACCCCCCTGCTCTTGGATTGTGTGCCCCTCCACTCTTCCTCCAGACTCTTGGACCTTGATTTTCAAATGAAATGCAAAATTTCCTTTCATCTGAAAACAATACCTTGGACCACTGAACAACAGTCCAGTTCTTTTTCTCCTTGGCCCAGGTAAGATGCTTCTGGCGTTGTCTATTAGTCATGAGTCGCTTGACACAAGGAATGCGACACTTGTAGCCCAAGTCCTGGATATATCTGTGTTTGGTGGCTCTTGAAGCAATGACTCCAGCACCAGTCCATTCCTTGTGAATCTCCCCCAAAATTTTGAATGGCCTTTTCTTAACAATCCTTTCAATGCTGTGCTTAGTCCAGATGCTTGTGCACCTTTTTCTACCACAGTTTTTCCTTCCACTCAACTTTCAACTAATATGTTTGCAGTAGTCTGGGAACAGCCAGTTTCTTTAGCAATGATCTTTTGTGGCTTACTCTCCTTGTGAAGTTTGTCAGTGACTACCAACTGTAAATCTGTGGAGTCAGCAGTCTTCCCCATGATTGTGGAGCCTACTGACACAGACTAAGGGACCTTTTTAAATGCTTAGGAAGCCTTTGAAGGTGTTTTTTATTATTCTTATTTACTGAGATAATGACTTATGGGTTTTCATTGACTGTTTTTTATTTTTAGATTTTGTCTCTCACAGTTGAAGTGTACCTACTATACACATTACAGACCTCTCCATTCTTTGTAGGTGGGAAAACTTACAAAATCGGCAGTGTATCACTTACTTATTTTCCACACTGTAGAGGCTCATAACAAAGTCTCGTACGCAATTGTTAGCAGAGGCTTAGACAATGTAATGTTAGCAAATGTATTATTTGATTACCATATACATTTTGATCAAGATAATATGTAGTATGCAACTGCAGATCTCTCCAAGGTCTCCATATATTGTTGCCGGTTGGTTTAATCTAAAGACTGTCTTCAAATCTGATGAAGTGACAGCTCTCATCTATGATACGCATTCTTACTGGAAGGGTTTCTATATTACAGGGACAATTTATTATTATTACATAAAATTTTCCTGTTATAAATCTGAAAGCATATATAAAAAGTTCAGTTGGAAATATTAGTCAAGGTTCAATGAATCCAGAATCATTTATTATTAAGACTCTGAAGAAAAAAACCATCAAGTGGACAATGATTTCTTTGTTGAAAAGTCACAGCAGAACAGGTTGTATAATATAATGATTAATTCTGCATCATGACAGCCAATTTATTGAGAGCCGAACACGTGCCGCTCCGGGCTCTGCTTCCCTTCTGATTCAGACTGTTGCTGGCTCTGTTTAAAGTATGACACATGTAAATAGGATTAACACATGACACAGGGGTAGTATTAATGCATGATAGATTGCATTGATGCAGTACAGTAATGCCTAATTCCAACACATTTTAAACATTGTGGATTTTCTTTAGCTTTTTCCTACACACTTTCTTAGATGTACAGTAATTGCAGACTACAATGACTAATTACAAATTGCTCAGCATTCACAAATGTTCTTTAAAAAAAAAATAAATGGAAGTTTGAATAATGAAATACAATGTTCAAAGTGTACAATGTTCTAGCATTTTATGTTATTGTTATGCAACTATGGGGCTTTGCAGTATAATGATCTTGGCTAAGCACAACTCTGGCTGCCTCTTTATCCCCCCAGTCATCCGCCAATGTGTCAGCCTAAAACTGATGCAGTGTCTGCTCTACTAAACTCTCCCCAGCTTGCCAGGACGGTGTCTAATTTAATCTGTTTTATAATAGTATTTTGTTAGTAGATAATTTATTTTGATTCAGGTGATACACACTAAAATTGCCCAAAATATAACCTTTGATGTGCTGCTAAAAAAGACATGAAAACATTCTTCACTCCTTTTAAAAGGCTTCATATAGGCAGTAGTATTACATCTAATTTAATTAAAAAAAAGAAAGCCTCAATCTTTTATTTTCACCTTACCATCTCTGGCAGGGACCAAAAATATATAATTTTTTTAGATGTATTGCTATCTGTGTGCAGCTTTTTTATTCGCTTGGCCAACCCTTTTAATGCTTTATTCCAACCCACTTGCCGGATATTTCAAGCTGATGTTGACATGCTAATCTTCATCTGTTGGGAATATTTCCTTCTAAAGGGAAGAGAAATGTTTAAATGAAGGCTTATTCCTCCTTATTTTTTCCCTTAAGCCCCTCACTTATTTATTCAGCTAGTCCCCAACACAGTTGGGTAGGATAGGACATCCACTAGGTTGGTCTTGTCAAGCGCCATCCTTCATTGTTTTCAAAAGTGCATGGTAGTTTCTACAGTATGCTTTTAGTGTAGTGTGGCCACCGTCACATATTCATTGTTAATCTTTAACAATCCCGATAAAAATTATAGTCGGAAAAAAAAAATGCATATTTTTGTTATCTAAGTAAAACAGGATTTTTTATTTGTATGAATGATTTTAGATAAAGCCAGGTTAGTGGTCATTAGACAGCATCAATCAGGGTGCATTTTTGGTGGCAGTAGACTTGACTGCAAGACCCTGAAAAAGACTTATGATAGGATGACCATCTATGGTCAAGACAGAACATATTGATGATCTATTAACTATCATTTGCTCACTTAGTCATCGGATTTAAAAACTCTTTAAACAGCTCTATAACTCACATCTCCATTCAATGTTTAGCATCTAAAGCTGGATACCACTTGAGTGCTCATAGAAGACGATAGGAGTTGTTTTTTAGTAGGGGGGTTGTGCAGCGCCGGACGAGGTCCTTTAAATGATGGTCCATCTTCTGGCGGCAGCGGTCAGTCTCCAGTACCTTCCTCTGAGCCCCTATTCCATAAGCACTTGCGGCCGAAACAAGGCTGCAGCACTCTCAGAGTCAAACGTAAACGGGCGGGAAGTAAGTGACAGGGAAGGCCGCACAAATCTGTCCGGTACTCATACGCTGTACTCACAGTCACTGAGCACATGGCACTTCTGTCTCTGGCAGCTACTGAGCACATGGCCCTTCTCTCCACAGCGGTCCTGCTAAAGGCAGCAGGGACCATCCAACGCAGCCCGTTGCAGCATCGGTATTCGGAGAACAGAGCACACTGCTCACCTGGCTGCGTGCTGCTGCTGATTATAACTGCCTGCGGCTGCACACACTTTGCTCTTTAAACTGCCCCTTCTACCCGGGTCTGGCTCTTCATTTCTTCCCCCAGGCAACAAGGGAGACAGCCTCAACAGTTCCGGACCCGGCTCGGTACAGGTACCTGCAGCCCGGTCTTCCTCCTTACAGTGGGATGGCTTTTGCGTTTTTTGATCAAGTTTATGTTAGCAAAGTACTCTATATTATTTTCATGCACTACTGCTATTTATTTACTGCAGGGTATTTGCTTATTTTGTTTTTTGTCTTGGGTTTTACACATTGTATGGAGTTGTGTTTTGCTGCTTCATTCAAAGTGTTTGCATCCTGCCACCGCAGGATCAAATAATAAGTGATCACTTGGGGTTCTGGTGTCGAACCCCACTTAGCTGATATTGCAGAACTACAGTCATGGCCAAAAGTATTGACACCCCTGCAATTCTGTCAGATAATATTCAGTTTCTTCCTGAAAATGATTGCAAACACAAATTCTTTGGTATTATTATCTTCATTTAATTTGTCTTAAATGAAAAAACGCAAAAGAGAATGAAGCAAAAAGCAAAGCATTGATCATTTCACACAAAACTCCAAAAATGGGCCGGACAAAAGTATTGGCACCCTCAGCCTAATACTTGGTTGCACAACCTTTAGCCAAAATAACTGCGACCAACCGCTTCTGGTAACCATCAATGAGTTTCTTACAATGCTCTGCTGGAATTTTAGACCATTCTTCTTTGGCAAACTACTCCAGGTCCCTGATATTTGAAGGGTGCCTTCTCCAAACTGCCATTTTTAGATCTCTCCACAGGTGTTCTATAGGATTCAGGTCTGGACTCATTGCTGGCCACCTTAGAAGTCTCCAGTGCTTTCTCTCAAACCATTTTCTAGTGCTTTTTGAAGTGTGTTTTGGGTTATTGTCCTGCTGGAAGACCCATGACCTCTGAGGTAGACCCAGCTTTCTCACACTGGGCCCTAAATTATGCTGCAACATTTGTTGGTAGTCTTCTGACTTCATAATGCCATGCACACGGTCAAGCAGTCCAGTGCCAGAGGCAGCAAAGCAACTCCAAAACATCAGGGGACCTCCGCCATGTTTGACTGTAGGGACCATGTACTTTTCTTTGAATGCCTCTTTTTTCTCCTGTAAACTCTATGTTGATGCTTTTGCCCTAAAAGCTCTACTTTTGTCTCATCTGACCAGAGAACATTCTTCCAAAATGTTTTAGGCTTTTTCAGGTAAGTTTTGGCAAACTCCAGCCTGGCTTTTTTATGTCTCGGGGTAAGAAGTGGAGTCTTCCTGGGTCTCCTACCATACAGTCCCTTTTCATTCAGATGCCGACGGATAGTACGGGTTGACACCGTTGTACCCTCGGACTGCAGGGCAGCTTGAACTTGTTTGGATGTTAGTGGAGGTTCTTTATCCAACATCCGCACAATCTTGCGTTGAAATCTCTTGTCAATTTTTCTTTTCCAGCCACATCTAGGGAGGTTAGCCACAGTGCCATGGGCTTTAAACTTCTTGATGACACTGCGCACGGTAGACACAGGAACATTCAGGTCTTTGGAGATGGATTTGTAGCCTTGAGATTGCTCATGCTTCCTCACAATTTGGTTTCTCAAGTCCTCAGACAGTTCTTTGGTCTTCTTTCTTTTCTCCATGCTCAATGTGGTACACACAAGGACACAAGACAGAGGTTGAGTCAACTTTAATCCATGTCAACTGGCTGCAAGTGTGATTTAGTTATTGCCAACACCTGTTAGGTGCCACAGGTAAGTTATAGGTGCTGTTAATTACACAAATTAGAGAAGCATCACATGATTTTTCAAACAGTGCCAATACTTTTGTCCACCCTCTTTGTTATGTTTGGTGTGGAATTATATCCAATTTGGCTTTAGGACAATTCTTTTTGTGTTTTTTCATTTAAGACAAATTAAATGAAGATAATAATACCAAAGAATTTGTGTTTGCAATCATTTTCAGGAAGAAACTGAGTATTATCTGACAGAATTGCAGGGGTGTCAATACTTTTGGCCATGACTGTATCCTAGACTGAATTGTGTCCAGACAAACCCTTTATGATTTGTGAGTAGGATTGTGTCACTACGCAGGCATCTTTGCATGAGCTGCTCTACTAAACCTATGCCACTGTTGTTCTTATATCCATTAAGTTTCTCACTTAGCTTAAAGAGGTTGTTCACTACTTTAGCATTGATGACCTATTCATAAGATAGGTCATTAATATATTATTTGTGGTGGTTTGCTACCCGGCACTCTTGCCGATCAGCTGTTTTCAGTACCGGTGGCCCTGGAAGTGCTTAGTTATGGAGTTGCTCCATCTACTGATAGTGGCCACAGCTGGTACTGCATGTGGGGGCAGATTTGCAGTACCCAGTCACATCCACTATCAGTAGATGAAGCAGCTTCGTAACAGCTTACCAGTGCAGGTGTCAATTGTCACACTCCCACCGATCAGACACTGATGACCTATCCTAAGGATACGTCATCAATGTTAAAGTAGTGGACAACCTCTTTAATAGTAAATCTGAAGTGATCTAAGTACAAGTCTTACCTTTTTAACAACTTAGTTTAAGCAGTTGCACTTATCGGGGATCAAGAAGGGTATACATCAGAGCTCTTGTGGCTCATTGCTGTGAAGCTACATCTTTTAACCATAGATTGCTTAGTAATAGCTGTAGTCTTAATACAGTGGTATAGTTAAAATCATTGAAAAGGTTTACCAATGGAAATGCTCAACAAAAATTCTCTATAAATTCTCACCTAAGACAGCTCTGTGCTTTTCTTATCTACATTTTGCAGAATCCGCTATGGTTAAAAATTCTTCAGCTACAGTGGGGAAAAAAGTATTTAGTCAGCCACCAATTGTGCAAGTTCTCCCACTTAAAAAGATGAGAGAGGCCTGTAATTAACATCATTGGTAGACCACAACTATGAGAGTCAAAATGAGAAAACAAATCCAGAAAATCACCTTGTCTGATTTGGCAAGTTTTATTTTGCAAATTATGGTGGAAAATAAATATTTTGTCATTAAAAAAGTTCATCTCAATATTTTGTTATATATCCTTTTTTGGCAATGACAGAGGTCAAACATTTTCTGTGAATCTTCACAAGGTTGGCACACACTGTTGGTGGTATGTTGAACGATTCCTCCATTCAGATCTCCTTTAGAGCAGTGATGTTTTGGGCCTGTCGCTGGGCAGCACGGACTTTCAAATCTCTCCAAAGGTTTTCTATGGGGTTGAGATCTAGAGACTAGCTAGGCCACTCCAAGACCTTTATATTTTTCTTAAGATGCCACTCCTTCGTTGCTCTGGTGGTGTGCTTGGGATCATTATCACACTGAAAGACCCATCCACGTTTCATCTTCAATGCCCTTGCTGATTGGAGGAGGTGTGCACTCAAGATCTCACAATACATGGCCCCATTCATTGATTCATGTACACAGAGCAGTCGTCCTGGTCCCTTTGCAGAGAAACAGCCACAACGCATGATGTTGCCACCCCATGCTTCACAGTAGGTACAGTGTTCTTTGGATGCAACTCAGCATTCTCTCTCCTCCAAACATGACTAGTTTTGTTTCTACCAAACAGTTCTCCTTTGGTTTCATCAGACCATATGACATTCTCCCAATACTCTTCTGGATGATCCAAAAACTCTCTAGCAAACCTTAGATGGGTACTGGCTTAAGCAGGGGGACATGTCTGGCACTGCAGGATCTGAGTCCCTGGCAGCATATTGTGCTACTGATGGTAGCCTTTGTTGTGGTGGTCCCAGCTCTATGCTGCAAGTCATTCACTAGGTCCCCCGTGTGGTTCTGGGATTTTTGCTCACTGGGATTTTCTGATCATTTTGACCCCACTGGGTGAGATCTTGCATAGAGCCATAGATCAAGGTGAGATTAACAGTGGTCTTGTATGTTTTCTATTTTCTTAAAATTGCTCCCAAAGTTGATTTCATCACACCAAGCTGCCTGCCTATTGCAGATTCAGTCTTCCCTGCCTGGTGCAGTGCTACAATTTTGTTTCTGGTGTCCTTTGACAGCTCTTTGGTCTTCACCATAGTGGAGTTTGGAGTGTGACTGTTTGAGGTTGTGGACTGATGTCTTTTATACTGACAGCAAGTTCAATCAGGTGCCATTACTACAGGTAATGAGAGGAGGACAGAGGAGCCCCTTAAAGAAGAAGTTGCAGGTCTGTGAGAACTAGAAATCTTGCATATTTTTAGATGACCAAATACTTATTTTCTACCATAATTTGCAAAATAAATCTTGCTAAATCAGACAAGGTGATTTTCTGGATTTGCTTTCTCATTTTGACTCCAATAATTGTGGTCTTGGTCTACCTATGATGTCAATTACAGGCCTCTCTCATCTTTTTAAGTTAGAGAACTTGTACAGTTGGTGGCTGACTAAGTACCTTTTTTCCCCACTGTATGTCATTTTGGTTCAATGGAATAACATTGTATGTGGTTTTCTAGTGACACTAATGGTCTTTGCACTGTAGGCATATAATGTTTGATGGATAATTGTCTGTAATTAAAATTTTATAAGTTTTATTGGAAAGATAATAAACAGTATAAACTGTAGTCAAAAGCAAAAAATAAATCACATACACTCTAGACAGATTACAATATTCAGAAGTGGTCAATCCATGGATAATCTCAATTCTATCTGTATATTCAATATGGTCACCCTCACAGAATCTGCCCAGTGGTCATTCTTCTGATAACAGCGTTATCTGATGAGTCTATTAACAGAATTGAATTCCATGTCAAGACTCACCAGAGTAAAATATTAATACCATGATATTCTCACTAGAGTACATTCAGCAGGGCTGTGTTCATTGCTTTCACTCTATAATCAGATTTATAGCTTAATCCCAATCATATCAACCTTCTCAAGTTCAGTGTGTTGACTTCGACATACTAAAGATTATAATTAAGTGGCTTCCCATAGCTCTGGGCTAAAATTATTTACCATGGGTAATGCTTTTCTCATATGTATTCCTGACAGATAATTGATCATTTCTGCCATTCTGAGAATCAATTACTTGGTACATCATCTTTCCTTACATGAAAATGTACTGATCTGAATGATGTGTGGTGAACTATCCTATTTTATTATGTTTTAGATGTTTTGCTTTTATATATAAAGTATTGGTGTGTGATTTTGTCCTAATTCTCTTCATTATGCCTGAATACATGGAGTTAGTATTCTGTAAGAAATTATAAGATAATATTTGACATTGTGTGTTAGAACTCTGAATTCTTTGGCTAAAAAGTTATACATTGTGTATTGAGTGCACAAAAATTATTTTATGATTTGGACACTCCCTGTTCATTACTAAAGGAAGTCATAAAGTGATAAATTTATTAACTGTGTTCGCTCTTTTTCATGGTACATTGTTGGTTACCTGTGTAGGCAATGAGAAAATGGATGCATACACCACTGTAATAAGTTTTCTACTCTACTTTTATACTATCAGTCTTTACTTTAAATTTACATAGAAATATATTATGGCTTTTTAATCATATTGCTTGACTATTTAAGTCTTTATCTATTTAAGTGGAATAATATTATAGACTCAACACAAAGACTCAATATTAGAGATCATTTGGTCAGATTAGATTTGATTTTGGCAAATTATGTGATTTCTACCAGGAAATTCGATTTGCTGCAAATTTAGTTTCCACAAACTGAATATCCCTTATTATGCTCTGTTCAAAGAGTCCAAAGGGCATAATAAAAGGAAGATGTAGAAGTGAAAAGAAAGCAAATAATAATATCTCCGCTGCTTGCTCTTCACTGTATGGTCCTTGGCGCATTTTCTGTCACCTTCTAAAGAGTCATTCTAGGACTAGTAGCAGCCAGAATTCACAACATAGCATGAAGTTGCTGCGTGGGAAGGAGTTGCTCCTAGAAATGTACAGGAGAGACCAAGCAGGAGAGTTAAGCAGAAATGAGATAAAGTATTATTTTTTGGGCTTTTTTACATTTTGCTAGCCCTCTAAGATTCAACAAAATGAGTTGAAATCTATAGCAGCTGAACATAGCTCTGTCTTAGCAATTAACAACAAGTGTGTGCTTAATTTGTCCTTAAAATGCCTATGGAGATGATATCACTGGGACACACTGGACAGCTTGAGAATACCCAATGTGGATCACAGTAAAGCGCAATATTCATAATAGAAGTGAAGGGACCAAAGCCCGGCCCAACTGAGATAGGTGCAGAACAGTAATAATGCCCTGATTATGTTCCTTAACAAACACTGTGTGCCCTAGAAAGTAATAAAAAGGAACAGGAGTATAACTATAATGGGTGCAGTCGCTCCAGTTGTACATAGGGCCACTGTGAACACATTTGAAAAGGCCAATTTTATTTAAGTCCTATGATAGTTTGATGCTATAGTGGAGATTTTACATTTCCTATGTATATCTATACAATCTTTTCTTTTATGACATTCCTTTCTAAATCCACAGGCATTAAGATGGAATCTCCCTGCCCTTTTGCATCGAAAATAGCTTATACTTTTCTTGGAACACTAGATGTTAAAATATGTAAGTGGGAATTTTTGCCATTCATCCAGAAGAGCAATTGTGATATCAGATACTAATGGTGGGTCACAGGACAGGGCCTGGATAATAATCTCCATACAAGTTCTTTCCAAAGGTTTTCGATGGTGTTAAGGTCAGAGCTCTGTTTGGATCAGTCAAGTCAAACTCTCTCAACAAAGCTTTTAAGAACCTTGCTTTGTGCAATGGGGTACTATCATACTGGACCAAAAAAGTTCCTTCCCCAAACTGTTCTCACATATGTTGTAACCATACAATTATCCAATTGTCTTGTTATGTGAAAGCATCAGCTTTCCTTTTTCTGAACCTAAGTGGTACAGGCAAACCCCTGAAGAACAAGCCACCTTTTGTGAAGAAAGGAGCATTATTCCTCCTTCACAAAACTTTACAATTTGCACAATTCAGTCACGTAAGTAACTTTCTCCTGGAAAGCAAATCCAGACTCATCCATTGTCATTACACAGAACACATTAAAAGAGTTCTAGAGTCCAGCGATGGCATGCTTTACAGAACTCAATCCACAGCTCATAGCAAACAGCTGATGTTAATGCAACAGTTATTGAGCTAACAGAGAATTGGTCATATTTTTCACTAAGTACATGTAGCGCCCGCATCTCTTCCTGCAGTCCCTCTCTACGAGCAAAGACATCAACGTTCTCACATCCAAGGCTCCCGTCCTGCCCCTTCTGGATCTGCTGCTACCTGGGGTGCACGCACTCCTAGCACGTCCCCAGGCACTGTGTTTAGTGCATGCGCGCGCATCTTTCCTATTTCTTAAAGGGGCTACGTGCGTTCCTTTAAAGTGTTCCCTGTGAATAGCTGGAGGTCTCTTTCTATTTAAACCACCTCCTCCATCATGGAGATGCCTGTGCAATGTTGTGAGTTTGTTCCTAACACACTTGTAAGTTCTCAGGTCCCTGTACTTGTATCAGAGCCAGCTGCACCAGCCAGTACTCACCTCAATGGCAGCAAATCTAGCTGCACCCACCTGTGCATGCCTCAATGGCAGCTGAGCCTGCTGCACCTACCAGTGTTCACCTCAATGGCAGCAGAGCCAGTTGCACCCACTAGAGCTCACCTCAACTGCAGCAGATCCAACTGCACCTGCCAGTGCTCACCTCATCGGCAGCTGAGCCAGCTGCATCCACCAGTATTCACCTCAATGGCAGCTGAGCCAGTTTCACCTGCCAGTGTTCACCTCAACGGCAGCTGAGCCAGCTGCACCCATCAGTGTTCACCTTAACAGCAGCTAAGCCAGATGCATCCACCAGTGTTCATCTCAACGGCAGCAGAGCCAGCTGCACCCGCCAGTGCTCACCTCAATGGCAGCAGAACTAGCTACACCCACCTGTGCTTGCCTCAATGGCAGCTGAGCCAGCTGCACACACCAGTGTTCACCTCAATGGCAGCACAGCCAGTTGCACCCACTAGTGCTCACCTCAGCTGCAGCAGGTCCAGCTGCACCTGCCAGTGCTCACCTCAAAGGCAGCTGAGCCAGTTTCACCCACCAGTGTTCACCTCAACGGCAGCCAAGTCAGCTGCACCCGTCAGTGCTCATCTCTCCGTTAGACGGTCCTGTCTGCACCAGCGGTTCCTGTCATCTTTTTTGCCTGTCTGCATCTGTTGGCCATTTCCCTGGGCCTTTCCAACTATCCACTCCTTGGGGTCAGCTGCCATCTTCTCAAGGTCAGTCCTGGAGTAGCACCTGGATCACCTCCCTTGTCTCTCCACGGACTGCAATGTCATCAGCTTCTGCGTGTCCATAGTTGGATTGGATAAGACTCCTAGTCACGCCCCTCCAAGAATTCCTTGGGCTTTGGCACAGTGGTTTCACCACCTAACACGTTAAAGTGCATCAACACTCGGCACACACTTTGGAGCTTTTAGTGGTGGTATTGCAAAGTGAAAACCATTTACATTTGATCTTGGAATACTTATAAATAACTTTTTGAAATGAATTGTTATAATGGGGACATCTTATTATAATACCACAGTCAAATATAGGGAGCTCATTAGAATGACACATTTTTTTACAAATGTCTGCAAAAACAAACTGCATGGCTAGGTGCTTGATTTTATACTCTTTTGTCAATGGGAAAGCCTGAATTCATTGATTTAGAGGTGTGTCCTAATGATTTTTTATATAAAGTGTGGTTTCTGTACCAATTTAGTTCCTATTAGTCTTTGCTCAGGCAATACATGGACAGCGTTGATGCATCTGCTGAGTCGGCCTCTTGGCTTCATTTACACTTGACTGAACAGGTTTATAAAATAATTGTGTAGCAAAAGCAAGTCTTAGCCCAATATAGGAATCCCAGTGTGTCTATTAAAGGGTAAATAAACCGTTCTTGAAAACAGACGATGCTTTTTCCTCTAGCATTTATCACATCTGGGAGACATTAGAAACATATTTTTACTATAGATTTTACAGCTTGCTTTGTCGCTAAATGCAGATTCTGTTTTAAATATATTTATAGACCTTGTAAACTGGCTTCACGGTTTATGTTGGTGAATAATAAATATGAAGAGCTCATCCAGTCAATTAGCAGTTTTGTCTGTTAAGCAGATTTGATTTTATGCTAGAATGCACCAGGCAAATTTTTTTTTGGTAGTAGTAAGTAATGGCTTAGTGCTAAATATAGAGTCTGCTGAATTATACATCCTTTAGATGGATAGCATTCGTCTTTAAACATCTCAACATTTTCAGCCATTTACATGTTAATTATCAGTCATTTGGCCTCATCTAATTTATAATTTAAGGTCTATAAGTGCTGGATCAGCTAAATACTAGCAAACAGATTACATTCTATATTCAACTATTGGAATTCCAATATTTTTTCCTGCCATTGCTAAAATAATAGCAGCTTGGCTGCTTAGCAGTCAAAGAAAAGAGATTTGCTTCCTTAGGCGATATATATATCTCCCGTTTCCATATTTTATTTTTTTGGGCTGACAGCTGAATTCCTTAACCCTTCGTATTTGTGAAAATATATTTAATGAATTTAATGGTGACAGTTTGGCTTTTTCCTCTTGAATTCAAAGTCGCCTATATGGTTTCATTTAAGATGTAATACATAAATGATGAGATCAAGAGTAACTGTTTGTTAGCGTCAACCTGATAATCTGGCAAGATTGCCAACTGTTCAGAAATGCCATGACAATCGGTAAAAATTGTCTACTTTTTTGCCATGTCAGTAAAAAAAAAAAGATTCAGGCATTCATGATTTCCTTGAGGCTGAAGATACTTCTAGTTTATTATGACTGTATTTATCATCTGTATTAATATCTTCATATAACAATTATGGATTGTAGACATGTGTCACTTATAATCATAATGATTTATTATTGTTTCCCGATGTGTCCTTAAAAATATTTTCTGTACGTGATATTTTGCTAAGCTGTCCAAAAAAATGAGGAATCCCAAGCAGAGACTACCCTATGTAAATTACATATAATCTTTTAGTGGACATAGGCATAGGTTGTCCAGACTGAACAAAGCTTTTGAACCGGTTTAGACATGGGCAAATGTATAAGTTGCACCCCAACAGCTAAGCTATTACACCATGAAACTAACATTTAAAGTGCTATTTTCACACCAATAACAATCACCGATAGGCTGTATTGCAGCTTTTCAGTGCTTAATTACTAGACTGCTTAGACAATCAACTAAGGACAGAACAATTAGAAATAGGATTATTCTGTCCCAATAAGTCTTTGGTAATGATAATTGTTTTGCCATGATTAATGATCCACTCAAAACAATATTTTGTTATTTATTTGCTGAATGAATACCAACATGTTTTCATGGGGCTATTATCAACTCTTACAATACCGCACTGAAAACAAAAAGCTTGGTGCTGCCAGAATATCATTAAAATATAAAACCTTTATAAAGCCAGTTATGTAAAAACATATAAGTATTAAAAGGTAGAACAAAACACCACAGGCACAGAACTTTTTCTAGATGGGTATACCCAGAAATACTAATGGTCATCATAAGATATAGTACATATTCATATATCACTGATAATTGATTCAAGATAGAGGATTCCCTGTTGAGAGGAACAGAGGCCACTATCTGCAGACTGGATATAACTTCAAGAGAAATGTGCTGTCTTCCAGGTGCAAAAATTAAAGATGTGTCTGACAGGATATCAGGACTCTTCAGACCTACAGATGACTACCCATTCCTGCTACTACATGTGGGGACAAATGACACCGCAAGAAACGACCTGGAAACCATCTGCAGAGACTTTGAAGACTTAGGCAAGAAAGTGAAAGAACTGGGAGCGCAGGTGGTCTTCTCTTCCATCCTCCCAGTGGATGGCCATGGAACAAGGAGGTGGAATAAGATTCTGCAGGTGAACAACTGGCTACGTCGATGGTGCCGTCAGCAACGATTTGGATTTCTGGATCACGGAGTGAACTACTTATACGATGGACTACTTGCTAGAGATGGGGTGCACCTTACGAAGACTGGAAAGCATGTATTTGGAAGTCGCCTTGCTACACTTGTAAGGAGAGCTTTAAACTAGAACAACATGGGAAGGGAAGCAAAAGACCAGAAAAAGCCATACACCTGACAAATGTTATTGAGAACTCTGCTATTAGAAGTGGAAAGGAAGAACAAAGACGAAAGAATCTAATTAATAAAAATATTGGAGAAAGAGAAACCAATCACAAACTAAAATGTTTCTATACTAATGCACAAAGCATGGGCAACAAACAAGGAGAATTGGAACTACTAACACAGGAAAAGAAATATGATGTCATTGGAATCACTGAAACTTGGTGGGACAATACACATGATTGGAATACAAGACTAGAAGGAAACAACTTATTTGCAAGAAACAGACTTGATAAACGAGGAGGGGGTGTTGCATTGTATGTTAGAAACGCGTATATCTGCACAGAGATTGAAGCTTCAGAGACTGGGAGTTCTGTGGAAACTGTTTGGGTAAGAATACAAGGACAGAACAATGGAAAGGACACCATTGTAGGCATTTACTACAGGCCGCCTGTGCAAGCTGAAGATATGGATGAACTCTTTATGCATCAAATGGCCAAGTTCTCCAAAAAATATGACATAGTTGTCATGGGAGATTTCAACTATCCAGACATTTGTTGGGAATCTCTCTCAGGCAAAACTAACAGGTCAAGGAAATTCTTATCCTCTCTTGCTGACAACTTTATCTTCCAAAAGGTAGGGGAGAAAACAAGGGGAACTGCTACCTTGGATCTAATCCTTATAAACAGGGAGGAAATGGTTGAGGAGGTAAAAGTGGCTGGAACCCTAGGAGGTAGCGACCATGCTATTTTAGAATTTTGGATAACTAGAGGCGGAAGACCTGTGAAGACTCAGACGTCAAGGTTAGATTTCAGAAAGGCAGATTTTAAGGGATTCAAAAAGATAATTGGAGGGATCCAATGGCTGGATATCCTTAAAGACAAAAATGTCCAGGAAGGATGGGAAATCTTGAAAAATGAAATTCTCAAAGCACAGTTGTTAACAATTCCGAAAAGAGGGAAGAATAGGAAGCATTTAAGGAAACCAGGATGGGTGAACACAGAACTTAAGCACATGCTAAAAAGGAAGAAAAAAATGTTTATAAAATGGAAAGAGGGAGGCATATCTAAAGAAGAATATAATGCTGTCTGCAGAACCTGCAGGGCACAAATCAGATTAGCTAAAGCTGAAAATGAATTGAGGCTTGCAAGAGATGTCAAAAGCAATAATAAAGGATTTTGGGGATATGTCAAAAGTAAAAGAAAAGTCAAAGATGCTATAGGATTTTTACAGGATGAAAATGATGAAATGGTAAGACAGGATGTTGAGAAGCCTGAACTTTTAAATTCCTATTTTGCATCTGTTTTCTCTCAGAAAGGAAATGTAACATCAACTGTTCTTCACTGTCCTATTAAGGGAATAGAAGAATCCAGGATATCTATAAACAGAAAGATAGTGAGGAAACACTTGGCTAACCTAAATGAATTCAAGTCTCCAGGTCCAGATGAATTACACCCCAGAGTACTGAAGGAGATAGCAGATAAAAAATTTTTATACCCCTCTCCATAATCTTTGAAAATTCTTGGAGAACAGGAGAAGTGCCAGAAGACTGGAGAAGAGCAAATGTTGTTCCTATCTTCAAAAAGGGGAAGAAGGTGGACCCAGGCAACTATAGGCCGGTGAGTCTGACTTCTATACCAGGAAAGATCTTTGAACAAATTATTAAACAACATGTATGTCAGTACCTGGATAAGAATGAAGTGATCAAACAGAGTCAGCATGGGTTTGTAACTAATAAGTCATGTCAGACTAACTTAATTTCCTTCTATGACGGTATCACTGATTGGGTGGATCAAGGAAATGCTGTAGATATAGTATATCTTGACTTCAGCAAAGCATTTGACAAAGTCTCTCATACAATCCTTATTGAAAAAATGACTAAGTATGGAATGGACAAGGCAACTGTTAGGTGGATTCATAACTGGCTTAGTGATTGGACCCAAAGAGTGGTCGTAAATGGCTGCACATCCAGTTGGAAGAATGTCTCAAGTGGGGTACCACAGGGCTCTGTCCTGGGCCCTGTATTGTTCAACATCTTTATCAACGATTTAGATGAAGGAATTGAGGGTAAACTGATTAAATTTGCTGATGACACAAAGCTAGGAGGGATAGCTAATACTAGAGAAGAGAGAGAGAGGATTCAACAAGATTTAAATAAACTGGAGAAGTGGGCATCAACTAACAGAATGGTTTTTAACAGGGAGAAATGCAAAGTACTACATCTGGGCAATAAAAATGAAAAAAGCATATATAGAATGGGAGGAATAGGGCTAAGTGACTTGGGTATACTAATAGATCACAGACTGAATATGAGTCAACAGTGTGATGCAGCAGCAAAAAAGGCAAATGAAATTCTAGGATGTATTAACAGAAGCATACAGTCTAGATCACGTGAAGTCATTATTTCCCTCTACTCCTCTTTGGTCAGACCTCATCTGGAATATTGTGTCCAGTTTTGGGCACCACATTTTAAAAAAGACATCAACAAACTGGAGCAAGTTCAGAAAAGAGCGACCAGAATGGTGACCGGTCTGCAAACCCTGTCTTATGAGGAAAGGTTGCAGGATTTGGGAATGTTTAGTTTGCAAAAGAGAAGACTGAGAGGAGACTTAATAGCTGTCTACAAATATCTAAAGGGCTGTCACATTGTAGAAGGATCAACTTTATTCTCATTTGCACAAGGAAAGACTAGAAGCAATGGGATGAAACTGAATGGGAGGAGACACAGATTAGATATTAGAAAAAACTTTTTGACAGTTAGAGTGATCAATGAGTGGAACAGGCTGCCACGAGAAGTGGTGAGTTCTCCTTCAATGGAAGTCTTCAAACAGAGGCTGGACAGACATCTGACTGGGATGATTTAGCGAATCCTGCTTTGAGCAGGGGGTTGGACCAGATGGCCCAGGAGGTCCCTTCCAACTCTACGATTCTATGATTCTATGATTCTATGATTCTATGTAACAACTCACTATGAACTACGGAGCAATAATAGGAAGAGTATGCCACAATCTCACATACCCTCATTTTGGTAATGGCAGAATTAAATGTCCGTCCATGCCCAATCCCATTTCACAGTAAAGGTATCCATAAAGACTGAGATCATAAGATAGTATAGTTACCTGAAATTAAAACCAGGAAACCCACTGCACCCAGCATGCACGGACATTTAATGCTGCCATTACCCAAAGGACTCAAGGCATGCTGCCTTGGGACTTTGCCTTCAAAAGCCATCTCACACAACTCAGAGGACACCAAGTTCATTTATACAAGCAATTTTTTACTGGACAGTTCAATTTCCTCAGACTGTAGCATGTAGGATAGGGCTCAACATATCTTCAGCCCTACCATCCACCCATCTAGGACTATCCCTCTGCCCACTGGATCCGTAAGCCACAGAGATTTCCTGTTCAGTCCCATACTGCACCCGGGATCTGCTACCTTCCCTTCACACTTTTCCACATCCATCTTCTTCTGTGCACTAGAGGACACAATGAGCCCTTTAGCCCCTATGCCAGGCCTTGAGCTCCTGACATTGCTGGTATGTCTGCATGAGATTCTAAACAGCATCGCACTGCCTTGAACAATAGGTACATGCTAGCAATAGTATCCCACTACACTTGAACTTGACCTTTTTACTGTATTTTCCTATCTGAGTCACAAACTGGAAGTGTGTGCGTTTCACTAGCACTAATCCCCTCCCACTGTGGGGTCATCCTAAACATTAAATGTATCTTGTCTTAAACCTTCAGATAACCACAGTTACTATCCTATAACAGTATGTACTAAGTCTATTGCCCTTATATTTATGCTGTACACACACTGTGGATATTTTACTTTACTTTGCTATATTAACAGTATTTATACTACCCCATATCACATTACACAATGTAGATGCAATTGGTGTATTCAGGGGTAGGAACACAGCAGAATAGTACACCACTCTTACATATCCAAGCATCAATTCTACTAGATACATTTACACCAAGTTTTTTTAGGTAATTATCAAGGAGTTGTGAGAAGCATGGGGGAATCGTGAATGAGCGCAGGTATATCTCACCCAGATACCTTTCCTATGTGGCCTAGTCTGGGCAGTATCTCACCTGATGACCAATGAGTTAGGGGAGGCAGATATAAAAGGACGCCAGGTGGTGTGTTAGTCGCTCAGCCTGGGGAACACAGAGAGCATGTCTGTGTGAGCGACACTTGTGAGTGAAAGCAGTGCTCATGGTAATCGTGGTTTGGCTGGACGGGAGAAGCCCTCCAGTTGGTAGTTAGATCGGACCCTGTTTAGTTAGTGCCGGACAGGCAAGGTTTTTGTTTTATGCTTTATTTTTCTGTATGTTTTGCTTTCACCTTAAATAAACCTGTCCCAGTGTCAGTTATGTCCGGATCCCGGCTGTACATCTGAGTTTCATGCTAAACCCACGTGGCCTTTGACCCCAGCAAAGGCGATCCCGGAGCGTTTTATCACAAATCGGTGGAGAATGCGGGCACCAAGTTGAAAGCATGAACATGGAGGACATTGTGAAAGCGCTGGTACAGTCCACCACCGTACAGGAAGAAGCTAATCGGGTGATGATGACCTAGTTGAAGGAGTTGGTGGACATGACAGCTACGGATCGTTCGATTCTCCAGCAGGTGGTGCAGCGCCTGGCGACCTTACCTGAGGTTAACCCGGAAGCCGAGTCGAGAGTGATTCACGTGAGTTGGTATCGGCAGAAGATGACGACTGAAGATGACGTCGAGGCATACCTGACAACGTTTGAATGGACGGCGGCATGAGAAAAATGGCCGAAGGCCCGCTGGGCCTGCCTGATTGCCCCGTTTCTTTCCTGTGAGGCCCAAAAGGCTTATTATGACTTAGAACCTGAAGCCGCACAGGACTTTGACAAACTGAAAGCCGAGATCTTGGCCCGGCTGGGAGTGACGACCACTGTCCGTATACTGTCCTCATACACGTTAGCAGGGTGTGCAATGAGACATGTAGCTATACCCCCTGTCTTCTTTAAGAAAAAGAGGCTGTAAAATTGTAACCTTCTTTTATTGATTGCAGATGTGACAGGAAAGGGGGAAACTATAGGATACAATAACAGGAGCATTTCAGAATATATAACTGCACAGAGCATAAAAATACAGATAGTCTGCAATACACAGTAACATGAGGTAATACATAGGTACCATGAGGTAATACATAGGTACCGTGAGGTAATACATAGGTACCATGAGGATATTACATAGGTACCATGAGGTAATACATAGGTACCGTGAGGTAATACATAGGTACCATGAGGTAATACTTAGGTACCGTGAGGTAATAGATAGGTACCATGAGGTGATACATAGGTACCGTGAGGTAACACATAGCTGATGATTATCTATTTAATATAACAAATGTTATAAACACAGGATTATAACACCTAGATAGTGCTTATCAACTATGCTTAGAGCAGGCTGTTTAAGAAGCATGAAGAACACGAATGATGTAGTTTCTCCTAAGACATATGGAGGAATAATGGCTGCTGTTCCCCTCACAGTGTCATAAACAAGACTATGATGTAACAGGAACAATCCCACAATACATTGCAAATTAAACTAGAATCTATGCATTAAGCGGCCAGCAGGTGGTGCTGTTACCTTACAGTATGAAATATATGAAGGATTAATACACACAAAAATGACTTTCTAGACAGCAAATATATGGCTGGACAGAACAAAGAGTGCATCAATGGACTTATCAGCCGGATAAACCACCGCGGTCACAGATGTTTGACCTGATCCACCTGATGAAAAAGTGGCTACAACCCGAGATGCTGACAGCGCCAGAGATGATCCAGAGAGTCGTCCTGGTCAAGTACTATAGAGCTCTACCGCCAGCCCTGAGGAAGTGGGTAAGCCATGTAAATCCTATGACGGCAGATCAATTGGTGGATATGGTTGAGTGTTACTCCGTGGCGGAAGGACTCCGAGACGACGCTACCCCACCTCAGTCTTCATCATCTCCACGTGGAACCGGTAAGACTGCTCCCAGGAGTAGGGGAGAAGGAATAATCCCTAAGACAGTGGAGGAGGAAAATGGGACGGCCCGCATGGTGAGGCCAAGAGTAACGAACTTTGGTCTAGGCAAGGGGCCCGTTAGATGTTTTCGCTGCCAAGAGATGTGCCACATCGCTGCGAACTGTGCGGTCACTACTGAACCCATGCAGTGCGACGCCACAGACTCTCAAAAACGCATGTCTATGGTTGCTCGGGTAGTGAGTGTGAATGCCGATCAAAGTAAGGTGGAAAAACACCTGTGTGATGTAACGGTGGATGGAAAAAGGGTGGTGGTATTGGTAGACTCGGGAAGTGTGGTGAGTCTGGTGAAGGCCAGTCTGGTGTCAGCCCCGATGGACCAACAGACAAATTTTCTGTAACGTGTGTGCATGGAGACACCTGTTCGTACCTTACCGCGGTCATATGCATTTCTGCTTCCTATGGGTCTGTGCAACATAAAGTGGGACTTGTCCCCATGTTGTCAAATGATGTTATCTGGGGCCGGGATTTCCCCCACTTCTGGCATTTGTGGGAGAATCAGTTGATGCCCCAGGGTAACAGTGTACGGGATTCTTCTCCCAGGGCGCCTGTGGGTCCCGAACCCCTGGAGAAGGTTCCCCAGGGAGACTCTAGTGGCGAGTCTACTGGAAATGAACTTCAGTTCCCGTTTTCAGTCATGGCGGGGGATACGGAGGAGACCAGGGAAGAGGAGGGGGAAGGCAGCCGACCACCTCCCCGCTTGCCAGATGTGGAAGTCTAGAAAGATGACTTCCAAAGCGAGCAAATAAAGGATCCTACCCTTTCTCAGGCTAGGACAAATCTAAAAATGATAAATGGGGTACCCGTAGAACCTGGCACTAGGCTGGCATATCCGTACATGGTCCTGGAGAATGATTTATTATATCAGATAGAGAAAAAAGGGGAAGACACGGTGCAAAGATTAGTTGTGCCAAAACCCTACCGGCGGAAAGTGCTGGACCTGGCTCACGGACATGTGATGGGAGAGCACCTGGGAGTCCAGAAAACCACCGAAAGGATATTACACTGTTTTGTTTGGCCAGGCATGCATTATGATGCTCGTGTATATTGTGAGTCTTGTCCTGACTGCCAAGCCTCGGCGCCTAAACCCCGGTTCTGTAGCCCTTTGGTACCCCTACCTATTATTGAAGTCCCGTTTGAGAGGATTGGGATGGATTTAGTTGGGCCCCTTCCACTGTTTGCCTATGGTCACCAACATATCTTGGTCATCTTGGATTATGCCACTCGTTACCCGGAGGCCCTCCCTTTGGGTAACACGGCCACCAAGACAATTGCCAAGGAACTGGTGCATGTGTTTAGTTGGGTCGGTATTCCAAAACAGATACTCACCGACCAGGGGACTCCCTTTATGTCACGGGTAATGAGGGAGCTCTGCAGGCTGCTACAAATCGAACCGTTACACACATCTGTGTATCACCCTCAAACAGACGGGCTGGTCTAGCGGTTCAATAAAACTGTGAAGCCGATGCTGAGAAAGGCGATAGATAAGGATGGGAAAAACTGGGACTATGTACTTCAGTATTTGCTTTTTGCCATCAGGTAAGTGCCCTAGTCTTCCACTGGATTCTCGCCTTTCAAGTTATTGTACGCCCGACGTCCCCACGGACTGTTAGACGTCACAAAAGAAACCTGGGAAGGTCAGGTCACTCCGTTTAAAACGGTGATAGATCATGTAACACAAATGCAGGACCGTATTGCGGCTGTTATGCCCATCGTCAAACAGCACATGATGCAGGCTCAGGGAGCCCAAAAAAGAATCTATGATAGGGGCGCCAAGATCCGTACATTTGCACCCGGAGATAGGGTGTTGATCCTGGTCCCTATGGCCAACAGTAAATTCCTGGCAAAGTGGCAGGGCCCCTTTGAGATTAAGGAAAGAGTTGGTGAGGTAAACTACAAAATGTATCAGGCAGGTGAAAGGAAACCTGAATAGATTTATCATGTAAATCTGATAAAACCCTGGAAGGATCGGTCTGCCTTATCAGCGGATCTGGCCCTGCCCGTCTGCTCGCATACCGTACCGGAGGTGCGGATTGCAGAGACTCTCTCAGAGCGGCAAAAGACTGAGGTCAGGCAGTTTCTACTTCACAACCAAAAGTTTTTCTCTGAAAAACCCGGGCAGACTACGCTAATGAAACATGACATTATAACGGAAACTGGGGTCACCGTCCATGTGAAACCCTATAGAATCCCGGAATCACGCTGCAAAGCCGTTTCCCGAGAAGTCAAGGCAATGTTAGAGTTAGGGGTCATTGAGGAGTCGCACAGTGCTTGGTCCAGCCCGATTGTGTTAATTCCTAAACCGGACGGCACCATCCGGTTCTGCAATGACTTCAGGAAACTGAATGAGGTCTCAAAATTTGATGCTTACCCTATGCCTCGGGTCTATGAGTTAATAGATCAGTTAGGGAAGGCGCAGTATCTTACGACCCTAGATCTAACAAAGGGATATTGGCAGATCCCTCTGGCGGAGGCTGCCAGAGAGAAGACAGCATTTGCTACACTGGACGGTTTATTTCAGTATGTGTATATGCCGTTTGGACTGCACGGAGCACCGGCGACATTCCATAGACTGATGGATCGAGTCCTGAGGCCACATAGGCAGTACGCTTCTGCCTATTTGGATGACATTGTCATTTACAGCTTGGACTGGGAGACTCACCTCCGGAAAGTGCAAGCTGTGATTGAGGACCTGTGGGGGACAGGTCTAACCGCGAACCCCAAGAAATGTCACATCGGGCTAGAAGAAGCCCGGTATTTGGGTTACGTAATTGGGAGGGGTATTGTTAAACCCCAGCTCGATAAAATTCAAACGGTTCAGGACTGGCCGCAGCCAGTTAACAAAAAGCAGATGCAAGCCTTTCTGGGGATTGCCGGCTATTATCGCCGGTTCATCCTCAATTTTGCAGCCATCGCTACCCCCCTGATGGATCTTACCAAAGGGAAAGATTCCGTCATGGTTAAATGGAATTTAGCGGCTGAAGAAGCCTTCCATAGCCTAAAACGGGCACTCTGCTCTCAACCCGTACTGGTGACTCCAGATTTCCGCAGCGAGTTTGTGGTACAAACTGATGCCTCTGAGACCGGTATCGGGGTTGTACTGTCACAAGCGAGGGACGGAGTGGAACACCCGGTCCTCTATCTCAGCAGGAAGCTGAATAAACATGAGCAAAAGTATGCAGTCGTGGAAAAAGAATGCCTAGCCATTAAGTGGGCTATAGAGTCCCTCAAATATTACCTGGTGGGCAGAAAGTTCAGGCTGATGGATTCACTTGCACAAGGAACGGAATAGCCGAGTGACCCGGTGGTTCCTTGCCCTGTAGGCCTACACTTTTATGGTGGAGCACCGCCCAGGGGTACAGATGGGGAATGCAGATGCCCTGTCCCGAGTGCACTGTTTGGCGGGTGTCATTGCTCGACCGGAGTGGTCTGAGCAGAGGGAGGGATATGTGAGAAGCATGGGGGAATCGTGGATGAGGGCAGGTATATCTCGCCCAGATACCTTTCTTATGTGGCCTAGTCTGGGCAGTATCTCACCTGATGACTAATGAATAAGGGGAGGTGGATATAAAAGGACACCAGGTGGTGTGTTAGTCGCTCAGCCTGGGGAGCACAGAGCATGTCTGTGTAAGCGACACTTGTGAGTGAAAGCAGTGCTCATGGTAACCGTGATTTGGCTGGACGGGAGAAGCCCTCCAGTTGCTAGTTAGATCGGACCCTGTTTAGTTAGTGCCGGACAGGCAAGGTTTTTGTTTTATACTTTATTTTTCTGTATGTTTTGCTTTCACCTGAAATAAACCTGACCCAGTGTCAGTTATGTCCGGATCCCGGCTGTGCATCTGAGTTTCATGCTAAACCCATGTGGCCTTTGACCCCAGCAAAGGCGATCCCGGAGCGTTTTATCACAGAGTTAATTCCAAAGATAATGGAGAACTAACCACAGATCTTCTGTAGATGCAGGCTTGGCTAAATGCTTCAGTCTCTTTGTGTAATCCCATACATATTAGATGATATTGAGGTCAAGGCTTTCTATGGTCATATTATCACTATCAGGACTCTTTTTGTTCTTTATGCTGAAAATAGTTCTTAATGACATTGGCTGTTTGTTTGGGTTACTTTTTCTGCTGCAAAAAGTATTTGGAGACAATCAAATGCCTCACTAATCGTACTGCATGACGGGTATGTACTGTATCTGCCTGTATTTATCAGCATTGAGGACTTTATCTTATAGCCACTGTTCAGTCATTTTTCATCAGTTGTGGTTTTAGTTCTCAGACCCTAGGGCTGTGTGCATATATCACATATTTGCCATTCGGATTTGTCACAAAACCTGAAGGAAATCCTGATGCTTGCAAGGTGAATGAGAATCCTGAAGTGTTATGCACCCATTGCTTATTTGTGACTAGCAGATTGGGTGCAGATTAAAATCTGCAGCATGTAAATTCTTTCTGCACGATTTTGCACTGATTTCAATGATGTCAGTCAAAAATCCTACATTAACGCAGGTGTAAGAATGATTGCATATTTGCTACAATTTCGTAGCATTTTTTGCATGCATTTTCAGACATAAGTGAACGATATAGAGATAAATAATAGATAGAGATAGATAATATACAGGGTGGACCATTTATATGGATACACTTAAATAAAATGGGAATGGTTGGTGATATCAACTTCCTGTTAGTGGCACATTAGTATATGGGAGGGAGGAAACTTTTCAAGATTGGTGGTGCTCATGGTGGCCATTTTGAAAGTGGCCATTTATTTTTTTCAATGAGAAGAGGGTCATGTGACACATCAAACTTATTGAGAATTTCACAAGAAAATCAATGGTGTGCTTAGTTTTAACATAACTTTATTCTTTTATGAGTTATTTACAAGTTTATGATCACTTATAAAATGTGTTCAAAGTGCTGCCCATTGTGTTGGATTGTCAATGCAATCCTCTTCTCCCACTCTTGACACACTGATAGCAACACCGCAGAAGAAGTGCTAGTCTAAGGGGGTCAGATTCCTTGTAGTAATGCTCGGACCTGACACCCAAAATGTGGTGGTGCACAATCTTGCTGGAAAAACTCAGGAATAAATAAAGTTGGATCCAAAATGGCCAACTTCAAAATGGCCACTGTGGACACCACCCATCTTGAAAAGTTTTCCCCCTCCCATATACTAATGTGCCACAAACAGGAACAGGTATCCATTTGTGGACTAGGTTGGATTCAGTGGACTACAGCTGACTTGTTTGGGAACTTTTTTAAATTAAAGTGGTGAACGAGGGATAGTGTTGGGGAGTTTTTATTTCAATAAAGTATTTTTGGGCGTTTTTCCTTTCTCTTACTGGTCAAGTAGTGGGGTTGTCTTATAGACACCTTTCCATTACTAGCAACAGGGCTTGATGTCAGCTGTGTTTTTGGACACTTCACAGTTCACATCAACACCAAGTCGAATTAGCTTGATTGCCAGCACACCAGGGCAATCGGTAAGAGTCAAGGCAAAGCACCAGAATTAGTGCATGTAATGTGATGTGCCACTTCTTGGGCGTCTGAGGGCTTGTAACTATGGACCTTCCCAGTCTGATAATATCAGCTCACAGCTGTCTTTACCTTTGCTGATTACAAAAAATGGGGAGAACCCACATTGTTTTTTTCATTTATTTCATAATAAAAAGTTATCCATTAAGTTCCACAGCGTTCAATTTTATAATATGTCCTGGGGGTCTATATGTCTGTTGGTATGTCTATATGTCTGTCTATACTTATATGTCTATATGTCTGTCTATTATCTATATCTATGTCTTTTTATTATCTATCTCTATAGCATTCATTGCTGTTCAATAATGCAAGCAAAAACTTATGCAAAAACACGTTTTTGCCACTGAATTTTTCCTGCAAAGAGATGCCAAGAGATTCAGAAATGGTGTAGAAATATCTGCATGCAAATACTCAACATGTGCATATAGCCTGATTACTTGAATAAGTAGGCAGTACTCTGCTAATGCTTGGAGTATGATTGCAGCATTGTTTGTATAAGTCCCTTCACTACTCTACTTGAAGTCTGAGGATGAGGTGAGTAATTATGCCCCTTTAATCAAATGATTGGTGGGAGTAGCAAGATAAAGACCGTGATTGATGAAACCTACTGAACACTGACTATGACATTCTGAAACTTTTATTTTAAGCTTATTTACTAGAAATGAGACTTGACTTTGTCAATATAAAAAAATGTGATTTGCGGCTTATTGCAAATACGGCTTTGTCTCTCTATTTTTACTTGTTAGCTGTGATCTGTGACATCCTCTGACTATTCAGATTCAGAAAATGACTGCTGCACTCCCTGCCTCTGCTTTTATTCAGGCTATGATCGTCACCTCTGATTGACTGTGCTACAGCATGTAATGTGATAGCTGAAAGACATTATGAAGAAGCCTGCCTTGCTACACTCGAGGTACTCCCAGCCACCTCTTTGTGCAGGGAGCTGCAGCTGGTCCTAAGCACTTTATTAAGTCCATCCATGGGGACATTGTACTAGTCCCCATACAGCAGGTGGTTATGGTGCAACCACACAGTATAAAACAGTGAAACCAGCGCAGAATGCTTTCTTAGGATTAGAGCTCGCTCACACTAGTGTATCAGCCCAATGTTATACTATGGGGCAGTGCATCCGATCACTGGTCAACACAAAAAAATCATCAGCACATGTAATATGTCTGTTTTATGGAGTTTGATGTGCTGAATCCAAAAATATGCTTCTTTCTGCTCTACCACATAAAGTTTCCGAGATTGAAGTATTTTTGTTATTACGTTATTTCTGCATTTTCAATGTATGTGGTTTTTCCAATGTTATTCCCATTTCTTTTCTTGTCTTACTTAATAGTGAATTTTCTTACAGGGACAACATCAGTAAAGGTTTTAGTGAGTTTTATGGGAAGGACTATTGTCAGTGCAGTCAACCAATGATTGCTTCTCGGAAAGTCACATGTTATGGGGAGGAGCTAACTGTTATGAGGCGGTAAGATTTGAGTCAGTCAGAAAATGATGGTGATGCAGCAAGGAATGATATGTGAGACTCTGACAGGAGACAGGCATCTACAGGGATCTGAGCCCTGCCACAGTGAGATAGAAGGGAAGACAGCTGGTAGATGACTTTGTGAGAGGATTTGCACTGCATTTCTGAGAGGGAAAGTCACCTCAGAGGGAAGAAAACAGCTCAGCCACTGAGGTGTAACTGAGTGAGGGTCTGTCTCAACAGAGAGAGAACCTGAACGCAGCCAATATCACACTGAGAAACTGCCTGTCTGCAAATGTTCATCTGTAAGGAGTAGGCTGACCTATTTACCTCAGAACTGTATATAGTTACCAGATTACCTCCAGTAAAATCAGTTCTAAATACAAGCTGCCTCTGTCAACTCTGGGGAAATATCTACATAGCAGCGGTCGGCTCATCGCATTTTTTTTTAAGTTTGTCACCACCATTGAACTGAACTTACTCTACTGTTTGATCTGATTTAAAGGAGAAGAATGCCCCGACAGTGTATGAAGCATCTAAACAGATTCTGATATGCGTGTGGTTCTTTAACACCAAAAGGCCAAGTACCTTTAATCACGTATGATATTAAAAAGATGTACCAGATGTACTTTAAGTGTCCACTTGGTGATCAAGACAAAAGCTTGGTCCTCATGTGATATGCTCAAATTGTTCAAATGGTCTTCATGACTGGTTGAGTATGAGGAAAGTGGCTATGCCATTTGCTGTTTCCATGATTTGGAAAGAACCCAAAAGTCGTAGTGATGGCTGCTACTTTTGTTGTGTCAAACTGAAGGGCTTTTCTACAAACAACAAACATAAGGTTAGTTCCACATCATGGTACCTTGCCAGTTCCTGTACCACCTTCATTTGGAATGGATGAAAATGAAGTAGAATATGAAGACTGTGGAGCTGAAGCTACTGGCGAAGACATGGAGACCTCAAATCACGACGGAGCAGCCAAGCAGCCAGAACACTTTACTCAACATGAATTAAATGATCTCATCAGAGACCTTTCATTGTCAAAAGATAAAGCTGAATTTCTTGCATCTAGGTTGAAACAAAAGAATCTTCATGATGATATCAAAGTGTGTTATTACCAAAACAGAGGTAACACTTTAACACAATTTTTCACAGTTGATTGACCAATGGTGTACTGTAACAATGTGAATGGCCTCTTTGAAGAACTGAATCAAGAGTATTTTGTTGCAGATAGGCGATTGTTTATTGACTCATCCCAGAGAAGTTTGAAAGCAGTGTTGCTTCACAATGGAAATATGAAACTATCATATATTGCTCACTCATTGCGCAACCATATTGCTCACTCATGTCATCTAAAGGAAAGTTATTTTGGATGCTAAACAATATAAGCATCATCAATGGAATATCTGTGGAGATTTGAAAGTGATTGGTCTGCTAATGGGAATGCAAGAAGGTTTCACAAATGTAGAGACAATGTTCAGCATAATCCTTTAGTTGCTCCAATAAAAATTATTCTTACTCCACTACATATAAGTTGGGATTGATTAAAAACTTTGTGAAAGCCATGGCAAAGACAAATTCACAAGGGTTCCAGTACATTTTACACAAATTTTCCTGCATTTCCCAGCAAAACTGAAGGAAGGGGCATGTGTTGGTCCCCAGATCAGATTATGAGAGATGATGTGTGTGAAGGGACTCTAAATGATAATGAACTGAGATCTTTGAAAAGCTTCAAGTAGATCTGTGAAAAGGTCTTTGGAAAACAAAAATCTCCAGAATATGTTGAAGGTGTTGAGGAACAGCTAAATGCCAGTGTCTTGGATGTTGCATGTCTCTGAAAATGCACTTTTTGCATTCACATTTAGATATCTTCCCTCAAAATCTTGGGGATGTAAGCGATGAACAAGGCAAGAAGTTTCACCAGGACATTAAAGTAATGGAACCCCGCTACCAGGGATTTTGGAATGACTCAATGATGGCAGATTACTGTTGGATGTTATAAAGGGACAACCATGATAAATCGTATCAACGACAGTCTAATGTTAATCACTTTTAATTTCTGCTCATATTTTGGTTTCTATTTTGCATGTGAAATTATTTTGGTTCAATAACAACTGTTTTGTAAGGTGAAGTATTTTTTTTTGATATGTAGATTATTGTTTTCCTAATGTCGCCAGTGTATGTCCTATACCTTATAATAATGATGCTGCTCCATGGAAACTATATGTGCTGCAGAAAAGTACAAAGTCACCTGCGATGATTACAAAAAATATTTGTTTGTAAACCTGTCTATCGGGCCACACCTGTTCAAGCCTATGGGTGCATGTGAAGCATTGAACATTGATGCCATCCAAGTGCAGTCCTATTACCACAGACACAGAGAATGGAGAAGTTGGAGAAGTTAAGATCTCTGTATTTTCCTCACTTTTGCTGGGATTCTCTCATGCGAAAGAATTGGATCACATTTAGTTGACACTCGGCTCAAACTCTGGCAGAGATTGAGCCAAGTGTCATTGGCATAATCTGCCCATGTGAGAATCTACGACCTTGGGAGAGGACTGTTAGTGAGGGTCTGAGAGGGCAAATCTCCCCCAATCACCTAAGGATATACTGTCACTGTATGAGGTGGGAGTAAAAAGTTTATTAATATATTGGTATATGTCTGTCACTATGCAGAGAGATAAAATACATACATAAATTATCACAAAGTAAGTGACTTTACCTTGAAATATCTCACCAAAACATAACTTTTAATGTCAAGAAGCAGAAATTATTTTCTATAATAGAATATTAAGCCACTTGAGTATCTATGGAAACGGCACAGAAACAAATTGTATCTGAGTAACATGTTCTTGTTATCTCTATGTGAACAATTATGCATTTCCTAAGCAAGTCCAGTATCAACTATTCTGCAAAATACTTCAGAATGTCACTGAAATTGCTTTAAATTACCGTATACCAAATTATAGATTTTTTTTCCAGAATCTGCTCTGGATTTGAATTCTACAACATATAATGAGGACACTTATATGATAATTTGGCTATGGTGAGTATTTATTATTTGTAACTTTTAATTGGAGAACTTTTGAATATCTATGGTATGAATTCCTTATTGTTGCTCTCTCTTTATCTTATTTTCCTTTTTTTAAACACTTCCTGCCAGAACTATTACATATATACAGCTCTGGCAAAAATTAAGAGACCACTGCAAAAAAATTTTTGTCTGATATTTTCGCTTTATAGGTATATTTTTGAATAAAATGTAAATTGCTCTTTTATTCTATAAACTACTGACAACATGTCTTAGAATTTCCAAGCACTAAAGTTTGTATTTATTTTCAAAAAATGAGAAATGGTAAAATTAACAAAAAAATGCAGTACTTGCAGACCTCAAATAATGCTAGGAAAACAAGTTCATAATCATTTAGAAACAACAATACTAATGTTTTAACTCAGGCAGAGTTCAGAAATCAATATTTTGTGGAATAACCATGATTTTTAATCACAGCTTTTATGTGTCTTGGCATGTTTCCCACCAGTTTTTCACACTGCTTTTGGGTGACCTTTTGCCACTCGTGGTACAAAAATTTAAGCAGTTCTTTGTTTGATGGCTTGTGACTGTGGGGTTCAGGTCTGGAGATTGGGCTGGCCATGACAGGGAATTGATGTCGTGGTTCTTCATCCACACATTGATTAACCTAGCTGTGTGGCATGGTGAATTGTCCTGCTGGAAAAACCAGTCCTCAGAGATGGGATCATTGCCTGAGCAGAAGGAATCAACTGTTTTTCCAGGATAACCTTGTATGCAGCTTGATTCATACATCCTTTGCAAAGATTAACCTGCCCAATTCAAGCCTTGCTGAAGCATCCCAGGTGATCACCAATCCTCCACCAAAATTCACAGTGGGTGCAAGGCACTGTGGCTTGTACGCCTCTCCAAGTTTCCGTCTAACCAATAGATGACCAGGTATTGGGCAATGCTGATAATTAGACTCAGAGAAGATTACCTTACTCCAGTCATCTATGGTCCAATCCTTATGGTCTTTGGCAAACTTCAGCCTGGCTCTCCTTTGCTTCTCATTGATGAAAGGCTTTTTTCTAGCTTTACATGACTTGAACCCTGCCTCTTAGGAGCCTGTTACGAACTGTTCTTGCTGTTCCCTTCACCCCAGCTGCCATTTGCCATTCCTTTTGTAGGTCACTTGATGTCATCCTGCGGTTGCTGAGTGACATTTGAATAAGATGACGGTCATCCCAGTCAGTGGAGAGTTTTCACTCTCTGCCAGTCTGTAGCTTTGTTCTCCCCAATGTCTTCTGGTTGACCTTGTTGCAATGGACTGCCATCTTAGAAATTTTAAGGATGGAGGCAACATGATGCTCACTGTATCCCTCTGCTAGTAAAGCCAGAATTGAGCGCTTCTTTTCCTCACTCAATACTTTTCTTTTCAACTCCTTTAGCATGGTTAAACATTATGTTTTCATTCCTATTACTATTGGGATATTACTAACACTTGTTTTGCCATCCAGCTTGTCCTATTGCAAGAGGATTGTGATCACCACAGCAGGGTTTTTTATACTTTCCTTCATTAAATAAGATTTGGTTCAGGTGATCACCTAATTAGAAGCACATTAAGTAGAATGAGGTGTACACTGGTTGGAATTCAACTGACACTGGAATGGAATGGCTGTCAGACATGTAGAGAAGCTGATTTTTATAAAACTGTGCAATGGTCTCTTATTTTTTGCCAGAGATGTATTTGTGACTGAGTAATAAATAAAGTGAAATATCATAGGGTTTACATCATGACAAATATCCACCAACTCATTTACATGAATGAGTTTAGCAAACTGTCAGCCACATTTTTTTTTCAGAACTAATCTGGGTTGTTTACCTTTGCAGACTTTTTTTTACTTAAATACACATACTTGTGATATTATTTTTGCAATTAGATTTCATTTCATTAGAATTCATTACACCATTTGCCTTCTATTGCACTATTTTTTTGATGGCTGCAAAATGAATTAATTGAGATTCTGTCAGTGAGCTCACTCTGATGGTCTAATGGGAGTGGCTCTAAGGGCTCGCTCACTTGAGCGTATAACACGGTTGAGTACTGTGTGATAAAACAATGCATACAACTCAGCCCAGTGTTATTCTATTGGGCAGCTCAGATCTGCTATTATTTTCTCATCCCAACTCAGCATGTTGCGATTGCATCTGAGAATCAGATCGCATTCACCCATACTAGACTTTGGGTGCGTGTGAAACATCGGTTTGATTACCACTGATACCGACAATGGAGGAGATGGAGAAACTATTTTCTCTGCATCCTCCCACCTGTGCGGCAAGTCTCTCATGCAAAAGAATCAGAGCACAGAGCACTGATAATCGTCTCATGCTCGCAGTAGAGCAGGAGCTGAGTATCACTAGCATATTGCATCCAATGATCTTGTATCAGATGCTATATGCTAATGTGACCCCTCTATAACTCTTATTTGCCTTCTTTTGACTTGCTCAAGCTGAGTTTTGACCTCAGATCATATGAAAGTTGAGTAACTAAGGAAACACAAACACTGTGAAGACAAACAGTGCAAAATTTTTAATGATACTCAATTGCAAAAATAATTTTTAGATCCTATTATATTTATATAATTAAAAAAATATAGTTGTGCTAAAAATTTTACATACCCCAGCAGATTTTTTGCTTTCTTGGCCTTTTTTTCAGAATATGACTGATGAGGGCAACGCGGTGGCTCAATGGAGAGCACGGCAACCATGCGGGACTGGGGTCCTGGGTTCAAATCCCACCAACATCTGCATGGAGTTTGAATGTTCTCCCCGTGTTTGGTGGGTTTCCTCTGGGTACTCTGGTTTTCTCCCACATTCCAAAGACATACTGATAGGGGATTTAGATTGTGAGCCCCATCGAGGACAGTGCCTATAATGTATGTTAAGCACTGTGGAATTAATGATGTTATATAAATGAGTGAAATAAATAAATAACACCAAAACTTTTTCTCAACTCATGGTTAGTGGTTGGGTGAAGCCATTTATTGTCAAACTACTGTGTTTTCTCTTTTTAAATCATAATGATATCCCAAACATCCAAATGACCCTGATCAAAAGTTCACATACCCTGGTTATTTTGGCCTGATAACATGCACAGAAGTTGACAGAAATGGGTTTGAATGGCTACTAAAGGTAACATCCTCACCTGTGACCTGTTTGTTTGTAATCAGTGTGTGTGCATAAAAGATGAGTGAGTTTCTGAGATCCAGACAGACTCTTGCATCTTTCATCCAGCCACTGACATTTCTGGAGTGTGTTACTGGGAAAGCAAAAGAATTGTCAATGGATCCACGAGAAAAGGTAGTTGAACTGTATAAAACAGGAAAGGTATACAAAAAGATATCCAAGGAATTGAGAATGCCAGTCAGAAGCGTTCAAACTGTGATTAATAAAAGGTAAATCAGGGGCTCTGTGAAAACAAAACCACAGTCAGGTAGACCAACGAAAATTTTGTCCACAACTGCCAGGAAAATTGCTCGGGAAGCAAAGAATAGACCACAAATAACACCAGTTAAAATAATGGACTCTCTGAAAACTAGCGGTATGGCTGTTTCAAGATGCACAATGAGGAGGCACTGGAACAAAAATTGGCTGCATGGTCAAGTTGCCAGAAGAAAGCCATTACTGTGCAAATGTCACAAAGTGTCTTGCCTACATTATACAAAACAGCACAGAGACAAGCCTCAAAACTTCTGGAACAAGACGATTTGGAGTGATGAGACCAAAATTGAACTTTTTGGCCCCAACTAGTGATGGGCGAACCCCCCGATATTCAGGATCAGCTAGTTCACCTAAGTTTTTTTGTAAAGTTCGGGGACGGAGATGACACGAATTTGCGTCCGAATACCGAACCACGAACACTGTTGGAAAAAGCTGAAGACTGCCGAGTGCAGTGAATACCGGCGGAAGTTATTGAGCGGCCCCGGAAGCAGATGCAGCCGGGAGACGGTGGGATGGTAGGACATGTTGCTGGATAGGTAAGTTTAATTATAATGTTTATAATTAATTTTCTGCATTTCTTACAGCCGAACTGGACCCGAACAGAACTGTAACACAAATTTCCCATCTCTTTGGTGTCTTCACTCCAAGTCATGGTTTACTGTTCACCTAAGCCAGCCATGGATGTCACTGCACACCGTGATGTTGCAGCGCAGTCAAGTCTTGCTGAGGCCTGATAGAGCTAGAGATCAGGACATAAAGTGAAAAGGATGGGTAAGATGGGGAAAGGGCATGTCATGGAGGACCAGATGCATGGACAGATGAGCAGTAAAGAATGTATTATTATTTTTTTAATGCTATATTTATTACTCACTGCAAATGAAATTCTCTTGTCATATCCTCTCAGTTTGGTGAATTTGGCAAATTTAAATCATGGTAGATTCGACCATCTCTATGGAAAATCCCTTTACAATTGATTTCTCCAATGAGAAGTCTAAGGGTACCGTTACACGTAGCGACGCACCAACGATTCCGACACCGATACGATCTGGCTAAGATCATTTGTGCATCGCTAGTAAGCAGTCATACAGGCCGATCTTCATAACGACGCATCAGCGATCAGCATGTCACTAAAGACCACGGCGAACGTTGGTACCGTGTCACACACTGTCCATAATATCGATTCAGACTTTGAATAGGCGTCCTTCAGCGCTATTTATATGAGTTCGGAGTCACCAACGAGGTCGCTCGTTGTTGATAAGGGGCGTCAAACACAGCGATGCATGCTGGTCAGCGTGAAGCCAGCGATCAAAAAATGATCCTGAACGTTCGTGCACGATCAGCGACATCGCAGCAGGGAGCCGGTCGTTTCCGCGTGTCACACTTAGCGAGATCGCTAGCGATGTCGCTGTTGCGTCACAAAATCGTTGCCGCTTCAGCGATATCGCTAGCGATATCGCCGTGTATAACGGGGGCTTAATGCTAGATCTCCCACCCATGTCCTGACATGTGACTAATGGGCTCTTGATCATAGATATAACATTATTGTAGCTAAAACAAAGGGAAAAGGAAACCTGTTTGAATTAGGTGAATAGTAATTGATAAAAGTTTTGAAGGTCCATCAAGGATTCCGTTTACTTGGGGTCACAGAAGATTGTGTGAAAGAATTTGCAAAACTTATCCAGATTTCCAACTCTTCTTTTCTTATTCTGTCACAAAGGAAGGATAATGATTGAATGGGGCCTATAAAATAATAATATGTCTCCTGGAGAAACTTCACATCAGCAGGCAATTTGTAATAAAGGTTAAAAGACCTATAGACTTTTGTGTATTGTGTGAAACTAAAATAAAAGGTAAGCAGGTTTTAGTAACAGATACATTATTGTCATGGTATAGAATATTCTATTGGCTAATAATAGGGAGTACAATATCATTATAGAACGCTATGCTGCTAGGTTCTGAAGGAGGTGAGATACCCCCTAATATACTGTAACAGAAATATTGGTAGACCACTTTAAGAATATGTTTAGTTGTGTTTCACTGTGTTCCAACATTTAATGAGCTGACAAACCATAGTACACAGCTGTACTGCCATATTCTGTTAGAGTAGCTGAGCAGCAGGAAGGCATCTTGGCTGCCAGCCGGTAGGAAGAGATGACAAAGTCAGCATAGGCATAAGAAGAGCTTGATGCTCAGTGTTGTGGAGTTGTGCCATAATACCGGTATACTGGTAGGAGTAGATAATGGGGAATATGTAAGGGTATCCTTGCATAGAAAATTTTTTATTTGTATTTGTAATTATCTTTATTTTTTGTGTACTGTATTGGAAATATTGCATCTGATATAGTCTGTGTCCCTCTCATTGTATTTCCAGTGTCATCAATGATTATGCTCACCGCTTTCCTTTAGGATGGCCACACTTGCATATATCTGTCTTCACTATTGCCTATGTGTGTGGCAGGAATATCAAGAGCATACACTTTTTTGAGCATGCACATTAGCTCTCAACTCAGCTACTTCGCAGCTACTACAATTTCTCATCTGGGCTTCCTTAAAAGTCTTGCATCATTTGGTGTTTATGTGCTCCTTGTTTCTCCTACACATTAGAACTTTGATGTGGATTGTGATAATAAATCAGATGATAGGAGCTTGTGAAAATAGAGATCGGAGCCGCAAACCATCAGAACAAGCTCACTGATGTATCCTCACTTCACTTATTCTGCAACTAGCAATAAACAATTTAACACGAAGGCTTTAGATGGTAAACATTGCATTCTTTATCAAACCCAATTGAAAAAATTATTTTAAGCTCAAAATATATGCATTTAAGTAAAAAAACAAAATTTCCCCGAGATGGACAACCTCTAAATAAGATGAATTGTGGACTTGTGTAGTCACCTGGAAGACATTCTATCACAATACCACTTGATGAATATTTTTTGACCATATGGTGTCTTAATGTACACAGAATGGATAGACATAAGAAATGGGACCAACTAAGTAAAAAATGGAAACAGGGTAAAAAATTTACAATGGAGGAATGAAACATATCATTTGTAGCTTAAAAATATAGAAAATCTCCATGTAAACAAGAACATATAATTTCCTAACAAGCTATTTCGAAAGAGAAATTAAAACTCATATCATCTTAAGTTACATTATGGTCCAATTTTGAAGACTTGCATTTTGTATATCAGTGTAGATTAAGGATATGCAAGAGTAAGATGTGCCAAGTTTTTTACAGGGGTTTTCCCATGAACAAAATGTAATTTTAATCTATAGATTTTGGAATAATAATAATTTCCACAATTGGATGTGTTTAAATAAAATATTCCTGTGCTGAGATAATCTTATAAATGTGCCCCTGCTGTGTACTGTGTAATGGCTGTGTCTGACCATACAGGAACATGGCCTGATCATACCACATCTCCTGGGCAGGGGAGGACGTAAAGGAGAGTATATAGTCATTACAGCAGGGGATTGCAGCTAAACTATAGTGAGAGCAAAAATCAGATACGGTTGTATTTTTTCCACTTGCTTGTTGCGTTCGTGGTAGTGTAGGTGTGACAATGAGGCGCCAGTCACTTCTGTGGCATGTCAATGTAGCAGCAACACTAAGTGAAGTTCGATCACATTACAACTATTGTGGCAACAGTTGTCGAGTAGCCATAGCCTAATATTAGCATGTTCCATTATGAGTATAGTCTAAGTGAAATCCATAATGACATGGCTTGATGAAGAAACATAGGTGTTTAGAAAAGGCACTTTCCGGTAATCCTGTAAAACAATACATTGCAAAGATGTAAGACATAAATTCCAATGAATGCTGGCGGTACTAAAAATACCTTGGTGGCATATAATATTTTCAAGAACCTGACCGTGCAGTAATATTGAAGTTATACAGTAGTTTAAAGCAAATCTAATACTCCCATATAATCAGGCAAATCAATCTATCATGTTACCCTTGAGATTAATTACAGCTAATGTAACCATATTTCTTAGTTGACAGTAGATTTTTTTAATGGCAAATTCTCTATGGCACACAAGCTGAAAGCACATTTGTAACACAGGACTTTATAATTGATGAAGTAAATGAACAGAATTTATCTATATCATTTTAAGTACAAGCATCCAATTACATATATATTTAGGCATTGCTTAAATGTAGTAAGTGTAGATTTTAAATTGTGTCTGATTGAACAAGCAAACATGATTACTCTATGTAAAAAGACCTACAAACTGATGCATTGCGTGCCCCCACAGGGAACTACCAGGAGACATTATATTCATTCATAGAATCAATCTGATGAAGGTTTTCCACAGCTTCAAGCTCGTTAAATTTATATTGTGTTTTGCTTTTAAAAAAGTAAATGGACAATGCAAATTCAAAAAAAACCTAAAGATGCTAGAGGTAGTCATTAAAGAAGACCTATCACTAGATCAAGTGGCCAATTATTGCTCTTATTTTATTACTGCTGCTCCTCTGAGTTTTTGTTTTCCTAAAATCTGCCACATTGTTTCAGATATATGAAACTTTTTACTTAGAGCTATTTTGCATGGTCTTTATAAGTGGGGTTTGGCTCATAGGATTCTGTCATTAGACCGCTCTGCATCACTAATGTGTGAACCACTCACACTTGGTAATGACCATAAAAATTAGCACTAAATTAAAAGGCTACACACATTGTTGGTACCCCTCATTTAATGACAGAAAAATCCACAATGGTCACAGAAATAGCTTGAATCTGACAAAAGTAATAGTACCGTATATACTCGAGTATTAGCGGAGATTTTCAAATTTTCGGCTTATACTCAAGTCATTGTCCCAGGGGGTCGGCAGGGGGAGCGGAAGGAGCCGGTGGCTATCACATCATACTCAACCCCTCATAGCTCGGTCTCTACAGTTTCCTGCTTCTCCGATGGTCTCTGGCACCAGCAACTTCTTCCTGTTTTCAGCGGTCACGTGGTACCGCTCATTAAAGTAATGAATATGCCGGTGACTCCGCTCCCATAGGCGTGGAGTGCATATTCATTACTTTAATTAGCGGTACCATGAGACAGCTGAACACAGGAACAAGCTGCCGGAGCCAGAGACCATCAGACAAGCAGGAAAGTGCAGGGACCGTGCAAGGAGGGGGTGAGTATGATGGGGAGGAAGGGGGGAGCCGTGCATACAACAGGGAGGACGGAGGAGCCATGCATACAACAGGGGGAGGACAGGGGAGCCATGCACACAGCAGGGGAGGATGAAGAAGCCATGCATACAACAGGGGGAGCCACACATACAAGGACAGGGATGAGGGGACAATGCATACCCGGCTTATACTCAAGTCAATAAGCTTACCCAGTTTTCCATGGCAAAATTAGGTGCCTCTGCTTATACTCAGGTCAGCTTATACTCGAGTATGTACGGTACATGAACAATCTATGAAATGAACGTCAGACATTGCCTTTCAACCATGCTTCCACAGAATTTAAAAAAAAAAAAAAACTCATGAAATAGGCCTGGACAGAAATGATGGTACCCCTGAAAATAATGTAACAAAAGGGACATGTTAAATCAAGATGTGTTCACTAATTGGCATCACAGGTGTCTGCAATCTTGGAATCAGTGAGTGGGCCTGTATAGGGGCTACAGATACTCATTCTGCTGTTTGGGGACATGGTGTGTATCACACTCAACATGGACCAGAGGAAGCGAAGGAAAGTGTTGTCTCAGGAGATTAGAAGGAAAATTATAGACAAACATCTTAAAGGTAAAAGTTATAAGACCATCTCCAAGCAGCTTGATGTTCCTGTGACTACAGTTGCACATATTAATCAAAACTTTAAGCTCCATGGGACTGTAGCCAACCTCTCTGGATGTGGCTGCATGAGGAAAATTGATGACAAATCAAAGAGACGGATAATACGAATGGTAACAAAAGAACCCAGAAAAACTTCTAAACAGATTAAAGGTGAACTTCAAGCTCAAGGAGCATCAGTGTCAGATTGCACCATCTGTCATTCTATGAGCCAAAGTGGACTTCATGGGAGACAATCAAGGAGGACAGCATTGTGGAAAAAAAATCATAAAAAAGCCAGACTGGAATTTGCCAAACTACATGTTGAAAAGCCAAAAAGCTTCTGGGAAAATGTGCTATGGACAGATGAGACAAAAATGGAACTTAATGGCAAGGCACATCAGCTCTATGGTCACAGATGGAAAAATGATGCATATCAAGAAAAGAAAACTGTCCCTTACTGTGAAACATGGAGGAGGCTCTGTTATGTTCTAGGGCTGCTTTAATGCATCTGGCACAGGGTGTCTAGAATCTGTGCAGGGTACAATGAAATCTCATGACTATTAAGGGATTCTAGAGAGAAATGTGCTGCCCAGTGTCAGAAAGCTTTGTCTCAGTCTTAGGTCATGGGTCTTGCAACAGGATAATAACCCAAAACATTCAGCTAAAAACACCCACGAATGTCTAAGAGGAAAACATTGGACTATTGTGAAGTGGCCTTCTATGAGCTCTGACCTAAATCCTATTGAGCATCTTTGAAAAGAGTGGAAACATGCCATCTGGAAATGGCAACCTTGAAGCACGAGACAACTGGAGCAGTTTGCTCTTGAGGAGTGGGCCAAAATACCTGTCGAGAGGTGCAGAAGTCTCATTGACCATTACAGGAATCACTAGATTGCAGTGATTGCCTCAAAAGGTTGTGCAACAAAATATTACGTTAATGGTACCATCAATTCTGTCCAGGCATATTTCATGAGTTTTATTTTTTTTAAATTCTGTGGAAGCATGGTTGAAAAGCAATGTCTGATTTTCATTTGTTCATTTTCATAGATTTTTGATTTATTATTACTTTTGTTAGACTTAAGTTATTTCTGTCACCATTGTGGGTTTTTTTGTCGTTAAACGAGGGGTACCAACAATTTTGACCACATGTGTATATCTCTATAGCCAGTCAGTGGCCACTATTTCACTGAAGCCTTTCCTTGGCGTGGATGTCTGTCTTAATGGAATATTGATGAGCTGCAGCCAAATAGCGTCCATTTTGATGGTAAGGCTGGAGTCACACTAAACTGCGCAAAATGCGGTCAGTATTTTACATGCGTAATACAGATGACAGACCCCTAAACAGTGCTCCGTATGTCATCCGTAATGAAGGTGCGGTCGCGTATTTTGCGCATGTCAGCATCCGTATGTAATCCGTATGGCATCTGTATGGAGAGATTTTCTCGCAGGCTTGCAAAATGGACATATAATGGAGCCCTATGACAGTTTTAATAAAGAAATGAAAGAATAGATATACACACAAAGAATGCATATATATATATATGTATTCTATGTGTCTATATCTATTCTTTCATTTCTTTATTAAAACTGTCAGTGTGAGTTTACTGTATAGCGCACTGAATTGCCGGCTTTGCTAAAAGACACCTGGTGCGTATTTCTCGCAAGTCACATGTGTGGTCCGTGTGTAATCTGTATTTTTTGCGCACCCATAGACTTGCATTGGCGTATTACGGCCGTAGTACGCTGACAATCGCAGCATGCTGCGAGTGGCACGGAGCGTAGGATACTGAGGAGAAATATACGGCTGGTGCGAGTGACCCCATAGAGAATCATTTGTCCGTGTCTAATGCGTGCTTTTTGCGCCTCTCACTCTCCCGTATTCCTCGCCAGTGTGACCCCGGCCTAATAGTAATTATAGATTCATATGAGCTTTTAGGGGAGGGGTATTTTCCTTCCATTGCAATTCCTGTTTGATGGATAATTTTATTATTTTGACACCTTCATCCCAAGCCTGTTAACACTTTCCTGACCAGACCAAATTTTACATTTATGATCAGTGTGCCTTTATGAGATAATAACTCTGGAAAGCTTAAACATATCCCTGTGAATTTGAGTCTTTTTTTTGTAACACAGTGTACTTTGTTACTGGTAAATTTACGTTAATTTTTTTGCATTTATTTCTGAAAATATCAGAATTTGGGCAAAAATCTTGAATATGGAGCAATTTTCAAAATTTAAATTTTTAGGCAATTAAAATATTTTTACAGTGGGGAAAATACATATCTGATACACTGCCAATTTTGAAACTTTTTCCACCTACAGAGAATGGAGAGTTCTGTAATTTTTACAGTAGATACACTTCTTCTATGAGAGACAGAATCTAAGAACAACCCCAGAAAATCACTTGGTATGATTTTTAAATAATTAAATTACATTTTGTTCCATGAAAAAAGTATTTGATCACCTACCAACCATCAAGAATTCTGGCACAACAGCACATGTCCAGTTTGAAGTTCACCAACAACCATCTGGATGTTAAAGAAGAGGCATGTGAGAATATAATGTGGTTAGATAAGACTAAAATAGAGCTTTTTGGTATCAACTCCAGTCGCTGTGTTTGAAGGATGAGTACAAACCCAAGAACACCCTTCCAACTGTTAAGCATAGTGAGGGAAAAATCATACTTTGGTGGTGCTTGTCTGCAAAGGGGACAAGATGATTGCACCGTATTGAAGGGAGCTTGCATGGGGTCATGTATCGCAAAAATTTGGCCAACAACCTCCTTCCCTCAGTAAGAGCTTTGAAGATGGGTCGTGGATGGGTTTTCAAGCAAGGCAATGACCCCAAAGACACAGCTAAGCTAAGGAGTTGATCCATAAGAAGCATTTCAAGGTCCTAGAGTGGCCTAGCCAGTCTCCAGACCTGAACACAACAGAAAATCTTTGGAGAGAGCTGAAGCTGATTGTTGCCCTGTGACAGCCCCCAAAACTGAAAGATCTGGAGATTTGTATGGAGGAGTGGGCCAAAATTCCTTCTGCAGTGTGTGAAAACTTGGTCAAGAACTACAGGAAATGTCTGAGCTCTGTACTTGCAAACAAATATTTTTGTACCAAATATTATGTTCCGTTTATCTGTTGTATCAAATACTTTTTCCATGCAATAAAATACAAACTAATTGTATAAAATTCATACAATGTGATTTTCTGGATTTTTTTAAGATGCTGTCTCACAGTTTAAGTTTTACCAAGGAAAAAATTATAAACCTCTCTATTCTTTGTAGGCAGGAAAACTTTCAAAATTGGCAGTGTATCAAATATTTATTTTCCACACTATATATCACACAAAATAGTTAATAAATAACATCTACCACATATTCACTTTACATTACCATCACTTTTTAGACTATTTTTTGTTAGGAAGATAGAAAAGTTAAAGTTTATTTGCAATTTCTCATTTTTTCAACCATTTACAATACCAGTTTTTGTAGGGACCATATCACATTTGAAATGACTTTAAGGTACCTATATATCACGATCCATTTTTGGATCTGTGGCAGATTTGGTGTTTCACATTAAAACTTTTTTCCTTTCAAGCCATCGGGGGGTAATGTCAGTTTTTCCCCCAGGTGGCCTGCTGGTGTAATTTCATTGCTGCTGAGTTTGCAGGTGGTTACCACTCCCATCATCCTTTAAAAGGTCACCTGATGCATCAGCTGATACAAGTCCTTTTGGATATCAACCATGCTGAAGACTGGCGGTTTCTAGTGCAGTGGTGCTTCAGCTGAATGCTTTGATCTGGTGCCTTACTCTGCTGTGCAGTGCATTGCAGCAGAGAAAGCTAAGTGTTGTTTCTTTGTTTCCTACTCCATGTGGTGTCTGTCTTACCTTACCTTGTGTTGTCTTAGTTCAGTGGTGGGACCAGTATCTTCACTTGCCAATTCCCTATTTAGAGATAGGAGCAGGGCAAGTGAGGGTTTAGGTATCCTGCTCGGCAACGGATTGCATAAACCTGTATAGGGTCGTTAGTAAGAGCAGGGCACATCCTCAGGTGAGTGCAGGAGGTGTCTATTTTCCTGTTCCCTATCACAGAGCCCACTGTTGTTAAAGTTTTCCCTGATGTTTCCTGGTGTGTCTTTTGTTTTGCCGTTTAGGGATCGACCGATTGGTGGGTGGTGTCACACTTGGCCAGTCACTCCATGACACTATATACTGTAACAGAACATACCCAAAAGTGATACCAATTTAAAAACTGCACCTCTTAACATGCTCAAAACCACATTCAAAAAGTTTATTAATCCTTCAGGTGCTTTACAGGAATTAATGAAATGTAACATAGTAACATAGTTATTAAGGTTGAAGGAAGACTTTAAGTCCATCTAGTTCAACCCATATCTTATCCTAACTTGCCCTAACATGTTGATTCAGAGGAAGGCAAAAAAAAACCCATGTGGCAAAGAGTGAGCTTCACATTGGGGAAAAAAATTCATTCCCGACTCCACATACGGCAATCAGACTAGCTCCCTGGATCAACGCAATATTAAGGAAACTAGTGTATATACCCTGTAATATTATACTTTTCAAGAACGGCATCCAGTCCCTTCTTAAAGTTTAGTAGGGAATCACTCATTACAACATCATATGGCAGAGAGTTCCATAGTCTCACTGCTCTTACAGTAAAGAATCCGCGTCTGTGAGTATGCTTAAACCTCCTTTCCTCCAGATGTAGAGGATGCCCCCTTGTCCCCGTCACAGTTCTAAGAGTAAAAAGATCATTAGAAAGGTCTTTATATTGTCCCCGCATATATTTATACATTGTAATAAGATCACCCCTAAGCCTTCGATTTTCCAAACTAAATAACCCCAACTGTAATAACCTGTCTTGGTATTGCAGATCCCCCAGTTCCCTAATAACCTTGGTCGCTCTACTCTGCACCCGCTCTAGTTCAGCTATGTCTTTCTTATACACTGGAGACCAGAACTGTACACAGTATTCTAAGTGTGGTCGCACTAGTGACTTATATAGAGGTAAAATGATGTTCTCCTCATGAGCATCTATGCCTCTTTTAATGCATCCCATTATTTTATTTGCCTTTGCAGCAGCTGCCTGACACTGGCCACTAAATGTGAGTTTGTCGTCCACCCATACACCCAGGTCTTTTTCAGTGACAGATTTGCCCAGTGTTTTACAATTAAGCACATAATTATACATCTTGTTCGTTCTACCCAAGTGCATGACCTTACATTTATCCCCATTAAAGCTCATTTGCCATTTATCAGCCCAAGCTTCTAGTTTACATAAATCCTCCTGTAATATAAAATTGTCCCCCTCTGTATTGATTACCCTGCAGAGTTTAGTGTCATCTGCAAATATTGAAATTCTACTCTCTATGCCCCCTACAAGATCATTAATAAATAAGTTAAAAAGAAGTGGGCCCAAAACTGACCCCTGTGGTACCCCACTGCTAATCGTGACCCAGTCCGAGTGTGCTCCATTAATAACAACCCTTTGTTTCCTATCGCTGAGCCAGCTCTTAACCCACTTACACATATTTTCCCCTATCCCCATTGTTCTCATTTTATGTGTCAACCTTTTGTGTGGCACAGTATCAAAAGCTTTTGAAAAGTCCATGTACACCACATCCACTGCATTCCCTTGGTCCAGTCCGGAACTTACTTTTTAACTCTTCATAAAAGCTTATCAGATTAGTCTGACAGGTACGGTCCCTTGTAAACCCATGTTGATATTGGGTCATGAGGTTATTCTTCTCCAGGTACTCCAGTATAGTATCTCTTAGAAAACCCTCCAGGATTTTACCCACAGTTGAGGTTAAACTTACTGGCCTATAATTTCCAAGTTCAGTTTTTGTCCCCTTTTTGAATATTGGCACCACATTTGCTATACGCCAGTCCTGTGGTACAGACCCTGTTAGTATGGAATCTTTAAAGATTAAAAATAATGGTTTATCTATGACTGTACTTAATTCCTGCAGTACTCGGGGGTGTATCCCATCCGGGCCCGGGGATTTGTCAATTTTAGTGATTTTTAGATGCCGCCGTACTTCCTACTGGGTTAAGCAGGTGACATTTAATGGAGAATTTTTCATCCCTGATCATGTTATCAGTCATGGGATTTTCTTGTGTAAATACTGTTGAAAAAAAGTCATTTAGCATATTGGCTTTTTCCTCATCCTCATCCACCATTTCACCCAGACTATTTTTAAGGGGACCAACACTATCATTTTTTAGCTTCTTACTATTTATGTAGTTAAAGAATATTTTGGGATTATTTTTACTTTCTCTGGCCACGAGTCTCTCTGTCTCAATCTTTGCTATTTTGATTTGCTTTTTACAGAATTTATTTAATTTTCTGTATTTATTTAATGCCTCACTGAAAATTAAATAAATTCTGTAAAAAGCAAGTCAAAATAGCAAAGATTGAGACAGAGAGACTCGTTGTGGAGGAAAGAAACTAAAATTTAACTTTTCCCACAAAAATGTTGCTTTAACCCCAAATTTAGCTTTTTCACAAGGGTAATATGAGAAAATGGACCATACTGTTAAGCACCAGCATTCTCCCTCTGCATGGGATGGATCTCAAGCCTTGTCTGGTGCTGGTCTCCCATTCAGGCCGGGACTTTGGGATGACTGCTCAGCACAGACTTCAGTCCTAGTGCCTTGCCCTGGCTCATGCTGCATGTGTAGTTACTGCTGGCCCTCCAGTTAAACGTATGGTAAATAGTTTACAGGTGCAGTGCTGTGCTTTGAAGTCTAAGTCCAGATTTCACCCTTCCGAGCATGTCCATGATATGTTGCCTTTCCATTGGTGCTCGGATATCAGGTGCTTTGGTCATGTGGCTTCAGATCCACAGGCACAGTCCTGTCTGGACTTGAGCAAAGTATAAAAACCTCTCAATGGCACATGCCTGTGCACTAGTATCATGTGTTTGGTTTGTTGATGGCTACTATACCACCATGTGTGCACGTGTGCTGCTAATAGCACTGCGAGTGTTTTTCTAGACAGGCAGTGTATGGTGGGAACTCCCGCTTCAACTTAGCATCTGCATCGGGCATCCTCAGGCGCGCATGCTAAAGCACATTGTGTGTCAGAGCAGGTTCAACCACCAGCTTAATCTTCCTTAGGGGGTTAGGTTATAGGGACCCCAATTAGTATTTTGTTTCCAATACACCTGTGCAGTCTAACAGGCTATAGTCCTTTGTGTGTTTTGTTTTTTAGTACCGCTAGTACATTGTGCTAGCTGTGGGTTTCTCCATCACCGCACGGTGGACCCCGGGTTGCGAACACACCTTATTATTATTTCCTATTTGGTGGGTTCCGCCAATCCTATCACATGCAATTGTTGTGCAATTTCTACAGAGTATGCCGACACCCAAGATGTGGCCAAAAACTATTTGGGAATAAGGCAGGGCTCAGAAGGGAAGGAGCACCTTATGACTTTTGGAACGCATAATTGGCTGGAATAAATAGTGTTTACAGGGGCCTTGATGGGCTTAAACAATGAAAACCCCCTACAACTGACCCCATTTTGGAAACTAAACCTCATTCACAAGCATATTTAGAGAAGTGGTGAGTAACTTGAACCCCCAGGTGCTTCAGGGGAGTTTATAACTTTGAGCCCTGAAAATAAAATAAATCATATTTTCCCACAGAAAAGGATAATTTAGCCTCAAATTTTGAATTTTACAAGAGTAATAGGAGAAATTGGACCAAAAAAATTGCTGTTCACTTCCTCCTGAGTACGCCTGCACCCCATATATGGTAAAAAAAAAACTACTGTTTGATCACATGGCATGGCTTGGAAGGAAAGGAGCACCATTTGCCTTTTGAAACACAAAATTGCCTGGCATGTCGAGTTTGCAGAGTCCTTGGTGTACCTAGACAGTGAAAACTTTGACAAGTAACCCCACTTTGAAAACTACACCCCTCGCAGAATTTATTTAGTGGTGTGGTGAGCACCTTGAACTCACAGGTGCGTCACAGAATTTTATAGCGTTAAGCCGTGAAAATGAAAAAATACATTTTCCCACAAAAATGTTTCTTCAGCCTTAAATTTCTCATTTTCACAAACATAAAATAAGAAAATTGACTGTATAGTTTGTTGTACTATTTCTCCCGTGTACATTGATACCCCAAATGTGGTGGAAAGCAAGTATTGGGGAACACAGCAGATATCTGAAGGGAAGTGCAAATTGAATTCTGGAGCACAATTTTGGCTGAAATAGATGCCATGTCACATTTGAATGGCCCCTGACCTGCAAATACAGCAGAAACCTCCACCAGTGACCCCATTTTGTAAAGGGCACCTCTTGATAAATTTGTCTAGGTTTGAAGTGTGCATTTTTAACTTTCAGGTGATTTACAGAATTGTATAACATTTGGCTGAGTGACTGGAAGAATACCATTTTTTTCTCTAAAATGTTGATTTTGACTAAAGTTCTTAATTTTCAAAATGGATAATGGGCGAAAATTAATGGTACAATTTGTTATTAAATTTCTCCTGTGTATACCAATGTTCCATATGTTGTCGAAAACTACTTTGGAGGCACAGTGAAAAACTTAGAAGTGCCATATTGGAGTTTTTGCTAGAAAGGGGCTGCCATATCATGCTGGCAGGGTACCCAAGGTGCCAGAACTCTCATTTGAGTGATCCCATTTTACAAACTGCATCCCCCAATGAATTCATCTTTTGGTGCAGTGAGTAAGTTGACACCACATGTGCATCATGGAATTTTACACCACTAGGCAGTGAAGAAAGAATAAACACATTTTTACCACTAAAATGTTGTTTTAGTTCAAGTTGCAATTTTTTAAGGGATAATAGGAAAAATGGACATCACAGTTTGTTGTGCAATTTCTGCTGAGTGTGAAAATACTTAATATGTAATGAGCAACTACTTTTCATGGACAGTACAAATTTTAGAATAGAAGGAGGACAATATTACAGTGCAGATTTTACTGTTATGGTTTGCTTGTGCCATGACCTACTAGAAAAACCCCTGATGTGCCAGAACAGCAGAACCCCCATAAGTGAACCAATTTTACAAAGTACAGCTATCAAGTAATTCATATAAGGATGCAGTGACTATATTGATAACGTGGCTATGCCACAGAATTTATACCATTGAGCAGTGAAAAAAAATTGAATTTTTGCCACAAAAATTTTGTTTTAGCCACAGGTTTTATATTTTCACACAGGAAAATGGGTAAAAATGGAAACAAAATTAGTCACACAATTTCTGCTGATTTTGGCCATACCTCATATGTGGCTGTACATTACTGCTTAGCAACATGGCAAAACTAGGGAATGACAAAGCGTAATTTCACTGTTGGAGCATTAATTTTCCTAGAATAATTTGCAAGCAACATATACAGAACCCCTAAGTGCCAGAAGAGCAGAATCCACCCCTTAAATTACACCACTCTGGGATTTTATCTACAGGTGTGGTGATAATTTTGACTCCATGGGTGTTCTTCAGAAATGAGTAGTAGTGGATGTTGCTGCAATAAAATTGCAAATCTCCCATTGTAGTGATTATATATTGCAATGCCCTTTTGTTGCAGTGGCCAGTACATTGTGATGCCCAAAGCATTATGCCCAGCTTGTGCTACTAGAGACATGCTCCCGTAAATTAGGCAGGGTCTCATTGCTACAGAAATGCTAAACATGTGAACTCTAAATTTGAGTTAGGCACACTAGGCTCAGAATTGAGGAGGACATTTGGATTTGGGAGTGTAAAATTCCCTTAATTTCTTTTGAGGGAGCGAGGAGCATCAACGCTTTCCTGACCCTTTATGCTACAAGTAATGTGATACCAGCTTTCATTGACAGATGATGGACTTGGATTTGGACTTGCTTTTTCTGTGGATTGAGTTGAAGCTTTTATTGTGAACATTTTACATCACATTTTGGATCACATTTATTCTATGCTGTACATTGAGCACTTGCATCAGGGTTTCCATCTAAATCTCCAAATGTCACGATTCAGATTAAACCATGAAGGAATCCATTCACTATAATGAGGCAGCAGAGTTACTCTGGACTCCTTCTGGCCTCTGTTCAGTGGTGTCCTACTTTTCAGAAGTGCACAAAACTGTGGCCCGACCACGCTTTTATGCATGGTTAAAAAGACGGACACTGCCTGATCATAGGCGAGACAGTGTCCACAGTATCTCCAGCTGCCTCATCATAGGGTATGTTCCATCTGAATCTTGTATTTCAGAAATTTACATGGAAACCCTGAAGTAAGCACTCAGGGCAGAGCACAGTATAAATGTGAACTGAACCTTACAGACATCTTTGGGAGGCAGAATAAACAAATCAACAGCAGGTGAAGAGTAAGTTTGTTTTTTTTTCCGCCTTTTCTTGTGCGGTATAATTAGACAACTTTATTCTTCCGGAATGCAGTGATATTTGATTTACTTCTTTTTTATATTTGGCTACTATCACAAAAAAGATTCTCTTTTTTGCAAAGAACAAGTTTTTACATTGTCATATTTCGGAAGCTATAATCATTCAATATTTCTGCTGACAGGCAGAGTCATTTAAGGGCTGTTTCTTTGGGAGGACAAGTTAACGTTTTTCTTGGTACCAATTTCTGGCACATGCCGTTTTTTGGTCGCTTTCTATACCCATTTTTGTGAATAAACAAAATCAGCTATTGAGAAATTGTTTTTTAGTAGTTTTATTGTGTCGTTCATGTGTGCTAAATATGATAAGGCAACTTTATTCTATAGATCAGTACAATTACGTTGATACCAGATTTATTTAATTTTTTTATGTTTTCCTGCTTTTTCACAATAAAAAAACTATTTTATAGAAAAAAGTGTTTTTGCATCAGTGTGTTCTGAAAGCTATAGCTTTTTTATTTCTCTGCTGATATAGCTTTATGGTGGATTTTTTTTGGCGGGACATTTTCAGCTACCATATTTCATTTTTTACATTTGACTTTTTGATCATATTTTATTCTACTTTTGTGTACTTTTTTTGTCTATCTTTTTTTATAAACATAGATATTTGTGGATTTTTTAAATCATTTTGTGATTTTTTTAAAAATGTTTTTGCAATTTTTTTATTTTTTTGTTTTTACTTTTTACTTAGTCTTGCTATGGACTTTAACTTTCATTACTCTCATCGCTGGTACAATGCATTGCAATGCACTTGCATTGCAATGCATTATACATGTGATTATTATACTGACAGAAGCCTCTTAGACCATGCTCCTGACATGACAGGCCACCATCATTGCAAGACAAGTATGTCGTAATGACGACCTTGGGTTGGCATGTTGATTATCGGGCTCTTGTGTAGATCAGAAGGGAGAAGGAGCCCCCTTCCTCACCTAGCCTTCTAAATCAATATCAGTACATCAAATGTCTGGAAGGGATTAACTATTCCATGTAATTTTATATAACTAAGTATTCATAAGACTATTATGCCTGTAATCGATCTGCAGAATATTATTTGAATATTTACATCAGTATTACATTCACAGGTGTATAAACCCTTTATATATCAGTTAATTCATTTCTAAAATGAAGATTGTCCATTTTTGCGCTTTCAATTTTTCCCTCCTATTCTTACAGGAGCCATATTTTTTTATTTTTTTGTCGAAATAAACATGAACTTATAATCGCTTGTGAATTAACCCCTTTCTGCCAGCAGACGTACTATCCCGTCCATGTGCCCTGGGACTTAATTTCCCGGTACAGGATAGTACGTCATAGCGATCAACGGCGCCCACGTGGTGAGCGCCGCTGATCGCGGCCGGGTGTCAGCTGATTATCACAGCTGACACCAGGCACAATGTGTCAGGGGCGGTCACGGACCGCCCCCGACACGTTAACCCCTTGCACACCGCGATCAAACACGACCGCGGTGTACCGGGGGTTAAAGGGAAGCATCGGCAGGGAGGGGGCTCCCTCCGTGCTTCCCTGAGCCCCCCACGGCAGCGCAATGTGCAGCGCTTCTGCGGGGGGCTCTTTCCCTACAGGCCCCGGATCCAAGATGGCGACGGGGACCTTTGTGGGCCTGTAGGGAGCTGACTTCCTCACTGCCTGCAAAGCGCAGGCATGAGGAAGTCTGCAGCAGTGCCTGTGACAGATCGCTGATCTGTCACAGTGATCTATGATGTGACAGATCGCTGATCTGTCACAGGACAGTGATGTCCCACCTGGGACAATGTAATAAAGTTAAAAAAAAAGTGTAAAAATAATTTTAAAAAAATCGCTAAATAAATTAGTAAAAAAAAATATATATATTCCCCAATAAATTCTTTTTTTGAAAATAAAAAAACAATAAAAGTACACATATATCACCGCGTCCGTAACGACCCGCCCTATGAAACTGTCCCATTAGTTAACCCCTTTAACGAACCCCTTAAAAAATAAAAAACGAAGCAAAAAATAATGATTTATTATCATACCACCGAACAAAAAGTGCAATAACGCGCGATCAAAAAGACGCATATAAATATCCATGGTACCGCTGAAAACGTCAGCTTGTCCCGCAAAAAGCGAGCCACCATTCAGTGTCATCTGCAAAAAAGTAAAAAAGTTATAGCTCGCAGAATAAAGCAATGCAAAAATAATTATTTTTATATAAAATAGTTTTCATTGCATAAAACCACCAAAACATAAAAAAAGACCTAAATGAGGTATCGCTGTAACTGTACTTACCCGAAGAATAAAACCGCTTTATCAATTTTACCGCACGCAGAATGGTGTAAACGCACCCCCCAAAAGAAATTCATGAAACGCTGGTTTTAGTTCATTCTGCGTCCCAAAAATCGGAATAAAAAGCGATAAAAAAATGTCACGTGCCTGAAAATGGTACCAATAAAAACGTCAACTTGTTCCGCAAAAAATAAGACTTCACATGACTCGGTGGGTCAAAATACGGAAAAATTAAAGCTCTCAATATGTGGTGATGCAAAAACTATTTTTATAATAAAAAGCGTCTTTTAGCGTGCGACAGCTGCCAAACATAAAAACCGCCATAAATAGTAAATCAAACCCCCCAGTTATCACCCCCTTAGTTAGGGAAAAATAATAAAATAAAAAAAATGTATTTATTTCCATTTTCCCATTAGGGTTAGGGCTAGGGTTAGGGTTAGGGCTAGGGTTAGGGTTACAGCTAGGGTTAGGACTAGGGTTAGGGCTGAGATTAGGGTTAGGGGTGTGTTGGGGTTGGGGTTGGAGTTATAATTGGGGGGTTTCCACTGTTTGGGCACATCAGGTGCTCTCCAAATGCAACATGGTGTCTGATCTCAATTCCAGCCAATTCTGCATTGAAAAAGTCAAATGGTGTTCCTTCCCTTCCAAGCTTTGCCATGCACCCAAACAGTGTTTTACCCCCACATGTAGGGTATCAGCATACTCAGGACAAATTGCAAAACAACTTTTGGGGTCCAATTTCTCCTGTTACATGTAGGAAAATAAAAAATTGGGGGCAAAAATATCATTTTTGTGGAAAAAAATGGATTTTTTTATTTTCACGCCCAGGCGTTATAAATTTCTGTGAAGCACTTGGGGGATCAAAGTGCTCACCACACATCTAGATAAGTTCCGTGGGGGGTCTAGTTTCCAAAATGGGGTCACTTGTCAGGAGTTTCAATAGTTTAGGTACATCAGGGGCTCTCCAAACGCACATGACACCCGCAGACCAATCCATCAAAGTCTGCATTCCAAAACATCACTACTTCCCTTCCGAGCCCCGACGTGTGCCCATACAGTAGTTTTCTCCCACATATGAGGTATCAGCGTACTCAAGACAAATTGGACAACAACTATTGGGGTCCAATTTCTCCTGTTACCCTTGGGAAAATAAAAAAATTGGAGACTAATTGATCATGTTTGTGGAAAAAATAAGATTTTCTTATTTTCATGCCTGGGCATTATAAACTTCTGTGAAGCCCTTGGGGGTTCAAAGTGCTCACCACACATCTAGATAAGTTCGTTAGGGAGTCTAGTTTCCAAAATGGGTTCATTTGTGGGTGGTTTCCACTGTTTAGGTACATTAGGGGCTCTCCAAAGGCAACATGACACCTGCAGACCATTCCATCAAAGTCTGCATTCCAAAACGTCACTACTTCCCTTCCGAGCCCCTACGTGTGCCCATACAGTAGTTTTCTCCCACATATGGGATGTCAGTGTACTCAGGACTAGAGTTGAGCGACTTGTGGTTTTTTAGGGTCGCGTTTCGTTTCGTGAAACCCGACTTTTCCAAAAGTTGGGTCGAGCAAGATCGTCCGATTATAGGGAAAAGTCGGGGTCGTCCCGAAACACGAAACCCAATGTAAGTCAATGGGGAATAAAAGTCGGCAGTGAGAGGAGGACAGGAAACACACCTACAGTGCCCATTTGAATGCCAAAAGCATCAATTCTTCTTACTTAAGCTTGTCAACCTTAATTAACTTCATAATACAAGTTACGCACTGAAAAATGGAGGTTATTTGGCTAAAGTTGTGGGGGGGGAGGGCTGGCTGCAGGTTTTCATGTGCCCTGGGCGAAAGAGCGCCCCTTTAACACATAATACCACAACTCATCATGCTCCGATACGGCAGAGAAATAGCAGTATAGTACAATGAAAAATACTTCACTTTTTACATCTCATGAAGAGGCCCATCTATTTCTCCATACAGAATCATTGGTCCCATATAATGTTTGAAACAGTATATGATGAGCTCCACATAATGCTACAGTATATGTTGGTCCCCATGGATGAAGCTCCACTGTCTTATGGACCCAAATAATGCTCCAAACATAATGGGCCCCATTTCTAATGCTCTAGTGTATAATGGGCCCTGTAAATGCTGCTCCAGTGTCTGATGTCCACCTTTGGAATGTTCCAGTGTATGGTGGGCCCCATCTATCATTCTCCAGAGTATAGTGCTCCCCAAAAATTGCTGTCCCAACATTGAAAACAATCAAATAAGTCTCCTCGCTAGGGAATCCCTGTACTAGTCTAGACTCCTCGTCGTCCCCATCTTCCATCTCACTGCACAGTATTTCAACTTTGCAAGTGCTGTGATCCTGGGCAAGCAGGGGGGGCCCACTCGTTGGCGACGGCACTGGCACAGGGCCCCTGATAGTACGGTGGTGTGTCTGATGGCGGATGGGCCGAACCTGCACTTTCATCTGCAGCTTACTCTTTGTCACCGTGTAAGATGGAACTGTATATGGGAAGGGTAACCTGAGTTTCATCAGGGTCAGATTCAGGCCGGGTAGCGTGCGAGGGGAATGTAGTGGTCTGGGTCAATGTACCAGCAGATTCATCGAGCAGTGGCTGGGCATCAGTGCACTTGTGTCGCCCGCAGGAGTACGGTCGCCACAGTGGCATTACCTTCTTCCTAGGGAGTGTGATGTCATGCTTGGGAGCAACGAAGGATCTCTCTAGCAGGTTAACTGATTGGGCGGCGTTATTCCCACGAGTCATGACCCTCCAAACAGCGTTCATGAAGGCAAAGTGTTTGTTTTACGTGGGCAGTATGGTTGCAAAGCTGAACCTTAAAGGAATGTCCAGAAGGGCACCACCAGGAGTGGAGCCTACGGTTAAATTCGACTCCACCTGGGAAACCTCAACCATGTCAGCTACAGAACAGATGCACACATTGCAAGCTTAATTCCGTTAACGAACGAGACTCCGTCATGCCCCGTGGTCCGAGTCCGGCTTACTAGAGGGACATGTGAGGCTCTGGCACATGAGATTGGCCAATAACTGGTGTGTCATGCCCTTACATGTCCGTGGCTGCATGTGCGCTACACTGAAAAGGCCAGCGTTTGTCGCTTACAGGTGCAGATAACCCGCTGAACAACGTTAGTGATGGGGATCACTGATTACAATTATTACCCGCGAACAATGATTTCCCAGCAAGTGCAGGTCAACTGCAGTTCCGGAATTAGGCCTAACCGTCATTCCTGAAAAAATGAAAAACTTACGTGTGCAAACCACAGGTGCTGTAGCTTGCTTAACAGCTCGCCAGCCGTTCTCACGCCCAGTATGGATTACACGTGATTGCACAAAGGTGAGAAAGGGTACCGTATCCCCGGATAACATGTATGGATAGCGTACACATTCAAAATATATGTCTCAGGAGGCAGGCTCAGACGGTGTTAGGCCCAGTATGGATTGCACGTGATTGCACAAAGGTTAGAAAGGGTACCGTATCCCCAGATAACATGTATGGATAGCGTACACATTCAAAATATATGTCTATACATCAGGAGGCAGGCTCAGACGGTGTTAGGCCCAGTATGGATTGCACGTGATTGCACAAAGGTTAGAAAGGGTACCGTTTCCCCGGATAACATGTATGGATAGCGTACACATTCAAAATATATGTCTCCGGAGGCAGGCTCAGACGGTGTTAGGCCCAGTATGGATTGCACGTGATTGTACAAAGGTTAGAAAGGGTACTGTATCCCCGGATAACATGTATGGATAGCGTACACATTCAAAATATATGTCTCAGGAGGCAGGCTCAGACGGTGTTAGGCCCAGTATGGATTGCACGTGATTGCACAAAGGTTAGAAAGGGTACCGTATCCCCAGATAACATGTATGGATAGCGTACACATTCAAAATATATGTCTCAGGAGGCAGGTTCAGACGGTGTTAGGCACAGTATGGATTGCACGTGATTGCACAAAGGTTAGAAAGGGTACCGTATCCCCGGATAACATGTATGGATAGCGTACACATTCAAAATATATGTCTCAGGAGGCAGGCTCAGATGGTGTTAGGCCCAGTATGGATTGCACGTGATTGCACAAAGGTTAGAAAGGGTACCGTATCCCCGGATAACATGTATGGATAGCGTACACATTCAAAATATATGTCTCAGGAGGCAGGCTCAGACGGTGTTAGGCCCAGTATGGATTGCACGTGATTGCACAAAGGTTAGAAAGGGTACCGTATCCCCGGTTAACATGTATGGATAGCGTACACATTCAAAATATATGTCTCAGGAGGCAGGCTCAGACGGTGTTAGGCCCAGTATGGATTGCACGTGATTGCACAAAGGTTAGAAAGGGTACCGTATCCCCAGATAACATGTATGGATAGCGTACACATTCAAAATATATGTCTATACATCAGGAGGCAGGCTCAGACAGTGTTAGGCCCAGTATGGATTGCACGTGATTGCACAAAGGTTAGAAAGGGTACCGTTTCCCTGGATAACATGTATGGATAGCGTACACATTCAAAATATATGTCTCAGGAGGCAGGCTCAGACGGTGTTAATCCCAGTATGGATTGCACGTGATTGCACAAAGGTTAGAAAGGGTACCGTATCCCCGGATAACATGTATGGATAGCGTACACATTCAAAATATATGTCTCAGGAGGCAGGCTCAGACGGTGTTAGGCCCAGTATGGATTGCACGTGATTGCACAAAGGTTAGAAAGGGTACCGTATCCCCAGATAACATGTATGGATAGCGTACACATTCAAAATATATGTCTATACATCAGGAGGCAGGCTCAGACGGTGTCAGGCACAGTATGGATTTGACGGCCCAGATTACACAGCGGAGGAGCAGGGAGAGGTAAAGATTGCAAATGCTGGGGCCCTGCCCAAGCAAGGGGGGCCCACTCGTGAGCGTCGGTACTGGCACTGGGCCCCTCATAGTACAGCGGTGTGTCTGACGGCGGGTGTGCACCACCACCGTCAGAGACACTTGATTGCACTATGAGGGACCCTGTGCCAGTGCCCGCGCCCAAGAGTCGGCCTACCCACCTGTCCAGGGCAACGGCACTCGCACGGTGTCGTGAGCTAGGTGGTGACCCCGGCCATGGGGGGGGGAGGCAGCACAGTTAGGGAGTTTTAGAAAGTGGCATATGTTGATGTTGGACATTCAGCTGATGCAAAAGGCGAAATAGGTGAAGTCCCAGGAAGAGGTGGACCAAAGCAAGCCATTTTTCTGTCACCCTATGTGTCATCAGGGGAAGGTGGGACAAAAACCTTGGAAACCCATGCATGGTTCATTTTAATGAAGGTTAGATCATCCACATTTTGGGTTGACAGACGGGTCCTTTTTTCTGTCAGGATTGATCCAGCTGCACTGAAGACTCTTTCCGATAGCACACTTGCAGCTGGGCAAGTGAGCTCCTGTAAGGCATATTGGGCCAATTCAGGCCAGGTGTCCAGTTTAGCGGCCCAATAGTCAAAGGGGAATGACCTGTGTGGGAGAACATCGATATGGGAGGAAAAGTAGTTTGTAACCATAGTTGACAACTGCTGTCTCCTGTCACTTTCCATCGATGCAGTATTACCAGTTGTGTGAGCGGTATTTGAAAAATCAGTCCACAACATTGTCATGAAACCCCTGTTTCCAACGCCACTTCTGCTGTGTGCACCACGAACACCTCTGCCAAGCTGCCCCCGGCCCGTACGGCTCGTGTGAGAACCATCACCGCTGCTGTGTGCTGGGAATGCCTCAAGCAACCGATTTACCAGAGTTGCTTGTTTATTAGCCAATATTAGGTCAAGGTTCTCCTGTGGCATGATGTTTTGTAATTTGCCTTTATAGCGTGGATCCAGGATGCTGGCCAACCAGTAGTCGTCATCGTTCATCATTTTGGCAATGCGGGGGTCCCTTTTTAGGATCTGCAAGGCATAATCTGACATGTGGGCCAATGTTCCCGGTGTCAATGATGCACTGCGAGTGCTGGGTGGAGGAGCACTTTCTGGCAAATCCACATCCCTCCAGTCACGCACAAACCCTGTACCAGACCTTGCCACGTCAACATTTTCACTTGCCCCACGAGATGCATCCTCCTCCCCTAAGTAATCATCCCCATCATCATCCTCCTCCTCCTCTTCTTCCTTCACCTCGTCCAGGAGAGGTCCCTGAGCAGACAATGGCTGAATGTCATCAAGGATTCCCTCCTCCTCTTCCTCCTCATCAACATTGGCTCCTTAAGGTGCGTCAAAGTTTGCATGAGCAGACGCATAAGTGGGATGCTCATGCTTAGGATGGCGTCGTCTGCGCTTACCAGCCGTGTGCATTCCTCAAAACACTGAAGGACTTTACAGAGGTCTTTCAGCTTCGACCACTGCACACCTGTCAACTCCATGTCTGCTCTCAAAGTGCCTGGCCGTGTATCCTCCCACAAATGCATTATGGCCTGCCTCTGCTCGCACAGCCGCTCCACCATGTGCAGGGTGGAGTTCCACCTTGTTGCAATGTCGATAATGAGGCGGTGGTTGGGAAGGTGGAGCAATCGCTGCAGCTTCTGCATACGAACGGAGTGTACAGGCGACCGGCGGATGTGCGCGCACAGTCTTCGCACCTTCTGGAGCAGGGCTGTTAACTCCGGATAATTTTTGAGGAAGCACTGCACCACCAGGTTCAAGGTGTGAGCCAAGCAAGGTATGTGGCTGAGTTTTGAAAGGGCTATGGCTGCCACATAATTACGGCCGTTATCACTAACTACCTTGCCTGCCTCAAGATGTACACTGCCCAGCCATGACTCAGTTTGTCGCTTCAAGTACTCGGCCAGCACCTCGGCGGTGTGTCTGTTGCCCAAACACATCATCTGCAACACAGCCTGCTGATGCTTTCCACTAGCTGCTCGATAGGGGGACACATCGTGTGCAACAGTGGCAGCTGCAGATGGAGTGCTCGTACGACTGCGCTCTGTGGACGAGCTTTCGCTTCTGGAGGAGGAGGAGGAGGGTCGAACGCCTACAGCCAACTGTTTCCTATACCGTGGGCTAGGCAGCACTCTCCCACCACCGCTGTCCCCTGTGGACCCTGCATCCACCACATTAACCCAGTGCGCAGTGATGGACACGTAACGGCCCTGGCCATGCCGACTGGACCATGCATCAGTTGTGAGGTGCACCTTTCCGCTCACTGACTGCTTGAGTGCATGGACAATGCGGTCTTTCACATGATGGTGGAGGGCTGGGATGGCTTTGCGAGAGAAGAAGTGGCGACTGGGTAGGTCATAGCGTGGTACTGCATAGGCCATGAGTTCGCGGAAAGCTGTGCTTTCCACCAACCGAAAGGGCATCATCTCAAACGAGATTAGTTTGGCAATGTGGGCGTTCAAACCCAGTGTACGCGGATGAGAGACTGAGTACTTTCTTGACCTACTCATAGTGTCTGGGAGGGTGAGCTGGACTTGAGAGCTGCATATGGTGGAAGTAGAGGTGGACAGGGCGGACTGAGAGAGGGTTGATGATGGTGATGGAGTTGGTGTTCTTTCTGATGGCCTAGAATCAGTCTTTCGTTGATATAACAGTGGGATTCCCTGACTGCTGTGGCCTTGCAACGACACCTCAACATTTGCTGCTGTGCTAACCGGTGGGCTTACAGTGGGAGAAACAATGTAGCGTTGCTGACTACCTTCGTTGTGATCAGTTGCACATGTGGCACTTGAGGTTTGGTGTTGTGTCCACGCTTGCAAGTGCATGCTGGTTAAATGTCTAAGCATGCAACTGGTATTCAAATTTTTCAGATTTTTCCCTCGGCTAAAGGTCTTTGCGCACTTCTTACAGATAACCTTGGCCTGATCATGAGGATTTTGTTCAAAAAAGTGCCACACTGCACTCTTCCTACTTTGGCAGACATTTTGCGGCCTAGCACGCTGTGATCTTTTGACCCTCTGGACAAGCTGTCCAGCAACTCTTTTGATGTTTGGAACCTGTCTTTGGAGTGCTCCGGGCCTGCCAGATAACAGCTGTTGCGATGTTGATGTCTGCTGTGGATGCTCCTCATCTGAGCTATTGGAAGCAGCACCCTCTTCCCCCAATGGATGCCAATCTGGGTCAACAACTGGGTCATCCATCACCTCCTCTTCTATGTCATGTGCACCTTCCTCTGTGTCACCGTGTATGGTGGTATAGTGTGCGGGAAGGGGCACCTGAGTCTCATCAGGGTCAGAATCTGGCTCTGTACACTGCGAGGACAATGTAGTGCTCTGAGTGAATGTACCAGCAGAATCATCCATCAGCGGCTGTGCATCAGTGCACTCCATGTCAGATTCATCTTGGCCTGGGTAATTCACCATTTGACTTGATAATCCAGGCATGGTATGTGAAAACAGCTCCATGGAGTAATCAGTAGTATGGCCTGCGTCATCCTTCAATCTTGGTTGGGGTGAAGGACACAAGGAAAGGTGTGGTTCATGAACATGAGCCTCCAATGACGACTCAGTGCTTTTACTTTTTACAACTGAAGAAGAGGAGGCGATAGAGCTGGAGGCTGAGTCAGCAATGTAAGACAAAACTTTTTCCTGATGCTCTGGCTTTAAAAGCGGTTTGCCAACTCCTAGAAAACTAAGCTTTCGAGGCCTTATGTAGCCAGACGATGACGCAGGGTCAGCACCTCCTGCATTCGGTCCTATTTTGCTCTTGCCACTACCATCAGATCCACCACCAACACCATTATTACCAGCTGCCAACCCCCGCCCAATTCCACGGCCTCTTCCACCAGCCTTCCTCATTTTTGGTAGAAATGTAGACAAAATCCAACAAACTATATAGTAATGTAAAACAAGGTACAAGGTGTCTATAGGACAGGGGAGATTTTGAATTTCTGCAGACACTTGTGGACACTGGACACTTTTGGATTGTGTGAGGCCCACTGATATCTGAGCGCTATGTGACACGCTCGATGGCACAGCTGTGACCAAAGTGACTAGAGGATAAGGGAGATTTTGAATCTCTGCACACACTTTTGGACACTGGACACTTTTGGATTGTGTGAGGCCCACTGATATCTGAGCGCTATGTCACAGGCTCGGTGGCACAGCTGTGACGAAAGTGACTAGAGGATAAGGGAGATTTTGAAACTCTGCACGCACTTTTGGACACTGGACACTTTTGGATTGTGTGAGGCCCACTGATATCTGAGCGCTATGTGACAGGCTCGATGGCACAGCTGTGACCAAAGTGACTAGAGGATAAGGGAGATTTTGAATCTCTGCACACACTTTTGGACACTGGACACTTTTGGATTGTGTGAGGCCCAATGAATATCTGAGCGCTATGTGACAGGTTCGATGGCACAGCTGTGACCAAAGTGACTAGAGGATAAGGGAGATTTTGAAACTCTGCACGCACTTTTGGACACTGGACACTTTTGGATTGTGTGAGGCCCACTGATATCTGAGCGCTATGTGACAGGCTCGATGGCACAGCTGTGACCAAAGTGACTAGAGGATAAGGGAGATTTTGAATCTCTGCACACACTTTTGGACACTGGACACTTTTGGATTGTGTGAGGCCCAATGAATATCTGAGCGCTATGTGACAGGCTCGATGGCACAGCTGTGACCAAAGTGACTAGAGGATAAGGGAGATTTTGAATCTCTGCACACACTTTTGGACACTGGACACTTTTGGATTGTGTGAGGCCCAATGAATATCTGAGCGCTATGTGACAGGCTCGATGGCACAGCTGTGACCAAAGTGACTAGAGGATAAGGGAGATTTTGAATCTCTGCACACACTTTTGGACACTGGACACTTTTGGATTTTGTGGGTCCCAATGAATACCTGAGCGCTATGTGACAGGCTCGATGGCACAGCTGTGACCAAAGTGACTAGAGGATAAGGGAGATTTTGAATCTCTGCACACACTTTTGGACACTGGACACTTTTGGATTGTGTGAGGCCCAATGAATATCTGAGCGCTATGTGACAGGCTCGATGGCACAGCTGTGACCAAAGTGACTAGAGGATAAGGGAGATTTTGAATCTCTGCACACACTTTTGGACAATGGACACTTTTGGATTGTGTGAGGCCCACTGATATCTGAGCGCTATGTCACAGGCTCGATGGCACAGCTGTGACCAAAGTGACTAGAGGATAAGGGAGATTTTGAATCTCTGCACACACTTTTGGACACTGGACACTTTTGGATTGTGTGAGGCCCAATGAATATCTGAGCGCTATGTGACAGGCTCGATGGCACAGCTGTGACCAAAGTGACTAGAGGATAAGGGAGATTTTGAATCTCTGCACACACTTTTGGACACTGGACACTTTTGGATTGTGTGAGGCCCAATGAATATCTGAGCGCTATGTGACAGGCTCGATGGCACAGCTGTGACCAAAGTGACTAGAGGATAAGGGAGATTTTGAATCTCTGCACACACTTTTGGACACTGGACACTTTTGGATTGTGTGAGACCCACTGATATCTGAGCGCTATGTGACAGGCTCGATGGCACAGCTGTGACCAAAGTGACTAGAGGATAAGGGAGATTTTGAATCTCTGCACACACTTTTGGACACTGGACACTTTTGGATTGTGTGAGGCCCACTGATATCTGAGCGCTATGTCACAGGCTCGATGGCACAGCTGTGACCAAAGTGACTAGAGGATAAGGGAGATTTTGAATCTCTGCACACACTTTTGGACACTGGACACTTTTGGATTGTGTGAGGCCCAATGAATATCTGAGCGCTATGTGACAGGCTCGATGGCACAGCTGTGACCAAAGTGACTAGAGGATAAGGGAGATTTTGAATCTCTGCACACACTTTTGGACACTGGACACTTTTGGATTGTGTGAGGCCCACTGATATCTGAGCGCTATGTGACAGGCTCGATGGCACAGCTGTGACCAAAGTGACTAGAGGATAAGGGAGATTTTGAATCTCTGCACACACTTTTGGACACTGGACACTTTTGGATTGTGTGAGGCCCAATGAATATCTGAGCGCTATGTGACAGGCTCGATGGCACAGCTGTGACCAAAGTGACTAGAGGATAAGGGAGATTTTGAATCTCTGCACACACTTTTGGACACTGGACACTTTTGGATTGTGTGAGGCCCACTGATATCTGAGCGCTATGTGACAGGCTCGATGGCACAGCTGTGACCAAAGTGACTAGAGGATAAGGGAGATTTTGAATCTCTGCACACACTTTTGGACACTGGACACTTTTGGATTGTGTGAGGCCCAATGAATATCTGAGCGCTATGTGACAGGCTCGATGGCACAGCTGTGACCAAAGTGACTAGAGGATAAGGGAGATTTTGAATCTCTGCACACACTTTTGGACACTGGACACTTTTGGATTGTGTGAGGCCCACTGATATCTGAGCGCTATGTCACAGGCTCGATGGCACAGCTGTAACAAAAGTGACTAGAGGATAAGGGAGATTGGATTGCTTTTAAAAAAGCAGTTTGCGGAGCAGTGGGTAAACAGCAATGCAGGAATGTCAGGAAGCCTTAGAAGGCAGCCCAACAACCAACACCACTGATACACCACTATATAGCCTCCCCTTGCACTGCACACACAGTGACTGGTGTGTTGTGCAGGCCAAATCGCCAGCAGCAGAAGCAGTTTTTTTGTCTTCTTCCCTGCCTAACGCTCTCCCTACAGAATCAGCAACCTCTCCCTATACTGAGATCGGCAGAAGTAAGATGGCGGTCGGCGTGCACGCCCTTTTATACCCCCTGTGACGCCCACCAAAGCAAGCCAATCACTTGCATGCCCTTCTGAAAGATGGTGGTGACCCCTGCCTATGTCATCACGTTGCCCACAGTGTCCGTGGATCCTGATTGGCTGAAAAAGAGCGCAAAACAAACTTTTGAAAAGTGACTTTGGCGCGTAAGTCGCCGACCTCGTGGCCGACCTCATCCTAGGGTCGGGTTTCGTTTCATGAAACCCGACTTTGCCAAAAGTCGGCGACTTTTGAAATTGTTCGACCCGTTTCGCTCAACTCTACTCAGGACAAATTGGACAACAACTTTTGGGGTCCAATTTCTCCTGTTACCCTTGGGAAAATAAAAAAAATGGGGACTAAAAGACGATGTTTGTTGAAAAAATACGATATTTTTATTTTCACGCCCGGTCGTTATAAACTTCTGTGACGCACTGGGGGTTGAAAGTGCTCATCACACATCTAAATAAGTTCCTTAGGGGTTCTAGTTTCCAAAATGGGGTCACTTGTGGGGGGTTTCCACTGTTTAGGTACATCAGGGTCTCTCCAAAAGCAACATGACACCCGCAGACCATTCCATCAAAGTCTGCATTCCAAAACGTCACTACTTCCCTTCCAAGCCCCTACGTGTGCCCATACAGTAGTTTTCTCCCACATATGGCATATCAGCGTACTCAGGACAAATTGGACAACAACTTTTGGGGTCCAATTTCTCCTTGTACCCTTGGGAAAATAAAAAAATTGGTGACTAAAAGATCATGTTTGTGGAAAAAATGTGATTTTTTTATTTTCACGCCCGGGCGTTATAAACTTCTGTGAAGCACTGGGGGGTTCAAAGTGCTCACCACACATCTAGATAAGTTCCTTGGGGGGTCTAGTTTCCAAAATGGTGTCATTTGTGGGGGGTTTCTACTGTTTTGGTACATCAGGCGCTTTCCAAACGCGACATGGTGTCCGATCTCAATTCCAGCCAAAAAGTCAAATGGCGCTGCTTCCCTTTCGAGCTCTGCCATGCGCGCAAATAGTGGTTTACCCCCACATGTGGGGTATCAGCGCACCCAGGACAAATTGCACAATATCTATTAGGGTCCTGTTACCCTTGGAAAAATAAGAATTGAGGGTGAAAAGATCATTTTTGTGGAAAAAATATGATTTCTTAATTGTACGGCTGTATGTTATAAACTTCTGTGAAGCCCTTGGGGGTTCAAAGTTCTCACCACACATCTAGATAAGTTCTTGGGGGGTCTAGTTTCCAAAATGGTGTCATTTGTGGGGGTTTCCACTGTTTTGGTACATCAGGGGTTTTCCAATCACGACATGGTGTCCGATCTCAATTCCAGCCAAAAATGTCAAATGGCGCTGCTTCCCTTCCGAGCTCTGCCATGCACACAAATAGTCATTTACACCCACATATGGGGTATCAGCGTATTCAGGACAAATTGCACAATAACTTTTAGGGTCCTGCTACCCTTGGAAAAATAAAAATTGGGGGTGAAAAGATCATTTTTGTGGAAAAAATATGATTTTTTAATTGTACCGCTGTACGTTATAAACTTCTGTGAAGCCCTTGTGGGTTCAAAGTTCTCACCACATATCTAGATAAGTTCCTTGGGGGGTCTAGTTTCCAAAATGGGGTCACTTGTGGGGGGTTTCCACTGTTTAGGTACATTAGGGGCTCTCCAAATGCGACATGGCATCCGATCTGAATTCCAGCCTATTTTGCATTGAAAAAGTCAAACGGCGCTCCTTCCCTTCTGAGGTCTGCAATGTGCCGAAACAGTGGTTCCCCCCCACAAAACAGGTATCAGCGTACTCAGGACAAATTGCACAATAACTTTTGCAGCCCAATTTCTCCTGTTACCTTTGGTAAAATAAAAAAAATTGAACCTGAATTATTTTTTTTGTGAAAAAAAGTTAATTGTTCATTTTTTTAAATATTCAAAAAATTCCTGTGACGCACCTAAAGGGTTAATAAACTTCTTGAATGTGGTTTTGAGCACCTTAAGGGGTGCAGTTTTTAGAATGGTGTCAATTTTGGGTATTTTTTTATCATATAGACCCCTCAGAGTGGCTTCAAATGTGATGTGGTCCGTAAAAATAAAATGGTGTTGCAAAAATGAGAAATTGCTGGCCAATTTTTAACCCTTATAACTTCCTAACAAAAAAAAATTTTGGTTCCAAAATTGTGCTGATGTAAAGTAAACATGTGAGAAATGTTACTTATTAAGTTTTTTTTGTGCCGTATCTCTGTGATTTAAGGGCATAAAAATTCAAATTTGGAAAATTGCGAAATTTTCAAAATTTTCGCAAAATTTCCATTTTTTTCACAAATAAACGCAAGTTATATGAATGAAATTTTACCACTAACATGAAGTACAATATGTTACGAGAAAACAATGTCAGAATCACTGGGATCCATGGAAGCGTTTCAGAGTTATAACCTCATAAAGGGACAGTGGTCAGAATTGCAAAAATTGGCCCAATCATGAACGTGCAAACCACCCTTGGGGCTTAAGGGGTTAAAGCTGTCAATACCAAATATCATGGCCTCTTATGAATGCCAGCCATGGGCTTTCACATTAAAACCATAATAATAGGTACTGCGGTCTTTAGCAGACTCCCGGCTGTCATGCCAACTCAGGTCAGGGGCACAACAATGTGCAACGATGGGTGGTTCAGTGCACATACCGGAACATGCTGTAAAATTATGCTGTCACAGAGTGGCTGTTAGGGGCAAATGATACAGCCATCATCTGTGTTAGGGGTGGCGGATCGCACTAGATAAAATAAATAATATAGTGCGATCACAATATGGGGTCCACCATGCAGATGTAAAACTGTTGCTAATGTGAACAATGATGAACTACAGTAAAGACAGCGACAACTCCTTAATAGGACTGCATTAACCCCACGCAGTATGAACAGACACACAACACTCAGCTCTGTTTGCTTCACGGAGAGGCAGAGATAAAGGGTTGTGCTTGCTCTGTAACTGGCGAAAACAGATGCTGAGTCATAAGAAAAATACAAAAACTGATGCTAGCTACAAACCCTGTAGACTTCACAGGGGAGCTCAGCTCTTTGGTTGGAACTTGCTCTGTACGTCCACTGTGCTAACTGCACACATGTGGGAAACAGATGCTAAGCCAAGCGGGTACAAAAATCCCTAACTGGCTAAAACTCAAGAGGTAACTAAACACACACGTGCATACAGAGTGGTAGCATATCCACTCACACACATCAACCATAAATGATACTAGCACACCGGCATGCGCCTCTGAGAGCCTTTTATACATCATGCTCATGTCTAGATGGGCAGGACCTTGCCCACGGACCAGTCCAAAGCTGCCACATCACCAGAGCAGCAGACGTCCGACCTCCAATAGGAAGACACCACATCATGGACAGGTTCAGTAAGGTGATCTCTGGACTTAGCCTCCAGAGTGCAAGGCTGCACCTGTATGCCACTTGTTACTAAAGGCTTAGGCCTCTTTCACACTTCCGTTTTTTACAATCAGTCACAATCCGCCAGGTTTTGAAAAAAACGGATCCTCAAATTTTTTTTGAGGATCCATTTTTTTCCCCATTGACTTGCATTAATGGCGGATTGTGACGGATTGCTGTCTGTTGCATCCGTTTTTTTTGAGGATCCGCCAAAAGTTGCTGTCCGTCACCATCCTCAAAGATTTCAAAACGGACCTTGTAACGTTTTTTTCTCTGGCGGATCCTCCAGACACTAATTTAACCCGAAATTCTTTCTGGGTGCCGGACAAAACAAAAATTCTCTCTCTCTCTCTCCTCTTCCCGGCCAGCATTTCCTTTAAATTTCCGCATTTTCAGGATCCGTCTAAAAACGGATCCTGTGCCATCCGTTCACATCAGTTAACAATGGATCCGCTTGTATGACTTTTTGGCGGATTTGAACTGATGCAAAAAAACTGAAGTGTGAAAGAGGCAGTAATTTAACCCGACATTCTTTCTGGGTGCCGGACAAAAAAAATTCTCTCTCTCTCTCTCCTTTTCCAGGCTGCGATTCCTTTAAAATTCTTCATTTTGCGGATCCGTTTTTGGGTGGCATCCGTTGTCATCAGTTCTAAAACGGATCCAGCATCCGTCCTTTTGGCGGATTTTGACTGATGCAAAAAACTGAAGTGTGAAAGAGGCCTTAGCTGGAGAGTGAGCAGTAACCAAATGCATGACATGAACCTGAGCAAGACACCGGGACTGACGCCTGCGCTGAGCAGCAGTCTCAGTAGCTGGACCCAAATGGGAGACTGCAGGGCCAGACAATGCTTGGGATCCATCCTGTGCAGTGGGAAAATCCCAACACCTAACAATCTGCTAGCAATGATGCAAGCTAACTTTCTTAACCAGCATTAAAGTTGTTCCTTTGATACAGCCACATTTATTTTAGTGCCATTTTTTACAGTCTTACCCAGGGGATGAGGATTGAAGTGTCATAATGCAGAGCAGCCTTTAGACATGCCCTAAGAGAACACAGCGAGCCATGCCCCTTTAGTAAAAACCATAAAAAGCAGTGCTAAATAAGAAAGCCCATATCTCTGGTACTGTATTGCAGATTTTTAAAAAATGGAATAATAACGCTAGCAGCAGAAATATAATAAAAATGAGGGCTGATCATTTTGGACTGGGTTACATGTCGTCTTTAAAGGACTCTGAATTATCTACTGTATGCTTACTTTTTGTACAAATATCTTTAACCTACTAAATATATTGCTTTCTTTTGGCCAGTCATGTTACTTTTCACCCATTCCTGCCATGTGTCATATTAATGGTGAGCAGGTTGTTTCCATGAGTTGCCTTGCTATTACAATGAAGTGAACCTCTTGAGAATGCCAGCTGTATAATACTGTGACACAGCCAGGCTTAAAGATAACTCCTACCTAGGGTCATTTAACTCCAGTGCTGACTACAGCATGAAATAAGCTCCTTGAAATGTTTTATTTCCTCTGCAGTGATGCTGAGGATTCCTTGTTAGTTTTTCAGCTATGATAAATAATCATGAATGGTCATCTCAAGATTAGAGCACCAATTCTCTGCTAATTTTTCAAGCTAAACCAATCTTATAATGAAAATATATTTTATGGTGTAGCAATTAAAATATTAATTTAGGATAATATATTCAATGCTAAATATATAGTTTTCCGAAGAGACAAGCAGGTTGTGGGATAGAGCATAAATAAATAAGCTTCAGAATCCGATTCTATAGTCTTACATTGCATAGCCACGTTCACACGTTCGGTATTTGGCCAGTATTTTTACATCAGCATATGTAAGCCAAAATCAGGAGTGGGTGATAAATATAGAAATGGTGACGTGTTTCTATTATACTTTCCTCTGACTGTTCCACTCCTGATTTTGGATCACAAATAATGAGGTAAAATACTGGCCAAATACTGAATGTGCGAACATGGCCTAAAAGTGACTTCTGGTTCTCACATAAACCCCAGAATCAAAGTCCAAGTTGCCATCATGTGAGTAAGAAGAGATCCAGAGCATTGCTGAAAACCAGGGAAGATTACTATATATGAGTATACAGTGATGGAAATAATTATTTGATCCCTTACTGATTTTGTAAGTTTGCCAACTGACAGAGACATGAACAGTCTATAATTTTAAGGCTATGATAAATTTAACCTTGAGAGATAGAATATCAAAAATATAATCCGGAAAATCACATTGTACAAATTATATAAATTTATTTCCATTTTGCAATGAGAAATAAGTATTTGTATAAGTATTTGATCCCCTACCAACCATTAAGAGTTCTGGCTCCTACAGATCAGTTAGATGCTCCATATCAACTAATTACCTGCATTAAAGACAGCTGTCTTACATAGTCACCTTATCACCTATCCACGGACTCAATAAATCAGTCAGATTCTAACCTCTACAACATGGGCGAGACCAAAGAGCTTTCTAAGGATGTCAGGGATAAGATCATAGACCTGCACAAAGCTGGAATGGGCTACAAAACCATAAGTAAGACTCTGAGTGAGAAGGAGACAACTGTTGGTGCAATAGTAAAAAAATGGAAGAAATACAAAATGACTGTCAATCGACATCGATCTGGGGCACCATGTAAAATCTCACCTCGTGGGCTATTCCTGATCATAAGGAAGATGAGAGATCAGCCTAAAACTACACGGGGGGAAATTGTTAATGATCTCAAGGCAGCTGGAACCACAGTCACCAAGAAAACCATTGGTAACACATCACACCGTAAAGGATTAAAATCATGCAGTGCCCGCAAGGTCCCCCTCCCCAAGAAGGCACATGTGCAGGCCCGTCTGAAGTTCGCCAATGAACACCTGGATGATTCTGTGAGTGATTGGGAGAAGGTGCTGTGGTCAGATGAGACAAAAATTGAGCTCTTTGGCATTAACTCAACTCACTGTGTTTGGAGAAAGAGAAATTCTGCCTATGACTGTCAAGCATGGAGGTGGAAATGGGTTTTGGGGGTGTTTCTCTGCTTAGGGCACAGGACTACTTCACCACATCAATGGGAGAATGGATGGAGCCATGTCCTGTAAAATCCTGAGTGACAACCTCCTTCTCTCCGCCAGGACATTAAAAATGGGTCATAGCTGAGTCTGAGTTGATGCTCCGAGTTGCCAAGCAGCAGCCTCAAAATCTTAATTATTTAGAGATGATCTGCAAAGAGGAATAGACCAAAATTCATCTGGACATGTGCGCAAACCTCATCATCAACTACAAAAAACATCTGACTGCTGTGCTTGCCAACAACGGTTTCTCACTGCAAAATGCAAATAAATTTATATAATTTATACAATGTGATTTTCTGGATTTTATTTTTGAAGTTCTATCTCTCAATGTTAAAATTAGCCCACCCTTAAAATTACAGACTGTTCATATCTTTGTCAGTGGGCAAACTTAGAAAATCAGCACAGGATCAAATTATTTCCTTCACTGTATGTATGTATGTGCGTATATTTATATATATGTATATATATATATATATATACTAGATTATGGCCCGATGCTATCGCATCGGGAGGATGCGATAGCATCACACCTCTTGCCATGTTAACCCTCAACACACACACTCCTCTCACCTTTCACCATCTCCACTCACTCTTTCACTCCACATATGACCCCTTCTCTCACTCCGTCTCTCATACTCACGCCGTCATCGCCGCTGCTCCACGATCCCCGACATCTTCTTCCGCCGGCGCCATCCTGGATCCAGACGTTGTCCACGCCGGCGACATGTTCTTGCGGCGACGCCATCTTGAGTATCGTGAAATCCCGCGATACTCAAGATGGCGTCGCCGGAAGAACATGTCGCCGGCGTGGACGACGTCGGGAACCAAAATGGCGTTGGCGAAATCTCGCGAGTTTTCACCGACGCCATTTTGGAACCCGACGTCGTCCTCACCGGCGACATGTTCTTGCGGCGACGCCATCTTGACTATCGCAGGATTTCGCCGATCCAAAATGGCGTCGCTGCAAGAACATGTCGCCGGCGTGGAGGACGTCTGGATCCAGGATGGCGCCGGCGGAAGAAGATGTCGGGGATCGTGGATCAGCGGTGATGACGGCGTGAGTATGAGAGACGGAGTGAGAGAAAGGGTCGTATGTGGAGTGAAAGAGTGAGTGGACGTGAGTGGAGATGGTAAAAGGTGAGAGGAGTGTGTGTGTTGAGGGTTAACATGGAAAGAGGTGTGCGGTGACGTCACCGGTTACAACTGGATGGAAGTTGTTACAACCGGAAGCTGCTTAGGGCATTTATTATTATAGATATATATATACTAGATGGAGGCCCGATGCTATCGCATCGGGAGGGCACATTGCTCTGCACATGGGATTTCTGTTACAAATAGATATACTCACCTTCCGACGGCCCCCGACCTCCTCTCCACGCTCCTGGCATCTTCCGGTCCCAGTAATGCTTAGCGAGAAGGACCGTATATGACGTCACTCTCGCGAGAGCGCAGTGTTATCAGCGCTCTTTCGCGTAAAGCATTATTGGGATCGGAAAATGCCGGACGCGTGATGAGAGGAGGGAAAGAGTCCGGGGGCCATCGGAAGGTGAGTATATCACTATTTTTTATTTTGATTTTATTTTTTACAGGTTTATGGTACCCAGGGCCTGGAGGAGAGTCTCCTCTCCTCCGGACCCTGGGTACCATCCGCCATTGAGCGCTGTGCCGGTCATCTCCCGGCTGTGTCGCCGCTGACCTCCGTGCGTCAGGAGATGACCCTTGGCAACCGTCGGGAGATCAGAGGCTAGCGCCGCAGATCTCTCGACAGTAGCGGTGGCATGCGTCATACAAATTCTGCGCCAATTCGCGGTCGGTCTGTGCCAACCAATCAGCGACGCGGGATTTCCATTACAGACAGACAGACAGAATTAGACGATTATATAGTAGATATATATATATATACATACATACATACATACATACATGCACTCATTTATACTATACAAAAGGTAGATTTACACAGGTTCAGCAGTTAAAAAATGATTGCTTCTTTAAGTTAGGCTATGAAAGCAGTATGAATCAATGTAACATTCTTGTAACAGTACGCATGTTCGCTTAAATCAATTGGTCCATAAGAGTTTTACATGAAAGATGTTATTTGCATATTTGATATACAATACTAATTATTAGCCAAAGAATTATGCAGTGAGGCCAAGCATGTCTAGTCGGAATGTGGCCAGAAGTAGTGGAGAATTCTGACAGCGCACAGTGTGTTAGCTGTGAGGATTCACAAGTCTACAGTCACGTAAAGCAAATGCTGACTTTCATGCCAAACCTGGACAACCCCTTTAAGAATGTTTCTAGACATTTAAACTCAAAGAGCAATAAGCTCTACATGTAAAAAATAATGCATATAATATTTACTTATAAATTGCAAACTTTGTAACACATAAGATGTAATAACAGCACAAATAAAGTGATGCAATTTTTTTCTTTTTCTCTCTTCCAGTTTTCACTTTCTCTGAAGTGTTTTAGGAAGCGACAGATGTGCTGCAATGGTTACATAAATTATTTGACTGGACTGAAATGAGATACTAAATCTTGTTTGATCTCTGAAACTCTTTACAACAATTAGCCCAAGATGAATTATATCATGAAATTTCACAGGCATTTTCAAAGAACAATCCTTCTGCTTGCCTCTTTTTGCATGGTAAGCATTGTAATTTCCGCCTATTATTTATACACGGGATATAAACAGGACAATGACATTTCTGAGGCTACAATGGAAATAGAGTGCGGAGAAATTGAATCTCTGCCATATAAACTTTTAGAACAGAGAACTGTAAAACCTTCTCTTTCATTAAAAATGGAGCCTATTGTATTGGTTTTTATAGAGAGTCAATATTCTCAACTTGGACAAGACATTATTGGTATTCTGGAATCCATTAGATTTAAGTTCCATACAGAAATAGCTCCTGGAAAGGGTGACCTTCCACCACTTACAGAAAATCGTGTTGGAAAATATGCACTTATTATATATGAAAATTTTATGAAGTACATAAACATGGACACATGGAATAAGGAACTTCTGGATAAATACTGTCTTCAATATGGAGTTAATATTATTGGTTTTCTTAAGGGTACAGAAAACAACATTCAAAATTTTCATCCCAAGGGCTTCCCATTTACGATCCACAGCAATATGGCAGTGAAAAACTTTTGTATTAATCCCAACACACCTTTACTTCATATTACTAAACCTTCCAAAACAGGCAAAGGACTTTCACTTGAAAATGAATGGACAGTTTTTGAGGTTAACAGTTCGCAATACCAACCCATCGTTTTTTCAAAAATAAAGATGCCTGTTGGTGCCCAACCACAACTTTCTAAAATATCCTTATTTACAACAATTATTCATGACCTGGGTCTTCATGATGGTATTCAAAGGATTTTCTTTGGCAATAATTTGAACTTTTGGTTACACAAGCTTATTTTTGTGGATGCTTTATCTTTTCTTACTGAGAAGAAATTCACCCTGTCACTGGATCGCTTTATTCTCGTGGACATTGATGACATTTTCGTAGGCAAAGAGGGAACTCGAATGAACAGCAATGACGTAAAGGTAAATCTTAGATTACATCTGTATATGCTTGAAATCTACAAACAAATATGATTTAAGAAATACTGTATATTTATACATATCTATATGATTGCACATTTCTGCATTAAATAGTTGTTTTGTTTCAGTGCTTGCTTTGGCTCTTTACAGCATGCTAGTATGTCATGTTTTATAGCTACCTTCAGATTTATGACATAGGAAAGTTAAGCTATTTCGAATAAAAAGAATATGGTGCATGCAAGCAAAATAATTTTAAAAAGTCACATCCAGTCATACATATTATCAAATATTAGATGAAGATGCCAATATTTTTACTTTTAGCTGGTTATCTAATATGTCTGGAGGTAGCATTGTGGTCTCCAGAAATATGTCAAAAGAAGCATATGCCATGTTGGACTTTAGCATGTTGTTTCCTTTGGACTCTTGGAATGTAAATTCATCTCACATTATTCACATAATTATAGTCATGAGTAATCAGCCTAGTGATCATTTTTATAGGGGAGTCAGGTGAGGCACACTTTGACTTCATGTCTTAATGTACGGCCAAAGAGTGCTGGTAGCAATAAATCAATGAGATGAGACAATCTTCATCTCAGTTTACAGCAAGTTGTAGAAGTTATAGCTGATGAGCCTGAAAAATGAGGCTAGGTGAGTCCCACACAGAAGACATTCTATATTTATTCCCCAATGTCAAAGCAATCTGCCTACATTAATTTGCCATTGAACTATAAAGAAGGATGCAATGTCTGTCATGTAGCTGACACAATCGGAAATCAGGAAACTCGGCTTCGTACATTTTAAGCAGGATGTTTCCATCAGGTTTAAATGTTAGATTCAGTTTTGTTCCCCCCAATACTGTTTACCAGGGGTCATCAATGGGCTTGGTTGGTTATAAAGTATTTAACCGTTTCCTGCATTAAGACATAAATAGAAATCCTGGACACTGGTTCACAGGTGTGAGGGGAGCTCAGGAGTTAGGGGGGCTCCAGAATTTGGGTCAAACAACTGTGGCCAAAGCTGAGCTCCAGCTGCAGCTGTTAACCATTTAGATGTTGTCAATTTGTGACAGTGGCATTTAAATTGAGCAGTTGACAGCCAGAGGTCCGATAGCTTCCATCTTAGTGCTTCTGTGAAGCTAAGCCACAGGTTTCCTACATACTGTGATACTGAGATTGGAGGTACCCTAAATTGGTATCAATAAAAACATTGGCTAACCACGCAAAACAAGTCCTCACTTGGCTCCATCAACAGAAAAAATAAAAACTTTGAGTCTATGAAAATTGTGACATAAAGCAAAAAATTGCTTTTACAGAATTCTTAATTTTTTAATCACTTAAATGGAAAAAAATGATGGATGGCATGGATTGCCATAATTATACTGAACTGGAAATAATGTTTCCATGTCATTTTACTGCACAAAAAATACCGTAAAGATAAAAAAAACAACAATGGCAGAGTTGCATGGTAGAGTAATACAAAGCTACAATACAGTTTGCAGTTTGTCCCATGAAAAACAATCCCTCATACTTCTAACAAATAGAAAAATAAATAAGTTATCATAGCTCTTGGAAGAAGGTGAGGAAAAAATGAAAGCGCAAAAAAAAAAAGTTTATTGTGGATATTTGTTTTTATGTTACTGTCATTTAGGGTAAATTTGGTGTTAGACACTATAAAAAGTCGTGGGGGATACAAAAAAAATTGTTTTTGGGGGTCAGAAGTCATTCCTTATGTCATATGTTATTTTATTGTGCAATATTAAAACAACGTGTATAGATTTGTATTCTACAAATATCTATCTATAATAACTATATGGCATGTGGTATAATTTGTAAAAACATAATTTCATTTTTGTAATCACTTTTCCCTAAACAGATCACTTTTTGTCCATCACAACATTCTAATGATATTCTTTGTTAATCTTTGCAGTTAGATCAATTTTATGTGCTTTTTATGCCATTCCCAATCTACAGTCTAAATCACTTTAATGTCAAAAGAAAATTATAATTTCAGTTGTAAAACAAAAGATCCATATTGGCCACAGAAACAAAGCAAAATGTAAGCAATTGTGGCTTTATGTTGTCTTTGAAAATAGAATGAGGAGTATTGAAAAAATTGCTCTCCATAAAATTCTACTAGGACCTCAGACTTTTCTCATGGATATAATGTAAAGAATGTCAAAAGGGCAGAGCTAATAAAGTTGATATAGGAGAGTCTAGGGTCTACAATAAGCATTAAAGATGAAAACCTGTTTGCAGGCTTATTGTAAAACAAAAAGTTAGTGCACCTAGCATAGGAAATTGTATTTGATAAAGTAGAAAATATATATATATATATATATATATATATATATATATATATATCTGCAGCATTCGTTTCCTATATTGATCTGAAATGAGAGATAGAATCACTCTGTAATAACTAGTTAAATTGGGGAAACACTTTCATAATAGGTGAAAGGAAATTCCCCACTTTGAATATTAAAAAAATGTGATGCAGGGTAGTCACTACTAAAGGAGACAATAATGATATTTCTGTAACTACTGGGTAAAATTTACTATTGTGACTGCAGTGGGAGGAGAAGAACCCCAGTTTTACAATGGGAGAATAATGAGGCATTTCTATGACTCATGAGGAAGGGTGTACTCTTGTGACTGTTGGTCACAAAAGTCTCCTTTGACTATTGCCTGCACTTAAAATAGAAGGTTGGTAGTTCTGCTGAACACTGAGGATCAGTGAGCACAGCAGTGAAGTTGGAGTTATTCTTATGGTTGAAAATGTTAAACTTAGATACCATGAAAATAAGCAAGATTGCAATTGACTTGCTTTTTCTATCTGCTGGCTAGAGCTTTTGTCGTACATTGTTTATAACTAAGGAATAATAAACTAATCAAGGGGCATTGAGAAGTAAGAAATTCAACAATAAATAAATTAGATATTGTTTTTTCACATTTTCGTGCACTGTTTAATTTCAACATGACTGTCTCTTCCAGGGGCATTATTATTGTGGTCACAGAGGGTATGACTGCGCCCATGCAGGTCCCACCGTCAGTGAATATTTCAGATGAATGTGCACCAAGGACATACATTCAGCTAAAATGCATTGTGGAGCAGAGACCTGCTGGGTCCCTGCATCACAATACAAGCCACCGGCCATTCAGAGGCTGTCAGCTGATGTCATTAGATGTCAGCCCCTGCAATGGCTATAGAGGTAGGAACTATTCATCGTGGGAGGAAGAGAAGATGATAAGATTGATGTTTTTCTTTAAATGTGTTCAAGAACTGTGGCAAAACAGGGAGTGTTATTACATTATTATGTGCCCAGGAGCTGGGGCATTATACCGGGATGAGCCCAGGATGGGGGATATATATTATTGCTGGAAGGGGGGACATACATTACTGGATGAGCCCAGGCTGTAGGACAAATATTACTGGAAGTGGCTAAGTGTGAGGGACATATACTACTGAAAGGAGCCCAGGATGGGGCATTATACCAGGAAGGAGCCAGGATAGGGACATTATTACAGAAAGGAGCTCAGGTTGGGGGACATTACACCAGGACAAGGCCCAGGGTGGGGAACATTTTTACTGGAAAGGGCACAGGATGTTGGACATTATTGCTTGAATGGGAACAGAATGGAGGACATTTTACCAGGAAGGGGTGAAGGATTGGTGATATTAATACAGGATGGGCAATTTTATTACACTATGTGGGGTGGCAATACGTATGTCTTTATTGGATTTAAAACACTATAAATGCTAATAGATCTGACCTACATGTAGGTAGGGGAATGGAATAAGCCCAAATTTTACACTGGTGCCCATTGGATGATTGTTGTGCCACTGGTCCCAACTTAGCAAGTATTCATCTATCCACAGGATAGAATAGGGTTCTGAAGTGTCTAAATCTATTGATAGCCAAGCATGTGCACAACTACTCCACTGGATTGCTCAAGACGGCTGAATACAGTTCTCAGCTATTGCCAGTAGTCCCATGGACAATTAATAAAGTGACGGTGGGCATGTGCAGCAATAACTTTATTTAAATGGGTCACTTTATAGCTCTCTACTTGGAATCCTAGGGTGTCCCAGTTGTGGGGCCCTAGCAATCACCAAGTTGTCACCCAACCTGTTGATAGGTTATCATTTGCTTATTTGATTGCTCATTTGATCAATCTCTTTATCTCTAGCACAACAAAAATGTCTTACTATAGACTTGCATCACTGCCTGTTTGTGCTGAATTGGCAAAATGAAAAGAAATTATACTTCTGATGTCAGACCAGTAATGCATCATCTAATATTCAGTTAATTGCATATTAGAATTCTGCAAACAAGACTGTAATCACTTTTATAAAGTATTTTAACAGACCTTTGCATGAAAACAAATTATGATTGACATTTATTACCAACTAATGAAAACTTGAGCAATCAAATACATTTAGAAAAAAAGTATTTTTGGAAGTAGATAGAAAATGATATGCCATAATGAAGCAGTTAGACACAAAACACAGTAAAAAACAATGGGAGTGTTCAAGTGCCTGGCAAGTATATTTTAATATACTGTAGTAAGAAGTCTGTAATGGTCTCATTATTTTATTTCTTACAAGATATAACACAGCTTTCATGGAAGAACTGTTACAGAATGGAAACAATTTCTCTCTTGTCAATTGACCTTGCTCCTAGAAGCTGTATTTTGTATATTCAAAAAAAAAAATCACTTGTAATATATTAACTGTAATACAGTATCTCTAAATTACTACTCACAAATGACAATTGACTAAAAACTTTTATTAGTGAACCCCACAATTCAAAGTGTATAAAAGTTCTAATATATATTCATAATGGTACAAAGTTATTTAGTTTAGGCAATAGGTGCAGCCCCTGAAAAACAGGGAGGATACTCTAATTTTTTTTTTTTTTTTTAAATCATACATGCTTTATTAGTTGCCTGATGCTTTTCCTCCAGCATTGCCTTTGTATTTTTGGCAAACACCATCATTCCTCTGTTGCCCAAAAAGTCTTGTGACTCTTGCACTGTCACCATTGCAGCCAATGACTGGCTGAAACAATTACTTGCCCTTAACAGGTTGTATAAAGACCAACCAAAACAGAAGCCCAGAAACTGTAGAGGAAAGCAACAGAGGATAAGTAAAGATGAAAATTATTTTAAACGACCAGCACAATACAGCTGTCAGATTGTTTACGGGAATCAAAAAAAAATAAAAAAAATAAAAAACTGGAGTCTGAACTGAGAATGTAAGTTAATGTGTAGGCACAATGTAAGTGCATATTAACACATGACCATTACACAGAGAAAACATAAAACACAAATATCCTAAAATAAAAAATTAAAAAATAAACTGCAAATAATGCATAAAGGTAATAATAACAATAAGGGTATTTAGTAAACATACTTTTGAACAAAAGATTGTACAAGCCATCCCAAGCCATACAAGACTGCAGAGTTCAGTAGCGTCTTTAGACCATAGAGAGCTGAGAATTCATGATGTCAGGACTCCTGTTGTCCTTCTCTAGTTTGATCACTAGTGTCTGCTATTGTTCAACTTAATGCTGCAATCCCATGAGTTATCACTGGAAGTTCCAGTTGTGTTCTGCAATTGCCCTTTAAGATGGCAGATTCTGAATCTGTGAAATCCATCTTGTTTCTTGTTTGGGCCTTCTTAAAACCACATGGATCTCTCACTCGTTGCTTGAGTATTTTTTCTATCTGTGTGTCTAGTTCCAGGCTCCAGCTCCTGAACTTTCTTACCCTGACTGTTCTCTTTTAAATCTGGATTGTTTCCTACAACCCTTTGCTATCTACAAGAAAATCTATTACCTCTTGCTGTTTCTGCTTTTGCTCCTTCAGCCATTGATTTCCAGCAGTGTTACTCCAGCATCATAGTTATTGTTAGGAATGGCGGAACGCACTAAATAAAAATAATAATAAAGTGCGTTCGCCGCTCGGGGTCCAGTAGGTGTTACAACCACTGCTGAGTAATGGCAGACGAGCAATATGGTGATATAATGCGCACGGGATCAAATTCACTCGTAGTGCGCAAAGCGGGCTCTGTTCACACACAGAGGCGCCGCAACAAAAACATACAAAAGGCTGAGCCTGTTAGAGTCACAGGCCTCAGGTAAATGCACACACGGTATAAGATCACAGGAGCAGAAACTAAGACAGAGGGGCTGCGTCCATCTAGACCTACCGTGTGTGTGTGGCGTCGCTACTGCGAACGCCAAGAAGGGCTGTAACTGCAGCGCGGTGCAGGACACTGCCGCTGGACGACACAGCTACAAAGCAGGCGCTATGTCGGACGCTAGCGCAGAGGTGCGGTGTGCACAGTGGCCTAAGGCTTGCCACAGACTGGCGCAGACTACTGAACTAATTCCCTAACCACATGCGTAATATCAGAGGGAAGTGGTTTCATAATAAGTCAGTCTCCAGAATCATACATCCGTCACCATTCGCACATAGAAGTATAGTCTATACTAGCGCATGGTGGAACGGCCATGCTTGCTTTTTATAGCAGCCGGGACATTCCAGAAGCTTCCAGATCTCCAAGATGGACCAATGAGATCTGGAGCAGGACCTGAGCACATGACTCCCGATCTCCAAAGGGAAACTGTCTCATGAGCATGCTCAGTAGGAGGACACAGGAACTTAGTCCCTGGAGAGATTAGCTGCAAGGCAATCTCCTCTGCGGTAGATAAAGAGCAAGAGACCGCAGAATGTAAGGGCCTGGATTCCTGCAGAGCAGATGCAGGAACCTGACTTCTAACAGTTATAGATGGGTAGACCCCTGGAACAGTTAAAAAAGTTTGGGTTCGGGTAACAAACCCGGGTCCCATTCACTTGAATGGGGGGACCAAACTTCCAGAGTTTGCCATACTGAGATGTGCATGACAGCGCGGCAAACACTGTTTCGGATCAGCGGTAAAATCAATACCGCGGATCAGACAGCCGCAGTTCCCCATGCTCTCAAACGACAGCGTGAGCACGCAGCTGTGATTAGAGGCATAAAGTTGTCACTAATAACAGTGAGAGCAGGAGCGACCGATGAGAGTATTCATCAGCTGGCGTCTGCGCTGTAAATAAATAATTTAAAAAAAAATGGCATGGGTTCCCTTGTATTTTTCATAACCAGCCAGGCAAAACTGACAGTTTAGGGCTTCAACCTTCAGCTGTCAGCATTAGCAAGGTTGGTTATCAAGAATAGGGGGTCCCAGCTTGGGAACTGCGGCTGTTTGACAGGCAGTAAAGATTTTGTCACTGTCATGTATTTGACAGCGTGACACCTGGAGTTCAGGGGGCTGCACCCGAATAGTAACACAAACTTCCTTGTAAAGCGTGTGTTCGGTGTCCATGTCCAAACAGTAGGTGTTCTGTATGGATGCTGAAATTATTGTTTGGGTTCGTCCATCTCTAATCATAACACATGGTAAAGCCGATGCTCTCTTGAAAATACTGTATCTGGTAGAAGATGACAAGCTTCACGGCTTTAGGCAGAGTGAGAGGTATGTAAGTTGACTGGTGGACACATTGTGGATGGGAGATATATATCTCAAAGGTGAATGTCCAGAAGTAATATTCTAGTGCACATAGTACTGAAGGGGTTAATTGGCCATGACAGAGCCAAGTCTTAATGTGAGCAGCTGAAGAGTTAGAGCAGAACATCTGCTCACCATATCTCCACCCTTGGATGTGGTTCACATTGGAGAACCCTGCGTGAGATTAGCAGGTCTCATTTTACATAGTTGTATAGACTTCATAGATTGTGGGGATTGCTAAAGGACTAAGAAGCTGGACTCTAACCAAAGTGGAGAAGCCACACTGTTGTATGGACATTTGTTTTATGTTTCATTTTGTGTTGGATAAGGGATGTATTTAAACTTTCCTGTGATGTGGTTTATGAAGACGGAAATAAACCAGCCAGACTTTTAAATAGAAATGGTTCCTGTGATAACTCACATCACTCCCAAGCGAGTAGCATTTGTACAATATGTTTAGATATACTGTATATGTTTATTAGGCAAAAGAAATATATATTTTCAAGTTTTAGATCTTAATAATTTCAAAAAGGAAAATGGGCCGATGAAAAAGTTTGGGCACCCTGCATGGTCAGTACCTGATTGCACCCCCAATTGCAAGTATCACAACTTGTAAACGTGGTTTACAGCCAGACATGAGTCCTTAAGTTCTTGTTTTCAAAGGATTTTCATCCATTCATCCTTTGAAAATTCTTTCAGTTCTGTGAGATTCCTTGGTCTTGCACGCACTGCTATTTTCAGGTCTAGCCTCAGATTTTCAATGATGTTCAGATCATATGATTGTCAGGGCCATTGTAAAACCTTCAGCTTGTGACTTTTGAGGTAGCCTATTGTGGATTTTGACATGTATTTAGGATCATTATCCATTTGCAGAAGCCATCTTTTTTTTCAACTTCAGCTTTTTAACAGATGGTGCTATGTTTGCATCAAGAATTTGTTAAAATTTCATTGAATCCATTCTTCCCTCTACTTATTAAATATTCCATGTGCCATTGGCTTCAATACAACCTCAAAGCATGATTGATCCAACCCCATGATTAATGGTTGGAGAGTAGTGATGGACGAGCACTAAAATGCTCGGGTCCAACAAATTGGAATACTCGGGTACTCGGACAGAACAACTAGCCCAATGTAAGTCTATGGGAGAGCCAAGCGTTTTTACCAGGATCTCCCCCCCGGGGGTCCTTTAAAGGTCTAAAAACATCTGAAAATGATGGAAACACTGTTCAAATGACATGGGGACATCATGGGGATCACCCCTGGAACCATTCCTGACTCCTAGTTCACAGCTTTAAACAATTTTTTCAGAGTTTCATGCCATTTTTATCGGTGCACCAAAAAACATACCAAAATGAAACCAAAACGGATTTTGCTGGGAAATACGATAAGGTACATCCTTTCCAGGTTTCTGACTTGTATATAAGGCAAAATAATTAGCAACAGACCAAAATGTTCCTCCCCCACTTGGGCTATGTTCAGACACAGTGTTTTTGAAGCGTTTTTCAACTTTAACATTGCTTTCAACCAATACAAACGCATTCAATGGGAAATGTCATTGTAACATTTAACAACCCTAGCTGGCCATGTGGTGTGTGACACATAAGCAGACACATCTTGTTTCATTTATGAAGGATGGACTCTTAAAGTCATAGTGCCTATTTTTACAGGGGCATCAGGTGGCATTAATCTTCTTAAAGGGTCATTATTAATCAGTGGGTATCCTAAACCATTATTGCCTATGCAGTGAGAGAATGGGCTGCCAATAATTATGATGCACCACAATACCCCTTTCATGAGAGGTACAGGAGGGCTTCCTGAAAAAATGTTGCAATGAATGCAAGGCCTGGCCTGCCCCAAAATTACATGCACCCCAATAAGCATAAAACATGAAGCGTATATTGATGTTTGGTTGTGAAGAGGTGCATGTGAATACACCTCACAAAAAAACACTACATTGGAGTTTATGCTACGCTGTCATAATTTGGTGTTGTCACAAAGTCAGGCCCAATCCATCCCTTGTTCATTTTAGAGTCAGCCTGTCTGCATTTTCTGTAGAAAGGAGAATGCGCTTATCTGTGATAATGCCACCAGCAGCACTAAAAACCCACTGGGACAAAATGTTAGCGACAGGGCAGGCCAGGACCTCCAAGGTGTAGAGAGCCACTTCAAGCCACGTGTCCAGCTTGGAAAACCAATAATTAAAAGGCACAGAGGAATCACGGAGGATGTTGGTACGGTCAGCGAGGTACTCCCTCAGCATCTTAGAAAAGATTGCATTCCTTGTGAGATTGCCCCACGCCTCAGTGCATGGGCGATGGGAGGGTCTTACAAAACTGTCTCAGAACTTTACCAGTGTTCCCCTGCCTCTGCTGTAGTGAACTTGTGTCTGTGTCACCTGTCCTGCATGGTTGTCCAATGAAATGTTATCTCTGCTGCCTGCGTTTTAAGAAGGGAATTTTTTTAATAACTCTGCAACAATGGCCCTATGGTACTGCACCATTTGTGAACACCTGTCTGCCTCTGGAACAAGAGATTGAAAGTTATCCTTGTAGCGTGGGTCTAAAAGCACAACATAAAGTCAGCCATGGGTGCCAGACTGGTAACAGGCAAACCTTCCCTTCCGTGTCCTCACCAACAGGACGACTGACCAAGGTGCCCTCCTCCTCCTCTTCCTCTTCTTATCTGTCCTCAGGCCATCCACGCTGAACAGACAGCATGACAATTGTGGTTTTAGTCCCGTCTATAGCGCATGAAATAGCTCCTGTTCTTCCTCCTCTTCCTCATTGTCAACCAATCCACGTTGAGATGACATGAGACTTCTCAAAGCCTTTGAGGATGCTACATATATCTGTCATCTATGTCCACTCCTGAGGTCTTATGTGTGGTGTCAAACCTGAAACACAACGGCCTTTTTGATGCTGGTATTCTACAACTGCCCGCTTCTACTCACAAATCCTTTCCAACATAAGGAGTGTAGAGTTCCAACGTGTGGGGACATCACACACCAGTCGGTGAGCCGGAATCTGCAATCACTGCTGAAGCATGGCAAGGGCAGCTGAAGCTGTAGCTCACTTTTCTAAAATGTGCACACAGGCGGCGTACTGTAACCAGCAGATCTGGCAGCTCCAGATAGTTTTTTAGAAAACGTTGAACAGCGAGGTTCAGCACATGGGCAAGGCATGGTACGTGTGTCAGTTAGCCTCGCCTCAGAGCCGCCACCAGGTTCCATTGTCACACACAACCATGTCTGACTGGAGATTCAGCAGTGTCTGCCACACATCTTCCTGCTCTTTCAGAGCTATCAACAACTCTTCAGCCTTGTGCGGTTTGTCACCTAAGCAAATTAGCTTCAGCACAGCATGTTGCCGCTTGGCTTTGATAGTGATGCAGTGCTTCCAGCTTGTGACTGATGTGCTCATTTCAGGCATGGCAGATGAAGAGGAGGAGGAGGTGCAGGAGCTGTACACAGTGGGGGCATCCCTGACTGACATAGGGCTCGCAATCCTTGACGTTGGGAGGATATGTTCCATCCCAAGGTCTGATTGGGTCCCGGCTTCCTCTATGTTAACCCAGTGTGCCGTCAGTGAGACGTAACATCCCTGGCCACAAGCACTTGTCCACTTGTCTGTGGTTAGGTGTACATTCCCAGTAACTGCATTGTTGAGGACACAGGTAATGTTGTGGGACACATGCTTGTGTAAAGCCAGGACGGTACAGCGGGAGAAATAGTGGTGGCTGGGGACCGAGTACCTTGGGACGGCTGCCGCCATCAAGTTGCGGAAAGCTTCCATCTCCATGAGCCTAAAAGGCAACATTTCGACCGCAAGCAGACGAGAAATATGAGAATTGAATACTGTGGCCTGGGGGGTGTTGGCAGCGTATTTATGCTTACGTTCCAATGACGGGTATGGACAACTGAAGGCTGCGCTGGGACAAGGATGTGGATGTGCTTGATGATGGTGGTATTTGACTGTGGGCAACGACAGGCACAGGGCAGGGGGCATCCTCGCATGCACTATGGACAGATAATTGGATTGCAGGCACAACAGTGGAAGAATCAGTGGTGTCACCCAAAGACTCTTCCTGGAGCCTGGGGTTGGGCCCACAAAGTCGGGTGCTTTGCTGCCATGTGCCTGATCATACTGGTGGTGGTAAGGCTGGTAGTTTTGCTACCCTTAGTGATGCTGACATGACAGGTGTTGCAAATGGCCTGTTTGGGGTTATGGGTAGAGTCCATGAAAAATAATCAGACTCGGGAAGACCTAACAGTTGGACTGGCAACTTCCATCAGGTTGGTGTTATGGGGAATGGTTGCACACCTGTTTGCAGCCACCACACTGCTTCTTCTTGCCTGAAGTGATGCGATGCCGACCTCCCCCTGTGTGCTGCTGTCCTTGCTGTGCATGTCCTCCTGTCAGGTTGGGTCTGTTACTACATCATCCACCACCTCATCTTCCACTCCCCCACCCTGGGCCTCCTCCAGACTTTCCGGCAATTGTGTCTCATCATCGTCCACCTCTTGTGACCGTGGCTGCTCAAAGATATGTGCATCGCTACAAGGAATATCATCTTGCCCCACTTCATGTGGACCGGGCGAGAGGCACAAATCTCCAAATGGAAAACTGAACAGCTCTTCGGAGTGTCAGAGTGTGGGATAAGTTCTCTCAGGGCACTCAGCATGGTGGGAGGAAGGAGGATCAGGGTAAGGAATATGCGGTCCTGATTCATGGCAACTGTGGTTTGACCGTGTTGAAGAAAGGTTGCTGGTGGTGGTGTATAAGTAACTGGAAGTATTATCCGCTATCCAACTAACAACTTTTTCACACTGCTCGGGCTTCAATAGTGCTGTCTTGCCGTGATCCCCTAGGACTTCGGACACTAAGTTCCAGCGAGAAGATGTGGGTGTTTTTGGTGGACTAATTTCAGCTTGCCCACGTCCTTGGCCTTGCACCATCACCATCATGTCCATTTCCCCGTCCCTTGCCACGTGCCTTGTCCATTGTAAATGGACTAGAATATTAGACACGTTCAATACAAAAGGTGATTTGGGAGGCAACTTGTATGTGATACGTGTGCTGTAAAACTACACTTTTACCTATCTGTACTTTAGGTTAAAATGTGTTTTGCCTTATCAGATTTAATAAGTACTATAACAGACTGCAAATAAAATACAATGTGTAGGCCTAAAATGTCCACATTTTTGGCAAGGATAAATGAGGCCTGTTAGGGAGATACCACAACCAAAAATTTCAGGCCTGTATTTTTTGTAAAAATTTTTGTGCTAAATACTGCTGTATATACTGTAAGTCCAGTGACACCCAGGACCAAAAAAGAAAACAGCCATAAACTGGCCAAACTTTGAGCACACAACCAAAAATTTGTGTCCTGTATTTTTTTTAGTAGTTTGCTGAATAATGCAGTATATAAGTCCAGTGACACCCAGGACCAAAAAAGAAAACCGGCCTAAACTTGCCAAAATTTGAGCAGACACAGATATGAGCTGGTGCGAAGATACAACTACCACTTTTTTTGTGGCTAAATACTGTATATAAGTCCAGTTAAACCCAGGACAAAAAAAGAAAGCAGCTGTAAACTGGCCAAACTTTGAGCACACACAGATATGAGCTGGCACGCAGATACCACTACCACTTTTTTTTTTATAATTTTTTTGTGGCTAAATACTGCTGTATGTAAGCCCAGTGACACCCCAGACAAAAACAGAAAACAGCCGTAAACTGGCAAATCTTTGCGCACACACAGATATGAGCTAGCACGCAGATACTTCACCGAAAAATGTGTGGCCTGTATTTTTTTTATTTTTTGGCTAAATACTGCTGTATCTAAGTCCAGTGACACCCAGGACAAAAAAGAAATCAGCCGTAAACTGGCCAAACTTTGAGCATGCACCGATGTGAGCTGACAGTGAGATACCACTAAGACAATTTTTTAAAAAATTTTTCGGGGTAAATACTGCTGTATCTAAGTCCAGTGACACCCAGGACAAAAAAAGAAATCAGTCGTAACTCGTAATTGGCCAAACTTTGAGCACACACAGATAATAGCTGGCACACAGATACCACACTGAAAAATATGTGGCCTGTCTGTATTTTTTGGGGGGTTCAGCAAAATAGTGTTAAGAAATTGTATAAGACACTCAAAAAAAACTACTCAACCGTACCACATAGAAAATAAATATTTCTCTGCACACTCAAAAGGGATGTTTAAAATTGCTGTATTTTCATGCTGTTCTAGGAAAAGGATCTGGCTGTATTGTGCACTGTCAAAAAGCAAATGGAGGAAAAAAAAGGGCTCTGGATTGCTTTGCAATAAAAAAGCTCTATTAGCCCTGGCCCAAAAAAATTTCAAACCCAATTACACCTGGGGCTAGGTATATATGGGCAATATATCCCACAGGTAGCAGCAGCAGCACCAGAACACAGGACCCTCTTGATATATGCAATGATATGTATAAACACACATACAGTGCCTGCAGGCCTTGCACTGATATGTATACAGAGATGTACACAACCCTGCCTAACACTGGAACCTATATACTCCAGTATTAGTCCTTAGAAGGACTGTTGGTTTAGCTGGATTTGAGTTTTTTTAGGATGGTAGATCCCACACTGACTAATAAATCCCCAATTCTGACCCTATCTCAGCAGCAGCTCTCCCTACATTATCTCAATCCGGAGCTGAACGCGGCGAGCAGGGCGGCGTCCAGTCTCTTATACCCCTGATGATTCTGTGCGGCCAGCCAATCACTGCACGACCACAACAAAGATGGCTGCAGCGTTTCATTGCCTGGCAGACAATCCCTACATCGTAATTGGTTCTGTAAAGTCCTCCAAAAAAGCGGGGTGGAGACCCGAGTTCCCTCTGAGTAATCCTGGAAATGCTCGGTGCTTGCCGAGTACACCAAGTTCAGTGATACTCGGGTGAGTACAGAGTAGTAGCAAACACGTTCGCTCTTCACTATTGGAGAGATGTTCTTTTACTGAAATTTTCTGCCCCTTTTTCTCCACAAATACCTTTGATCATTGTGGCCAAAGAGTTCTATTTTAACCTCATCAGTCAAAAGAAGTTGTTTCCAAAATGCACCAGGATTGTTTAGATGTTTACAGGATTTACAGGATTGTTTACTTCCAAAGCTAAATTTTTGGGTGAGAACGTATGAGAGGCTCAGTTCTCATGACTGTTACTTGAAGGTGATATTTGTGCAGGAGCCTCTGAACAGTAGAACAATGTACTACAACTCCAGAGTCTGCTAGGTCTTTTGCAGTTAAGCAGGGTTCTGATTTGAATCACTAGCAATCCTACGAGCAGCTTTCACTGAAATTTTGCTTGATCTTTCAGACATTGACCTCCACTGTTCCTGTTAACTGTCATTTCTTAATTAAATTTCTAAATGGCCAAAGGGCAACTTGAAAACTCTTTGCTATCTTCTTATAGCCTTCTCCTTCTTTGTGGGCCTCCACCATTTTCATTTTCAGAGTGCTAGGCATATGTTTAGAAGAACCCATGGCTGCTATTCTTTAGCACAAGGTTAGAGAAGACTGGATTTTTATAAAGCTTGGAAATTTGCATCAACTGGCCTTTTACTAACGATTATAGTGAGCAAGCCAAATCCCTAACAGGCTAATTAAGGTCTGAAACCTTGGTCAAAGTTATCTGAGCACACCAATCTCTAAGGATGCCCAAACTTTTGCATCAATCTATTTCCCTTTTTCAAATTTTTAAAATGTAAAAAATCACAAAACAATTTTTTGTGCCTAAAATATAAAGAAAATGAGTCTTTAACTTTAGGCCCAGTATATAGCATTTCATTTTCAACTGTACATAATAATTTTACCAGAGTTGCCCAAACTTTTACATGCCACTGTAGTTTCATGAGTGAAGTCACATGTGAGGGGATTTTTAGCTGTTTTTCCACACAAACTATGTTAGTGCACCCACAATCTATTATAGACAATATCTGTGTTCCTATAATCAAATGGTGCTCCTTCCCTTCTGGTCCCTGCAGTGCAGCCATACACTAGTGTACAATCAGATATGGGGTACTATCATCAAGTAATAATTGCGTAAAAATGTTCCTCCAGTTACCTCTTTAACATTTGCAAATTTAAAGCATAAGAAGCATTTTAATGGAAAAAATCCACACTTTCATGAATGGACCTGTGGAAGTTCAGGTTCAACGAGTTCGACCAAACTTTAGTCCAAAGTTCAGTTTGGGTACCAAAGCTTGACCATGAACCCAAACCCCATAAAAGTCAATGGAGACCCGAAATTTGATGCTGTAAAATAACTGTAAGATGGTCATAGTATGGGATATATGGCTGCATTAATAATCCCATGATTAAAATAAAAAGACAAGCACACAGGAAAAAAATACATGAATAAAGACTTCCCAGCACATTGCCTGGTTTACCCTTTTATTACTGTGGATCTTACAACACATAGCAATTTCTCTCCTGCAACCTATGGAGCGTTGCTCAGAGAATGATTCTTAATAGGTTACTCGCGGCCATATCTGTAACATCATCGCCCCTGAAACATGACAGCGAGTCAATCGCTCTCATGTCTCATGGGCGATGACGTCAGTAACACCCGTGAGACATGACTGCGATTACCTATTATTATTATTTATTTATATAGCGCCATTAATTCCATGGTGCTGTACATGGGAAGGGGGGCTACCTACAAAATTATAGATATCGTTAACAGTAAACAAATTTGCAATGACAGACTGGTGCAGAGGAGAGAGGACCCTGTCCTTGCGGACTTACATTCTACCTATGAGGTATTGTTCCTCAAATAAGCTCCTCAAAGTCACTTCAAATCTGAATAGATGCATAAAAAATAGGTTTCATAAATTTCCGTGAAAAAAATTAAAATTGGCACTAAAATAAACACTTAACGATTTTGTGTAGTGTAAGCATTTAAATTTGTAAAATAGCTATTTTTTTTACATTTTCAACAAATTTTAAGGTATTAAATTAAATTTATTAATAATATGTCTCGAAAAAAATAATTTTAACGCCTTAGGCTGGTTTCACATTAGCGTATCTGTGTGCAGCGTATGAGCCACATAGATCCGCATGCATCACGCATACATACAGTGGGGCAAAAAAGTATTTAGTCAGTCAGCAATAGTGCAAGTTCCACCACTTAAAAAGATGAGAGGCGTCTGTAATTTACATCATAGGTAGACCTCAACTATGGGAGACAAACTGAGAAAAAAAAATCCAGAAAATCACATTGTCTGTTTTTTTTTCATTTTATTTGCATATTATGGTGGAAAATAAGTATTTGGTCAGAAACAAAATTTCATCTCAATACTTTGTGATATATCCTTTGTTGGCAATGACAGAGGTCAAACATTTTCTGTAAGTCTTCACAAGGTTGCCACACACTGTTGTTGGTATGTTGGCCCATTCCTCCATGCAGATCTCCTCTAGAGCAGTGATGTTTTTGGCTTTTCTCTTGGCAACACGGACTTTCAACTCCCTCCAAAGGTTTTCTATAGGGTTGAGATCTGGAGACTGGCTAGGCCACTCCAGGACCTTGAAATGCTTCTTACGAAGCCACTCCTTCGTTGCCCTGGCGGTGTGCTTTGGATCATTGTCATGTTGAAAGACCCAGCCACGTTTCATCTTCAATGCCCTTGCTGATGGAAGGAGGTTTGCACTCAAAATCTCACGATACATGGCCCCATTCATTCTTTCATGTACCCGGATTAGTCGTCCTGGCCCCTTTGCAGAGAAACAGCCCCAAAGCATGATGTTTCCACCACCATGCTTTACAGTAGGTATGGTGTTTGATGGATGCAACTCAGTATTCTTTTTCCTCCAAACACGACAAGTTGTGTTTCTACCAAACAGTTCCAGTTTGGTTTCATCAGACCATAGGACATTCTCCCAAAACTCCTCTGGATCATCCAAATGCTCTCTAGCAAACTTCAGACGGGCCCGGACATGTACAGGCTTAAGCAGTGGGACACGTCTGGCACTGCAGGATCTGAGTCCATGGTGGCGTAGTGTGTTACTTATGGTAGGCCTTGTTACATTGGTCCCAGCTCTGCAGTTCATTCACTAGGTCCCCCCGCGTGGTTCTGGGATTTTTGCTCACCGTTCTTGTGATCATTCTGACCCCACGGGGTGGGATTTTGCGTGGAGCACCAGATCGAGGGAGATTATCAGTGGTCTTGTATGTCTTCCATTTTCTAATTATTGCTCCCACAGTTGATTTCTTCACTCCAAGCTGGTTGGCTATTGCAGATTCAGTCTACCCAGCCTGGTGCAGGGCTACAATTTTGTTTCTGGTGTCCTTTGACAGCTCTTTGGTCTTCACCATAGTGGAGTTTGGAGTCAGACTGTTTGAGGGTGTGCACAGGTGTCTTTTTATACTGATAACAAGTTTAAACAGGTGCCATTACTACAGGTAATGAGTGGAGGAAAGAAGAGACTCTTAAAGAAGAAGTTACAGGTCTGTGAGAGCCAGAAATCTTGATTCTTTGTTTCTGACCAAATACTTATTTTCCACCATAATATGCAAATAAAATGAAAAAAAACCAGACAATGTGATTTTCTGGATTTTTTTTCTCAGTTTGTCTCCCATAGTTGAGGTCTACCTATGATGTAAATTACAGACGCCTCTCATCTTTTTAAGTGGTGGAACTTGCACTATTGCTGACTGACTAAATACTTTTTTGCCCCACTGTATATTTAACATTCTGCACGCATGGACATGCGTTTGCATCAGTTCGCATGCGGATGCATATGCATGCATCGTTTTGCGGCGTGCGGCGGTGTCCGACGAATGCAACATGTTGCATTTTTTGAGGCATCAATTATGTGCAGTCATGCGCATATGGATGAGCGCGTCAAAACAACGCATTGCTGTCAATGGGAATGCATTGGTACGCAAGGACATGTGTACGCATGCGTTTGATATGCATGCATACTTCAGAATGAGCAGGTCTAGGAAGTGTTAAACTAAACATTGTTTTCATTTTTGTTAATAACAATTATTTTTTTTTACAATCCCTGTCTCCCTGTGTTTTCCTTATCTCGTTATTTAAACATGTGTGTATTGTTGAGTGAAGTATTAACGGGTGTTACAGTCAAGGTGTTTAGTATTAAAGTTACAGTCAAGGTGTTAGTATTAAAGTCAGCAAACATTACAGGTACATTTTACTTATTAGCGGCTTAAACCATTTTGTCTTGCCATGCCACATGTCCAATATCCGAAACAAAGTAGGCAGCAAATTTATCACTCATTTGGGCAACTTCCACTGTAGTCCTCAAGTAACAGTTTCCTCAAGTGGTGTCGCTGTTTCACCAGGATGTAATTGTGCAGAACAACACACGCTTTCACAACCTCATCAATTGTCTCAATTTTTAGATTGATGGCTGTTCCCAAAATGCCCCATTTAGATACCAGCAATCCAATGGCATATGCCACAGTTCTTCGTGCCCTTGTCAGTTGGTAGTTGTAAATCCCTTTGGTGCGATTCAAGTCCCTTCTTGTGTACGGCTTTATGAGGTTGGCACACATTTGAAACGCCTCATCTCCAACCACAACAAACAGCATTGGTGGTCCTTCTGTGTTCAGAAGAAGTCGTGGTTGTGGAAAATTGAAATTATTTCCATACACACGTTGACCCATATCAGAGTGTTTGAAAGTCTGAGTCATTTCCTTGTACAAATGAGCCAACATCCACGGCGACAAATCAACAGTCAGCATCTGCAATCGCCATGAGAACAATCGAAAAGTATTTTTTGTACTTGAAATACTTGGATCCACTTCCAGCAGGTTTCTCAATCCAAATGTGTTTGCCGTCCATAGCCCCCAAACAGTTTGGAAAATTACAATTATCCTGAAATGTTGCTGCATTTTCCAGCCAGAGTTCATTTGTGGGATGGGGAGGAATTCTTCATGAAGAATGTCAGATAAAGCATGGCAGATGTCTTCAACAATCCCAGAAAGCGTGGACACTCCAATCAGGAATTGAAAATGTAGAGATAAGGTCTCTCCGGTAGCCAGGAATCTGCTGAACAGAAAATGGGGAAAAAAATCAGTACATGACTTTTAGAACAATCATATTAATGACAGGTGTTTCTTTTTGAAAATTATGTACCTTAGGGTCACCAACAGATGTTCCTCAGCAGGAATTGCTTGACATAGCTGTGTGTCCTGCCTGATGATGGATCCTCGAAAACGTAGCAGCAAGTCATGGAAGCTCTATTCCAACATTCTCGTGTACTCAAAAAACTTCTCAGGGTTTTCACGCAGCTCTGTGTACAATCAGTGGTAGGCTCCATGACTCTCTCGGACTTCTAAGATGGGGCATTGCCAATAGCAATGACAAAGTCTTTTCCGTCTTTTTCTTCTTCACAAGCCACAGCAAAGGTAACAGCCAATTTCAATGACAAATCAAGATTAAGAATGAAGCTCTCCATGCTAAGATCCATCTTGCAGCTGGATACAACAGCAAAAGACGAGGATTTCATCAGTGCAGTGTGTCTATATATAGAAATCCCATGAGACATGCCCATTGTGTGTCTGGTGTCAAGGAAATTCTACTGGAAAAGCATTGGAAATATTGAATGCATAAACAACGCAAATGCATACAAAGACGCATACAAATGCATGCACACGCAGCATTTTTTGGTGTCATGCGTAAGATGATGTGGATACAAAATGTTGCGTAACATGCGTTTGCATGTGTTTTTGTGCATGCAGATGATACGCTGTGCACAGAAACGCTAATGTGAACTTAGCCTTAGTGACCACCAATATGCCTTTTTACTCACCTGAGATATAGGAGTCTGGCATTTCCCAACAGGTAACAAGGCACCAGCAAAATATGAATCCCTAGCAATGTTGCTACAAATCAAAAGATATATATATGTAATCTAGTAGAAAAAATAGCTGTCAGCTGTACATTATAACTGACACTCTGATGCATCAGGCATGACCATTGATTGCACAGTCCATGGTAATTTAACTTCTTTCATGTTGCTGTCTATAGTGACAGCGACATCTAGATGGTTAACAGCAAGGGGAGTCCATCTTTAATTCTATTGGCACCCTCAGATCATACTTTTGTGGTCCTGATGGTTGCATGGCAAGTAATTTTTGTTATTTTAGTGGTAAATATAAAACTATTCATTCCTGTCATGCCACTTTGCATTTATTCCTGAAAAGAATAGGAATGGTTAATAAGCTACCTGACAGCAGTTTGAATTTGTTTTGTTTTTAAAATTGAATATGTTCCAAAAACATAGGCTTTGTAAATTTATTTTAAAAAATGAAAAATTGCTATAAAATCTTTAACCTTCTAAATGCCTAATAGCGTAAAAGAAAATTGCAATTTTGATGGCCCAAGGATGCACCGTAGAATGGCATGAATGGTAGATTAGCTTCATTATTGAGGTGAGAGCAATGCACTCAGGGAATGAGCGGGTTAACAATTGATATAGGAAATGGAGAGGTGGCGGTGCACTCCCCAGTTAAGGTCTAAAGTGCAATATTAAAAGAATATGGTTAACTTTATTGAAGTCCACAAAGGACAACATTATTCACTGAATATTGCGCTTTTTACCTTACGGGGCACCTTGCTGTATTAAAAAATAATGCTGATGCAAAGCAGACATAAGGTAAATCTTATTTATTAAGTTTTTGTGTGGTATGATTATCTGTATTAAAGAAACCTTAAAAGATTAATTGCAATATAAGCTGGTGTGCATGCAGCATGTAAGCACATGTTCACATTGGCCATTAAATGAACAAAACCTAAGATAAAATCAAAATAAGCAAATACCCTGCAGTAAATTAATAAATAGCAATAGTGCATGAAAATAATACAGGGTACTTAGTTAATATAATTTTGAACAAAAAAGTAAAAGCCATACCACCACATCACAGTGATCCCATTCGGGATGATCCTTATCTATAGTATTAATATTAGAGCCCAGGACCATCACGAAGAGAGTCACCTTGATGTGGTGGGAAGATTTTCACTTTTTTAATCAAAATTATTGTAACTAAGTACTCTAAATGATGTTCATGCATTTTTTTTTACTGCAAGGTATTTGCTTATATTGTTTTCTTCTTAGGTTTTGTCTGTTTCGTGGCCAGTGTGAACATGTGCTTACATGCTGCATGCACACCAACTTATATTCCAGTTCATCTCTTTAGGTTTCTTTAATACATATAGTATTCATTTACTGCAGGGTATTTGCTTATTTTGGCTTTATCTTAGGTTTTATTAGGACCATCCCAAATGGGGTCACCATGGAGTGGTGGTATGACTTTTACTTTCTTCGTTTAAAATTTAAAAAGTATAGCAATTTTTAAACTGAATATAGTGAAAGTTTTAAAATTGCTATATTTGTTACATTTTTAGGAACATTTGTTACATTTTTATTTGTTTACATTTTTATTTAGGAGGAGGAGCGCCGAGGAGATGGTTGCGCTGGCATGAGGCTCCTGAGTTTTTTAGTTTTTTTACCCCATTTAATTGTTAAATCTCCCTTTGGTTCACTCACCATTGCGTAGCTACAGGATTCGGGATTCGGCAGAGCTGGGAGTAGTGTGAAGACTGCGATCAGCTGGGACCGGTGTCTTTCTGTCCTCGTGGAGCTCCATGCCTGGATTCAGCTGGGAGAGAGTGAAGCTGCTGGCTGCCTGCCAACTTTCCTACAACTTGTACCCATTTCCAGCAAGATGATGATCCCAGGATAGGAAACCTGGTGGAGTGTGTGGTGCTGGAGTTGTTCTGGAGATCTTGTGGTCCACGTGGAGCTGTAGGGCTACAGGATTCGGTAGAGCTGGGAGTAGTGTGGAGACTGCGACCAGCTGGGACCGGTGTCTTTCTGTCCTCGTGGAGCTCCGTGCCTGGTTTCAGCTGGGAGAGAGTGAAGCTGATGGCTGCCTGCCAACTTTCCTACAACTTGTACCCATTTCCAGCATGCAGATGATCCCGGGATAGGAAAGCTGGTGGAGTGTGCGGTGCTGGAGATGTTCTGGAGATCTTGTGGTCCAGGTGGAGCTGAAGGGGTGAGCTGGGCAGGTTTGGACTGACTGTTGGCGTGTCCCCTGATGTCCCTGTCTTGTTGCACCCATACCCTCCCCCCAGCAGTGCTGGGAGCACCCTTTATAGAAAGTTGTACATTTAACTCTGCTAAGCTGTGACTGTTCAGTCTTTATAGCTACAAGCTGAGTGTAATCATGGCCACTGCACTCTGTAAACCTACTCTTATGATTTCAAGGGACGATTTTTTATTCTGGAATCATCCGCAATTTCTCATGGACTCCCCTTCTTGGAGCATGATTGCTAATTCAACAATTGAGTACATAAAATCCATTACTTCTGTGAAACCTGTAGAGGTGTACTGCAAGAGAGGTAGGAGAGGAGGCGTCCTGGCACGCCTTCAGAGGAGAGGGTTCAGAACAGCTCTTCACTCCACTTGGCTAATGTCCGTTCCTTATCTAACAAAATGGAGGATCTGAGCTTACTTTGTAACATGAGATCTGATATGGCCAATTCAGCTGCTCTTTGTTTTACTGAGACGTGGTTGAATGAGACCATCCCTGATTGTAGTCTGGATTTACCTGGTTTTGTTATCTACAGAGCTGACCGTGATTGTGTAGCTTCAGGTAAACAAAGGGGGGGTGGGGTATGTCTCTACATCAACACTAGCTGGTGCTGTGATGTTAACATACTGGGAAAAGGTTGCTCTACAGATCTAGAGTACCTTGCACTCAATTGTAGACCATTTTACTCTCCAAGAGTGTTTTCATCTATGGTTCTGGTTGCAGAATATATTCCCCGTCAAGCATCTGTTAAAGCTGCTATTGGTGAATTAGCTTGCAAAATATCAGAATGGGATAAAGGATCTCCAGAAGCATTTGTGATTGTAATGGGGGACTTTAACAAAGGAAAATTCAACCTGGATCTTCCCAAATTTACTCAACATATAAACTGCTTCACGAGAGAGAGCAATACGCTTGATCACTGCTATACAGTCATAAAAGGGGCCTACAGGGCAGTGAGGAGAGCAGCAGTGGGCTTTTCAGATCATTGTCTAATTCATTTAATTCCAGCCTACAGGCAAAGCTTGAAAACATCCAAACCTACAGTTTATACAAAGAAGACATGGTCTGAGGAGGCAAAATTGCAACTACAAGCATGCTTTGAATGCACGGACTGGGAGGTATTCCAGGAAACATGCTCGGGTCTGGATGAATGGGTTGATGCAGTGTCCTCATATATCCATTTTTGTGAAGACACGTTTATTCCATCCAAATCTGTCCACTTTCGGGGAAACAACAAGCCATGGTTTACAAATAAAGTCAGGTTGATCTGTAAGAGAAAAGAGGAGGCTTATAAAGCAGGCGATATTACTGAATTCAAGAAACTTAGGAACTCGCTATCTAAAGAGATCCAGTTAGCCAAACACGAGTATGCAAAGATTCTGGAGGAAAGGTTCTCATCAAAAGATACTAGATCTGCATGGAGAGGATTAAGAGAGGTCACCAATTATAAAAGCCACCCCACTATAGTGAACCCCAGCAGAAGTCTGGCAGCAGAGTTAAATGAATTCTACTGCAGATTTGAGGCAAGCTCTACACACAGTGGCTATTCATCTCTAAGCTCCTCAGCCTGTTCATATAAAGATCATTCATTGTGCAACACCCAAGTAGTGATCTCCGAGGCAGAGGTGATACGCATCCTAAAGGGACTTAAGGTCAAAAAGGCACCTGGCCCTGATGGTGTATCTCCAATGTGTCTGAAAGTATGTGCTACCCAGCTTGCCCCTATACTGACAAATATATACAAAGTGTCACTGAAAGAGTGCGTTGTACCTCAGTGTTGGAAAAATTCCACAATTATCCCTGTCCCCAAGAAAGTGGGATCCTCTGAGTTGAACGACTATAGACCAGTAGCACTCACATCTGTAGCTATGAAAGTCTTTGAAAGAATTATGATGTCCCACCTGATAAAATTCACGCAGAAGCTATGGGACCCGCTTCAGTTTGCCTATAAGGAGAATCGTTCGGCAAACGACACTGTCAATCTTGCACTGAAGTACATTTTGGATCATACAGATGAACTGCACTCATATGTCCGGATTCGTTTCATGGACTTTAGCTCAGCGTTCAATACCATTGATCCGAATTTACTTCATAAGAAAATGGTAGCTCTTGGAGTCCCTCTCAACTTATGCTTGTGGATTTATAACTTCCTGACAGCCAGGATACAGAGTGTAAAAGTTGGACCATTCACTTCGGACACCTTGGTCACAAACATCGGGGCACCTCAGGGGTGTGTTTTGTCCCCGTTACTGTTTTCTCTCTATACGAATGATTGCATCTCTTCAGCAGACTCAGTAAAAATCTTGAAATTTGCCGATGATATGACACTGATTGGTCTCATCAGGGGAAATGCTGAAGACTTGTATCGGAGTGAGGTGGAAAGAATATGTGACTGGTGTAAAGCCAATAATCTTGTACTCAACACTAAAAAAACTGCTGAGATGGTTGTGGATTTTAGGAAAGATCAACATGAGATACTTCCAATCTACATCCATGACGAAGTGGTTCTTAGGGTCACAGAGACCAAATTCCTTGGTGTTATCATCTCTCATGATCTTAAATGGGGGGAAAATGTGGATGCTGTTATAAGAAAAGCACAACAGAGGATGTTCTTCCTGCGTCAGTTGAAAAGATATGGTTTGTCTAAGAATCTGCTGATCTTATTCTTTAATGCTGTCATCAGATCTGTGATTTTTTCCTCTCTGGTATGGGGGAGCCACTGCGCATGACAAACTCCGCTTACAAAGGACTTTCAGAACAGCAGAGAGAATTATAGGTTCCCCCTGCCTAAAATCCAGGATCTTTATGATAAGAGTATTCGATCCCACGCATTGAAAATTTCATCCGATCCCTCTCACCCGGGACACTCCTCATTCCAACTACTCCCTTCAGGATGTCGCTTCAGAGTCCCCAAATGCAGCACCAACCGCCATATGAACAGCTTCTATCCACTCTCTGTTCAACAATTAAATCGTCATGTGTAGACTATATACTGTATCTGTCTTGTTAGATGTTATTTGTTGCATCTGTTGTTATATATTATGTTGCCTCTTTGCCACAAAGAATTCCTTGTATACATGTAATATGTACTTGGCGATAATAAATTTGATTGATTTTTCATCAAATTTCTGATATTTTTATAAAAAAATGCAAACCGAGGACTTCCGGGAGGCGGACCTCGGAAAGGCCGCTTATTTCTGAGCTCCTCAGAAGCCCCGCTCCATCCAGGGCCATCGTGACGGCGGCGGGCCGCAGTCGCCTAAACAAAACAAGGAGGCCAACAGGGCATGACCAGCGGGTGCGATCTGGCCGCCCCAGCACCCCCGGAGGTCCCGGTGTGCAATCGGAGCTGTTTATAGCAGGCGCCGCATGTCCAGTGGTAGAGGAGAAATGCGTCAGCCTCTGAGCAGCCCTGACGGGTGCCGGCGGTGAGAGACACCGGAGACCTGAAGACGGCACACAATCGGTGTGTGAAGGAGGGCAGCTACCAGAGAATCGGGCCGTGATTGCAGCGGTCGGGTGGCGGTGAGTGTGAAGGGGGCAGGTTCACTGGCTTCAGTGCCATCTTGGGCCAAGGAGCAAGGCAACACAGCAACCCCTTCCACTCTGTATAAGCGCCACTACTTATACTCCACACATTGTCAGCAGAGCCTGTCAGACTTTCCACATAGGCTTTGAAGAGCTAATTAAACCCCACAGAACTGTTATCAAGTGACTGATGTCTACTTTCAGTGCAATAAGGGTCCCTTACTGATATTATAACTAGCCAATATATCTGGATTAGCTCTCGGGGAGCAGCCTTTTGGGGTACAATGAACATATAACTACCTTGTGCTGAATGCGGATAGGCGACAATCATTAATGCCTGTTAATGTAAGCATCACCAACCCCTCCAACAGCATCATTAGTGTTCGTCATAATGGATAAATTCATGGGCAAACAAAATAAAGGGGGCACACATCCTCCCGGAATCAGCCAGGCCCTCCATCACCTAATTTTGATTCAGAATACGAGTGGTGACAATCCTCAAGCTATAGCAGACATAATAACAGAACGCCTGATGCCTGAATTTGACTCCAGATTCACCACCTTCTAAGCCTCAATTGACACCGTACTCTCACAAGTGGCATCTCAGGGTACCAGAATGGCAGAAGCGGAGCAGCGTATTTCAGACCTGGAAGATGCCGCTAAAGCAATGGAGGAGCACTTGGGGGGTAAAGAGAGGATCATCACCGATTTGCAAAATAAAATGGACGACCTGGATAACAGATCCATATGCAGCAACCTGAAATTGGTGGGACTGCCGGAGTCAATCCACCCTGCGGAGCTACTGAAGCTGACTTTCCAGTGGCTACTGCAGACTCTGGAAATTCCCCTGGAGTCCGGACGGATTGCTATTGAGAGAGAGCACAGAGTGGGCCTACCAAGAGGGGGAGAGAAAGATGGTCCGAGACCTGTTTTGTTTAAGGTTCTGGACAACCAGGATAAAATCCGTCTACTGTCTGCATACAGAAAAAAACCTCAACTTCTTTATGAAAACCACAAAATCTTGATGTTCCAGGATTACTCGGCGGTGGTGGCAGCCAAACACAGAGCATTTCAGCCGACATGCCGAATGTTGATAGATAACAACGTGAGATTTGGCTTGCAGTACCCTGCATTACTTTGTTTTACATTGTCGGGGAAAAATTATATCTTTGACGACCCAGTGAAGGCTTGGAAATGCGTTCAGGAAGCCACCAAGCCACCATGATGGCAATTGCATATAACTTAGTTGATGACACTTTAGTATACTGATTGAGGTGATGTTGAAACAGGTTCTACATTTACATGTATATGTTGCAACTGTTCTTTTTGTTTATGTGGTCTTACGGCGCACATGCCGTACAAGGTTTATTGCCACGGGAGGGAAACATAGAGTTAGGATATCTCTTCCCTTTGACAACAGGGGGTTTGTGGGGGTGATGCTTGGGGAAAATCTCTGCATTCACTTTGAAGAATTTCACTCTGTCGGGACTCTGGGGCCTACTCGCTGGTATGGGTGGGGGTCCCATTCATTTTCACTTATCTTTTTCATCTGGATACCGCGTAAGGGAATAGGTTAAATGGCAGCAAAATCAAATATTGAAAGATTGGATCTGGTGTCTCTTCACTGGTGTTCATGGAATATTAACGGATTAAATTCTCAGGTAAAAAGCAAAAAAATACTGAACTACTTACATCAGAAAAACTTCCATGTGGTTCTTCTCCAGGATACCCATTGGATAAAAAGTGAACACCCAATGCTTAGAAGCAAAAAAATTTCTCTCTGTGCGGAGGCCTCATACTCCAAAAAGCAAAGAGGGGTAGCCATATTGATTAATAACAACATTAAATATGAGGTAATAGACACGATAGAGGACCCTGCGGGCAGGTTTATCTGTGCTAAACTCAATATTGAGGGGACGATTGATAATGTAGCTAACATTTATGCACCAAATACGCCCGACCCTCATTTCCAGGCCTCCGTGCTAGAACATATTGCAGGCTGGGACACGAATTCTCTAATAGTGGGCGGGGATTTTAACAAGGTATATGATGTAGAATTAGATAAATCTAATTACCAATCGCCACATACACGGGCTTCAGGGAGATTTCTACAATCCCTCTCTGACCACCTAGATTTAGTGGATGTGTGGAGAATACAGCACCCGCTGGAAAAGGATTTTTCTCATTACTCACACGCACAGGACTCACACACTAGAATTGACTATTGGCTGCTGAGTACTGCACTTTTGCCTCTTGTTCAACAGATGAAAATATTAGATATCTACATCTCAGACCATGCACCAGTCACTTTTCATCTCAAACTAAAGCAGACTATTTATTGTAATAGGAGATGGAGATTTCCCTCATATTTATACCAGTCTGATGACTTTAAGAAGCACCTAAATTTTGCATGGAGCACATTTAAATCAGATAATTCAGAACACATTGAAACGCCACATCTGTTTTGGGACACCTCTAAAGCAGTTATGCGTGGGCAAAAAATATCCTTTGTGAGCAATAAAAAAAAATCTATCATGTCTAACTTTAGAATCACAAACAGCATTGACCCTGGCATACAAAAGCAAAAAATTTAAAGCTAATAATATGCCCTTCACGAAGAGTCAGTACCTAGAAGCGAAGAGAGTAGAGGACATTTTGGCCTATGAGAGAGCCGTCTTTAATCTAGACTACCAAAAAAAACAAATATACTTCAAATGGGGCAATAAACCAGGCAAATTGCTTGCATCATTAACTAGACCATATTGCACAGCCACAAGAATTCGCAAAATTAAAAATAACCATGGCATTGTCCGGACTAGTAATGAGGAAATCATGGAAGAATTTTGAGCCTTTTTGAGTCTCTCTATAGCGCAGCACCAAAAACAGGGACTATTAACCCTGATTTCCTGAAACCAGAAGTGCTACCTAAATTGACTGAGGAGCACAGAGAGGCCCTTAATGCCCCAATATCTGTAGCAGAAGTTGTTCAAACAATCAGCACCTTAAAAATACCTAAATCCCCCGGACCCGACGGATATAGTAATGAGTACTACAGAATTTTGGGAGGAGCACTGGGCCCTCATTGGTGTGCGGTCTTCAACCAAATTGTCCAGATGGGACGCTCTCCTGATGGGTTTACTGATGCAGACATAATAGTGCTCCCCAAACCGGGCAAAGACCCACTATGAGTAGATGGATACAGACCGATCTCTCTGCTGAACTCAGATTTCAAAATTTTTACAAAATTATTAGCAAACAGAGTCCAAAAACTAATTCCTCAATTAATCTCACCCCAACAGATTGGCTTTACTCATGGGAAATCAATAACATATAACATCCACACGGCTCTGGGAGCTATTTCCCATGGGAGGGCGAGAGGAGATCTGGGGCTATTTTGGTCAGCCTGGACACCGACAAAGCATTTGATAGGGTCGCTTGGGACTATCTTCATGATGTCCTAGCACTCAGAGGCTTTGGATCGTGGTTCTGTAAAGACATTACTATGATATATCATGAACCGGTGTCCAGGCTGGCCATAAATGGGGCACTATCATCGGCTTTCAAAATTCAGAGAGGCACCCGTCAAGGCTGCCCCTTATCACCCCTATTGTTCAACATGGCCCTAGACCCACTAATCAGGATTTTACAAAATATGTCAGAGTATAAAGGAATAACCGTGGGGAGCACTACACTCAAAATTGCAGCGTTCGCCGATGACATCCTATTATTCATCTTCAACCCAACCAAGGCAATCCCCGTAATAATGGATGCACTAAATAACTTTGGTCACTGTTCTGGTTTTAAAATAAACTTTACTAAATCCGAAGCATTAGCCTTATTCAAACAGGGAAGAGGGATCCCATCATTTCCCTTCAGTTGGTGCAATTCTTCTATAAAATATCTGGGCATTAACCTTCCGGCAGATCTAACCTACCTATATCAAATAAACATAAAGCCACTGATTGCCTCGATACTTCGCCTTTTAAACTCTTGGAAACATTGTACCCTGTCCTTCTCCGGACGATGACATCTGATCAAAATGGTCATTTTTCCAAAACTCATGTATTTATTTCAGACTCTTCACCTACTATTATCTAAAACGGATGTACATCTACTAAACAAAGCTTTCCGTTCATTTATCTGGGAAACAGGGAAGAGGACTAGAATTGGCCAGCCAAAATTACAAGCCCCAAAAGAGGCAGGAGGTATTAACCTTCCAGATATTAGGCGATATAATTTGGCTGCAAATTTACGATATGCTATTGACTAGTTGCGGGGAACTTCCCATTTTGCCAGCGTGGACTTAGATCAGCAATATTACCCCCACATCACGCTCCTTGCTTTACTACACTTAAGTCACGACAACCTTCCCATTGATGTAGATCAACACCCTACTCTATGGCAAACCATACGGGTATGGCGAAAATACAGGAAAATTTGCCACATGCACTCTGATTCTTCACCCGTCATGCCATTTTTAGGTAATCCTAAGTTCATGCATGGCAAACCGTTCACACTTTATGTTGCTTTTGCCGAACAGGGGTGCACGATAGCACTTGACTTACTAGACGACAAGTTTTCTATACTCACGTTCAATATTGCAGCATATCGTTTCCCTATATTCGCTAATAGGCCTATCCTCTTCCTTCAAGCTAGAAGCCTAGCCCAAAAGAGCCTGAAGGATGGTCAGCCGTAGGGGACAAACAAAATGAATAGCTTTCTGTCATGATCTGACAGTTTTAAATTGCACTGGGTGAACTTTTTTTTACTTTGGAAAGTTCCAAAGTGTCTTGACTGTCCCCGGTGGTTGTTAGTGGTATCACACCTTAGGTTTCAGTTTAATGTGCACGTAATTAGGAATCAGGTGTGGGGCTCTATAAATGAGTCTCAGGGTGTGTAATCACTGCTGGTGATACTGATTCATTTATTCTGAGTTTGTGAGAGCCTGGTGAAAGGATGGAGCTGAGGAGGAGTCCTGCGCAGCTTAGCCAGGGGGGACGTGTGTCAGCGATGGTGTCTGGACGAAGGGCTGGCATGGCGTGGTGGAGTCGCAGTGATGGTGTCAGCGGGAAGTGTCTGCATGGTCTGGTGGAGTGGCTACTATGGAGGGTGGCACTCACCATGTGGGACTTGGCTGCTGAGCTGGACACAAGCATGCTTGACTTCGTGGTAGAAGCTGAACTCATCCTTGGGACTCTGTTATTAAGCTGCAGCAACTGGTGGTGGACTCTGCTCCTAGGCAGCACTATGGTGCAGGATCCTGTTATGGTGATGGATCCGGGTGGAGGAGAAGACGCACGCAGGTGGAGGGCTCTGTTGCAGGAGCATAAGCACAGAGCATAAAGCTAAGTGGTGTCCCCCTGTATTGTCTCTTTCCCTCATGTGTGTTATTAGTGCAGTGGTGGGATTAGTTTCTGCACCGACCTATTCCCTAGTGAGGGTTTAGGGTCAGGGCGAGCTAGGGCGTTGAGGTACGTGTGCGGCGCCCGGTGTGAAACCGGCATAGGGAATGTTAGGAGTGCAGGGACGCTGGCTCAGGGGAGCTCAGGAGGTCTCCAATTCCCTTTTCCCTATCGCAGGGCCCACCACTGTAATTGTTTCCCAGGTCCCCCTTATTATTTAAATTCGCCTTACTGGAGGCGGGGTTTCCAGATTGTATGTATAACGTGTAATACCCAAATTCGCCAGGTGGAGGCGGCGTATCCACCTGCACGTTTTATTATTTAAATGCGCCCCACTGGAGGCGGTGTATCCAGGGTCACGTGTGTCACATGGGTTCGCCTTGCGGAAACATCTGCGTCCAGACACACGTGATCATGACATTATCACAGGCCTTACAGTTTTTTTTTCTGGTGAGCCTTGGCCATGTGGAGACCTATGGTATTTGCTGCCGGGCCTCACTGAGGTGTGGGGAGCGGCAAGGTGTGTTAGTGCCGCTGCAGCAGCAGTTATCAGGGTCTGGGGCCTCTGCTCAGCTAACCAGAAAATTAAAAAAAAAAAAAAATGGCGGCTGCGGTCTGGCTAAAAGCCCCTAGAGTCGCTGCTGGGGAGCGGGACTGGTTCATGCATGCGGGCGCACCCAGGCAGGTGAGAGGAATGGTGCCCCACGGAGCTGCCTGGTATTCCCCGAGGTGAAGGGGTACGCCCCTGTGGTGAGCTGACTGGTGTGATAGTCCGGGGGGTTTACCCCAAATCTTCTATACCATCGAAGAAGCCGCCCCTCCTGGTCGTCTGGAGGCGACCAGTGAGTGTATATATTTTCCTCCATATTCCTGCGGCTCAGGTACTAAAGCCCCCTAGAGTCGCTGCTGGGGAGCGGGACTGGTTCATGCATGCGGGCGCACCCAGGCAGGTGGGAGGAATGGTGCCCCACGGAGCTGCCTGGTATTCCCCGAGGTGAAGGGGTACGCCCCTGTGGTGAGCTGACTGGTGTGATAGTCCGCGGGGTTTACGCCAAATCTTCTATTCCATCGAAGAAGCCTCCCTCCTGGTTGTGTGATGGCGACCAGCGAGTGTATATTTCCTCCATTTCCCGTCCCCTTCTCCTCCTGGTGTGTGCAGCAGGTGTGCTGCGGGGGAGTAGGGACAAATCTCAACCCTCGCCATTGGCCAACCCTGGAGGCGCAGGCCTCATGGTGAAAGGGTTGGAGGGTGGTGTCCCTTGGTGAATAGCGGGGGTGTGAGTGTGGTGACACAGGGGGATGCCTCTGTTGTCGAGTCCAGAATGAGTTCACCAAATTTATGACAAACAAATGTGTGCAATAAACGTTCAGGTCCGGACCTGTGTGTGAACGAGCGTGTATGGGTGCCACCAAAAATCATCTTGTGGAAATGTGTTGTGGAGCCTGATCAGCTCATAACAAACAAACATACACATACATAAACTCGTTCCCCAGGTCGGCGCTGTGGAGATGAGTGGTGCCTCCAAAATGAACATATATTGCCAATACCAGCGGTGCGTTTGTCATAAACCTGAAGTGTCAGGTAGTGGTGGGGTGAACTCAGGATCTGGGCGTCCCCGCTGTAGGTGTTTCCCTAATGATGGGTGGTCTTGAGGGTCCAGAGGCCCCTCATTAAGAAGGGGGTACTGTCATGATCTGACAGTTTTAAATTGCACTGGGTGAACTTTTTTACTTTGGAAAGTTCCAAGGTGTCTTGACTGTCCCCGGTGGTGGTTAGTGGTATCACACCTTAGGTTTCAGTTTAATGTGCACGTAAATAGGAATCAGGTGTGGGGCTCTATAAATGAGTCTCAGGGTGCATGGTCTGGTGGAGTGGCTACTATGGAGGGTGGCACTCACCATGTGGGACTTGGCTGCTGAGCTGGACTCAAGCATGCTTGACTTCGTGGCAGAAGCTGAACTCATCCTTGGGACTCTGTTATTAAGCTGCAGCAACTGGTGGTGGACTCTGCTCCTAGGCAGCACTATGGTGCAGGATCCTGTTATGGTGATGGATCCGGGTGGAGGAGAAGACGCACGCAGGTGGAGGGCTCTGTTGCAGGAGCATAAGCACAGAGCATAAAGCTAAGTGGTGTCCCCCTGTATTGTCTCTTTCCCTCATGTGTGTTATTAGTGCAGTGGTGGGATTAGTTTCCGCACCGACCTATTCCCTAGTGAGGGTTTAGGGTCAGGGCGAGCTAGGGCGTTGAGGTACGCGTGTGGCGCGCGGTGTGAAACCGGCATAGGGAATGTTAGGAGTGCAGGGACACTGGCTCAGGGGAGCTCAGGAGGTCTCCACGTCCCCCATTCCCTATTGCAGGGCCCACCATTGTAATTGTTTCCCAGGTCCCCCTTATTATTTAAATTCGCCTTACTGGAGGCGGGGTTTCCAGATTGTATGTATAACGTGTAATACCCAAATTCGCCAGGTGGAGGCGGTGTATCCACCTGCACGTTTTATTATTTAAATGCACCCCACTGGAGGCGGTGTATCCAGGGTCACGTGTGTCACATGGGTTCGCCTTGCGGAAACATCTGCGTCCTGACACACGTGACCATGACATTTTCTAAGGATTACTAGGTCACAAATAGCGTCAACTAGTAGTATCTACGCTCTGATACGTAGCAGCTGTTCATGGGAGAGTGGCACTACAGGTCCGGTGAGATGGGCAAGAGACATACGTGATATAACAGTTAGCGACATTTTGGTAACCACTAACATCCAGAGATGGGTTATCTCATCTAGTTGTTATAAGGACATGGCCCTATTACTCCTCCATAGAGCCTATATTACCCCGTATACTAAAACTAAAATGTCGCCCTCAGGTATATTCGCCTGTACCAAATGTGGCATGAAAAATACAGACATCCTGCACCATATGTGAGGCTGCACAAAGATCCGCAAACATCTGGGAAGATATTCATGCAGAAGTCCAACATAAATGCGGAATAACATTTGACCTCACTCCCCAATGGGCACTCTTTAACATACTTGATCAGGCTCCAAATAAGTTCCCAAAACATATAAGAGCCACACTAATATTATGGGCTTCTGCAACTAGGAAAAGCATATTACAACATTGGCTGAGCCCAATACCGCCACCTAAGACACTCATACAATCTAAGATAATGTTTCTTTTCCACATTGCTTGGCTGGATGCCTTAACCTGTAAAGAGAAATCAGTAGGTAGTTTACTAACCAAATGGTCATTATTTATTTTGACTCTACCACAGGACACCAGGAACCAACTCAGATCCCAATTTGAAAACACTCAATGGTACCTTCTTAAAAGAATCGGTGGTCACGCTCCAATACCATAAATATCTTCTGGTCAATTAGAATGCAGAAGATAATGGAGGGGTTAGGGAGGGAGGGCGGAGGGAAAAGGTAGGGTATTTGGGGACTTTACAGTTTACAAAATGATTTGTATGTTCAGGAGTATTGTATATTCTGAATTTGTTCGGAAATGTCTGTCTTTTTATTTCTGTATGATATTGAAACCAATAAAAATATATTTAAAAGAAAATGCAAACCATATCGACCTAAATTTACCATTAACAAAACATATAAAGGGTCATGGAAAAAAGCAGTCTCAAAATCACTGGAATATTTTGAAACATTTTAAAATTATTGCCACATAAATTGACACATGTCAGATTTAAAAGAATGGCTTGGTCCCCCTTGGGTTACAATCACTGTGATATGTAGAAACATCCCAAATTTATTGCTACATAAAATGACACTGTCACCGGTCTATTGTATGTGAAAGCATGCCAGCAGTTAATAGAGCTTACATAGACAGGCTTAGTGCAAGCCACTTCATTTACCAAATCCCAAGGGTTGCCCTGGTTTTCACCTTTTGACATTATACTTTCATATAGATTTATACAAAGACCCTGACCGGTGGAGCAAGCTGACTGTTAAGAATTTTTATCACATGGGGTCAATAGAAAGTGATCACATCAGGGACAAAACCAAAAAGCAAGCAGGTGTTCAGTTTAGAAGTCATATTTAGAAGTAATATAAAATATACATAGCAAGACAACAGACACAATAGATCAGCATAATCCTTTCTAGCAGAATTAAATAACTGACAGCCAGGAACTGCTTGGGTTAAATATCTAAAGTAGTCCCACCCATGCCTCCCAGTAGAGTGCTAATTAAAAAACCTCACTGCAGCAAAAAACAGGTAGTCATGAAACTGTCAACTAATTTCAGCAATATTAAAGGGAATGTCACCCTCTGGGACGCTTTTAAGCTAATACTATGGGCATAGAGGTGATAGAATGGTTAAACTGACCTGTGTCTTGCAGTTGAGGAACCGTAATTCCAACATGCGCCCTGCACTCACGTGGTTATGGGTGACTTATTCGCCTTCTATGGGCAGTGTTTGCATCCTACTTCTGCACATGTGCCAGTGCCCATGGAAGGGTGGATAAGGCACCCATAACCGTGCAAGTGCACATTTCATGTGCGGTATCACGGCACCGTTACTGCACGTCACAGGTTAGTGTGACATGCACGATAGGAGAGTGCTATTTTATTGAAAAGAGTAAGCAGGGATTTCTTCTGCACCCATGTGCCCCGAAGTTTTGGCAAAATCATTGACAGTAAACATTAAAAGTACATTTTTCAGCATCTAGGCCATAGTTATGAGGCATACAACTAAGACTAGTTTAACCATTCTATTACTTGTATGCCTATAGTAATAGCTTAAAAGAATCAAAGGGTGACAGATTTCCTATAAAGCTAAACTGCCACATGCTGGCATCCAGCAATAGCAGCAGAATTAGTGTGATGCCACCTATTGACCAGCGCAGAGCTTGCAGGAGCATGTCCAGACACGGATGTGACATACATGTCAGAATTGAAAAACGAGGCATAGTTACAGAGGACAAAATTGCCTCAGATATTAAAGGGTTAATATAATCTTCTATGTCAAAATACATTACTCCTTCATATGTTTAGAAATTTTGTATGATTGCCTGTTTTAAGCCTGAAAACATCATTTTTTTTAACCTAAGAGTTTAAAACTGGTTGTGAAAACTCATCCCACAAACAATAAGTAAATTCCATCTGGTTCCAAATTTCAGAAAAGTATTCTCAGAGCAGAAAACAACTTGTGCCAGCATGTCCACTGTTTTTGTTCTACATGAAGTCAATGTAATAATTGAGGCAGTAGAGAGAATTTAGTTATGTCAAAGATTGAATTTATTATTGATTTTTCCCATTTTTTTTTTGTCGTGGTCAATGTAAAAAATTAAGTGGAAAACTTGACAGCAGCACACTGAGTTCAAAGTTAAAAAGTAAATGGTTTACTGAATGTGTATTACTTTCAGTTCAGTTTGGCAATAAATATATGTTGTGATGGATTAAATAATATGACACCAGGTCGATGGTTGAGTGCCATAATGATCTAAGTTCAGTTCAGCAGAAAGGTGGCGTTGAGATGCGAGCTGCAGTCAAGATATAGATGCTAAAATGTGGGTGATTACAGTTGTGTGAAATGGCGTTTATATAGTGTTGTAACATTTACTATTCTGAAAACTTTTGGCTAGTCAATGCCAGGCTAGGCTAATTATGTATATGTCATGTAAAGATATTTCTAGAAGTAATTGTTTTCATAGTTATAGTAATGGTTTAGATGATGTAAGCAGAACTGATATAATTTGTTCATGCGCGCAAACCTCATCATCAACTACAAAAAACATTTGACTGCTGTGCTTGCCAACAAGGGTTTTGCCACCAAGTACAAAGTTTTGTTTGCCAGAGGGATCAAATACTTATTTCTCACTGCAAAATGCAAATAAATTTATATAATTTATACAATGTGATTTTCTGGATTTTATTTTTGATATTCTATCACTCAATGTTAAAATTAACCCTTAAAATTATAGACTGTTCACGTATTTGTCAGTGGGCAAACTTACAAAATCAGCAAGCTATCAAATAATTATTTCCATATATATAATAGTAATGATAATCTTTATTTATATAGCGCCAACATATTCCGCAGAGCTTTATAGTTTAACATATACTGTATATACATGTATATATGTATATATATATATTCTAGGCGTCGGGTTCCTGCCACTGCACAGCAGGAATCCAGAGCCTTGCACCCAGCAATCTCCCATTCTTCTTCAGTCACAGTGGAGCCTGCTCAGCAGATTCGTTGGTCACGGCGCTCTGTCCAGACCAACTCCTTGGTTTGCTTGCTGCTGCCACCTCTGGCACAGCTATGGCAATGCAGGCTGCTCAGCAGCGAGATTCTACAGGGACCAAGTCCCCATGTTGGCCCACTGAACATGCCCGTGGAGTGATCTCCCATTGGAGATCGAAGGTCACGTACTCAGGTCCTGCTCCTGTTCGGATTGGCCCATCCGAGAAGCCAGGAAGGTCCCGGATGCTCGCTGCTATAAAAGGATACTCTGTATTTTCAGACCATGAGGAGTGAGTGATGTATGCACATATGAATGTCTCTGGTGACTGACTCATTATGACACCCCTACCCTTGGTATGCATGTGTTTTGCATCCTTGCCTGCTAGCGCCCAGGCTTAGGTGTAGGTAGGGCAAAGTCGGAGTCAGGCATTAGTCCCCATCAGTGACTCGGCATGCCACAGTGCACGTGGTCCACACTCCGTAGCCAGCGTCAATAGCGACGTTCACGGAAGCGACGCCGTGTGCTCAGAAGGCCTAGAGGAACTCTAACCCCGTGTCCTTGGGGTAGAGTTCTGTGGCCGCTTTCTGTGCGCTTTTTGGCCGGGGTCTTTGAGCTAAACAGGCTTCGGTATTTACGTTCAGCGGCTGTGCGGCTCTGTGAGTCAACAGAGTTCGCCCCTGTTCACACTGGGTGACATAACCCACATGTGACTGTTTTCACGCCGCTCTATTCTTCCGCCATTACCTAGCAGCAGTGTACCATCTCTGCATGGTGGATCCTGGGCTGCCAACGCACATACTATTATTTATAGTTTGGTGCGTTCCACCAGCCCTAACATATATATATATATATATATATATATATGTGTGTGTAATAAAATGTTTTTTATTTGAAGTTGAAAAATGTGAAAGAATATTTTTTCATATAAAATACATTGTATACTTTTTTCTGTTTATCATTTTATCCACTGTATTTGGGGAATCCATGGGCATCCAAGTTAAAAGGGAAGAAAAACAACTACCATGGCAGAGGTAACCTAGTTCTGTTATGTTCTAGCAATTCTGCTATGCTATGTGGAAAGACCGCAATTGTGATCATTAGGTCCTACAAAAGCATTGGTAGTGCCAAACTTTGGCATTGACAAGCCACTACTCGCTACTCACTAGGGTTCATTGCTATGGCTGACAGTCATTGAGTTGTTCATGATAGATTGCAGGAGCTTTAAACCAGACACTTAAAAGCTCCTGCAATCTATCTTGGTCCTTATAGAGTTAAGATAGTCAAACACATAAGTGTAAAATAACAAAAAAAAAGCTTTTATTCATTACATCCAAACTGTTAATGAGCAGACTTGTGCCGCTCTTTCTCTGCTGTATTAGCTTGCCAGGGCACTGTTTGGCCTGTTTACTGACTACTCTTTGCCTCCCTCATTGATACCATCTGGGATTTTTTCAGCAACTGATGCTGCTTCCAGGCAGCGACACTGTTCTTTGCTGATGAAGTTTGTTTGCTTGGCATATGTTGTCATCATGTTTGAGGTTTTTACGCTAAATAATTTTGCACTTTTTGTGATGGATGAACTTAAAATTCTGCACAGATTAGTCAGCCGTCTTAGAGCTCTGCCAGTTCTGTCAGTTCTGTATGTGAATATATAAGGAATATGACAACTTCGCTAAAATTGAAAAAAGAAATCATTTCTATAAACGTCCAATGCACACTTCAAACACAGCTTTTACGAGGACCACCAAGGGATATTGATGCACACAACTCAGTAATGCCCGGTGTTCCCTGCAAATATTGATTTTATCACAGATACTCAATTTTGTCTTTATTTATTGCACATATGTGTTTCCAATTGTCCAGGAAAGATATATATTTTTGCACCATGTTAGCCAGTAGATAGGAGAATATTCAGAATTGATGGTCCTCAGTGGTTGTTACCTTTTAATGGCTAACTGAAAAGATGGCAAAAAACTGTCCAGAAATTGCCAATCAATAAAAATATTACAATTTGTTTCCTGTCCATAAAGAAATGATTTTTAAGCTGTAGAATATTCTACAATATGTTATAACTACTGTAGAGTTGAGCGAATATGTTCGAATCTGTCACCGAATCTGAATTCGTGACATTTTTGAATTCATGCCGAATTTATGTTTGTTGATCGGTTCTGAATATATTCTGTATTTTCTATTCCCATTAACCCCAATGATGTTCGGCTGTGTTCGGCGAATATTGCAAAAATAATATTCACCACCGATCGGAACCGAGTTTTGAAAAATTCGCTCAACTCTAGTTATAACTGTAATTTTCACCATTTTCCAGTTCACGGAGAATACAGCTAATACTAAAATTGTATGTGAAATGTATGATTTTTTTATTATTTCTGTTGGTTTTGAACTTATGTTCATACAAATGTAAAAAAGTAATATTGTAATACATTTCTTAACCTATGGTTTATAAATTTACAGCTATAGTTTGTTTGCAGTTTCATTTTGAAAGGAAAAATAATGTTGGAGTGTTGAAAGACAAATCTGTATCTTGTACAAGAGTAAAGCTTTTCATTAATACATGCTACATATAAATAGCACATTTTTTGGACATAATTAGCACAAACCATAGAAATCAAAGGGAATATTCACACATCAGGTTTCATGGATCCTTGCACCCATTTTTAGAACAATTGAGTACATGGTATTTCCAGATCTGTTTTTGCAAATCATACTTGCCAATTCAAGGAACTTACATATAAATGGTTAGCACACAGATATCCCTAAGATACTGACATTTCACAGATCTTTTTTAACAGATGCAAAATTGGACATGTTGTCATGTGAAAAAGGTACAATAGCATGTAAAATTTTTGGTACCCCTGGTCAAAATTACTGTTATTGTGAACAGTTAATAATAGTCAAATTCACCGCACACTCAGAGGGATTTATGCAAATAAGTGCTTATTTTATTATATACAAAACATGTGGGAGCCAAACAAGAATATATAGCACGAAGTAGAAGCGATATAATAACACGACGTTTCGGCTCAGTCCGAGCCTTTATCACTTTTATCGCTGAAAATAAAAAGAAATCCATCAGAGAATGCAAACATAAAGAGAAGAAATAACAATATCATACAAAATACACACAGAATCCAAAATAATCCCAATATCTTACAGTGGTAAAAATATATACAAGATATATACAAACATACATTGCGATAGTACATGGAAAACATGAATGTATAAGGCTCAGTAAACTAGCACCATCTAAGGTAGAGTAAAAAAAGGGGGGTTACCTGAATTGAAAGTCGGATCTTTGAATAAAGAGGAATAGAACTCCCAAGAGAATAGCCCAAGAAAGATGGCTGAAAGGAATAGTCAAAATCATGATTAATAGACTCAAATGTGTAAATGTCCTACTGTCTCTAAAAGGGTCATGCAAGGTATCAGCACAAGGGGAGTATAGTGTGTTGCTAAAATAAAAATGCGCTATAGAGGGGATGTGTTAAGTTGATCCCTGTAATAAATAATATAAAGTCCATGATGTCCATACAATCCTAAGTACGTAGTATAAAGTGCAATATGAGACAGCACCTATAAAAATAAGAGTTGCTACTTACATGTTTAAATGATAGTATTGTTCCCATGGAAAGACATGTGCTGTAGATAGCTTGTGTCTGGCTGCTGGTTGCTAGAGTGTCCCTACAGAGCGCTATCAGAAAGAGGGGAAAGGGACCTGTGTACAATACCTGTTGATAGGGTGCTATACAGCGGCGCTCCCACGCCTAGCTGCAGTGGCGTCATGCTGAATCCAACTGGGTTAGGTGGTTTTTATATGTGAGTCCGGTGGCAGCGCGCGACCGGAAGTGGAACCTCTGAACCGGAAGTGACGTTGCGCTGTCTAAATGTAAGCACTGCGCATGTCTAGGGACTGCACCTAAGAGCTGTATGTACACAGCGGTTGCCCTGGTGATATGCAAAGAGCGGTAGTGCTAGCATTATGTGCAGGATCTAGACTAACAGGGTATAACATTAATAGGTTGCGGTATTAGATAGAGAATGCGTGGGTGCAGTAAACAAGGTATCAAGACACATGAAAAAGAAAAATAGTGATAATATAAAAATTGAAAAATAAAAAATAGAGGATAAAAAATAGAATAGCCAAAGATAAAAGTAAAAATAAAAATAAAAATAAAAATAAAGGACGTGAAATAAAAATTGGAAAACAAAAATAAAGAATAAAAAATAAAAAATAAAAAATAGAAAATAGAAGGAAAAAAAAAAAAAAAAAAATTGGTATACGGAAAGCAAGCAAAACACTATAACCGTATAAGATTCCTTTTGAATGCATTTGCATGGACATATACATCCACATATATATATATATGTACCTATACATATATACACATATACATATACATATACCTACATGGCGGGTAGAGCTCCAAAAAGAGTAAAATAGCTCAATTTAAGACAGAGTCCAGTGGGCGGAGCAAACTCACCTAGGGTTATAGTGTACTAACGGGTCTGCAAAATAACAGAAAAAGATTATTAGTCATTAGATAAGCCAGTCAATTTCTCTATTAAGCCCTCTGGGGGCTAAAGTGTCCAGTCTATGTATCCAGTATGTTTCCCTCTCTCTTAGTAGTTTAATATGATCACCACCCCTCCTTGGACGAGGTACATGTTCAATCACCTGATATTTTAACTGTGCAACTGAATGTCGGTATTTAGTAAAGTGCTCAGGCAAGGGTAACCAGTTTTTCTGACACCTTATCGTTGACTTGTGGCTGGCAATACGGTCCTTAACATGCTGAGTTGTTTCGCCCACATATAGGAGGCCACATGGGCATTTCACCAAGTAGACCACAAAGTTCGAATCACACGTGTAGTAGCCCCGTATCAGGAAAGACTTGCCTGTCCTTGGATGTGTGATATTGTCTGACCTGATCACATTCGAGCAGGCTGCACAGTTAAGGCAGGGAAATGTGCCACAGCGACGAGGGGCGAGTAACCTCTGGGTAGTAGTAGAAACTTTACTGCCTATGTCAGCCCTTACCACCTTATCACGAACATTAGTGGGACGTTTTGTACACACTAATACTGGGGCCTCAAAGGAACTGATACCCGGGTAAGCTTTATAAAGAAGGGGCCAGTGTTTCTTGATAATAGAGTATACTTTAGGCATAAGCGGATGGAAGGTATGAACAAAAGGAATCCTTTCTCTAGAGAATGTGGTGGGTGGAGGTGATGGAGGAGTTAGTACCCGTTGTTTTTCAACCTCAAGCAACCTCAATGGATATCGTCTGTCCCTAAATTTCTTGGCCATTGTGTCTAGTCTCTCATCGCGGACATCCCGATCCGAGACAATACGTGCTACTCTGTTAAACTGTGAACGTGGTAAACTGTTCTTAGTGGCCTTAGGGTGACAGCTCGAGTAATGCAATAGACTGTTGCTATCAGTAGGTTTACAGTAAAGGTCAGTTGAAAGGGTACCCTCGCTATCTTGTAAAACCCTTGTATCTAAAAAAGGAACTGATTCCATACTGAAATGTAGCGTGAATTGTAGCTCTGGATAAATGGAATTGAGAAATAGATATTTATTATTATTATTTGCATTATTTTTTTTTTTTTTTTTTTTCCTTCTATTTTCTATTTTTTATTTTTTATTTTTTATTCTTTATTTTTGTTTTCCAATTTTTATTTCATGTCCTTTATTTTTATTTTTATTTTTATTTTTACTTTTATCTTTGGCTATTCTATTTTTTATCCTCTATTTTTTATTTTTCAATTTTTATATTATCACTATTTTTCTTTTTCATGTGTCTTGATACCTTGTTTACTGCACCCACGCATTCTCTATCTAATACCGCAACCTATTAATGTTATACCCTGTTAGTCTAGATCCTGCACATAATGCTAGCACTACCGCTCTTTGCATATCACCAGGGCAACCGCTGTGTACATACAGCTCTTAGGTGCAGTCCCTAGACATGCGCAGTGCTTACATTTAGACAGCGCAACGTCACTTCCGGTTCAGAGGTTCCACTTCCGGTCGCGCGCTGCCACCGGACTCACATATAAAAACCACCTAACCCAGTTGGATTCAGCATGACGCCACTGCAGCTAGGCGTGGGAGCGCCGCTGTATAGCACCCTATCAACAGGTATTGTACACAGGTCCCTTTCCCCTCTTTCTGATAGCGCTCTGTAGGGACACTCTAGCAACCAGCAGCCAGACACAAGCTATCTACAGCACATGTCTTTCCATGGGAACAATACTATCATTTAAACATGTAAGTAGCAACTCTTATTTTTATAGGTGCTGTCTCATATTGCACTTTATACTACGTACTTAGGATTGTATGGACATCATGGACTTTATATTATTTATTACAGGGATCAACTTAACACATCCCCTCTATAGCGCATTTTTATTTTAGCAACACACTATACTCCCCTTGTGCTGATACCTTGCATGACCCTTTTAGAGACAGTAGGACATTTACACATTTGAGTCTATTAATCATGATTTTGACTATTCCTTTCAGCCATCTTTCTTGGGCTATTCTCTTGGGAGTTCTATTCCTCTTTATTCAAAGATCCGACTTTCAATTCAGGTAACCCCCCTTTTTTTACTCTACCTTAGATGGTGCTAGTTTACTGAGCCTTATACATTCATGTTTTCCATGTACTATCGCAATGTATGTTTGTATATATCTTGTATATATTTTTACCACTGTAAGATATTGGGATTATTTTGGATTCTGTGTGTATTTTGTATGATATTGTTATTTCTTCTCTTTATGTTTGCATTCTCTGATGGATTTCTTTTTATTTTCAGCGATAAAAGTGATAAAGGCTCGGACTGAGCCGAAACGTCGTGTTATTATATCGCTTCTACTTCGTGCTATATATTCTTGTTTGGCTCCCACATGTTTTGTATATAATAAAATAAGCACTTATTTGCATAAATCCCTCTGAGTGTGCGGTGAATTTGACTATTATTAGTAATAGGACCTACTGGTCCGTTACACCTGCACCTCGCCATTGGACTTGAGTGCACGCTATCCTCCTAGTTACATTGTGAACAGTTAAGCAAGTTAAAGATAAAATGATCTCTAAAAAGCCTAAAGTTAAAGATGACACATTTTCATCTTTTACATTTTAAAAATGTAAAAAAAGTAAATGGCTCATGCAAAAGTTTGGGCACTCTGCACCTAGTAGCACCCCTTTTGTGAGTGAGTGTATATGCTTTTTGTAACCGGCAAGAGTCTTTCAATTCTTGTTTGAGGAATTTTCATTCATTCTTACTTGGAAAATTGTTGCAGTTCTGTGAAATTCCTGGGTCATCTTGCATGCACTGCTATTGTGTGGTCTAGTCACAGTTTTTCAATGATGTTCAGACCAGTGGATTGTAAGGGCCATTGTAAAATCTTCCTTTTGCACCTTTTGAGGTAGTCTACTGTGGATTTTTACATGTGTTTAGGATCACTATAAATTTGTAGAAGCCATCCTCTTTTCAACTTCAACTTTTTTTTACAGATGATGCTATGTTTGCATCAAGAATTTGTTGAAATCTCACTGAATGCATTCTTCCCTCTACTTGTGAAATGTTTCCTGTGCCAATGGCTGCAACATAACCCCGAAGCAAGATTGATCTGGAGGAAAGAAGGTTTAAGCATACTCACAGACGTGGATTCTTTACTGTAAGAGCAGTGAGACTATGGAACTCTCTGCCATATGATGTTGTAATGAGTGATTCCCTACTAAAATTTAAGAAGGGACTGGATGCCTTTCTTGAAAATTATAATATTACAGGGAATATACACTAGTTTCCTTAATATTGCGTTGATCCAGGGAGCTAGACTGATTGCCATATGTGGAGTCGGGAAGGAATTTTTTTCCCCAATGTGAAGCTTACTGTTTGCCACATGGGTTTTTTTTGCCTTCCTCTGGATCAACATGTTAGGGCACGTTAGGATAGGATATGGGTTGAACTAGATGGACTTAAAGTCTCCCTTCAACCGTAATAACTATGTTGCTATGTTACTATGCCCCCCATGCTTAATGGTTGGCAAAATGTTCTTTTCCTGAAATTCTTTGTCCTTTTTTCTCCATATATACCTTTAATCATTGCAGACTAAGAGTTCTATTATAACCACATCGGTCTACAGGAGTTGTTTCCAAAAGACTCCATAACACTTCTTTAGATGTTCTTCAGCATATTTCTGACATTGAATTTTATGGTGAGGATGTGTGGGGTGAAGGACTCCAAGTCAGTGAAAGGACGGGTACCCAGGGGATCGCCATCAGGATTCCTGAGGGAACGATACTGGGAAGACAGTAAAAGGAAAGACTTGACTGAAGTTATCAGGGAAACAGGGGGCAGGACAAGCTTAAAAGGAGCAGGGGGCGCGCTGAAGTGGCAGTTGACAGAGAGCAGGACAACAGAAAAGAAGCCGTGTGAGACAGAGAGGACCGAGGGAGCAGACGGTGTGTTGTGGAGAGACCGACAGGGGCCTGTGAAAGAAAAGCTGCGGACTCACCGGCTAGTGACACGTGAGAGACTTGCACCGGCGGCCGCTCCCCGCATACGGTCCCATACAGCGACTCCCACTGCTTCCCACCCTGTTGTGACAAGGCGGCTACCTCAGGCGACCGCAGCGACGACAGACCATTCCTTCTCCCACAGCTGCGGCCCTGTCATCACCGGCCCCAGGGGGCACCACCTCGCTACAGGCAGTAGTAGAGGCCCCTGTCCGGTTTGCTCAGGGACCCTGAGCTGAGGTTGGTGAACGGTTATATTTTGAGACTGCGTCATAACCCCGTGGTGAGACGAGAGCCACAAGGAGACGCCTGTTGCGCCCATCAGCACAGTTTCTTCAGGGCCTGTTGCGCCCCACCGTCACAGTTTCTTCAGGGCCTGTTGCGCCCCACCATCATTGTTTCTTCAGGGCCTGTTGCGCCCCACCGTCATCGTTTCTTCAGGGCCTGTTGCGTGGACTGGTTGCTGTTAATACTTTTTTTTGGTTGCTCAATATAGCCCCAGCGACTACAGTTTATAAAAGTTATTTCCACAAACCACACTCAGTCTCATGTCTCGTCACTGCATCCTGCGAACCTGCTAGAACCCTACACTTGGCATAGTAGGCAGGATGCAGTCTCCGAGCACAGACAGTGGTGCCCCAGATCAGGGTAGAGCTGTAAACTCTACAAATGATGAGGGTCCTCGTACCAGCATATCATTGGGGACCATGCTGAACAACCTGCCTAGATTTTCCGGCTCCAATACTATGTTATGGAGCTGGACAGAGCAGATGCGGGGGCTCTTTCGGATGCACCCAATGACCCCTCATCTGGAGGCTGAGGTGGCACTCATGGCACTGGATGTGGAGGCGCGGAGGTCAGTGATGTTGAAACCTCCGGGTCACTGCAACACTTTTGAAAAAGTGTTACAGATAGTAAACAGACCCATGGGGACCCTACTGATGTGGAAGAGTTAAGAACCCATTTGTTTAGTCGGATGCAAGTAGAGGGGGAGACGATCACAGAGTATATGAATGTCCTCCAAGAATTGCATACGGCTATAGAAAGAAAGGATGGGGTAGGGGCAGGAACTGTTGACATTACCCTACGTGACCTACTGGTGACTGGTTTGCGAGATCCATTAGTCAAACAGGCACTGCGGGAACAGATCAGGATGAATCCACGAATAGATTTTTCAGAGGTGGGAAGTCAGGCACGTGCTCGAGAGCAGGAGCAGGGGATGGCGGTCTCCGTGGGGAAAGTCCGAGGTGTGGAGGCCTCCGCAAATGTAGTCAAGGAGCCTCAGTGGATGGGAGAGATGAAGCAAGAGCTGAAAAGTATTAAGGGCGAGTTGGCCGAAGTAAAGAGAAGAACTGAGACCGGGACTGGATGACCTGGCTTTAACCCCGGATTCTGGGGATCACGCTCCCCGTGGGGTGGTCAACCTACACAGGCCCGGTGTTTTGAGTGTGGAGAACCAGGCCACTTTGCCCGAGAGTGTCCGCGGCATGGGAGATACCCACCCTGGCCACCATTAAACTAAAGGGCTCCGGGCTGGGGGGACGCCTCTCGCAGCCGAAAACCACAAATAGTGGTGGTGGAAGTCCCGAAGATTTGGTAGCAAAATGCCCGGTGGTTTGGGCAGAAGTGGAGGGCCGGGCCATCCGGTGCCTGGTGGACACGGGGTCACAAGTAACCACTATGCCTGCAACGTATTTTCAATAGAACTTCCCGGAAACAGCAAGGCCTCAGTGGGGGCCCGTGATCAGACTAGTAGCTGCCAACCAACTACCGGTTCCAGTTGCTGGGGTGGTGTGGGTGCTAGTGATGCTGTGTGGTTAATCCCTTGGTCGCAGAGGGGTGGTACTGACTCAAGGAGAAGCTGATAAGCAACACCCCGTCACCCTAGGCATGAATGTTCTACGAGAGTTCGGCAACCTACTGCTCAATGACCCTACACAGAGGATTCTGAAGCAGTGGGGTTCTCGCACAGCCCAGGGACAGGTATTCCAGCAGCTGGTGCGGGGAGCAGGGGTACATCAGGACCGCCAGGAAGGCGAGGCTCTGGGTAAGGTCATCATGCCAGCGACTCCCCTGCTTGTGTTACCTCCTGGACAGACTGTGGTGGTCCTGCCCATTCGAGCCCCGATACCCTTGGAGGCCGTGGAGGTGCAGGTGGAGCCGTGTCACTCAGAGCGCTTACCTCCTGGCATACTTGTGGCCCATTCCCTGGCTACCGTGCAAAAAGGAGCCGTCCTGGTGCGCTGCGTTAACCTTGAAGACCAAGACACCATTCTGAAAGCACGGACTGTGCTGGCAAAACTAGTAAGGCCTTTAGAAGAAGTGCTGCCAGCTCCTGCGGTTCAATTACAAGTACACCCCGAGGATCCTTGGGAAGTAACAATACGAACCTTACAGGCCCACAAAGTCTCGGCACAAGAGAAGGGCCGAAAGATTTTGGAGTAGATGCGGGCCGAGCTTTCTGGATTAACTGCAGCCCAACTCTCACAGATAAAAACATTGCTGGGACAGTACCATGAAGTATTTGCTAGTCATGAGGACGATTTTGGGTGTACCACCGTCATCACTCATGAAATCCCCACAGCAGGAGCGGCCCCTATCCGGGAACGATATCGACAGATTCCGCCACAACTCTATCAAGAGGTGAAAACTTTGCTGGCCCAAATGCTGCGAAAAGGGGTGATACGGGAAAGTCAAAGCCCCTGGGCAGCCCCAATCGTGTTGGTCCGGAAGAAAGATGGTACACTACGATTTTGTGTGGATTATCGTAAACTGAATGCTTGCACTATTAAAGACTCATATCCACTGCCCCGCATAGAAGAATCCCTGTCCGCCTTGGGAAAAGCTACATATTTTTCAACACTGGACTTGGCCAGTGGGTACTGGCAGGTGCCCATGTCAGAAGAAGATAGAGCCAAGACGACGTTCATATTGCCCATGGGACTGTTTGAGTTTAATCAGATGCCGTTTGGTCTTGCCAACGCCCCCGGGACCTTTCAGCGATTGATGGAACTGTGTCTGGGAGATCTCAATTTTGAGGCTACATTGATCTATCTGGACGACATCATCGTCTATGCCGCCACCTTTGAGGACCACCTGAAGCAGGCACTCAGCAGGCACTCAGCCGGTTGCAAAAGTACGGGTTGAAGGTGAAGCCTCAGAAATGCAACCTATTTCGCTCTCAGATTGAGTACCTGGGTCATGTAATTTCGGCAGAGGGTGTGAGGCCATCCCAGGAGAAGGTTGCTGCTATCCAGGAATGGCCTACCCCCGAGACGGTGAAAGATGTGCGGGCTTTTCTGGGGTTAGCCGGATATTACCGTCGCTTCGTAAAGAATTTTGCATGTCGAGCTCGAGCCCTGCACGACCTGCTGAAGGGGGCTCCCGCAGGGGCCAATGGGCGAAAAATCCAGTGGCAACACCCTCAGGAAGAGGCCTTCCGAGACCTCAAGGCTGCGCTCTTGGATGCCCCAGTGTTGGCTTATGCGGATTTCTCCCAACCATTCACGGGCTGGGGGCAGTGTTGTCACAGGTTCAGGATGGCCGGGAGAGAGTGATCGCATATGGAAGTCTGTGGTGAGCTCATCTGTTCATTCATCTTTTGTGTCCGAGGATCTCCCTCTTCTGGTGAAGGAAGGTAGTGAGGCTGATTTATATAAAAGAAACCAAACACCTGATCAGGTAGATGGTGACAGGGTAATGGGAACTTCAGACTGGATATAAGGCAGCCGACGCCCTTCTGAGTCGCTGGTGATTTCTCTGCTGGATTCTTGGAGACCAGTCTGATTCCTGCTTCCCAAAGATAAGTTTTTGCTCTGCTATTGAACTTATTAGTTTTAGTTTTGTTTACTTTGTGTTTTTGAGTTCAGCCATCCCCGGCCGGGCGTGTGCTGGATTCTTTTTCCTTGATCAGTGATCTCTTTTGCTCTGCTTCCGGAATATTCTGAGTGCTGATATAGGGTTTGAAGTCTAGTGACTTCAGGGTCCTTTTTGCTTATCAGTTGTGTTGGTAATATTTTTTAGCAGGGTTTTTCTCGGATTGCAGACAGCAGCTTTTCTGTCCTGTCCTTTTTAGTTAGCTTGGGCCCCATCGTTTGCTCAACCTATCTTTCTATCTGTGTTAGTGTTTTCATCTTGCTTCACCGTCATTATATGTTGGGGCTGCCTATTGCTTTGGGGTCTGCTCTGGGGCAGTCAGTTTTTCCCTTTTCTCTCTTTAGGCTTATGTAGATCTCCGGCTGTGATGAGGTGTCTAGGATCACCGTAGGAACACTCCACGGCTACTGCTAGTTGTGTGATAGGATTAGGGGTCTGCAATCCACTAGTTTCCAACCTCTCTGATTTTCTGGGCTGAGCTTGTGTTTTGGTTTTTCCTCCTCGGTGACTCAATCATAACAGAAGTCGCTCACTCCATGACTCCGAGCGTAACCCTGACAATTACAGTTCTTTTAAGCTCGAGCTCCTCGCAGTCGTGTGGGCTATGATGGAGAGATTCGCAGAGTACCTAGCGGGCTTCAAGGTGGTAGTGCGAACTGACAACAACCTGCTGGCTCATTTGGAAAATGCCAAATTGGGGGCTCTGGAACAGTGATGGGTGGCCCGGATGGTGAAGTACAATTATAAGATTATCTACAAAAGAGGGGCCGAGAATGTCCATGCAGACGCCCTCTCCAGGATTCGACATACAACTCCAGGACAGGATCGAGACGAAGAATTAGAAGGAGAGGAAATACCGTTCGCTCTCACTGCTGCCGTGCTCACAACTGACAATAAAAAAATATCTTCCTCTGAGACCCCAATGGGCATATTAGAACAATCCCGGGATAAGTGGATACAACAGCAACAAGAAGACGAAGAGGTGGCCTTCTCAGTACATGAGTCGCCGCTGGGCAACTACCCCCTGACGCTCAACGGCAAAATTTGACTCAAGACCTGTTGCTTATGCTGCGACAATGGGAGAGGCTGGTTATCCGAAAGGGATATCGTAAAATAACATCACAAACAACCTCAATGACGGATTGGCAGGTGGTTACGCCAGGAGCCCAACTTCATGTACTGGCTCGGGAGGCTCACGAAAAAGGGGCCCATTTCGGAACAAAAAAAACTTTGCAATGGCTGCAGCAGAAAGCTTACCACCCGTGCTTGCCGGCTGTTGTGGACGAAATTTGCCGGACCTGCCGCTTGTGTGAACTAGCCAAACCACCCGCTCAGCGAAATGCAAAACAGACTATTGTGACCTCAGCTCCCCTTGAGCTCCTGACGGTGGATTATCTGACCATTGGGACCGCATTTCAGGGATACGAACACTGTCTCGCAATGGTAGATCATTTCACCAAGTTCGCTGTGGTCACCCCCACTCGGGATCAGACCGCAGAGACAGCTGCCTCCGCCATTTGTAGAAACTTTATACAAGTATACGGCTGTCCTCAACTAATACATTCTGATCAGGGAGCATGTTTTTTGGGGAAAGTCATGAAAGAACTACATCAACTCTATGGAATTGACAAATCCCGGACCACACCGTATCACCCGCAAGGGAATGGGGCTTGTGAACGATTTAATCGGACATTGATTCAGATGTTGCGCACTCTGGAGAGTGACAAGAAGGCCCATTGGCCCGAATATGTTTCCGAATTAGTTTGGGTCTATAACAATAGGGTACATCGAGTGACTGGCTATACCCCTTAATCCCTGTTGTTTGGGCGAGAAGGTAAAGGGATCACGGAGGTGGAGTTAGACCCCGAAGAACCTCAGCCCTGGACTGGAGTGTCGTTTTGGGTCCGAAATCATTGCCATCAGCTGCAAACTCTTCACCGAATTGTACACACCAAGTTCCGAGAGTGGGAGCACCCAGGGAAGAATGCAACCCCGCCTCTTCACCTCCAAAACGGGGACCGGGAGCTTGTACTAGATCAACGCCCCCAGAACAAACTGGAGCCGTGTTGGGAAGAAAGTCCTTATCGGGTCTTACGCCGTATCCATCCAGATGGACCGGTGTACGAAATACGACCCGAGGAGGATGAAACACTGCCCACTCGTGTTGTGCATCATAATATGTTACGCCCATGTACTTCCTCCGACCCAAAGCAACCGGAGCCTATCCCGTCGACATCTGAACCGTCTTCCGTATGTTGGGACCCGGACGACGACGAAGATTGTCTCCCAGGACCCGGAGGCCCTCCACTCAGTAATGAATCATCTGACACAATTAGCCTGCCCGTACCAACCAGCCCACCGATGTCCACCACCCCAGACAACTCTACCTCAGTCGAACTTAGACGCTCCGAGCGGTCAACAGCAGGCAAAACCCCTGAACGATATGAGCAAGATCAATTCATATGGTAACAAACATTGAAACCTCTACAGACCGATCTCAATAGACTAAGGCCCTCGCCCGAGGACTGGCGAGCTTACAGGGTGGGGGAGTGTGGGGAGAAGGACTCCCAGACAGTGAAAGGACGGGTACCCAGGGGATCGCCATCAAGGTTCCTGAGGGAATGATACTGGGAAGACAGTAAAAGAAAAGACTTGACTGAAGTTGTCAGGGAAACAGGGGGCGGGGCAAGCTTAAAAGGAGCAGGGGGCGCGCTGAATTGGCAGTTGACAGAGAGCAGGACAACAGACAGGAAGCCGTGTGAGACAGAGAGGACCGAAGGAGCAGACGGTGTGTTGTGGAGAGACCGACAGGGGCCTGTGAAAGAAAAGCTGCGGACTCACCGACTAGTGACACGTGAGAGACTTGCACCGGCAGCCGCTCCCCGCATACGGTCCCATACAGCGACTCCCGCTGCCTCCCACCCTGTTGTGACAAGGCGTCTACCTCAGGTGACCGCAGCGACGACAGACCATTCCTTCTCCCACAACTGCGGCCCTGTCATCACCGGACCCAGGGGGCACCACCTCTCTACAGGCGGTAGTAGAGGCCCCCGTCCGGTTTTCTCAGGGACCCTGAGCAGAGGTTGGTGAACGGTTATATTTTGAGACTGCGTCATAACCCCGCGGTGAGACGAGAGCAGCAAGGAGACGCCTGTTGTGCCCATTGGCACAGTTTCTTCAGGGCCTGTTGCACCCCACCGTCACAGTTTCTTCAGGGCCTGTTGCGCCCCACCATCATCGTTTCTTCAGCGCCTGTTGTGCCCCACCGTCATCGTTTCTTCAGGGCCTGTTGCACCCCACCATCGTCGTTTCTTCAGGGCCTGTTGCGCCCCACCGTCATCATTTCTTCCAGGTCTGTTGCGCCCCACCGTCATTGTTTCTTCAGGGCCTGCTGCGCCCAGCTCCATCCCGAAATATTGAGGCGTCAAGGCAGCCGCATCAGTGACCTCTACGCGGCCACGCCTGTGATCCTGACAGACCCCCTGGAAGGATAAGTTTATAATGAGATAAGGACCCCCCAGTTTGGTCATACGTGGCCTATAGCACCCGGGCCAACCGGGTTAGTCGCATTACCCATAAGAAAGTGTTGTTAGGTTTGTTGAGTCCCTGCATGGACTGGTTGCTGTTAATACTTTTTTTTGGTTGCTCAATATAGCCCCAGCGGCTACAGTTTATAAAAGTTATTTCCACAAACCACACTCAGTCTCGTGTGTCGTCACTGCATCCTGCGAACCTGCTAGAACCCTACAGATGCAGGAGAGGACTCTTTCATGAAGGCCATATTTGTGCATGTGTCTCTGTACAGTAGAACAATGTACCACAACTCCAGAGTCTGCTAAATCTTTCTGAAGGACTTTTGCAGTCATGCGGGGGTTCTGATTTACCTCACTAGCACTTTTAAAATCATCTCTCACTGAAATTTTGCTTGATTTTCCTGACCTTAACAGAAACAGTAGAGGTCAAGGTAACTGTCATTTTTTAATTGCATTTAGAACAGAGAAAAGGGCAACTTGAAACGCTTTTCTATCTTCTTATAGCCTTCTCTGACTTTGTAGGCCTCCACCAATTTCATTTTCAGAGTGCTAGGCAGCTGTTTAGAAGAAGCCATGGCAACTGTTTTTTGGCAAAATGTTAAAGGAGGTTGGGTTTTTATAAAGCTGGGAAATTTGCATCATCGTTCCTTTCCTGACAATGAAAATGAACAAGCAAAACAGAAGCCGCGGAGACACCATCACGTGTTTCTCAACGCAAGCAATGACCAGCCAGGTCTTTGCCCGGGAAGGAACAACCACGGGAAGGGCAGTCTCCAATGAAGGAAACCACCTATGCCAAAACATGTGTGACATCGGCGGTTATGCCCGCCGATGCCCCTTCTGCTGCAGCGCGCGCTGCAGCGTTTCCTCACCTGCGCGCTCCCGCCCGGTCACGCGCCCGCCGTCCACTCGTCCTCACGGCGGCTCCTGGCTCCCGCCCCCTGGTTCACGCTCGCCGCCTCCCGCGCTCTCTCTCCTGCGGTGGGCGGCGCTGAGGGGCGGGCCTGGGTGACGCACTTCCGGGGATTGCTGTACTTCAGGCGTCCTCGCTGTTAGGAGGACACCTGATGATTGTGTAGTTTTTCTGCACCCTCTGGCCTCTACAGTTCTCCTGTAGCTCATCCGCTCTCCGCCTGACTCGCCCTGTCGCCCTCTGTCTCGTGTCTCCCTTCCCTTCCAGTCTGCCTGGGCGCTGCCTTCCATCCCCGGTGCCGTCCTCTGTCTCCAGTCCGCCTTGGTCTTTCCACTCGCCTGTCTCCCGTATTGTTTCTTTCCTGCGCCACTGGTCCCTGCTCGTTTTTCGCACCGTTGCCTCCCCTGTCCTTTTGTCCGTGGAGCCGTCCCTCTTGGTTCCGGCTGTCGCACCTCCGTCCTCTGTGGTCCTGCCCCAAACGATCCCTGTATAGGGGTCGGTCTTCACCTGGCGTGCTCGGCCCAGGGGCTCCGGATCCGCGATCCAGAGGGTCCACTCTCTAACGTAGTTTTCCCCTAAGTATTACAGTATCATCAGGCCATGGACCCCGCCGGTGCCGCGGCTGCCACTCAAAAGGAACTGCTTTTCCTTAGAGAAAATCAGACCCGTATCATGTCGTTCATGAAGTCCATGGACACCCGGCTCTCCGCTCTTCAAACCGCAGACCCAGCACACGCACCTCTCTTAGTCAGTCTCCAGCAGGAGCTCGCACAACAGCGCGATGCTCAGTCTCACATTTTGGGGTATATGGCGTCCGTGGATGATCGGCTGCTTTCTTTGCAGTCCTCTGCGGCCGCTTCCACCCAAGCCCGGGACACCGTCTCTTTTCCTCCCCCCGTCTCGGTAAACCGCCCAGGTACTGTGGGGACCCAAGATTGTGTAGGGGATTTTTAAATCAGTGCAGATTGCACTTTGATCTGTTGCCCCAACAGTATCCTACGGACCGTGCTAAGGTGGCCTTTATAATCTCCCATCTAGAGGGGGAGGCGTTGGCTTGGGTGAATCCGTTATGGGAGAGGGATGACCTGGTGGTGACCAACATCCAGTGTTTTTTGGAGACATTCCGTAAGGTTTTTGATGAACCTGGACGCCTTGCTTCCTCTACAGAGGCCCTTTTTAACCTCAGCCAGGGGTCCCTTACGGTAGGGCAATACGCCATCCGTTTTCGGACCTTGTCCTCGGAGCTGGGGTGGAATAAAGAAGCCCTGGTGGGTGCGTTTTGGAGAGGCCTTTCTGGTAAAATCAAAGACGAGTTGGCCGGGCGTGACCTTCCCACCACCCTGGAAGATCTCATCTCCCTGGCTGCTCGTATTGACCTGCATTTTCAGGAACGCGCCAGATAGTCAGCCAGGGAGAGGAGGCCCTTTAGGTTATACCAAGCTCCCATTCCGCGCACCGTTGCTCTCCCTAGTAACACTGCCCCTGAGCCTATGCAAGTAGATCGCATCAAGCTGTCTGAACAACGGCGTAAGGAGAGGATGACCAAGGGACTCTGTCTCTATTGTGGAGGGGCCAATCACTTCATACGCACTTGTCCTGAGAGACCGGGAAACGCATCCGCCTAGGCCAGGTAGGAGAGGGCCCCCTAGGTGATCCGACTCCCTCTCTTCCACTTACTGTTTCAGCTCTACTTATTTCAGGTCGGGGGCGTAGCTCTGTGGAGGCGTATGTGGACTCGGGCGCGGCAGGCAACTTCATCCACCAGGAGGAGGTTGACAGACTCCAGATTCCCGTGGTCGTCCTAAGTAACCCTCGAGCAATCACCTCCATTGATGGCAAACCTCTTCCTGGGCTCATCACCACGGTAACCACTGAAGTAAACCTGCAAATTGGCGCACTTCATTCTGAGAAGATTGCCTTTTATGTCCTGCCTCAATTATCCCACGCCATTCTCTTGGGGCTACCTTGGCTTAGGCGGCATGAGCCAGTTATCGACTGGCGCTCCGGAGAGATCCTGCGCTGGGGGCACGCCTGCCATGTCAGCTGTTTACGTACCCTGGTCCGTTCCCATCCTCAGCTCAAGCCTACAGACCTCCCTGGTCTTCCTGTGCCATACCACGCCTATGCTGATGTTTTCTGCAAGAAAGAGGCGGATTCCCTGCCTCCGCACCGACCTTATGACTGCCCCATCGACCTGATTCCTGGAGCGGTTCCTCCCAGAGGTAGAACATACCCTCTCTCTCCAGCCGAGACCGCTGCCATGACGGAATATATCCACGAAAATCTGTCCAAGGGGTTTATCCGAAAGTCCTCCTCTCCCGCAGGCGCGGGTTTTTTCTTCGTCCGGAAGAGAGATGGATCACTGCGGCCTTGCATTGATTACCGGGGTCTGAACAAAATCACCATCAAAAATCGTTACCCCCTTCCGTTGATTCCGGAGCTTTTTGACCGGCTGAGAGGAGCCCGGATCTTCACGAAGTTAGACCTGCGGGGAGCCTACAATTTGGTCCGAATCCGTGCTGGGGACGAGTGGAAGACGGCCTTCAATACCCGTGACGGGCATTATGAATACCTAGTCATGCCATTCGGCCTTTGCAATGCCCCCGCTGTGTTCCAAGAATTTATCAATGAGGTATTCCGGGATCTACTCTATTCTTGTGTTGTCATCTACCTGGACGACATTCTCGTTTTCTCCCCCGATCTGCCCTCTCATCGCAAAAGTGTACGCTTGGTCTTGCACCGCCTTCGAGAGAACCAACTCTACGCCAAGATCGAGAAATGCCTTTTTGAGCAGTCGTCACTACCCTTCTTGGGATATGTCGTCACCGACTCCGGTCTAAGGATGGATCCCGAAAAACTCGGTGCGGTACTCAAGTGGCCCCGTCCAGTGGGGATTAAGGCCATCCAGCGGTTTCTTGGGTTCGCAAACTATTACCGTCAGTTTGTGCCTCACTTTTCTACGGTTACCAAACCCATCACGGACCTGACCCGTAAGGGAACGAAGCCCAACAGCTGGTCCCCTGAAGCGGAAAACGCTTTCCAAACTCTGAAACGTTCTTTTGCGTCAGCACCCATTTTGCATCGGCCTGTGACCAGCAGACCCTTTGTCCTGGAAGTGGATGCCTCCTCCACTGGAGCGGGGGCGGTCCTGTCCCAGCAGGCTTCGTCCGGACAGCTGGTTCCTTGCGGGTTCTTTTCTAAAGTCTTTTCACCGGCGGAGTGCAACTACTCCATTGGAGACCGAGAATTACTGGCCATTAAGATGGCCTTGGCTGAATGGCGGTATTTACTCGAGGGGGCTGTACATCCCTTTACCATCCTCACGGACCACAAGAACCTGGCCTATCTGCAGTCTGCCCAAAGGCTCAATGCCCGGCAAGCCAGGTGGGCCCTGTATTTCTCCCGCTTTGACTTCCAACTTCACTTCCGACCGGGTAATAGGAACATCAAGGCCGATGCCCTTTCCAGGTCGTTGCAGTCTTCAGAGAGGGATGAAGTCCCATCCTATATCATCGAGCCTACTAGGATGATCACCGTGGCTCCTGTGAATTTTGCTATCCCTCCGCCCGGTAAGACCTTCGTCCCTCCAAGCAGACGTATAGAGGTGTTGGGCTGGGGACATTCCTCCAAAATTGCTGGACACGTTGGGACAAAGAAGACTCTCTTACTGCTTTCCCGGTATTACTGGTGGCCCACGCTTCGCCAGGATGTGATGGACTACGTGGCCTCTTGCACAATCTGTGCCCAGAATAAGGTGGCTAGGACTTTGCCCGCCGGTCTTCTTCACCCGTTGCCAGTTCCTGAGGCCCCCTGGCAGCAGATCGCCATGGACTTTGTGACTGACTTACCCCGCTCAGCCGGATGTACCACCATCTTAGTCGTGGCAGATCGTTTTTCCAAAATGGCCCATTTCATTCCCTTACCGGGACTACCGTCCGCCCCGAAGTTAGCTGAGATCTTCATCCACCAGGTCTTCAGGCTGCATGGTCTTCCTCAGCGGATTCTGTCGGATCGGGGGGTCCAGTTCACCTCCCGCTTCTGGAGGGCACTCTGCCGGCTTATGGGTACATCTCTCGACTTCTCCTCCGCATATCATCCTCAGACCAACGGGCAAGTGGAGCGAATTAATCAGGGGTTAACCACCTTCCTACGTCACTTCACCAACGCTCATCAGGACGACTGGGTTGCGCTCTTACCTTGGGCTGAATTCTCGCACAATAATCATCCCAGTGAATCTACCACCAGGTCACCTTTTTTTGTGGTAACCGGTCAAAACCCAGGTATTCCGTTGCCTTTCTCCACCTCTACAGGAGTACCCGCAGCCGATTCTCTTGCTAAAGAATTCTCGCAGATTTGGAGAGAGACCAGGGATGCGCTCAAAAGTGCCAACGACCAAATCAAGAAACATGCAGACAAGAGACGGAAGGATGTGCCCCCGTACCATCCAGGTGACAAGGTCTGGCTTTCAACTCGACATATCCGTCTGAGAGTTCCCTCTTATAAGCTGAGTCCTCGGTACATTGGACCGTTTGAAGTGATTGGACGTATTAATGCCGTGGCTTACAAACTGAGGTTGCCTGCTTCGCTCCGGGTGCCCAACGCTTTCCATGTCTCGCTCTTGAAACCCGTAGTCCTGAATCGGTTCCAACCAGTTTCCATCGTCCCTCCCTCACCTGCTATCTCGGACAACGTCTTCGAGGTCAAGGACATCTTGGCTATGAAAAAAGCCCGGGGTAAGACCCTTTTTCTTATCGATTGGGTGGGTTTTGGCCCCGAGGAGAGGTCCTGGGAGCCTCGGGAAAATATCAACGCCCCTCGCATTATGAAAAAGTTTTTGGCCAATCTCAGTAAGGGAGGGCGTAAGGGGAGGGGTACTGTGACATCGGCGGTTATGCCCGCCGATGCCCCTTCTGCTGCAGCGCGCGCTGCAGCGTTTCCTCACCTGCGCGCTCCCGCCCGGTCACGCGCCCGCCGTCCACTCGTCCTCACGGCGGCTCCTGGCTCCCGCCCCCTGGTTCGCGCTCGCCACCTCCCGCGCTCTCTCTCCTGCGGTGGGCGGCGCTGAGGGGCGGGCCTGGGTGACGCACTTCCGGGGGTTGCTGTACTTCAGGCGTCCTCGCTGTTAGGAGGACGCCTGATGATTGTGTAGTTTTTCTGCACCCTCTGGCCTCTACAGTTCTCCTGTAGCTCATCCGCTCTCCGCCTGACTCACCCTGTCGCCCTCTGTCTCGTGTCTCCCTTCCCTTCCAGTCTGCCTGGGCGCTGCCTTCCATCCCCGGTGCCGTCCTCTGTCTCCAGTCCGCCTTGGTCTTTCCACTCGCCTGTCTCCCGTATTGTTTCTTTCCTGCGCCACTGGTCCCTGCTCGTTTTTCGCACCGTTGCCTCCCCTGTCCTTTTGTCCGTGGAGCCGTCCCTCTTGGTTCCGGCTGTCGCGCCTCCGTCCTCTGTGGTCCTGCCCCAAACGATCCCTGTATAGGGGTCGGTCTTCACCTGGCGTGCTCGGCCCAGGGGCTCCGGATCCGCGATCCAGAGGGTCCACTCTCTAACGTAGTTTTCCCCTAAGTATTACAACATGGTATCCATCCACATACAGCTGTTTCGGGGTATTGCCCCTCATCAGTGTGGAGTAGGAAACTGGCTGGTAGGAGCAATGCCTAGTAAAAAGACTATGAAAAGGAGGATGAATGAACTCATGGAGATCAACATCCGACACTGCGGAGACACCATCACGTGTTTCTCAACGCAGTGATTCTAGAGCACTGCCCCCATCCCTTATGGGAAATATGTAAAACATGCAAAACAGAAGCCGCGCAGACACCATCACGTGTTTCTCAACGCAAGCAATGACCAGCCAGGTCTTTTCCCGGGAAGGAACAACCACGGGAAGGGCAGTCTCCAATGAAGGAAACCACCTATGCCAAAACATGGTATCCATCCACATACAGCTGTTTCGGGGTATTGCCCCTCATCAGTGTGGAGTAGGAAACTGGCTGGTAGGAGCAATGCCTAGTAAAAAGACTATGAAAAGGAGGATGAATGAACTCATGGAGATCAACATCCGACACTGCGGAGACACCATCACGTGTTTCTCCTACTCCACACTGATGAGGGGCAATACCCCGAAACAGCTGTATGTGGATGGATACCATGTTTTGGCATAGGTGGTTTCCTTCATTGGAGACTGCCCTTCCCGTGGTTGTTCATTCCCGGGCAAAGACCTGGCTGGTCATTGCTTGCGTTGAGAAACACGTGATGGTGTCTCCGCGGCTTCTGTTTTGCATGTTTTACATATTTCCCATAAGGGATGGGGCAGTGCTCTAGAATCACTGCGTTGAGAAACACGTGATGCTGTCTCCGCAGTGTCGGATGTTGATCTCCATGAGTTCATTCATCCTCCTTTTCATAGTCTTTTTACTAGGCATTGCTCCTACCAGCCAGTTTCCTACTCCACACTGATGAGGGGCAATACCCCGAAACAGCTGTATGTGGATGGATACCATGTTTTGGCATAGGTGGTTTCCTTCATTGGAGACTGCCCTTCCCGTGGTTGTTCCTTCCCGGGCAAAGACCTGGCTGGTCATTGCTTGCGTTGAGAAACACGTGATGGTGTCTGCGCGGCTTCTGTTTTGCATGTTTTACATATTTCCCATAAGGGATGGGGGCAGTGCTCTAGAATCACTGCGTTGAGAAACACGTGATGGTGTCTCCGCAGTGTCGGATGTTGATCTCCATGAGTTCATTCATCCTCCTTTTCATAATGAAAATGAACAAGCCATAACCCTAGCAGGCTAAGCTAAGTCTGAAACCTTGGTCATAGTTATGTAAGCACCCAAATCTTAAATGGTGAGCAAACCTTTGCATCAGCCCATTTTCCGTTATGTAATTTTTCAAATGTGGAAAATGACTACACATGTCCATACAGAAATACGTTTTTGCCTAAAATTAAAAGAAAATGTGTAATCTTTAACTTTAAGCCTTTTAGAGATCATTGCATTTTCAACTTTCATAACTGTTCACAATAACAGTACTTTTGACCAGACCAGGGGGTGTCCTGACTTTTACATGTCCCTGTATATGGAACTGTTTATATACTTTCCCACTTCAAGAATTAGATTGTACAGGATGGGCCATTTATAAGGATACACCTAAAAAAAATTGGAATGTTTGGTGATATCAACTTCCTGTTTGTGGCACATTAGTATATGGGAGGTGGAAAACTTTTCAAGATGGGTGGTGACTATGGCGGCCATTTTGAAGTTGGCCATTTTGGATCCAACTTTATTTTTTTCAAAGGGAAGAGGATCATGTGACACATCAAACTTATTGAATGTTTCACAAGAAAAACAATGGTGTGCTTGGTTTTAATGTAACTTTATTCTTTCATGAGTTATTTACAAGTTTATGACCACTTATAAAATTTGTTCAAAATGTTGCCCATTGTGTTGGATTGTCAATGCAACCCTCTTCTCACACTCTTGACACACTGATAGCAGCACCGCAGAAAGAAAATCCTTGTACTCCCCTCTCCACTCCTCTGCAGCTCACCGCAACAATTTGTGGTTGCATGAACAGCCTAGCAAACCCAGAAGCCTCAGCTTAGAGGGCAAGGCTCATGGATTTCAACCTGTCTGACAGCGATATGAAGATGTGTAGAGGTCTGTATGTGTGGCGGTGAGGAACACAGAGAAGTGAAGTTAAAGAAGTGAGTGGTGGGTTGAGTATAAGGATGTATTTATTGTTTTTACATATCACATGCATTATGAGTTGAAGAGACCTGAGCATATAATAAGAGATATTAAATTTGCAGAGAATTACTTTTTTCAAAGCAAATTTCCCAGTGAAAGTGGTGTAAGCAGGCAAACGGGAGTCCGTTCTACTCATTAAAGCAAAAACTGCTACTTTTTGAAATATGTCATAAAAATTGCTCTGGTATACATAAGTTCACTCCAGGGAAAGGACTGAAATAGATTTGCATCAAATTTTACAAACTTTTGAAAAGTGGTAAATTATGAATCATGCAAAGACATGTGGAAACAATTAACCCTGCCCACTGAAGAAAACAAAAAGGTATACATGTATAAAAATACTTAAAAGATACTGTAAAAGTATTCAAATGGAAATTATTTGGAGCAATCAAAACACAGCACAAAACACTAAAACTCCGCAAAAAAGACACAAAATGCAATAATAAATCAAGCCCCTTATGTCTCGGCCGATGAGTCCAATAGTCCTATGCAGGTCTTCTCCTTGCCCAGAAATCTAGATTGACAGGTATCTTCCTATGCAAGCACATAGTCTCTGGCCAACTTTTCAAAGTCTGCTTTTCCTGAAACACCACAGCCTTTCACAGTACACAGTAAAATATACATGGCTGCAGTACTATAGCCAAACTGTGATTCATTCTGTCTGTGGTTCAAGTAGCATGAGTAAAACAACAGTTTTGTTGTTTTTTTTTTACCAGAAAAGCTTTATGACTTTACATTATAGATACAAATATCAATGTCTATAGTTCACAATAGTCAGACATGTTATGGTAAGATATTGCCTCTTGGAAATGTGTCATCATCATCAGAATTGACAATTTCTGAATTATTCACTATACATGCTATTTTATTTTTTCCATAAATAGTCAAACTTTTCATTTAGAAAAATAATGTCAGTTTTGTTTTGCATAATAAAGAGTTTATTGAAGAACACGCAAACTGCAGATATTGAAGCATGATTGCTAAGTGGTTCACACTGTAGCCTTGCAGTGCTGTAGCCCTTGGTTCAAAGACCACCAAGGACAACATCTGCAAATTGTTTGTATGTTCTCGTCGTGTTTGGTTTGCTTTCCTCCTAGTAATCTAGTTTCCTCCCACATTACAAAAATACACATTGTAAATTGTGAGCTCCAATGGGGATCTGTAAAGCTCTGTGAATTTAATGGCACTATTTAAGCAAGTAAAATAGATATTGTTATTTATTTTAACCCCTTCTTGTGTAGCAAAGTTTGTATTTTGCATTTTAGTTTTGACCTCCCCTTCTTCGAAAAGGGACTTTCTTATGTTGGCCATTGGATGAGTAGTACTTTTGAATAACATTTTTCAATGTTGAAAAAAACTAATGAAAAAGAACGTAAAGAAGAACAAGAAATCCTGGAAGTGATGATTTGACCTCCACAGAGTCCTGATCACAACATCATTGAGTCAGTTTGGGATTACGTGGTATCTGTAGTTATTTCTCCAAGATGTTTGGTACAGCCGCCCTACCAAGTAAATTCAAAAACGGTGTGCAAGTGTACCTAGGATAACTGAAGCTTTGATGTGCTTCGAAAGAAAAGAATGGTGAAACCAAATATTGATTTGATTCACTTTGCATTTTTAATGGATATGAATAACCTGTTAGCAATTGTATTTTTAAAAACCATTCTTATTTTAACTATTATTACATTCTAACTATTTATATATACATGCCTCAACATTGAATTTGAAACAAGAAAGAAAAGCTGTAGATTGATAGACAAGGTAATGATAGCCAAATGATAAAAATTTAAGGAAAATTTTCAAAATATACCCCATATATAGTTATACCCCATTGACTAGGAGCACAATGCTTAGAAATACATGAACTTAAACACCTTGGTTACTATCAAGGAGGATATTAATGCCATACTGAATGCACTCAGGCATCAAAATTATGAATATTCATTGCAAGCAAGAATCTCTGTTTATAATTGCTGACCAATTATATTACAGCTTTGCTCAATGAGAGACAAATTCGGACATCCTGAAGGCCTCACGAGCAAGATGCTGACTGGCATTGTTGTGTTGAAAAGTGACTCCTGAGATACTTTGAATAAATATCTGTATTACTGGTTCCACAATCGATTCATTCTGTACTGCAAGTGAAGATGGACATCACATACCAAGCCTAAGGCATAAAACAGTGTCTAAATCATCAGATAGTGTTCGTGTTTGAACTACAGAAGTCTGGCTGCAGATGTTTCATTGACATCATGTCACGCAATCAGAATTGAGGCTGGAATGAAAGAATATCTTCTTCAGTGATGAGTTACGCTTTGTTTAAGATGCAATGTTAGCTGTAGATTGGTTTGAAGACCATAAGGGCAATGTAGTGAATAGGCCTTCACAAGGGAATGTCACTAGAGCCAGAAATCTCTACATTTGAGGTACTCTAACAGCTCAGTGTTACATTGATTTGACTGTGGGACCAGTATTATGGCCATTTCTCCAAAGTCCAGGAGTTTTTTTCTCAACATAATAATGTCAGGTCACATGTTGCTTATGGTATTGTGAGTGGCCTGCAGGGCCTAAATATGCTACTATTGCCTGCAGCATCTCTAAAATTATCTCCCATCAGGCATACAGTTTCTGGGACATTATTGATTTGCAAATGCAAAAGAGCGGCCAGCAGCCCATCATGATTTTTTGCATGCCAAGTGTTTGGCAGAAGATTGATTGACAACCATTTATAACCTCATGCCAAAATATGCAAATGTGGAAGTGCATTTATTTCTGTGCATGGCACTCATACTCAGTTATGAATACACTGATATGGTTTGAAAGTCTTGTTTTGATGTTTTCATCATTTGCACATTAGAGAACAACAAGAGCTACATAGGTAGCTTCAATCTCTAGGGTGTTTTCTTGTTGCTCATACACTTATACCTAAAAAGCATCTTAAGACATTGACATGAGTATATCCAGTCATGGAATTTTAATAAATGCAGTAGAACTCATCCACAAATCATACAGTAATTGATTATCTAAAGACAGCCTCTATTTTGCATAATGCTTGTCCATAATTTCACTTCTTGAAGTTGCCACATCTGTTTTACAACTACAAAGCTAGTATTAAAAAGAGATTGAAATTTTTATACAAAAATTAAAGTAGGAGCAAAGCCTTCAAGCTACAAACTTCTTATCTTCTGAATATTCTCGTAAAGTCTAAGGACACAGCTGCTTTCACAAAATAGAGTATGAGTAGCAAGTATAATTATGTTTATCCTTTTCATGACTTCATCAACCCATTACATTTTTATGTTTCTGCCTATGGAGTTGTAGGAACATTGTTTTTCTGTATGATGAGATGACATTTTTTGTATGACTTTTGAGTACTTATGTTATTTTGATTGTTTTTATTTTAATTTTTGGTGACAGTTTGACAACAGAAAAACAGGAATTCTGGCTTTTCAATGGTTTTGACTTTTTTTTACGTTATGGCACCTATCATGTAGATGAAACAATTTGATAAAAAAGGAATACTATGGAAGATGCGATACCGAATATTTTTACTTTTTAATAATATTAATATCATCTTTTTTTAAAAAGGTGGCTTCAGAGGCGTACTGCCCATTACCATAAGCCATCTTCAGAACTTCTGGTCATGAGCAGCACGTCACTGAGGCCAGGAAGTGTACACCCAGTTTCAGAGATGCACTGAAGCTGCCAAATTATGCAGCGCACTTACACAAGATTTGCATGATCTGGCAATGAAAAGAGGGCTGACTAGTCTGAGGAAACTAATGCCCCATCGACTAGTCAAAGCCCTCATTAGCATAGGAAATGGGGACATTATAAATGCTTTTTTAAAGTATTTATTTAAGTGAATTACATTATACAGGGTTGGTTAGGAAGGGAGTTTACTCATACATAGGTGAATGTTGCTGGATTGGAATGGGGGACCTGGCAGGTTCCCTTTATACAGCCCTACTACTCTGCACTCATTACCTGTATTACTTGCACAACTTGGAACTTGTTACCTGTACAAAAGACACTTGTCCATACACTCAATGAATCATACTTCAACCTCTCCACCATGACCAAGAGTAATGCGCTATCTAAGGATACCAGAGATGAAATTGTTGACCTGTACAAGGCTGGGATGGGCTACAGGACAATAGGCAAGTAGCATGGTGAGAAGGCAACAACTGTTATTGAATTATTAGAAAATGGAAGAAATACAAAATGACTGCCAATCTTCCTCAGTGTGGGGCTCCATGCAACACCTAGCCTTGTGGGGTAAGGATGATTCTGAGAAACATTACCATTAGTACCACAATACACCGTTATGGCTTAAAATCCTGCAGGGCATGCAACGTCCACCTGCACATGCTGGCACATGTCCAGGCCCATTTGAAGTTCATCAATAGTCATCTGGATGAATTAGAGGAAGCATGAGAGAAGGTCATATGATCAGATAAGACCAAAATAGAACTTTTTGGTACCACCGTTATGGATTAAAATCCTGCAGGGCATGCAACGTCCACCTGCACATGCTGGCACATGTCCAGGCCCATTTGAAGTTCATCAATAGTCATCTGGATGAATTAGAGGAAGCATGAGAGAAGGTCATATGATCAGATAAGACCAAAATAGAACTTTTTGGTATCAACGCCACTCGGCGTATTTGGAAGTAGAAGAAGGATGAGTGCAACCCTAAGAACACCGTCCCAACCATGAAGGCATGGCGCCATGCTGTGACAGTCATAAGTAAGGGTGAAGGGCCTTAAACTGTACCAGGAACTGAGACCCTAAGTATTCCTGTCCCGGGGATACTCTTGAAGGTAGAGAGACCAGGATCTCTGACCTTACTATGCTACTGTTAAATCCTAATTTGTTCCCTTCCCCACCCCATGAGGCAGGGACAGAAATGTAAGGTAAGCAAGACACAAAGAAAAAACAAGGATAACAGAAAACCTTTATCATACAAAAGCACTCACCAACATTATGGAGGATGATAGGGACAGGGAGGAATGAACTAAATAGGAATAGAGACCAGGAAATAAACATTCACGTATTTCAGCAAACTACAGAGAACTACAACTACAATTCCCACTCCTACTCCAATTTCTGAGCTTAGCACAGGAAGAGAAGTCTTTCACCGGCCAAGGAAATGACACCCAGAGCTGGTATATGCTAATGTAGGTAGTATAGATGATTAGCAGCAGCAACAGTTGTGTGCACAAAAGCTGAATGCTCATAACCAGCATGGAAAGAGTATTTAATCCCTTTAGCACTGATGGAAAGAAAATCCATTTAAAATAGGACACAAATCACACTGTCTCTAAAGATGACTGTAATTCATTATACGATGTGACCTTTTAACTCTAGGTCTTCCAGGAGAATGTGATACCCTCACAACACATGGTGGGGGAAGAAAACACCACACTTTGAGGGTGATTTTCTGCAAAGGGGAGAGGGCAACTGCACCATACTGGATGGGGTCATGAATCGTTTGATTTTGGCCAACATCATCCTTACTTCAGTAAGACCATTGAAGTTGAGTCATGAGTGGGTCTTCCAGTATGAAAATAACCCAAAACATGCAGCCAGGGCAACTAAGGAGTTGCTCTGCAAAAAGCATTTCAAGGACCTGGAAGGACCTAGCCAGTCTCCAGACATGTATCCAATAGAAATTCTTTGGAGGAAGCTGAAACTCAATGTTGTCAAGCAACAGCCCTGAAACCTGAAAGATCTGGAAATGATCTGTATGGAGAAGTGGACCAAATATTAAGACCTGTTTTTCTATTATGTCAAAAACGTATTTCATGCAATAGACAGTTTGCATATTTCCCAGAGGAGCATTGCAGTTTTAAGTCTCCTCATCTCGGTATGCATAACATGTCACTCTCCACAAGGAGAAACAATGCTTTTTGGATCCCAGTCAGATGCTTCTCACACAGCCAAATCAGATGTCACTTTGTAATGACGAGGGGCAGTACCCCAAAACACAGTGTCTGCAAATTGAGATTCTGGCTTGGCTTTTATCCTAAGTCAGTTGACAGGGCTTGTTAAAGGGTCGACATTGACTTTTAGGATTGCTACTTCCAATAGGTGGCACTAGAGTTCTAGTTCTCTTCCTCTCTAAAGAGACAATTTGCATATTTCTCAGAGGAGCATTGCGGCTTTAAGTCTCCTCTTCTCGGCATGCTTAACATATCACTCTCCACAAGGAAAAACAATACTTCTTGGATCCCATGTAATAAAATGCAAATTAACTATGTAAAAATCATACAATATGAATTCCTGGATTTTTTTTAGATTCTGTCTCTCAAGTTACAATTATAGTGTAGCTACTATAAAAATTACAGACATCTCCATTCCTTGTAGGTGGGAAAACTTACAAAATCATCAGTGTATCAAATAATTATTTTCCCTACTGTATGTAAATATTAATAACAGAAGACAATATGGGGTTACATGGTAGATCAATGTAAATAGTAGCCTGGAATTGAATAAGCATTTCAAATTATAGGATGTAACAAAATTTTAATTTGACAAATCACCTTGATTCTCCCAGGAAATTCCTCTTATTATATTCGGTGGTATTTCCAGACTCCATGGCATAGTAAACATAAGATATCGGAAATAAAAAATACTTACACCCACCTTACTGCTTACCTATGTGGCCCTCTGATCTTCATCATCTCCCATCCGGTCCTCAGCACAGATTCTTATAATTGCTGTAAAGCGCTGATTCACAGTCTCTTCATGGCAGGTTGGGACTTTTGCCTTTGATGAGATCTGGGATGTTTCTGCACAAGCATGCATTAGGTCATAATGGTATGACGTCACAACATGCACATAAAATAATTTGGTTTGACGGCAGAGGCAATAAAGTGTGCTAAGGACCAGATGGGGATGATGCAGGGCATAGGGGTTCGACAGGTGAACAATAAGGTGAGTATAAATATGTTTAATTTTTCTAATCTCTTGATGGCTCTTTGTGGTTCAGCAAAATGCTAAATCAGCATCCATGCGAATTATAAAAAAACATGCATTTTGATGGATATGATTTTTGCATTTGTGTAGCATTCAATTCCACTTGAATATTTTTGCTCATTTTTATTGGGTATGTCATATTTTCACATAATGATTTATTCATCCAGACATAAGCTGTGACCTGGATAAGACACAATGAGCACAGGTCTAATAGACACTGTTGCAATGGTGGACAATAAAAGTGATGGAATATAGTTGCTGTCCAGCAGTTAGGGTACCGTTACACTTAGCGATGCACCAGCGATCCCGACAATGATATGGATTGCTGGTGCATCGCTAAGTGGTCGCTAGTGAGCTGCCACACAGGCAGATCTCACCAGCGACATAGCAGGGGTCGGGGGTCGTTACGTACCTGTCTGACGCAGCGATCCTGACGTCCTCCCGCCCGCGTCCATGCGTCGCTCGTCGGCGTCAGGAAGCCCAGCAGGAAGTGGCCGATGAGAAATGATCCAGGACGTTCTCGCACGACCTGCGATGAGCAGCGGGGGAGCGGGTCGGAGGTAAGTATCAGACAAAGCGATATCGCTAGCAATATCGCTGCTACGTCACAAAATCGGTGACGTTACAGCAATATTGCTAGCGATATCGCTATGTGTAACGGGGGCTTTACAGTATTTTATACATTTGAAAAGCCAGGTTAAAACTCGTTCAGCTGATTGTCTTTATGGCCAAGAATGAAAACAATACATTATTCTCAAATAATAACCTTTAACTCTCTATACCTGCACTACATTTTTGAAAATTGGCGATTTGCATGTGAATATTATATTGATATGTGGTTATCAATAGTATAAAAATGAAGCATAAATGAATTAATATCAACGCATGATCATTTCCAGATGAGCTTGCAGGAAACGGTGATCACTGGTTAATTTGCACATTTCTTTAAGAACAGCTAGTTTTCCACAGAAATTCTAATAAGTCAATTTACCTGCACTACTAATGTGTTGAAAGTTTGATTAATTGGTTTAAAAAAATTGCTTGTTCAATCAAAAAACGATGCAAATATTCTGGGTGTTTTTTTTAGTCAGCTTTTTAATTGGTTTACAGGTTTGTGACCTGCAATTAAAGAATAAAAGGATGTGAACAAGTTTATCTTCACTAACAGCAGAATGATGAAATCACTCGGTGGAAATAATTGGGTTTTAAGCAAAGCAATGTTTTAACAACAGCTAACGATGCAAAGCCCCCAGTTTTAGCACACATGGATTAAACTGCTAATTATATTACCTCATTAGAAAACCAGTAACAAGACATGTATGTAAATCATTGGAAGAAGTTGGAATATCTACACTAATTAACCAACTTGAATTCACTTTCTCTTTTAAAGAGGAGTTTATTTTGGATGTAGTGTAATTCTACAAACAGTAACATTTTTCTTAAAAAACACAAACTCTTCAGCAAAATTTTGAAAGGCCAATATTGACATCCGCAAAAAGAACAAGTCTAATTATCTTGTAATAAAAAGTACAATATAATTACATTTAATAACATACAATTAACGTTTTAAAAGCATATACCTAGCAATTATTTGGAAATCTAATAATTATTGGTTGAATTAATGTATGGAAGAATTGGGGGCAGATGGAAGAAAATTCTCATAAACATCTTAACACTAATCTGCTTAAGAACCAGCATTGGCAGCTATCTTTTATAAGATTTCAAATAAAATCATAATTTTGCCAGCATATTCAACCAAATCAACAAGATGGAAAGGTTAAAAACATGGAAAAAGTTGTCAGCTGAAAAAGTCTTAGTGTTGTATGAAGTTGGGCTGAGTTTAGTATTTTCAAAAAAGTGGAAACTTTAATATTCTTACTACAATATGTGCAGTGAAAAGGACGCTATATATTAGAAAAATAGAGCAGCGTACCATGACTAAACATATAACTCTCTTTTCATCACCTCATTGGACACTATTTGCGTAAACTAAACGGTAACTTTATTTGGGACACCTTCTCTTTCATAAGTGGAGCTTCACTTTATGTAAATTGGACACTTTAGGTTGTAATGTAGCAAAATAATCAACTGAGCATATTTTCAGTATGATCATAGAACCATAGAATCGTAGAGTTGGAAGGGACCTCCTGGGCCATCTGGTCCAACCCCCTGCTCAAAGCAGGATTCGCTAAATCATCCCAGTCAGATGTCTGTCCAGCCTCTGTTTGAAGACATCCATTGAAGGAGAACTTACCACTTCTCGTGGCAGCTTGTTCCACTCAATGATCACTCTAACTGTCAAAAAGTTTTTTCTAATATCTAATCTGTGTCTCCTCCCATTCAGTTTCATCCCATTGCTTCTAGTCTTTCCTTGTGCAAATGAGAATGAAGTTGATCCTTCTACAATGTGACAGCCCTTTAGATATTTGTAGACAGCTATTAAGTCTCCTCTCAGTCTTCTCTTTTGCAAACTAAACATTCCCAAATCCTGCAACTTTTCCTCATAAGACCGGGTTTGCAGACCGGTCACCATTCTTGTCGCTCTTTTCTGAACTTGCTCTGATGAATGAGTTGAACAGATCATTGGTGAAACCTGTGCAATTGCACAGGGGCCAAAGGGGTAAGCGAGCCCATTTCCACCTTTAAAACACGTGTAGTTGTGCAATATGAAGAGATACATGCATTTGGATGCAAAGGGCCCATATGCTGTTTTTGCACATGCGCCCTCTCCTGATTGTGTCCACCAGTTGTATGTTTCCATATTAAAATAGGAAATCAAGCAAGCTGAGCCACTTTGAACGAGGAGTGGTCGTCTGTACTAGACTAGCTATGGCAAATATTACAAATATTGCCAATATTGTGGGATTTTAATTTGAAATGAAGTTAAGAGTATACTGAAATTGGTGTGATGGAGGAAAACGAACCAACCAAAAGATTTCTTGTGGAATATAATTGAGCAGATCTTATGAGAATTAAATTAGCCAAATTCACAGTGTTTTACCACCAAATTATGTTTGCAGATAATATATTCTCTGTGAATTGAATAAGACTTTGTAAGCTCAGGGGACAAGAGAAAGAAAAAAATAAATAAAAACAACCAATACTCACCTCAACGCTCATGTCCGATGATCTCTGTTCCTTGGCTCTTCTTATCTCTGCTGCATCCTGAAACCCACAATGTTATCACAGTATGCTAGTGTTTTTGGCTATGACTAGGACCGAGTCATCCCTCTATATGTGCAGGGATGTCCTGGACCTTGTCAGAGCTGAAAGTCTCGAAAAAGAGTACGCGTTATAAACTCGAAGAGCATGTCCTGATGTCAAAATATCATCGCAACTTTATGATGCACATGTGAAAAGATATTGTGAGCCCGTTTTGGAAAGAAGTACTGCACTAACATGAAGAAACCATCATAATCTAATATGGCTAACCATCATTAGATAAGAGATAAGCTCCCCTCTTTCTCCTTCTCTGTTTCCCATGACACACCCTTTGCATGAGAAATGTACAAAAATGTTCCTGCCTAAAAGGAAAAGGAAAGCAAAGAAAGATCCTGGCTTTTTTACTGAGTAATACAGGGAGATTTTGGTTTCATCTACTGGTCATTGCATGTATATCTTTGCATATTCTTCAGTAATCTCTAGATATTGCACTCCCCAAGTGTAAGCTTGAGTGGTTTCCTTATCTAGCAATGTGAAGTAAGGCGCTTCAGTTTTTTTCCAGTTCTTCATCTGTAGGCTGTTGGCAGACTCAACAAGGTGACAAGATAGGTGGCATTTCCATTGCTGCAACCTGATCAGTACCACACCTTGTAGTAAAATGTGTTCAGTCAGGCCATCCAACACTGTTCCAAAGAACCTAACTTGGCAGCATCTGTGCACTAGGGGATTGTCGTCAGTCCACAAGGTGAATTCTACCCCTGAGAATTCCTCAGTGACTGCCCACACAACTGCCAATATCACCAACTTGAAGGAGCTGTAGTTGTCAGGATTATTCTCTCCATTCCGCAAATGTCTGACTGGCTTAGGAACTCACACGCTTTTGATCACCTTGAATTTAGATAAGTATGGCACCCAGCCACTTCAGACTTCCATCAGTATATAGAGCAAATTGTTTAGTGAAATTAGTATAGCCCAAGATAGGAGCACAGACAGATCAATAGCCTCTTCAGTTTCTGGAAGACAGGATCATCATCCTCTCCCCACATGGAGCCTCAACAATTAGCCAAGCATATAGAGGTGCCCCAACTTTGGCAAACTCCTTAATAAATCTTCTCTATTAAAGAGCTAAACCCAGGAAGCCTCGGAACTCTGCCACTTTGCAAAGCATGAATGGGATACTGCTGCACCGCCTGTACCTTCAAGTTCAGAGGCTGGAATAATTTTTTGCTCACCACATGTGCTAGGTATTTGATATTCTGTAGAAACAATTGACATTTGCTGGGTTTCAATGTCAACCCATGCTTTCCAAGTTGTGTCAGCACCAGATCCAATTATTCCTGATATTAAGAGAAAATGAGAGAAAAGATGATGATATCATCTAGGTAGATTAGGAGACACTCAGTATTCAATGCTACTAAACATAGTTCCATGAGCCTCTGGTACATACAATACTTCCTGTATTTCTCTTTGCTACTGCTTCTACTTGTTGGACTAATGGGATTGTGGCAATCTGTTCTTTCTCTCAGACTACTGCTTCCTTTCTTTCTCTAAGGCTGGGATCACATGTTAATACCTGGCACTGCCACTGGCAATCGGAAGCGTAGCCTGGGGCTGCATGCATTGCTATGCAGTCGTACGCTCCAATCTGAGTGCCGAAGGCAGTGGCGGGTATTAACATGCGAGATTCGGCCTTGTTTCTTGCATATGTGATCCCGGCCTAAGACTACTGCTTCCTTCAGCACCTGATGTATTGTCAGGCCAGGTTCAAACTTAAGTCTCTCTCTTAGAGTTCGCCGCAATGACTGGTCCCTGAGGCTCAATACAAACTGATCAAGTAGTACAACTCCTGTGTTAATGAGAGCCTAGTCTCCTGCTCCTTTTTCTTCTCAACCAAGGTCATCAATTTTTGTAGATTATTAGCAAACTGTAACAGTTCCTCACCATTCTTTTGATGTCGGACAAATAACTCCTTGCACAGTGCACCCTCAGAAGATGTGTCACTAAACATATTTCCACACCCCTAGAATCTGTTCAAAAGTTTATCTGTCCATGGCTGGATGTAACAGCACTGTTTTTCATCCTTTCCCTTTCAATGTACTCAGGGCTAACTCCGCCTTGAAGTGTGGAGCCACATCGCACAAATGGACTGCTCCATCCAGTCTCTCTCGCTAATTTTCTAATAACAAATTAAATCTATTGAATTTTGCCAGATGTTTTAGCAGAGCTTCTAGTGGTATAGGGTGGGTAGACGAGGAGGGAGATGCTGCTCATTCTGTCACCATACTTGAATCCATCCAGCTGCCTACACCAAGTGTAAGTTGCAGGTCGATAGGCAATAATGACACTGAGGCTCTATTACATTACATCAATGCTTTACTTAGTTGAGATCAGGGAAATTGCAGTATATATAGGAAATAAGGAAAATAGCAAGTGTAAGGTTGTAATGTACTCTCTTAAACTGGATGCAAATTACTTTTTGGTGCAAAGCATTTTTTTATTCTCCTTATGTTCCTGTGTTCTTTCTCCCAGTCGAAATGTGTTAAAACTGTACTTTACATTTTTCTTGCTTATTCTCCAGTAATTTGTAGATATTGCAGAATCCTCCTTACCTTGGGTTACTAGCTGGCAGGTTCCTTGCACTGTCCAAGAATAGGACACCTAAAAAATTATACTGTTGAGCTACACCTTTTTTTCTCTCTTGTTGATAAAAATGATTGTTGGAGAAACTAATTTTTTTAAGAGCTCTGGAAAATCACAGACTTAGCATTCCAAAAAAATCAATTTTAGAAAATTGTCACAAAGGAATCAATGATAGTTCATCATTATCTGTTCTTCTTAGATTTTTGTGTTAGTTTTCTAATGCTAATCTATTGCTTTATTATTTTTATGATTGGCATTACCAATAATATGAAATAATAGAGATTTGAGAAATAAATCATGTGTGAAATCGATAGCAAAACGACCTGCTTTTTCTCAGCGTTCGTGAAGCTGTAAAAATTGGCACATGTCAAATATAATTTTTTGTAGTTAATCTAAAAACTGTTAAAACTATTAATTGAATCTAAGAGTTGCTTTTTAAAGCAGAAAAGCTTCTCACCAATATATCTACTGGTAAGTCACTAAAGCCAAAGGAACAAAGAACAAATAAGTATGCAAATTCAAGGATCACCTACATGTAATAAATATTTATTAACACACAAACCAAAACAAGACATTTAAAACCACTTAAAAAAGCACAAATGGCCATAAACAATGTTTCTGACCACAACTCTGTATGGTTAGGGTCCAATCCGTCTGTCTGTGATATGATACATAAGCACACAATGAAATATATGCCATCACAGTGGCTCAGTGGTTAGCACTGCAGCCCCGGGTTCAAATCCCACCAAGGACAACATCTGCAAGGAGTTTGCATGTTCTCTACATGTGCTAGGCACCAGGATTCTCCCTCGCCACAGGATGGATCTCAAGACTTGTCTTCTCCTGCCGTCCCCCATTCAGTCTCGACCACAGTGAATGCTGCTCAGCAAAGATGTCGGTCTCAGCGTCTTGCTCAGACTCGGGCTATGCGCTGGGTTACTGCTGTCTCTCTAGGTTCATCTATAGTAACTGGCAATAGTCAGCGGTGAGCAGACACACCTGAGGCTAAGTCCAGGATTCACTCTACTGAGCATGCTCATGAGTTTGAGACCACCAATGGGTGGTTGGTCGCCAGCTGCTCAGGTCCCGCGGCGAGTCCGGATTGGCCAGCGAGGAAGGTCCTTTCTGAATGGCCTAGTCTATAAAAGGATCTCTGAGGTGCCCGTCGGTGCACTATGATCACATTCCTTTTGCGTCGTGTGCACTTTGGTCTTCAGCTCTGCCTTAATGGCCTGTGTCTGTGAGTGTGTGCTGTGAGTGGATGCGTTAGTTGACCCTAGTGAGACAGGTTATCCTCTACTCAGGGCACAGTCTGGCCACTCGCCATGGCGCGCATCAGTTAGTACTCAGGGCACAATCAGGCCACGTGCTGGTGCACACTTTTGTTAGTTCAGGGCAAAGCCAGGCCACACGCTGTGGCATGCACCTGTTAGCACATGCAGTACTTAGAGCACAGTTTCTCCACATGCTTAGACACATTCCTTTTTACCGCTCTGTGGAGTAACAGGGCAGGTTCTTTATGTTCATTGCATACTGTGTGATGTTGAACACAGTGTGCTTATCCTTAGGTGCTCTGTAGCATTAAGCCACTCTGAGGAACAAGAGAGCGCTGTACCTTTGCATTCTCTTCACACTGTGTGCAGTTAACCAAGTGTGCTTTCTGTGACTGCTTGCAGTGCAGTGCCGCCATTGTTCACATTAACTACAGGTTTCCATCTCTGCATGGTGGTCCCTGGGTTGCAAATGCATTATTGTCATTATATTTTATTTAGTGCATTTTGCAAACCGTAACATGTGTTTGCATGGGTTTCCTCCGGGTACTCTGGTTTCCTCCCACATTCCAAAGACATACTCATAGGGAATATAGATTATGAGCCCCATCAGGGACAGTGAAGATATTGTGTGCAAAGTGTAAAGCGCTGTGGAATATGTTAGCACTATATAAAAATAAATATTATTATTAATAAAGATTATTATCATATTATAAATGATGCTGATGAGCAAAAGTAATTTCTAGTGTGAGAGACTATTTAGTCACCATCAAGTAGATTGGCACAGGTATACCCAGGAGACAAAGTTGCACACACATGTGACTTTGACAACTAACTTTGACATGTCTTTGATATGTAATTTTTTCCTCTCCTGGGATTAAGACTTAGAAGCCCCACTCCATGAGACAGGAGCTTTACCATTTTGCCATAAGCTAAAGTGAATCTAGTTGGTAGTTTTTATTGGCTTATAACATTAACCATGTAAATACTCAGGGTGTCTGAACATCAAACATCATTTGAATTTGGCTTGGAGGAGGTCTGTGTGAAAATCCCAATGAGCTTCAGACACATGTTTGAACTGGAAAGCACATAAATAAATAGAGTGCTCATGTTTCAGTGGATAGCTCAATCTTAAAGGGAAGGTGCCATCCAAATTTTTTTTTTTTTTTTTGCAATTGAAAAATGTGAATTAATGTTTACATTTTCTTAAAAAATATTATCATGTTTTTAATTTTGTAAAATATGAAAAATAATTTTAAAAAGTTTGGCATTTCCACTTGTTAACACTAGGGGGAGCAGCCACTGAAATTTGGCACAAAAACCTAGTGTGCAACTAGCTCACATTACTGCACTGCAGTGATTATGGGCGGGATCTGCTGACATGGGTGTGATGTCACTCCTCTCCTCCCCTTCTGGGTGTTTGCTAAGAGAAAAGAGAGGATGAAATTTAGGAACACAGTGATCAGCCATTTTGATGGGGCCTGCAAAGTTACTGACTGTCTTTGCATGTAAAGTCTGGATCAGGACAGGTCATCAATCAGCAGAAATGTTTCCTGGATTTCTGTGGAGCAGACAAGGAGACGGTCCATCCAGGTGTATAAAACACAGCGCTCTATGTACAATCCCTGGCACCGAACAGGACGCCCCCCATAGACCAGCACACTGCTCTCCTGAAATACTCTGTGCTGCTGTCACCCTGCTCCTTCCACCATATATCAGGCCCCTGTCGCCTCGCTTTCACACATCGCCAGGACAGGATCTGAGGAGAGGAATGGGGTCTTCGGTCACCGAGGAAGGCAGGCAGCAAGGATTCTGGGAGTAGGGTGACAGCAGCACAGATTATTTCAGGAGAGCAGTGTGTTGGTCTATGGGGGGGCAGAGGGAGCTATATGGTGGAGGAGCAGGGTGACAGCAGCACAGAGTATTTCAGGAGAGCAGTGTGCTGGTCTATGGGGGAGGCCACAGAGGGAGATATATGGTGGAGGAGCAGGGTGAGAGCAGCACAGAGTATTTCAGGAGAGCAGTGTGCTGGTCTATGGGGGGCTCAGAGGGAGATATATGGTGGAGGAGCAGGGTGACAGCAGCACAGAGTATTTCAGGAGAGCAGTATCACATGGGATAGGATTAGATACACGGCTCAGCAGTCAGTATCACACAGGATAGGATTAGATACACGGCTCAGCAGTCAGTATCACACAGGATAGGATTAGATACACGGCTCAGCAGTCAGTATCACACAGGAGAGGATTAGATACACGGCTCAGCAGACAGTATCACACAGGAGAGGATTAGATACATGGCTCAGCAGACATTATCACACAGGATAGGATTAGATACATGGCTCAGCAGTCAGTATCACACAGGATAGGATTAGATACACAGCTCAGCAGTCAGTATCACACAGGAGAGGATTAGATACTCGGCTCAGCAGACAGTATCACACAGGAGAGGATTAGATTCATGGCTCAGCAGACAGTATCACACAGGAGAGGATTAGATACATGGCTCAGCACACAGTATCACACAGGAGAGGATTAGATACACGGCTCAGCAGTCAGTATCACACAGGAGAGGATTAGATGTCCAGCAGATTGCCAAGTGTTTTGAAACAGCAGGGAGCAGCTCCTCCTATGTTTTGCAAGAGCAGGGGCAGCAGCTGGCCGTGTGTTTTGGAAAGAGCAGCTTGGTGTCCAGGAGCTCATCCTGGTTCCTCTCCTACAGCTGGTATGTGCAGAGTGAACATCCAAGCCCTGTTATGCTGGAACAGTACAGCATCCAGGGCTTGCAATAGAGTGTAAATGAAGCTAAAAGAAAATCACTGGGCTCTAATAAGATGGCGCCTGGCCACACCTACAGCTGTGAATTGAGCTGCCCACAGAGGCATGGCCAGTTCACTCCTGATGCAGCTGCAATGAAAGAGATAGGGTCGGCAGCCGACTATTGTCTCTTGTGCCCAGGGACTGCCGTAAATGAGCATGGAAAGTGTCGTTCAGCAGCCAGACAGGTAAGATGGCAGCCCCCAGTGGCTGCATTACTACAGAAAAAAAAATCCATACACACCACTGAGTCAAGCTTAGGGGACAATATCTTTTTATACAATTTTCTTTTTTACATTAAATTATGAAAAAACACGGCACCTTCCCTTTAAGTGTACTAGCTACTAGAAATAGAGTTTTGGGTTCAAGTCCCAGTAGGCAACAGTGGACTTTGTTTTATTAGTCAGATATCAATGTGTCAAACTCACATTTCAGTCATATATCAGTCTGATTTCAAAGTCACATATCAAAGTCAAATGTCAAAGTCTGATATCAAAGTCTGATATCAAAATCACATGTCAAAGTCACATGTCACATTCACATATCAAAGTCAAATGTCGCTGTTACATATCATAGTCAGTTGTGAAAGTCAGACGTCAAAGTCACATATTAGAGTCAGTTGTCAAAGTCAGTTGGCAGTCAGATGGCAAAGTCAAATGTCAAAGTCAGTTCTGACATTATTCTTATGTTTCAGATTGATATCTGATCATGTCCTAAAATGGACACTCTACATAGGACAACCCTCTAAAATGTCCCCTTAAAAAGATAAAATGGTAAAATGTAGTTGTTTACTTGCCAAGTTGTAGAATCTTGATTTGCCAAATGTGTAGCTGCTTCTATAATTTATAATTGTGCAAAATCTTGTATGTCCAAATTAGTTTTTGAAATATTGAATTGCTTGTTCATATTTTTTTGCTTTTTAACAAATACCACTATTTCATGTGTAATTGTTTAATGTTTTAATTAGCATTCTTAGATTGTTAGCAACCACTGTTACATTATATGAATGTGGACTTTTTTGAACCAGTTTTCATGCAACTGCCATATTATATATTTCTGCCTGAAATAATAAGCTGCATGAATCAAGAATAGGCTCCCAAGTTACAAATACCCATGCTTCACCCTGAAATTTCATATTGTTTCAGATAAAACATAGTTTAGTTAGAGCTATCTGAATATGGCGAGTGAGATGACTTCTCCCTGCCTGACTGCATGATTGAAAACTCTCTCCTATTTAAAAAAAAGAAGTGACCTATCAATTATGCAGGGTATTACATGAATCACACAACAGGTTACCTTTACCAAAATAATATGCAAATAAACTGAAATACTAAGAAATTACTTAGAGAATGTATGTGTAATACAAAAGTCTGAGTCTTTTCCGTAAGCTCTTTGAACCGTATAATCTGTTAATGGATGTTGGCAAGAGATGTTTAGACTTCTTACAATTCAATATGTTTAGTGCCTCTCAATATGTTGCCAGAGACTTTCTGCTTGCCAAGATTTCGGTTGTAACAATTGACACTGTCTTATCAGAGTTCTATACAGTAGTAGAGGTTGATTGTGGTTTCTGCTTTGAAAAATGTCTCATTCGCTTAAGGGCCTGTCACACTAAGCGATATCGCTAGCGATATCGCTATAATGTCACTGGTTTTTGTGACGTTACAGTGATATTGCTAGCGATATCACTGTGTCTGATACTTACCTCCGACCGCTCCCCCGCTGGTTATGGCTGATCGCGCGAGAACGTCCTGGACCGTTTCTCGTAATCAGCTTCCTGCTGGGCTTCCTGCTGTGGAGACAAGCAATGCGTGGACGCAGGTGGGAGGACGTCAGGATCACCTCGTCTGACAGGTAAGTAGCGACCCCCGAAACCTGCGATGGTGCTGGTGAGATCTGCCTGTGTGGCAGCTCACTAGCGACCACTTAGCGATGCACCAGCGATCCTGACCGCGTCATATCGGTGGTCGGGATCGCTGGTGCATCGCTAAGTGTGACAGTACCTTCAGACACTTGTTTTTCATTTCACATATTCCAAACTTTAGAACATAATTTTCCTTAAACTTCACAAGAAAAATACAGGTGATGTTAAACAAGTAATTATATTATCTACAAAGAGTCTTGTGCAGTGCTACCTATTTCAGATTTCAAAGAAAAGATGCTTTAATAAGGTATTATGATTTTATAAAGCCATCTATAAATTAATTATTAGTGTAATCCTATCCAAGGGTGCCATATATCTTTAAAGGGAATATGTCATCAGAAAATGACTTACTATTTAGTAATGAGCGAATGTACTCGGATAACGTGCTAGGATATTATTTGAATATCTTAAGCGTGCTCGAATAATATGTTCAAGTCCCTGCGGCTGCATGTTTTCCAGTTGTTAGACACCAAAGCATGCTCGGAAAACACATTATTCAAGCGCATTTGCTCATCACTTCTACTGTTTAAATCAAGTTTTTATGTTAAATGTATTTTAAAAAATATAATACAATGTGTTTAAGAAAAAAAAATCTTGCAATTATTACATTGTCCACTGGGGCTATTCTAGATTCCTACTTCCTGTTCTTTCAGGAAATACACATGTGCATTTACGGCAGTAGACTGACTCAGACCCTATCTTTTGTATTGAAGCATTAAATGAGTGTGTGCAAAGGTCACTGTGAAGGGAAGTAGAGCAGGATCAGCTGGGATATCAGATGTTGCGAATGAAGGAACCCATGTTATCAGCTGTGTAATAAGTCATAGAAATCCTGCCTGTGATACTGAGTTTCCTGAAAAGTTTTTCTAAACAGACAGTAAGTAAAAAAAAGTCTAAAATAGCCCCAGATGCCACTTTAAAAAAACACAATATTTCTTTTTTTTTACATACAGATTATGATCTAAAAAAAATAATGCCCCCCAAATTTTGAAAATACATTTAACGCAAAAACCTTATTTAACCTCTTTCCTATATTGGAAGTAATATTCCATCCATGTGACCTGGGACCTAAGTCCCAAGGACGAAATATTACATCACACACAATCAGCAGCGCTCATGGGAGGGAGCGCAACTGATTGCAGCCGGGTGTCAGCACCCCCAAAAGAAATTCATGAAATGCTAGTTTTTGTTCATTCTGCATCCCAAAAATTGGAATAAAAAGCGATCAAAAAATGTCACATGCCCGAAAATAGTACCAATAAAAACATCAACTCGTCCCGCAAAAAATAAGACCTCAAATGACTCTGTGGTTCAAAATACGGAAAAATTATAGCTCTCAAAATGTGGTGATGCAAGAACTATTTTTACAATAAAAAGCGTCTTTTGGCGTATGACAGCTGCCAAACATAAAAACCCGCCATAAATAGTAAATCAAACCCCCCTTTATCACCCCCTTAGTTAGGGAAAAATAATAAAATAAAAAAAGTATTTATTTCCATTTTCCCATTAGGGTTAGGGGTAGGGTTAGGTGGTCTAGGGCTGAGATTAGGGTTAGGGGTGTGTTGGGGTTAGGGATGGAGTTAGAATTGGGGGTTTCCACTGTGTGGGCACATCAGGGGCTCTCCAAATGCAACATGGCGTTTGATCTCAATTCCAGCCAAAAAAGTCAAATGGTGCTGCTTCCCTTCTGAGCTCTGCCATGCACCCAAATAGTGGTTTACCCTACATATGGGGTATCAGCGTACTCAGGACAAATTGAACAATAACTTTTGGGGTCCTGTTTCCCTTGGGAAAATAAAAATTGGGGGTGAAAACATCATTTTTGTGGAAAAAATATGATTTTTTAATTGTATGGCTGTACGTTATAAACTTCTGTGAAGCCCTTGGGGGTTCAAAGTTCTCACCACACATCTAGATAAGTTCCTTGGGGGGGTCAAGTTTCCAAAATTGGGTCACTTGTAGGGGGTTTCCACTGTTTAGGCACATCAGGGGCTCTCCAAATGTGACATGGCGCCCGATCTCAATTCCAGCCAATTTTGCATTGAAAAAGTCAAACCGTGCTCGTTCCCTTCCGCGCTCTGCCATGCGCCGAAACAGTGGTTCCCCCCCACATATCAGGTATCAGTATACTCAGGACAAATTGCACAATAAGTTTTACAGTCCAATTTCTCCTGTTACACTTAGTAAAATAAATAAAATTGGACCTGAAGTAATTTTTTTTGTGAAAAAAAGTTAAGTGTTCATTTTTTTAAACATTCAAAAAATTCCTGTGAAGCACCTGAAGGATTAATAAACTTCTTGAATGTGGTTTTGAGCACCTTGAGGGGTGCAGTTTTTAGAATGGTGTCACTTTTGTGTATTTTCTATCATATAGACCCCTCAAATTGACTTCAAATGTGATGTGGTCCCTAAAAATAAAATGGTGTTGTAAAAAGGAGAAATCGCTGGTCAACTTTTAACCCTTATAACTTCCTAACAAAAAAAAATTTTGGTTCCAAAATTGTGGTGATGTAAAGTAAACATGTGGGAAATGTTATTTATTAAGTTTTTTGTGTGCCATATCTCTGTGATTTAAGGGCATAAAAATTCAAAGTTGCCCTTTTTTCAAAAATAAACTCAAGTTATATCAATGAAATTTTACCACTGACATGAAGTACAATATGTCACGAGAAAACAATATCAGAATCACCGGAATCCATGTTATTACCTCATAAAGGCACAATGGTCAGAACTGTAAAAATTGGCCCGGTCATGAATGTGCAAACCACCCTTGGAAGTAAAGGGGTTAAACCAAGAGTTGTTTTCTGATTACTTTCTCTTTAAATAATTTATGCAGTGTTTGCAGTTTAGATAATCCGATCTGTATATCAGTACAAAAATGTCAAAAATAATTATCGATGTAGAATATGGTTAGTCATTAGTGAAAAGGCTTCCACCTTAACAAAATAAAACTTAATTTATTTTTGACATTTTCTGTTCCATGCTGCAGATTTTAATATGAACATCCAATTGCACTGTAGAAATTCTAGCCATCTGCTGTAATATATCTTTAGTGAGGCTCGGCATCTTGTTGTGAGATCTTAAATGCTAAGTAAAATGTCAGGTCATGTAGAAAAATCACAGGTATTGCATCCTAAATGTTAGCTCAGTTTGCATGAGAAAAAAAGAAACTGATCTAAATTACCGGTTTTGACTGTAGCAAAGAAATATAATGCATCATTTTAACATTTTGCCTTCATTCATCCGGAAAGACTGCTTACAAACAGAGGCATAACTAGAGTCATATTTGGACCGGGACCCTCACTAGCATGTTGGTTAGGTGTTTGGGTCCCTGTAGCATTCTAGATCACATAAAGACATATATTCCCCCCAATTTAAAAACCAGTAAGAGAAAAACACAGCAATAAGATTATATTCTAAGTAATATGTCTAAGTTATAGACTTATCATTTAACACCTTATGGTTGATGATAATGTCAGCCATACTAAAACTTCTATATCAATAATAAACCATGTAAAGGGGATAAATATCACCACTAGTGTTGAGCATTCCGATACCGCAAGTATCGGGTATCGGCCGATACTTGCTGTATCGGAATTCCGATACCGACTTCCGATATTTTTTCAATATCGGAAGTCGGCATCGGAATCGGAAGTTGAAGTTCAAAGTTGATTGACAGCCGAAATGACGTCATCATGATGCGCGGTGTGTGCGCATCATGATGCGCCGTCATTTCGGGCCTTCCGGGGATCTCTGCCGGCCTGCCGGGGGGCTGTGTGGACTGCCCGGGGTCTGTACCAGCCTGCCGGGGGGCTGTGCCGGCCTGCCGGTGGTCTGTGCACCCTGTGGGGGTCTGTACCGGCCTGCCGAGGGGCTGTGCCGGCCTGCCGGTGGTCTGTGCACCCTGTGGGGGTCTGTACCGGCCTGCTGGGGGGCTGTGCCAGCCTGCCGGTGGTCTGTGCACCCTGTGGGGGTCTGTACCGGCCTGCCGGGGGGCTGTGCCGGCCTGCCGGGGGGCTGTGCTGATGTCCGGGGGTCTGTGCAAGCATCGTCCGATGGGACTATAAGTCCCATCTGGCGATGCCTGCTACCATGACAGTGATTGACACATTAGCCAATGATGGGACAGTAGTAGTCCCATCATCCGGCTAATGTGTTAAATGTTAAAAAAAATAAAAATAAATACTACATACATACTACATACATACTACATGCATGCTACATACATACTACATGCTACATACATACTACATATATACTACATGCATGCTACATACATACTACATGCTACATACATACCACATACATACTACATACATACCACATATATACTACATACATACTACATGTATGCTACATACATACTACATGCTACATACATACTACATATATACTACATGCATGCTACATACATACTACATGCTACATACATACTACATATATACTACATACATACTACATACATACTACATACATGCTGCATACATACTGCATGCTACATACATACTACATACATACTACATACATACTACATACATACCACATACATACTACATGCATACTACATGCATGCTACATACATACCACATACATACTACATACATACTACATACATGCTACATACATAACACATATATACTACATGCATGCTACATACATACTACATGCTACATACATACCACATACATACTACATACATACTACATACATACTACATGCATGCTACATACATACTACATGCTACATACATACTACATATATACTACATACATACTACATGCTACATACATACTACATATATACTACATACATACTACATACATACTACATGCATGCTACATACATACTACATGCTACATACATACCACATACATACTACATACATACTACATGCTACATGCATACTACATATATACTACATGCATGCTACATACATACTGCATGCTACATGCATGCTACATACATACTACATACATACTACATGCTACATACATACCACATATATACTACATACATACTACATACAATACATTCATACAATACATACATAGACATACAGTACATATAACATAGAGTAACATACTTACCAATACTTGTCACATTGTTCCCCGAAGCCATTGTCTTTTACGGAATAAATATTAACATAACAAACCACAAAAATACTCACCCACGATCCGAAGCAGTCCACGAGTGTGTCCCACGACGATCTTGGGTAGAGAACTGCAGCATCAGCTGATGCTGCCGTTCTCTACGGGCTGCAGGAATCCAATGACGGAAGGTAGGTATCCTTCCGCACTGTATTCCTCCGCCACTTAAAAAAAAAAAGTCCCTAGTCTCACTTTATGCCATTGCTCAATGGCATAAAGTGAGACTAGGGACTTTTTTTTTTTAAGTGGCGGAGGAATACAGTGCGGAAGGATACCTACCTTCCGTCATTGGATTCCTGCAGCCCGTAGAGAACAGCAGCATCAGCTGATGCTGCCGTTCTCTATCCAAGATCGTCGTGGGACACACTCGCGGACTGCTTCGGATCGTGGGTGAGTATTATTGTGGTTTGTTATGTTAATATTTATTCCGTAAAAGACAATGGCTTCGGGGAACAATGTGACAAGTATTGGTAAGTATGTTACTCTATGTTATATGTACTGTATGTCTATGTATGTATTGTATGAATGTATTGTATGTAGTATGGATGTAGTATATATGTGGTATGTATGTAGCATGTAGTATGTATGTAGTATGTATGTAGCATGCATGTAGCATGCAGTATGTATGTAGCATGCAGTATGTATGTAGCATGCATGTAGTATATATGTAGTATGTATGTAGCATGTAGTATGTATGTAGTATGTATGTGGTATGTATGTAGCATGTAGTATGTATGTAGCATGCATGTAGTATGTATGTAGTATATATGTAGTATGTATGTAGCATGTAGTATGTATGTAGCATGCATGTAGTATATATGTAGTATGTATGTAGCATGTAGTATGTATGTAGCATGCATGTAGTATGTATGTGGTATGCATGTAGTATGTATGTGGTATGTATGTAGCATGTAGTATGTATGTAGCATGCATGTAGTATATATGTGTTATGTATGTAGCATGTAGCATGCATGTAGCATGCATGTAGTATGTATGTAGTATGTATGTAGTATGTATGTGGTATGTATGTAGCATGTAGCATGCATGTAGTATGTATGTAGTATATATGTGGTATGTATGTAGCATGTAGTATGTATGTAGCATGCAGTATGTATGTAGCATGCATGTAGTATATGTGTAGTATGTATGTAGCATATATGTAGTATGTATGTAGCATGTAGTATGTATGTAGCATGCAGTATGTATGTAGCATGCATGTAGTATATATGTAGCATATATGTAGTATGTATGTAGAATGTAGTATATATGTAGTATGCATGTTGCATGCATGTAGTATATATGTAGTATGTATGTTGCATGTAGTATATATGTAGTATGCATGTTGCATGCATGTAGTATATATGTAGTATGTATGTTGCATGTAGTATATATGTAGTATGCATGTTGCATGCATGTAGTATATATGTAGTATGTATGTTGCATGTAGTATATATGTAGTATGAATGTAGCATGTATGTAGTATGTAGTATGAATGTAGCATGTATGTAGTATGCATGTTGTATATATGTAGCATGTATGTAGCATGTAGTATGTATGTAGCATGCATGTAGTATGTATGTGGTATGCATGTAGTATGTATGTGGTATGTATGTAGCATGTAGTATGTATGTAGCATGCATGTAGTATATATGTGTTATGTATGTAGCATGTAGCATGCATGTAGCATGCATGTAGTATGTATGTAGTATGTATGTAGTATGTATGTGGTATGTATGTAGCATGTAGCATGCATGTAGTATGTATGTAGTATATATGTGGTATGTATGTAGCATGTAGTATGTATGTAGCATGCAGTATGTATGTAGCATGCATGTAGTATATGTGTAGTATGTATGTAGCATATATGTAGTATGTATGTAGCATGTAGTATGTATGTAGCATGCAGTATGTATGTAGCATGCATGTAGTATATATGTAGCATATATGTAGTATGTATGTAGAATGTAGTATATATGTAGTATGCATGTTGCATGCATGTAGTATATATGTAGTATGTATGTTGCATGTAGTATATATGTAGTATGCATGTTGCATGCATGTAGTATATATGTAGTATGTATGTTGCATGTAGTATATATGTAGTATGCATGTTGCATGCATGTAGTATATATGTAGTATGTATGTTGCATGTAGTATATATGTAGTATGAATGTAGCATGTATGTAGTATGTAGTATGAATGTAGCATGTATGTAGTATGCATGTTGTATGTATGTAGCATGTATGTAGCATGTAATTTTTTTTTTTTTTACATTCAACACATTAGCCGGATGATGGGACTACTACTGTCCCATCATTGGCTAATGTGTCAATCACTGTCATGGTAGCAGGCATCGCCTGATGGGACTTGTAGTCCCATCGGACGATGCCTGCACAGACCCCCGAAGCCTGCACAGACCACCGGCAGGCCGGCACAGCCCCCCGGAGCCTGCACAGCCCCCCGGCAGGCCGGCACAGCCCCCCGGCAGGCCGGCACAGCCCACCGGAGCCTGCACAGACCACCGGCAGGCCGGCACAGCCCCCCGGCAGGCCGGCACAGACCACCGGAGCCTGCACAGACCCCCTGGCAGGCCAGCACAGCCCCCCGAAAGGCCCGTACAGACCCCAGAGAGGCTGTACAAGGCAAAAACAGGGTTTTTCTTATTCCGATACCGGAAGTCCCATAGACTTGAATGGGACTTCCGGTATCGGAATCGGCGATACCGATACTTTTTTTTAAGATCGGCCGATCCATTCCGATCCGATACTTTGAAGTATCGGACGGTATCGCTCAACTCTAATCACCACACAATAATACTTCCAGTGATAGTTATGCATGAGAGCTCTGTAGACTTACCAGTCTCATATCTAATTGAAACCAGGACTTGTCTCCGCAAAAAAGAAACACACATACATCTACGACTAATCACTTCTGCTCTATGCCAGATAAAGAATAAAAGTACCATCCTGGTGCACTGCACAGTAATAGTCCCTTTTAAGATCTTCCTCTCTGTGGCTCCTCTACTATACGAATGCATTTCTGTCCTTCTATGGCCCTTGTGCAGTAGTAAAATTTATCTTTGCTTCCCCCTACATAAAGTAGAAATATCTGTCTTTGTGTTCAAATACAAAAGTAATGTGCTCCTCAGTGGCAATAATGCAGTAGTAACCGAAGCTATTTCTGCACCCATATAGTAATAGCATTGACTTTTTATTCCTCGATACTGTTGTATCAAGCCATATGAATTAAAAATGTATGGGCCATAATGGGGAATATTATTTTTTCCCAATGTGAAGTAATAGTGTCCACAATTCTTGCCCTAAACATTATTATCCCGAAGCTGGCCCGCTACACTTATTATTGTATGTCTCCCACTTGACCTCATAAACTAATAGTATTTGTTACCAATCCAGACCCTCATCCTGCAATAATGTATTTTATCCTGGCCCCCATCTTGTAATAAGGTCTTCCTTCCTGGCTCCTATCCTGTAATATTTTTTTCTGTCCTGGTCCTTATCATGTAATGATGTCCCCGGTCCTGACCCTGATATTGTAATAGTGTCCCCATATCCCCATTCTGGACCCTATTATGCAATAATTTCCCCAGTACTGAACCCCAATCTGGCTCGTATTGTGTAATAACCTCCTCTGTCCCCATTCTGTATTAATGTTCTTTGTCCTGGCCTTCATCCTTTAGAATTGTCCTCTGACTTGGCCAGCATCCTGTAATCGTGTCCTCAGTCCTTGTCCCCATCCTGCAGTAATGTCCCACAACCTGACCAACATCCAATAATAATGTCCTCTGTCCTGGTTTCTATCCTATAATAATGTCCTCTGTTCTGGACCATGATAAAACAGTCTGAAAATAGTTAAAAATAAATGTCTGTTGCATACCAAGTCATTCTCTGGCTTCCTTCTGCTACTGTACAGGACTGGCATTTCTATATATGTAACGGTATATATACATATGTAATGGTTCTATATATGTATATGTGACGAGCGTCAGCTTATGCTGAGTCGTTTTTCTTCTTAGAGTGGACCCTCTGGGCCGTGGCACCCACCCACCTAGGGCGAGCTGACCTAGTGAGAACCCACCCCCTGTACAGGGAGTGTCAGGGGCAAGACCAAGGGGGTGAGCCACCACGGCAGCTGGATCAGACGGCCGGCTCAGGGAGACACTATTGAGTGTCTAGCAACAGAATGAACAGGGTACAAAACATAAAGCGAGGTCACAGGGTTTCTTTAACAAACGTGGTTTCACAATTCAATCAGGTGCAAGGCATAAACAGAGAATCAGGTGCAGGGCACAAACAGTGAAACACGGCAAGGCACGTGCAAGGGCACGCCAAATGTTCCAGACATAACACGTGCTAGAAAACATACCAGGGTCCAGGGAAACGCCAAGGTCCAAGGCAGGATTCCAGGAAGGTGCGAAGGCATCAGACTCTGAAAAACTGGCAAGGACTGACAGGATCCAGGCATCAGGATGTAGTCATCTGGTTCCAGACCTCTGGCAGCGGTCGGCAGGCTTCAGGAATCCAGCAGACAAACCAGGATACGAGGCAGGGTGCGTGCTAGGAGACACGCCAGGGTCAGGTTCAAGGACGGAGGCCTGCACATGCAGTGGGCACTCCAGGGACAGGTACAAGGATAGAGGCCTGCGCATGTTGAGGGACACACCAGGGACAGGTACAAGGACAGAGGCCTGTGCATGCAGAGGGCACGCCAGGGACAGGTTCAACAGACAAACAAGGTGCGTGTTTAGAGAGACGCCAAGGTCAGAGTTCAAGGCAGAGTCCTGCGCATGCTAAGGGGCATGCCAGGGTCAGGTTCAAGGCAGAGTCCTGCGCGTGCAGATGGACATGCCAGGATCAGGTTCAAGGCAGAGTCCTGTGCATGCAGAGAGGCATGCCAGGGTTCAAGGCAGAGTCCTGCGCGTGCAGAGCAACACGCCAGGGTCAAGGTTAAAAGCAGAGTCCTGTGCATGCGAGAGGGCACGACAGGGGACATGGCAAGACCTGCGCATACTTTTACAGAAGCATGGGGAGGTATGCCACGGGGCAGGTGAGGGCCTGCGCGTGCTAAGAGAAGCACAGAGAGCACAGTGCAGAGACACCATAGGTGCAAGTAAGTACAGAGAGCACAGATGGGACACTGGCTAGCTGGACGGGCTGCAGCACAAACAGGTGGGTAAGACTCCAGCGAACCCAGCTGGGGCATAGCAGGCGACACAGCTGTCACTGACTGATGAACTGATGAGCACGGCTGAGGCACAAGCAGGCGGGCACGACTAGGGTGGGCACGGTTGAGGCACAAGCAGGAGGCTAGGAAGGCCAGGCGCATGCAAAGGGCACACGGAGAAACAAGGCGAGGCAAAGCAAGAAACAAGGCAAGGCTAGGCGAGAAACAAGGCAAGACAAAGCAAGAAACAAGGCAAGGCTAGGCGAGAAACAAGGCAAGACAAGGTATGGAACATGGAGCGGAACAAAGGCAGAAACACAGAGCCTGATCAGAGCGAGAACAGTGCTAGCAGCGGAGCGTAGGCCGAAGCCCAGAGCCGGGTCAAGGGAGAACCTTGAGATTAGCGTGGAAATGTGCAAGAGAGCACGATAGGACAGAGTCTAGCAGCGGAACGTAGGCCGAAGCCCAGAGCCAGGGCAAGGCAGAGCGTTGAGACTAGACATTTAAATGTGCAAGAGAGCACCAAAGGGCAGAGTATGGAAAACCAGGCAGAGACAAGAAACATGAGAAGCACTACAAGGCTCAGAATAGCAAAGACCAGACATGACGAAACAGGCAAAGGCAGAGAACAACGGAAGTACTACAAGACAAAGCAAGGAAAGGACAAACATGGCACGAGAGACAACACAAGACATGGCACGAGACAAGAGGCAGAGTACAAGCACAGAGCGTGTGCAGAGACGCACGAAAAGGCAGAATTCAGGGGCGCAGAATACAGAGAGCGACCGAGCAGACCAAGCAGCCATGCAGGGAAGCAACACGATACTCAGGCTCTGATCATAGGGAGGGGCGGTCTGATATAGCACCAGTACTTCTGGGTCAGGACCAGGGAGGGACTTTGGGTTCAGATCCTCCAGGATCATAGAGAGCATTGCTAGAACAGCCTGGGTAGAACCATAGAGAAGGTCACATGATCAGGGGTTCCAGGAATACAGTGGATTGCAGAACCAGAGCAGGGCTGGAACATAGGAAAGGTCACATGATCAGGGGTTCCAGGAATACAGCGGATTGCTGATTCAGAGCAGGGCTGGAACATAGGAAAGGTCACATGATCAGGGGTTCCAGAATACATACAGTGGATTGCAGAGTCAGACAGAGACGGATGGTTACTAGAGTTGAGCGATACCGTCCGATACTTCAAAGTATCGGATCGGAATGGATCGGCCGATCTTAAAAAAAAGTATCGGTATCGCCGATTCCGATACCGGAAGTCCCATTCAAGTCTATGGGACTTCCGGTATCGGAATAAGAAAAACCCTGTTTTTGCCTTGTACAGCCTCTCTGGGGTCTGTACGGGCCTTTCGGGGGGCTGTGCCGGCCTGCCAGGGGGTCTGTGCAGGCTCCGGTGGTCTGTGCCGGCCTGCCGGGGGGCTGTGCCGGCCTGCCGGTGGTCTGTGCAGGCTCCGGTGGGCTGTGCCGGCCTGCCGGGGGGCTGTGCCGGCCTGCCGGGGGGCTGTGCAGGCTCCGGGGGGCTGTGCCGGCCTGCCGGTGGTCTGTGCAGGCTTCGGGGGTCTGTGCAGGCATTGTCCGATGGGACTACAAGTCCCATCAGGCGATACCTGCTACCATGACAGTGATTGACACATTAGCCAATGATGGGACAGTAGTAGTCCCATCATCCGGCTAATGTGTTGAATGTAAAAAAAAAAAAAAAATACTATTTCCCACGCAGCAATGGCATAAGGTGAGACTAGGGACTTTTTTTTTTTTAAGTGGCGGAGGAATACAGTGCGGAAGGATACCTACCTTCCGTCATTGGATTCCTGCAGCCCGTAGAGAACGGCAGCATCAGCTGATGCTGCAGTTCTCTACCCAAGATCGTCGTGGGACACACTCGTGGACTGCTTCGGATCGTGGGTGAGTATTTTTGTGGTTTGTTATGTTAATATTTATTCCGTAAAAGACAGTGGCTTCGGGGAACAATGTGACAAGTATTGGTAAGTATGTTACTCTATGTTATATGTACTGTATGTCTATGTATGTATTGTATGAATGTATTGTATGTAGTATTTATGTAGTATATATGTGGTATGTATGTAGCATGTAGTATGTATGTAGTATGTATGTAGCATGCATGTAGCATGCAGTATGTATGTAGCATGCATGTAGTATATATGTAGTATGTATGTAGCATGTAGTATGTATGTAGTATGTATGTGGTATGTATGTAGCATGTAGTATGTATGTAGCATGCATGTAGTATGTATGTAGTATGTATGTAGTATATATGTAGTATGTATGTAGCATGTAGTATGTATGTAGTATATATGTAGTATGTATGTAGCATGTAGTATGTATGTAGCATGCATGTAGTATGTATGTAGTATGTATGTAGTATGTATGTGGTATGTATGTAGCATGTAGTATGTATGTAGCATGCATGTAGTATATATGTGTTATGTATGTAGCATGTATGTAGTATGTATGTAGTATGTATGTGGTATGTATGTAGCATGCATGTAGTATGTATGTAGTATATATGTGGTATGTATGTAGTATGTATGTAGTATGTATGTAGCATGCAGTATGTATGTAGCATGTATGTAGTATGTATGTAGCATGTAGTATGTATGTAGCATGCATGTAGTATATATGTAGTATGTATGTAGCATGTAGTATGTATGTAGCATGCATGTAGTATGTATGTAGTATATATGTGGTATGTATGTAGTATGTATGTGGTATGTATGTAGCATGTAGTATGTATGTAGCATGCATGTAGTATATATGTAGTATGTATGTAGCATGTAGTATGTATGTAGCATGCATGTAGTATGTATGTAGTATGTATGTAGTATTTTTTTTTTTTTTTTTTAACATTTAACACATTAGCCGGATGATGGGACTACTACTGTCCCATCATTGGCTAATGTGTCAATCACTGTCATGGTAGCAGGCATCGCCAGATGGGACTTATAGTCCCATCGGACGATGCTTGCACAGACCCCCGGACATCAGCACAGCCCCCCGGCAGGCCGGCACAGCCCCCCGGCAGGCCGGTACAGACCCCCACAGGGTGCACAGACCACCGGCAGGCCGGCACAGCCCCCCGGCAGGCCGGTACAGACCCCCACAGGGTGCACAGACCACCGGCAGGCCGGCACAGCCCCCCGGCAGGCCGGTACAGACCCCCACAGGGTGCACAGACCACCGGCAGGCCGGCACAGCCCCCCGGCAGGCCGGTACAGACCCCGGGCAGTCCACACAGCCCCCGGCAGGCCGGTAGAGACCCCCGGAAGGCCCGAAATGACGGCACATCATGATTCGCACACACCGCGCATCATGATGACGTCATTTCGGCTGTCAATCAACTTTGAACTTCAACTTCCGATTCCGATGCCGACTTCCGATATTGAAAAAATATCGGAAGTCGGTATCGGAATGCTCAACACTAATGGTTACCCAGCAACAGCGTGCAGCCATGAGGTAAGGCGCGCGTGCACACTGCTCCAGGCATCTTGCGGCATGACAGACATGGCGGACATGAAAGTATAAACACTTTATTCTTTTCTATGTTTAGTATGTTTTATCACTCTTACACTTTTAACAAAATTGTAGATGCAAATATTATTTACAACAGTATCTGAAATCTTTAGTGAGAAGAGTGAATAGATCTATAAAGCAATTGAACATTAAAAAGAACCTAACAGCTGATACATGATGCTAGATTAACAGGCAGCATGTATTAGCCATAAATGTTTGACTTAAGGTACTGTCACACTAAGCAATATCTCTATAACTTGTGACGTTATAGCGATATTGCTAGCGACATCGCTGTGTCTGATACTTACCTATGACCCGCTCCCTCGCTGGTTATCGCTGATCGCGCGAGAACGTCCAGGACTGTTTCTCGTCGTCAGCTTCCTGCGGCGCTTCCTGTGGAGAGACGAGCGACGAGCATGGAGCCGGGCGGGAGGACGTCAGGATCGCCTAGTGTGACAGGTAAGTAGCGACGCCCGACCCTGCGATGTCGCTGGTGAGATCTGCCTGTGTGGCAGCTCACTAGCGACCACTTAGCGATGTACCAGCGTCATATCGCTGGTCGGGATCGCTGGTACATTGCTAAGTGTGACAGTACCATTAGGCATGTGTATCCCCATATGCTCTCTCCATCCCTCCCCTGGAGTCACAGGTCTCTTCCTGAGCTCATTTATAGAAAGAGACCTGGCGCTCCAGGGCAGCGAGTTGGGAGGAGCCACCATTTCAACTAGTCTTCTATGTGGGTCAGTCCCCAATGTCTTTTAAAGTTTATTCTGCTCTAAAATGCTGCCGAGTTTCGGAGTTAAACTTATCTGGCTGAAATCATGCAGCCAATTGAGTGGATTGAGCAGCATGTATCAGCTGTCGGGTTCACCTTAAAAATTTTCTTCTCAAGATCTTAAATTGGTGAAATTGCAAATTGTTTGTAAAGCAAGCAACTTTTATCAGTTTACTTCTAATAAAAAAACCTCTCCATTCTCAAAAAATGAGCAATTTTGAATTCTATTGTGTACTGGTTATTGCCTACATTACCAATGACCACTGCAGTCTATCAGCGGTGGCACCTATGTAGCATCTACAAGTTGCTTTCCCTTTAGTACAGTTGTGGCTAAAAGTATTGACACCCCTGCAATTCTGTCAGATAATGCTCAGTTTCTTCCTGAAAATGATTGCAAACACAAATTCTTTGGTATTATTATCTTCATTTAATTTGTCTTAAATGAAAAAGCACAAAAAAATTGTCCTAAAGCCAAATTGGATATAATTCCACACCAAACATAAAAAAGAGGGTGGACAAAAGTATTGGCACTGTTCGAAAAATCATGTGATGCTTCTCTAATTTGTGTAATTAACAGCACCTGTAACTTACCTGTGGCACCTAACAGGTGTTGGCAATAACTAAATCACACTGGCAGTTGCCTCAACCTCTGTTCTGTGTCCTTGTGTGTACCACATTTAGCATGGAGAAAAGAAAGAGGACCAAAGAACTGTCTGAGGACTTGAGAAACCAAATTGTGAGGAATCTTGAGAAATCTCAAGGCTACAAGTCCATCTCCAAAGACCTGAATGTTCCTGTGTCTACCGTGCGCAGTGTCATCAAGAAGTTTAAAGCCCATGGCACTGTGGCTAACCTCCCTAGATGTGGATGGAAAAGAAAAATTGACAAGATATTTCAATGCAAGATTGTGCGGATGTTGGATAAAGAACCTCGACTAACATGCAAACAAGAGGGTACAACAGTGTCAACCCGTACTATCCGTCGGCGTCTGAATGAAAAGGGACTGTAAGGTAGGAGACCCAGGAAGACCCCACTTCTTACCCCGAGACATAAAAAAGCCAGGCTGGAGTTTGCCAAAACTTACCTGAAAAAGCCTAAAACATTTTGGAAGAATGTTCTCTGGTCAGATGAGACAAAAGTAGAGCTTTTTGGGCAAAGGCATCAACATAGAGTTTACAGGAGAAAAAAAGAGGCATTCAAAGAAAAGAACACGGTCCCTACAGTCAAACATGGCGGAGGTTCCCTGATGTTTTGGGGTTGCTTTGCTTCCTCTGGCACTGGACTGCTTGACCGTGTGCATAGCATTATGAAGTCAGAAGACTACAACCAAATTTTGCAGCATAATGTAGGGCCCAGCGTGAGAAAGCTGGGTCTCCCTCAGAGGTCATGGGTCTTCCAGCAGAACAATGACCCACAACACACTTCAAAAAGCACTAGAAAATGGTTTGAGAGAAAGCACTGGAGACTTCTAAGGTGGCCAGCAATCAGTCCAGACCTGAATCCCATAGAACACCTGTGGAGAGATCTAAAAATGGCAGTTTGGAGAAGGCACCCTTCAAATATCAGGGACCTGGAGCAGTTTGCCAAATAAGAATGGTCTAAAATTCCAGCAGAGCATTGTAAGAAACTCATTGATGGTTACCGGAAGCGGTTGGTTGCAGTTATTTTGGCTAAAGGTTGTGCAACCAAGTATTAGGCTGAGGGTGCCAATACTTTTTTCTGGCCCATTTTTGGAGTTTTGTGTGAAATGATCAATGTTTTGATTGATTTTTGCTTCATTCTTTTTTGTGTTTTTTCATTTAAGACAAATTAAATGAAGATAATAATACCAAAGAATTTGTGTTTGCAATCATTTTCAGGAAGAAACTGAGTATTATCTGACAGAATTGCAGGGGTGTCAATACTTTTGGCCACAACTGTATGTTAGTTAACTAACTTATTGCATCTGGCCAGCTTCGGTTCCACACTTCTCCTCCGATGCTGCAGAGCCAAAAGAAGAGAATTTAGGCTAGCGGCTCAACAATGTCCCTAGTTCAAACTGTCAATTAACTAGGAGCTTGCTACCCCCCAAGCAAGTAGGATGGCTGGGGAGTGATGTTTTCTAGAAAAGCAAGATTAGACAGCCCCTTTAAACATTGTTATGCATTAGCTTTATTTTTGGCATACTCTAATTATTTGGCTAGCACACCTACTGTAGTTGTAAAGTTCTGTAATTTTTCATGGAAGAGAAAAATTAACAGCGAAAAGATGAATTTTCTATGTCATTTTTAAAAATAATTTTGGAAATATGCGACTGGTTTAGCAGGATAGACTGTATATAGCAAACCCCAAAACACATTCCACTGCCAATCTTCTGTTTTGTTTTTGGCTATACTTGGCTGACTACAGTATGATTCTGTCTTCTAATTCTGACATATTCTTAACAATCTTAGTAAATATATTCAAGTGGAAGTATTTTAAAATTCTGCATTCACCAAAATACATTTTTTTTTGTAATTTGCTGCCACTTGCCTCCATTTTTCTGAAATTTATAGTGCCATAAAAGGTTAAAAAATAAATGTACAGTATTTTTATTCGCCTGACCACTGGCCTCTTCAGCCCCTCTCCTCACCATCAACTGACTATCCCTCGTTGTATCTTTGTATCACCACTGCTCGTACTTATTCCAAAGGTATCTTCCAACTGGGCCAGGACTTCTGGCTCTGTTGAGTTCTGTGACAGTTCTGCACAACACATGAAATACCACAATATCATGACATGCACTGGGACCTTATGCGTGCATGCGAACAACTGTCCCATGTTTCAACAGTACCAGAAGTCCCAGTCTAGTGTGAGAGGCTCAAGGATTTCTGCTTGAGCAGCAGTGATAAGATGCAGGACCAAACAAGTTATGGTGAGGAGTTGAGGAGTCAGGTAGATGAAAGGTGAGGATAAGTATATATATTTTTATTTAACCTTTTAAGTACCTTTATGGTTTAGAAAAATGGTGACCAGCTGCTGCTAGTTTTTTAATCTGAACAAAAGCAAATGGCACAGCATTTTAACAAAGTTGGAATTTTGTTAAAAGTAAAATCCAGTCCCACTCGAACATATTCACTCATCTCAAATTGAGGCACAAAGTATACTCTGCTCTGCATAAAATATGACCTAAAAAGATGGAAATTTAATCTTTTAAGTTGGACAGTCTCTTCTTTTTCTTATGTTTTGGACTACAACACACATTACAATGTGACAAAGCAACATGTCAAAAAGTAATGACTCAAATATGTAATTTTATTGTTCAGTGAAAAACTTTTATCCTACGTTTGAGGTGTAGAAAGTGAGCTCCGTTGGCTCTTTCATATGAAAATCTTATAAAATCTTACCACAAACTTCAGTTTTTATTCTAAGTATGAATTGTAAAATATTAATAATCAACATTATTTTATTTTATTTGGTTTAATGTTCAGAAGCAAACAACCTTACCTTTCAGAAAATGTTATTAAAGACCCAATACAAATTCAGTACACTATCATGTATGAGTGCCCAAACCACATGACAGGTTACAAATCACATCATAACCATTGGGTGTACATCAACACATATTGCACAAACATTTCCCTACAGGGTATTTGCAAAATCAAGTTTTTTTCTTTAAGCTGGTCATCGTATACCATCTCAAAACATGTAAAGCACAAATAAAAGGTAGGAAAATACAAGTCTCTATCCTTTCATAATTATTGCATTCTTTTAAGAAGGGCTATATGCCATTTTCTGTCAACTTTGCACATTTATTTCTAATTAGATATTTTGATGAAAATGCAGATTTCCTTTCTCAGAAGAAAAACTCAGTTTGGTGGATGTGATGAACTTTCCTTGTCAATAGAACAGGTTGTTTTATTTTGATTAGAAATAATTTTGTTGGGCTGAACAATACTTTTCTCTAAGACGTTTTTGACAACATAATTATACGCTGCTTAGACAAAAAAAACCATCAAAGTTAATTCTGCCATTACTCATGACAAGTCATCATTTAAAACTTTCTAAGTAAAACCTTTACTTTCACTCTACAGAAAAGAGGAATTATATTAGCTTACAAAATTACAGAAAAGTACCTCTTTGTCTCTGAATAAGCAACAGATAATGCCACCATTGGTCAGAAGTAATCAGTTCTCATTTTCTTTATCATGTTTGTGCTGCATCTTTGTTTTAATACTCTGAGGCTTGCTGGGGGTGAGATAATCAATGTGAAAGTCTACAATTTCAATAATTCCTCTCCCATGTCATGTAAAATTGCTTATACAGTATTAAAACTGCTTGCATGTGTACATTTGTGATCTGGGAGATTACTTACTTATATTACTACAGCACTTTTAAGTTGTATGTGGCAACACTGCTCTTTTGGGTAGAGATACGGATGAGTAGTGAGTTAGGTCAGTGTTAAGCATGAGAGAGGTAATTAAACAAAAAAAGATGTAGTGCTATGTCCAAAGTTAATTAACAAAGTGTAGATTTATTAAACACATTATAAATACAGTAATATATATCCATTGATCAAAAAGTATACATAAATAAGTACAAGAGACACATAAAGCAAAGACATCAGATAGACAGTGGCTATTGTATCCTGGTTATAACGGGCAAATACATACTAAAGTGCATAGTGCTATTTGAAGATAGCAATAGGTACATTGATGATGTCCTCTTTTATCTGGCAAGGCCCGATTGCTGACTTTCATGATTTTATGTTAGGATTGAATCGCGGTGACTCCAAAATCTATCTCACGTATACTTAGAATCCTAGAGAAATTTCATTTCTGGATATTTCACTCAAGCTTCAAGCGAGTGGTTTTATACACACTGACCTGTACCACAAGGAAACTGTTGTGAGCTCATTTTCTGGTCCAGTTGTGAGTTCTCCTTCCAGGCTCCCTCTGGTGGTAACAGGAGATAGTGAGGCTGGTTTGGTCAGTGGAGATCTGCCACCTGAGAATGAGGATGACGATTGGACCTCAGGAATCTCAGATTGGATTTAAGACAGCCGACGCCCTACACTGGTGCTGGTGATTCCTTCTGCTTGTCAGGCTTGGTTCTCAGCTCTGTTCCAGTCATCTAAAGCTAAGATTCTCTGTTAATGTTCACACTTGATTTTGTTGGTCTATTCAGTTTTTTTTGGTCAGCTAGCCCCGGCTTGGGCTGTGCTGAATTTCCACTCTTATTTATCTTTATTTGCCAATTTGCTTTTTGTCCCTTATTAGATTGGCCTCTTTTTGCTCTGTCTCAGAATATTTCAGAGTGCTGATATAGTGGGAGAAGTCTAGTGACTTCAGGGTTAATTTTGTTATCAGAAGTGTAGGACATTATTTTGTAGGGTTTTGGGCACATTGCAGACAGTGTCTTTTCTTTCCTTTCCTCTCTAGTTAGTTTTAGCCTATTTTCCTACCTGTGTTTGTGTTTTCATCTTGTTTCACCGTCAATACAGGTGTGGGGGCTGTCTGTTCCTTTGGGGTCTGCTCTGGGGCAGTTAGTTTTCCCTTTTCTTGCTTTAGGCTTATTTAGTCCACCGGCCGTGACAAGGCATCTAGGTTCATCGTAGGCACGCTCCACGGCTGCTGCTAGTTGTGTGGTAGGATCAGGGATCTGCAATCTGCATAGTTACTAACCTCTCTGGTTTTTCTGGACTTAGCATGTTTAGTTTTTTTCCTCCTCGGTGACCCATTCATAACAGAATCACTAGCCATACCGCAGATTCTAGGGTACTCAAAAGCAGGTAGGGAGAATTGTAAAAAAAAAATGTCAAAATTTTTTTTTTTATATGTATTTTTTCCTCTTTTTCTCTGGGGCCGTAGGAGGATTTTTCCTTAATGGAGATTAAGCAATTGTCTGATCGTATGGAGCAGCTCGCTGCTGAAGTGTGGGGAATTTCTGCCTATTTCGCTCAATCACATGCTGTTGAACCAAAAATCCCTACTCCTGATGTGTTTTCTGGGGATCGGTCTAAATTTTTGAATTTTAAGAATAATTGTAAATTATTTCTTGCCTTGAAGCCTAACTCATTGGGAAGCTCTGCGCAGCAGGTTAAAGTTGTCATCTCCTTGCTGCACGGTGATCCCCTGGATTGGGCTTTTTCTCCACCTGAAAATCCTATTCTGACTAATGTGGATGCATTTTTTCAAGCCTTGGGTTTGTTGTATGATGAACCTAATGCTGTTGATCAAGCTGAGAGAATCCTGTTGGCATTAAACCAGGGTCAGGATTCTGCAGAGTTATACTGTCAAAAATTTCGAAAGTGGGCGGTCCTTACTACATGGAAGGGTTTATCAGAGACCGTAAAAGATATTATGGTGGGATTTCCTGTTCCCTCTGGTCTGAATAATTCTATGTCATTACGCATTCAAGCTGATCAGTGTTTACGTGAACATAAAACTACACACCTTTTGAATAAACGTCTGAACCTATGCAATGTGATGGGGCTTTGTCAAGGGCGCAACGTCAGGAGTTAAGAAGGCGTAATAAGCTGTGTTCTTTGTGTGGAGAAGTCTCTCATACTATTTCTGTCTGCCCTAAACGAGAGAAACGTTTTGCACACACATTTGCTGTGGGCAGTGTACAACCTGAATTTCTTTTGGCAATTACTCTGATCTGCTCCTTATCCACGTTTTCCAAGAAGGCTTTTGTGGACTCAGGAGCAGCGTTGAATCTGATGGATTTGGACTTTGCTAAACGTTGTGGTTTTTCCATGACGCCTCTGCGGACGCCTATTCCTTTGAGGGGTATTGATGCTACTCCTTTGGCGGAGAATAAACCCCAGTTTTGGACCCAGGTGACAATGCGAGTTGCCCCAGACCACCAAGAAAATTGTACATTTTTGGTGCTGCATAATTTGCATGATACTATTGTTCTGGGTTTTCCCTGGTTGCAAACTCATAATCCAGTATTGGATTGGAAATCTGGGTCTGTGGTGAGTTGGGGTTGTCAGTGTGTTCTTAGGGACGCTCCTATTTTCTCCACCTCTCCTCAGTCTCATGATATTCCTGATTATCTGGATGATTTTTCTGATGTATTTAGTGAGAGTAAGTCTGCATCTTTGCCTCCTCATAGGAGTTATGACTGTGCAATTGAGTTGATGCCTGGGTGTAAATTTCCTAAGGGTCGGCTTTTCAACTTATCAGTACCCGTACATGATGCTATGCGATCCTATATTAAGGAGTCATTGCAGAAGGGTCATATTAGACCATCCTCGTCACCTTTAGGTGCTGTATTTCTTGTGGCCAAGAAAGATGGTTCATTAAGACGGTATATTGATTATCATTCCCTTAACAAGATGACGGTTAAATATCAGTACCCGTTACCTCTGATGTCTGATTTATTCTCCAGAGTTAAGAGTGCCTGCTGGTTTACTAAGCTTGACCTCAGGGGGGCGTATAATCTTATTCGCATCTAGCACAAGGATGAATGGAAGATGGCATTTAATACTCCGGAGGGAAATTTTGAGTACCTGGTGATGCCTTTTGGGCTCACGAATGCCCCTTCTGTCTTCCAGTCCTTTATGAATGATATTTTCCGTGACTTTGTGGATAAGTTTTTGATCATCTATCTGGATGATATTTTGATCTTTTCTAGTGATTGGGATTCACATGTGGAACACGTCCGGACTGTGCTCCGGATTTTGAGAGAGAACTCCCTGTTTGTTAAGGGATCGAAATGCCTCTTTGGTGTACAGAGGATTTCATTTTTGGGATTTATCTTGTCTCCATCGACTATTGAAATGGACCCGGCCAAGGTACAGGCCATTTATGATTGGGTTCAGCCTACTTCTTTGAAGGCCCTCCAGAAGTTTTTGGGTTTTGCTAATTTCTATCGTAATTTTCTAGGTAATTTTTTGGTATTGTCAAACCACTGACTGATCTGACCAAGAAGGGCACTGATGTGCTGAATTGGTCTCCTGAGGCTGTCTCAGCATTTCAGGAGCTTAAGCGGAGATTTACTTCAGCTCCGGTTTTACGGCAACCTGATGTCTCACTTCCATTTCAGGTGGAGGTAGATGCCTCTGAGATTGGTGCAGGAGCTGTTTTGTCCCAAAAGGACCCTGTGACTTCTAAGATGAATCCCTGTGCCTTCTTTTCTCAAAAGTTCTCCCCATCTGAACGCAACTATGACGTGGGGAATCGGGAATTGTTGGCCATGAAATGGGCATTTGAGGAGTGGAGACATTGGTTGGAAGGAGCTAGACATCAAGTTGTGGTCCTCACCGATCACAAGATTTTGATTTATCTGGAGTCGGCCAAACGCTTGAATCCTAGACAGGTTAGATGGGCCTTGTTTTTCACGCGTTTTAATTTTGTGGTCTCTTTTCTTCCGGGCACTAAGAATATTAAGGCATACACCCTTTCTAGGAGTTTCTTTGCCGATTCTCTTAGTGTGACTGAGCCTACTACCATCCTAAGTGAGGGGGTAGTTTTTTCTGCCATTTCGCCCGATTTGAGATGCTCCCTGGAGGAATTTCAGGAGTATAAACCTGAGCGTTGCCCTATGGGAAAATTGTATGTTCCTGACCAGTGGAGAAAGAGAGTGATGTCTGAAATTCATTGCGCCGCATTGGCTGGTCATCCAGGCATTTTTGGTACCAGAGATTTGGTGAGTTGGTCTTTTTGGTGGCCAGCCTTATCTCATGACGTCAGGAATTTTGTACAGTCCTGTAGGACTTGTTCTCGGTCTAAACCCTGTTCTCGTTCCAGTGGGTTGCTGATGCCCCTGCCGGTGCCCAAGACGCCATGGACCCATATCTCAATGGATTTTATTTCTGATCTTCCTGTCTCTCAGAGAATGACTGTTATCTGGGTGATCTGTGATAGATTTTCGAAGATGGTCCATCTTGTACCACTCCCAAAGTTGCCATCTTCCGCTGAGTTGGTGCCCTTGTTTTTACAACAGGTGGTTCGGTTACATGGGATTCCTGAGAACATTGTGTCCGATAGAGGAGTCCAGTTTGTTTCCAGATTCTAGAAAGCCTTTTTTTCCAATCTGGGAATTCAGTTATCCTTCTCCTCCGCGTTTCTTCCCCAGACCAATGGACAGACTGAGAGAACAAACCAGACATTGGAGTCTTATTTAAGATGTTTTATATCTGCTGATCAGGATGATTGGGTCTCATTTTTGCCCTTGGCCGAATTCGCACTGAACAGTAGAGCTAGTTCTGCCACTTTGATGTCACCCTTTTTCTGTAATTTTGGGTTTCACCCTCGATTCTCTTCAGGGCAAGTGGAATCTTCGTCCTACCCAGGTGTGGACACTGTGGTTGAGAGAATGCAGCAGATATGGGACCAAGTGGTGGATAAGATGTCACTCACTCAGGAAAAGGCCCAGCGATTTTCCAACCGGCATAGGACCATTGGTCCCCGATTTAAAGTGCGTGATATGGTTTGGTTGTCATCTAAGAATATTCCTATGAAGGTTGCATCTCCAAAATTTAAACCAAGATTTATTGGACCGTATAAGATTTTGGAGATTCTTAATCCTGTTTCTTTTCGATTGGCTCTTCCAGTTACATTCAAGATCCATAACGTATTTCACAAATGTCTGTTGAAGAGGTTTGTTTAGCCAGTGGTGTGTTGTGAGTTCATTCTCTGGTTCACCAGTTGTGAGTTCTCCTTCCAGACTCCCTCTGGTGGTAACAGGAGGTAGTGAGGCTGATTTGATCGGTGGAGATCTGCCACCTGAGAATGAGGATGACGATTGGACTTCAGGAGTCTCAGATTGGATTTAAGACAGCCGACGCCCTATTCAGTTGCTGGTGATTCCTTCTGCTTGTCAGGTCTTGGTTCTCAGCTCTGTTCCAGTCAGCTCAAGCTAAGTTTCTCTGTTAATGTTCACACTTGATTTTGTTGGTCTATTCAGTTTTTTGTTGTCAGCCAGCCCCGGCTTGGGCTGTGCTGATTTTCCACTCTTATTTATCTGTATTTGCCAGTTTGCTTTTTGTCCCTTATTAGATTGGCCTCTTTTTGCTCTGTCTCAGAATATTTCAGAGTGCTGATATAGTGGGAGAAGTCTAGTGACTTCACGGTTAATTTTGCTATCAGAAGTGTTAGACATTATTTTTGTAGGTTTTTTTGCAGATTGCAGACAGTGTCTTTCCTTTCCTCTCCTTTCTATTTAGTTTGGGCCCCATTGTTTGCTCAGCCTATTTTCCTACCTGTGTTTGTGTTTTCATCTTGTTTCACCGTCAATACATGTGTGGGGGCTGTCTATTCCTTTGGGGTCTGCTCTGGGGCAGTTAGTTTTTCCTTTTCTTGCTTTGGACTTATTTAGTCCTCCGGCCGTGACGAGGCATCTAGGTTCATCGTAGGCAGGTTCCACGGCTGCTGCTAGTTGTGTGGTAGGATCAGGGATCTGCAATATGCATAGTTACCAACCTCTCTGGTTTTTCTGGGCTTAGCATGTTTAGGTTTTTTCCTCCTCGGTGACCCATTCATAACAAAATCACCAGCCATACCGCAGATTCTAGGGTACTCAAAAGCAGGAAAGAGTTGTTAAAAGAAATGAAAAAAAGTGTCAGAATTTTTTTTTTCATATATATATTTTTTCCTCTTTTTTTCTGAGGCCGTAGGAGGATTTTTTTTTTTTCCTAATGGAGATTAAGCAATTGTCTGATCGTGTGGAGCAACTTGCTGCTGAAGTGCAGGGAATTTCCACTTACCTCATTCAGTCACATGCTGCTGAACCTAAGATCCCTACTCCTGATGTGTTTTCTGGGGATCGGTCTAAATTTCTGAATTTTAAGAATATTTGTAAATTATTTCTTGCCTTGAAGCCTAACTCAAGGGGAGCTATGCGCAGCAGGTTAAAATTGTCATCTCCTTGCTGCGCGGCGATCCCCAGGATTGGACTTTTTCTTTGACATCTGAAAATCCTATTCTGACTAATGTGGAAGCATTTTTTCAATTCTTGGGGTTGTTGTAAGATGAACCTAATGCTGTTGATCAAGCTGAGAGAACCCTGTTGGCATTAAACCAGGGTCAGGATTCTGCAGAGTTATACTGTCAAAAAAATCCGAAAGTGGGCGGTCCTTACTACATGGAATGATAGTGCATTGGCAGCTCTCTTTCGGAAGGGTTTATCAGAGACTGTAAAAAATGTTATGGTGAGATTTCCTGTTCCCTCTGGTCTGGATGATTCTAGGTTATTAGCCATTCAAGTTGATCGGCATTTACGTGAACGTAAGACTACGCGGGAGGCGCTGCCACCTTTTGAATAAACGTCTGAACCTATGCAATGTGATGGAGTTTTGTCTAGGGCGCAACATCAGGAGTTTAGAAGGCGTAATAAGCTATGTTTTTTCTGTGGAGATGTCTCTCATACTATTTCTGTCTGCCCTAAACGAGAGAAACGTTTTGCACACACATTTGCTGTGGGCAGTGTACAATCTAAGTTTCTTTTGGCAATTACTCTGATCTGCTCCTTATCCACGTTTTCCACGAAGGCTTTTGTGGATTCAGGAGCAGCGTTGAATCTGATGGATTTGGACTTTGCTAAACGTTGTGGTTTTTCCTTGACGCCTCTGCAGATGCCTCTTCCTTTGAGGGGTATTGATGCTACTCCTTTGGTGGAGAATAAACCTCAGTTTTGGACCCAGGTGACAATGCGAGTTGCCCCAGACCACCAAGAAAATTGTACATTTTTGGTGCTGCATAATTTGCATGATACTATTGTTCTGGGTTTTCCTTGGTTGCAAACTCAATCCAGTTTTGGATTGGAAATCTGGGTCTGTGGTGAGTTGGGGTTGTCAGTGTGTCCTTAGGGACGCTCCTGTTTTCTCCTCCTCTCCTCAGTCTCATGATATTCCTGATTATCTGGATGATTTTTCTGATGTATTTAGTGAGAGCAAGTCTGCGTCTTTGCCTCCTCATAGGAGTTATGACTGTGCAATTGAGTTGATGCCTGGGTGTAAATTTCCCAAGGGTCGGCTTTTCAACTTATCAGTACCCGAACATGATACTATGCGATCCTATATTAAGGAGTCATTGGAGAAGGGTCATATTAGACCATCCTCATCACCTTTAGCTGCTGTGGTTTTTTTTGTGGCCAAGAAAGATGGTTCATTAAGACCGTCTATTGATTATCATTCCCTTAACAAGATGACGGTTAAATATCAGTACCCGTTACCTCTGATGTCTGATTTATTCTCCAGAGTTAAGAGTGCCTGCTGGTTTACTAAGCTTGACCT